>NC_060139.1:71006116-71606116 GCF_021461385.2 Schistocerca piceifrons
AAATAGCCTCCTAACACACAGGCATCACTGACATCGAGGCAGGCTCAGCTTTCATCACAAAACACAACAGACCTCCACTCTGTTCTCCAACAAGCTCTCCCTCGACATCACTGAAGTTGAAAATGGCTGTGGTTTGGGGTCAGTGAAATGCCCGCTACAGGGCGTCTGGCTCGGAGCTGTCCTCGAAATAACCGATTTGTAACAGTCCGTTGTGTCACTGTGGTGCCAACTGCTGCTCAAATTGCTGCTGCAGCAGTACGATGCGCCAGAGTCACACGTCGAACGCTATGATCTTCGATTTCTGTTGTGCCACGTGGCCGTCCGGAACCCGGTGTTCTTGCGACCGTACATTCCGGTGACCACAGCTGCCAGAGAGTCATGTACACTGCTACATTCCTGGCACGTACTTCTGCAGTATCGCAGAAGGAACATTCAGCTTCTTGTAGCCCTATTACACGATATCGTTCAAATTCAGTGAGGTGTTGATAACGGCCTTAAGGCGTTCGTGACTAAAATCAACTCAGCACGTCCAATCTCAAAGGTAACTAACGCTCACGATCGTTGCAGCGTGTATTTAAAGCAAACCTGATTTGCATCCTCATAGTGACGTGAAATTTGTCTGCTCATCACCTTTCAGATGTGGAAAACGCCCACCAGCTTTCGTTTGCATTGCACAACTTCTTCCTGATGCGATTTTTTTTTTCCTGTCAGTAAAGTATTTTTATCAATGACAAGCTGATTGGTTGTAATACACCCGCTGGTAGAATTTGCATTTCTAAACTATTTAAATTTTCAACTCTGTCAGAAAATATGGAATAATTTTGAAAACGCTGAGGTATATTACATATAAGTAAAATATTATACTTACGTATTTCATTACTACTGGCATAGAAAATATCTTTACAATTACAGTGCGTGTCTATGGCTTATTGTACATCAGAAGATGACACCAAAGTACTGTTGAAATCAGTCATCAATTCAAAATAAATATTTAAAGGCGATTTTGTCTCTGAAGTATTTGTTTACATATGTATGCTTGAGATGTTAACCTGATGGTGCAACAGTTCTTGCACTTGCTGGTTTCGGGATTGTGTGGATGATATTCTTCCAAAAGTCTAATGGTATATATCCAGACTCATAAATTCTACAAATCCACTGGGTTAGGGATTTTTTGTTCATTACACAATCCTCATACGTTTCTACATATGGTTGTGATTGTACCAAACTGTAGATCTAGCACTGCTGAGTGCGAAAGGTAATATTGTTGCTTTAGTAGTCAGCGTGTAACTTGGGTTTGTTTGGTTGTCAGACTGTTCATGGGAAATTGAGCTTTTCTCTTGGGTTGGCGATACCTCCGCCCTGTCCTACGGTCAAAAATTACCGAAGACTGCCAAAACAGAACACCTAGTTGCTTGTCCCCTTTTCGTAAAGCACATATCGAACTGCAGAAGGACCATTCCAACACGCCGATTCCAACTACCGTCGGCTTACTACCGTCGGCTTACTGCAAATACCTGTTAAGTGCTGATTTCGTCACTTTTAGGTTATGTGGGCATTCTCTATCATAAAATGAGTATCTTTTTTGGAAATTTGTGGTACGTTCCTATGGGACCAAACTACTGAGGTCATCGTTCCCTAGGCTTACACACTACTTAAACTAACTTACGTTAAGGACAACACACAGACCCATGCCCGAGCGAGGAGTCGAACCTCCGAAGGGGGGGGGGGGGGGGAGCCGCGCGAACCGTGGCAAGGCGCCCTAGATCGGGCGGTTACCCCGGGCTGAGTATCTTTCAGCTGGGGGATCCCTGTTAAGTGCAGTTCTCACTCTCAGAATTTAAACAGATGCGGCAGAAATTTGTTAACTGTGTAGCTGCATATTCTATACAGCACGTAAATTATTTTTGTCGATAGGCTTGGTGAAACTATTTCAACAACACCATTCCATCAACTGCACTTAAGGGGCTCCGGAACGCCCTATACTTGCAATGTTAAAATAACGCTTATAAATTACATCTTTCCTCACAAAGTATTTGAGGTACGAAGTTGAACTTTTTACAGATTATTTATTGGAATATGGGCTACAACTTAACACAGGGATTTTACAAAATTTTAGTTCAGCTATTAAAGATGATTTTTTTTTCAATTGTAATGAAAATTCACAACATTTTTTTGCAATTTTTTATTTATATATTCAAAAATATACAGTTTTTTGGAAAAGGCTGTGTTAAATTATGCAGAAGGTACTGTGTAACATTTACTGAAAGTTTGAAACAAATATGTTTGGAAGATCCTTAGAAAACATGTAATTAGTATGAGAAAATAAAAGTTTTGGGAATCGAGCGACAAAGATTGGATTAACTTTTTAGTGCATTCCAGGTCCATAGGATGGATTATCTTCATCCTCTGCAAACTCCTCCTCCAGCTTCCTCTTGTTCCTCCTCCTGTTTACTCTTGCTTGTATTTCTAGACTCTTTACAGCCCTGTCTGCAGCCCGAAGGCGTTCCTTGTCTAAAGCAAGCATCGCTCGTTGTTGTGTTCGTAGATTTTGCTACCATTTTCTTCAGTTGCAGTTACTGCAACACTGTTCCAAAAGGTGGTCATGTACGAACACTTATCACATTTCAGCTGTATTTCACTAGCAAGTCCTACGTGCTTTATTATGGAGAGTTCCAGACCAACTTCACTACAATGAATACATCTTACACAGTTTGAAAAAATTCCTTTGAGAACCGACAAATCAAATATTTCATTCACGTCCGATTCGCCCATAAAACATTCATAGTTTTCACTCATTGAACCAAGCTTCTTCTGTGAAGTATTTTCTTTCCCACTTTGACTGCTATGGGCAGGTGTACTTGAGAGGTTAGGTTCACTCACTTGGTTATCGTCTTTATTGTTTACAGTAATAACACATACCTTTGGCTTTCCAACATTTCTCCTTTTCTTAAAAGCCTTCAGAGGATTTCTAATAACTTTACTTTTACTCATTATTATACTTCAACAAAACAGAGACTCAAGAAACAGAATTAATTACGAATATTTTCGAGATAACGACAGAGTAAATAAACATGAAACAATCGACAATCACACCAGCGATATATATTGAACCATCACAGATTAGCCACAACACATACTTTATCTCACATCACTAAAATGTACCTGATGACCACGGACGTTAATAATAACACCATTTGACAGCAGTTTAACAGCGCCACAGTGGGTCACGCCCATGTAGAACACATTTCAAAAAAAATAATTTAAAAATAGTTGTAGTCTTCGGAATTGAATAAATTATATATCTATTAAAAGGTAATAGCCTGCAGATTCAGAAAACGCAAAAAAGTAAAAATTGAACTTTTCATGAATTTGAGCCTTTTCGGAGCCCCTTAATGGATTTGAGCAGAAAACGGTACATGATATAACGGAAATAAATTTTATAAGTAGATTGTGGTATGCTTATATTTCTTAGCTTCAGGTACCAGAAAAGTGATCTTAAACTGGTGTACAATAATATGTATACCTTACATAAACAGTATGACACAAATACTACTGTTCGTTATTTGAAAGATGTCAAAGACAAGTTTTATTAGCAGGCTATGGTAAATCTGTGTTTAGTATTGTTCTCAACAGCCGGAAACAATGCTGGTATTCCCCGAGGTAGATGGAAAGCCGCCTTAAAAACCATCCACAGGCTCGCCGGCACACCGGACCTCGACACCATTCCGCCGGGGCGGATTCGTGCCGACGTCCGGCACGCCTTCCCGCTCGGGAAGGCGGTTTCTTTAGACCGCACGGCTAGCCGGGCGGGCCGCTCCATGAAGTGCATTAAACAGATTTTATCAGGTATAAAACATATTTCATTCTTCTCTGATACCTGTGGGAGTCAGAACAAGAATCAAATCATAGCTGTGCTGTTCCTGAACTTGGTTCAGACAACAAATTTAGACATTATTCAATACAAGTTTCTTGAATCTGGTCACACATTTATGCAAGAGGTTGGCTGAGTGGCTGGAGGTCATCGGTCCCATCGAATTAGGGAAGGAAGTCAGCCATGCCCTTTCAGAGGAGCTATCCCGGCATTTGCCTGAAGTGATTTAGGGAAATCACGGATGCAAGAGGACAGAATGCATAGTACCATTGGATGTGCGAAGAAACATATACCTGTTTATACCTTCCATGACTGGCTAAACGTACTCAGACTAGCAAGATCGAAACCTGTTCAAAACAAGAAAGGTTCTCCTTATGTAGTACACTAATTGAAACATGGAGAATTCAAGGATTTACCTACACTTTTTGCATCTATCATTAAAAACAGAAATACTGACAGCCTGGGAAATAAAGTTAACTGGCTAAAAGTTAAATGTTTTCGCTACCAAAAATGCGAGCCAGGAGTGAAAGAGTACAATCACCCATCAGATTATAGGGAGAAACACATACATGTGGTAAAGGACATTCTTTAAATATGAAAAACACTGACTTACAAGATCTTCATCCTAAGATTCTGCTAACAAGTGGAAAGACAGAGAAGTGCCTGATACAGTCATGCAAAAAGGGAATCATTTTAGGGGACTTTCAGACTCGGTATAACTCTCTTCCTTCTTGAACTGCAGCCACCGACACAGCTCCTGACCCCGGTGTAGAAGACAGCGACAGTAGTGACGCAGATTTACAACGTGCAAGAAAAGATAATGTCTTCAGTGTTTTATAATCATTTAGTGATTTAATAAAATGATGGGTTATACTGATTCTAATTATTTAGTGACGTATTTTTGTTATAACTTTGCTCAAGTAAATAAATAATTAGTATGATGTCTACCAAAACTATGTAAGTGTAGCAATATTTGTATTTTCTGTTAAGAATTTAAAAAATAATGCAATAACCAGCCAGTTATGCATTGAGCTTTCCCAAAACATCATTAGTTAATTACTGCAGTGGGACAATCCCTGTGATAACACAATTATTTGTGGCTTAAGAAAGGAAGTAAAAATTCGGTTTCCTCAATACTTCCTAAAAGGTAGTTAACAGGTTTTTGCTGTAAGCCCACGCTATTTCCAGTTGCAGTATACCTGCCTGTAATCCACTGTTTGTGTGCTGAGCTTCTGAAACGGATTTGAGGAACCACACTGCAATTTTTTCCAGATAGGTATGGGAAACCGCATAAAAGCTACGCTCGAGCTGGCCTGTCTACAAGACCAGTGCAACGGTCGCTAAACCCTCGGGATCGACCTGGTCATGTTTCACATTTCGGTTTCGTAATTAGGGCTCTAAACGTTAAGCTATACGATCAGCTCAAGTCCTGTAACTTCCGTGTTGCAGCGTTATTTCTTTCAATAAAGCGATGGAATTAGTTACAATAAAAAAAAAATAAAAATCAAGTTCCGTGCAAATGGAGAGACATGGACACAAATTGTCAGACTCCTTCCTAATTAATTTCGGTTCCAGTGGCAGTTCAGGATTGCCTTAAATGCCTAGTGACATGAAGCATCGTCGTAAAAGTCCGCAACGAAGCAAGATAATGTAGCCACACCTTCTTCCTACCTCAGTTGTGAAGCGAGAGGTATAGTGCCCGACGCGCCGCAAAAATTCTTGGCCCCAGGCAACAGTGCATGCTTTGTGCTGAAGACTTTGTTTGCTAAGGGGTTCAACACCCTACGAAAGAAAAAATATCCTAAACTTGGGGGCACGCTCACCGAATGAAAGTAAGGCTCACGAAGGCTCAATCGTGTTTATATTTATACCAGAGCTTTTCTACAGTACCCGGTGTATGAGACCCTTTCTGTCTTTTTCGTTCCATCATCTTACTCAAGCACAGATTCATATGTACGTATCTACTCTTCTGCTGAGATGATATAAGAGGAAGTGTTTGATTAGTATGAAAACCACTGCGCTGATCCGTAACTTAAAGATAGAGACCTTTCAACATCATGATGTGAATCGCATCTTCTGCTGCAACGGTGGATGCTAAGCTCTCTAAATTTGGAACGGGAGAAAGGACTGACACGGGAAACCATTGTAATAATTCGTTTATTATTTTTTTCCACGCTATAAAATACGTTGCTATCTCTCTAAGATTAAAGTTATGACAAAAACTGAACACACCTCAGCAACTCTTTCACTAAGTTTGCTCATTGACAGTAATAAAACATTATGATAGTCAAATTGCCTTTTCAAAAGCAATCTAAGACAGCAAGAGGCATGCAAAGACAACTGAAAAATTACGTTAATTGTCTTATGGCAACAATTTTTTATAATGTAGTTTTCATTTCGTAAGGCAGGAGAAATTGCAAGAAACATAAAACAAACAGAGAGCTACTGGAATAAGAAAGTTTAGACATAGATGTTGTCGTAAGAAAGACGTAAATCCTCGGCCGCGCAGATCAATAAAAATGCTAGCAAAGAGAAGAAGATTTTAAGAAGAATATTTCGCATCAATTGTTGCTTGGATGACTTTCAGAGATGAATGTCAAAAACAAGATTCCCTAGAAGAACCTTTGCTGACAAACTAACACTTTGTCGACCATATTCAATTTTTGAACATGTACGATAACTGAACAGTGGAAGACTGGGACAGGGTGTTAGTCGACCACAATATTAATGAGGTCCGCTTATCGAGAGTCAGTGCGTAATCTGGGTTGAGAGCATATGCACAACTGGTCTGAAAGGAATGACAGTGCGATATTTTTCGCTAGTCACCGCTCGTTTACTGTAACGTCACCGTGTGTATCCGATAAAGGCCAAATGCAATAATATCGTGGTTGAGTAGTAATTTTCCCTAACGGAAATAAGTTTCATGTTTATGTTACCGATGCTGGCTTGAAACTCTAGATTGAAAAAGGAGAGGAACCGAACAAAAAGTGTGTTAGTCAAACCAAAAAAACTTCCCTGGAAGTGCTATGGAGTGGTATGCCTATTCTTCCAGAGGTGTGGGAAGGACAAAAATATGTACTGGTACAGTCAATGGTACGGCGTGCTGTAAAATCATTTCAGAGATGCAGACCTTGGGGCATTTATTTTTCAAGATGATAATGCCAACTGTCACACAGAAATCACGTGATATATTACAAGCATTGTGACTGCTCTTCAACACGTAATTCAGTGCATTTGTGCAATAGTACAATAGAATTTGGGCTCATGCACATGTTATTACAAGGGAATAAAGATCAGAAGTTATCAGGAGGATTCTACACCACTGGAACACACCAATAATGAAGCCAAAGCATTTTCTTGATAAGTAGACTGTGGTTCACAAAAATATCCCGACCTCGTTTTGGTCAGTAATGTCTGAATGATCTGGATTTGTAGAGACTGTGGTGGTAAGTGAGTCATACGAAATGAACCTAGTTGAGAACATTTAGTCGGTAATATTAAAAGAGATGCGCCAATATTGATCTGCATTTACAACAGAGTTAACGGAGAGAGAGATAGTTAGTGTCTGGTATTACGACACAGATCTAAGTTGTGTGTCTAGAAGATTCCAGTCTCTCAAGCAACCGCTTGGAAGCACACTAAATATTGAAAGGTTGGCTTTTGTAGGTAAATTAACCTAAATGTATTAGGCTTTAAACTCCATTCAATAACACTCTATTACCACAACCAGTGTTGTTCTAGAAGTACCCAAACTTCACATTACTGACCAAAATGAGGTCGGGATATTTTTGTGAACCACAGTCTACTTATCAAGAAAATGCTTTGGCTTCATTATTGGTGTGTTCCAGTGGTGTAGAATCCTCCTGATAACTTCTGATCTTTATTCCCTTGTAATAACATGTGCATGAGCCCAAATTCTATTGTACTATTGCACAAATGCACTGAATTACGTGTTGAAGAGCAGTCACAATGCTTGTAATAAATCACGTGATTTATCACGTAATTTGTGAAATTTCTATCTGCTTCCCTTCAAGTAACAGTCCAAAGGCGCTATATACTCGCAAGATCTGTAAGACTCCTTGCCGCTATCCTAATTCGATTCGCTGGAATGACGAATTAATAAAATTGTTAATCGTAAATTAAAAGAAACGATTTTGTCGTCATCAATCGAACTAACTGGTAATTCGAAAGGTACTGCTTCTTTACTATTAGTGAATTACTAAATGAGATCTTTGAGTCGACTTATTTACATTGGTGTTCATAATTGAAATTAATCCTGATAATGAAATATTCAAAAACGATAAGTAATGAATTTCAGTCGTCAAAGAAAGAGTATAGTGAGGAAATCATATAGTGTAGTGGATATTGCTGTGCAATTTGTATCTAGTAGGTTGTATTATTGAAGTGGTATACAATCATTACCACTTTTATGCGACATCGAACCTGCACTTTGGAGTAATTTTTCAATGATTTAATTCGGTTTTACTTACAGTAAAGCGATTTTTTTCATTGCTTATCAGCAGATAGGAAAAGCAGATGTGCCACAACATATTCTGCTTGCTGACTGTGGTACACACCGTATGGTGTAATGTTTTGGTGGGCGTGGTGGTGATGGGGTAGGTGGGGTACAGATATTCTCACTCATTGTCAGCACATCAACACTACTAGGCGGGCTCTACAACACTGTTCTGTAGAACGATGTTTATCTGAAGATTTGTATATTTCTTATGAGCAATGATGCACTTCCTCTTTTTGTAATACGCAACCAACTGAAATAGCAGCTACCGTAAGAAATCCAGCTATCGCAAGAAATCCTGTAGAGCAGAGACAGCAATGAAGTTTAATTATCAAAGGAATCAAAACACCAACGAACAAGGCATGAAAGATACGAAAACACACTGACAATGCCAATATATTCCTAGAAAGAAGGTAAAAAGCTGTATTACGTTATAAACCTTTATCTGCATCTCTAATATCCAGAAAATTATAAAGGACTATGCCAATTTGATGTTTCAGCATTATTCCTTTCAATATTAGACTACGCTAATTTGATTTTTACCATTATACCTTTCAATATTCTTATTGCTACAAGCTGCCGCAAACAGTGTATGAAAGAGATCGATAATGGGGCATTATATCGCCGTTGCCAGCTTCTTCCTTGAAGTTATCGCATTATTTCTCCTAAAACAGAGTTTTACGGATTCTGTGTACTTGTGATACCTGCGTAACGTTTTCACATGTAATAAAATTACGTACCTAATGCAATGAATACATTAGTTTCCGCTAAATAACACTAATAATAATAACTCGTTTTAATAGCAGCAGAAAACGGTATACAGGCACATTTTTCGTACGAAGCTACAGATTTCAATATTTATAGAGTCATGGTACACATATACAGTATGAATTACAGCAATATTCTTAGGAATCCACATCTGTTTGCAAATATTGTAAGAAAATTTTTTTTCTGCGTATCTCATTCAGATGCTAGGATCTAGAAAAGTATTGTTAAGAAATGTGTAAAAATTTACGATAAAGTAATAATGAATTAAAGAGGGTCTGTCTTCTTGCAAGAACACAATTTTTGCTTTGTTTAATATCCAAAATGTTACGCCACAATTAGACGTCTTCAGTGGGTTGTTTCTTTGATTTCTTCTGGAATACATGCTAGCAAATTTTATGTAAGTTAAGAATATGTCAACATCAGATATTGTAGTTCTTTAGATTATATGTGTACTTAATCTTTTTCACATTATGTTTGTCCTGTGGCTGACAACAGAAATCAGCAAGTCAAAATTAATAATGGATATCACCGGCAACACAAAGATATTAGAGCAACGTTTGAACTGAATTCCAGAATGAGATTTTCCCTCTGCAGCGGAGTGTGCGCTGATATGAAACTTCCTGGCAGATTAAAACAGTGTGCCCGACCGAGACTCGAACTCGGGACCTTTGCCTTTCGCGGGCAAGTGATCTACCAACTTTTTTTTTTTTTTTTTTTTTTTTAAATTCTCATTTTGTTCGCTTTTGTTCGTTGCATCTGCTCGGGGCGGACGTCGTAAGACAGCCGTTTAGGTTCGTTGTTGATCGATTAACTCAGTTTTTTATTACAGAGGGCTGCTAACCTCCAACTGAGCTACCGAAGCACGACTCACGCCCGGTACTCACAGCTTTACTTCTGCCAGTACCTCGTCTCCTACCTTCCAAACTTTACAGAAGCTCTCCTGCGAACCTTGCAGAACTAGCACTCCTGAAAGAAAGGATATTGAGGAGACATGGCTTAGCCACAGCTTGGGGGATGTTTCCAGAATGAGATTTTCACTCTGCAGCGGAGCGTGCGCTGATATGAAACTTCCTGGCAGATTAAAACTGTGTGCCCGACCGAGACTCGAACTCGGGACCTTAGCCTTTCGCGGGCAAGTGCTCTACCAACTGAGCTACCGAAGCACGACTCGCGCCTGGTACTCACAGCTTTACTTCTGCCAGTACCTCGTCTCCTACCTTCCAAACTTTACAGAAGCTCTCCTGCCAACCTTGCAGAACTAACACTCCTGAAAGAAAGGATATTGCGGAGACATGGCTTAGCCACAGCCTGGGGGATGTTTCCAGAATGAAACAGTGGCATATGCCCCGTTTTTGACGCTCAACATTGCTGTCCTGAGATGCACTTGGCTTTTAACATCCCACAACTACGATGAAACGTGTTTGGAGATTAAACAAAATAAAATCGTCTTCTTGCAAGAAGGCGGACCCTCTTCAATTCATTATTATTTTCTGCAAGCATGGGAACATAGTTTTAAACTGTATTGTGACGAATAACAGTACAATTTGAGGAAACAGTCATGTAGTTTCTCCACTGTTATCTAGTGAGTGGCAGAATGTGATAAGTTAACATTTGGTGCTGAACCAGGACTCGAAAATGGAACCTGTAGTGGCGCGTACTGCTCTTACCTACTGAGTGACACGGAAGCCACTCGCGGCTTCAACTTGCAGTGGCTCCAACTTCTGTCACAACAAAGAGTTGACAGATCTAAATAAACTGAACTTTTAATCACGGTAGACAAACGTCATACATGCATTATTGTTTAAGCATGCAAGCAATGCTAGACCCATAACTACTCGTAACTACTGAAAATTATTTGTCAAATACCACTTTTAATTTACTCAAATTAAAACAAAAAAAAATATTAACGCGACATCCAGAGGCTTTCTTTTCGTTAAGTTATATTCAAACTTTAAATGACTGTGCTTCTAAATTAGTATTTCCGTTCATCTGACTAATGTCTGAATATGTAAGCACATTTGACTAATACTGATATAAAAGAACATGTGACTGAGCTTGATCATTTAAGCATATGTGACTAACGTTGGCTGTACACAACGGACTGATAATGAACAAACAAACGCAACTGACAGATAATGAACATACAGACGCAACGAACAATTAATGAATACGCAAATGACTATAATGAATACATAAACGCAATTTTATTATAGAAACCTCCGTATTTTTTAATGCAAAATACCCTTTACTAATTCTATGGACGTAGTAGTGTAACAGACAGAAGTTCTGCTTTAATTTAAAAAAAAAAAGAAAAAAAAGGAATCGAAACTGAGGACAAAGACAGCATGTGATGAACAAGTGCGAAACAAATCGTCACTATAGATTAAAAAATATAAAAGGGTAAAAGACGAATGAATTACCAGCATGCAGCAAAATTCATACTCAAATTCTAAAACTAAAGGCACGCATATTCATCATATCTCGCACATTGTTCGTCCGAGGACAAAGCATCCAGGAACAAGGGAAATCTCTAACGTAATATGCAGTTGATACTAAAACTGACCCCTCAGAGTCTATCACATTCTAGCATACTCGGCACGATGGCCTTGATGTCCCACAATTTAAAAAAATGAAAATCTCCCGAAGCTGACTCAACCATAGCTTTCGATATCATATGAGAGCCCATTCTTAGCTCATCAAAAGCTGCGCGGGCTCTGGTCTCGATCACTATCTGATCAGATAAAGTTCTTGGAACTTACTACGCACTACTTGGTGCGCGAAATCTCAATTTTTCTCAGAATTTCCTCTCCAATGAGTTACCGAGTACACCACACATTTCAACATAATAAATATAAAAATAGTTAGGAAATACGCTTCCAAAAAGCAACGACAAAAACAGCATGTGAACTCACAAAGGAACATGGCAAGGAACGCCAACGTTTTGGAACGCCCATTTGCGAAACATTGCGTTCACGAGGCATGTTCAGAAACTAAGTCTACTGCGACTATAACAGGCTGTGTTTTTTGTTTTGTTTTTTGTTTTTCGAGGATTGGCAGTACTGAGTGGTAGAGGGGGTAGTATCTAAACTCATGATGTAGTGTGCAGTTGCGTGAAAGATTTCGGTAACAAATCCCGCGAAGTGCGAGTCACGTCTATGATCAGTTTTCTACTCGCAGAAGGAATGACATCCACCGAAATTTTTTCGCGAATGAGAACGGTTTACGGTGAAGGTATTATGAACAGAGCGAGTGCGTTTATGTGGTGTTGGGCATTTAATGGTGGCAGAACAAATGTTCATGACGAACAGAGGAGTACAAGACCTTCCATTTTGACAGATGAGTTGGTGCAAAAAAATCGAGGAAACTGTTCGCGAAGACCGTCGATTCATATTACCTGAAATTTCTACGGTTTCCACGAAATCTCTAGAGTTCTCTTATACGAGACACTCACAGAAACGGTGTGATAACGGAAACTGTGCGCAAGGCAGTTCTCGAAACAGCTGACAGAGCAACATTAGAACAGTAGCGCCCGCGAGTTTCTTGAGCGACTTGAATTGGAAGGTGAGGGTTTTCTGAGCTCTACTGTGAGTTGAGATGAAATATGGGTGGCTCATTATACGCCTGAGACAAAATGACAGTCGTCACAGTGACGTCACAACATTTCCCCATGTGCTAAAAAATTCAAAATAACTATTTCGGGCAAAAAAATCACAGCTTCAGTGTTTTGGATCGCAAAGGTATCATTTTGATTGAATATCTGCCCGATGGGGAGACAACCAATGCACAACTATATTGCAAGCCTCTAAAAAACTCAAAAGCAGCAATCTAAAGAAAAGGGGAACGCTGACGAGAGACGTGCGCTTGTTGCACAACGCCCGCCCTCACACAACACACAGCCCTAGCCTCCAAGGCGCTCTTGGACTCATTTGGCTGGGATGGTTTGAACCACCCCCGTATAACCCTGACTTGTTGCCTTCTATTATCGTTTCACCTCCCTGAAGGCACACATGAGTGGACTTACATTTTCAACCGACGAGCGGGTGCAGAAAGAGGTTTTGAAGCGGGGGAAGGAGCTGGCAGGAGAGTTCTTCGAGAAAAGCGTAAAGAACTTGTGCCACGTCTCACCACATGTATTGGAAGAGATGGCAATTATGCGGAAAATGGTCTACAACTGTATCAACAATATCCTGTTTTTTTTTAAATACACTTTTTCTAAAAAATGGTTCCAATGGCTCTGAGCACTATGGGACTTAACTTCTGAGGTCATCAGTCTCCTAGAACTTAGAACTACTTACACCTAACTAACCTAAGTACGTCACACACATCCATGCCCGAGGCAGGATTCGAACCTGCGACCGTTGCGGTTGCGCGGTTCCAGACTGTAGCGCCTAGAACCGCTCGGCCACTCCGGCCGGCACACTTTTTCTAAAAATATATAAAAATCTAGTAAATTTACTTTCTGAACATGCCTCGTATGGAAACAGGTAAAACACTGGAAGATGAAACATTTATGAAGTAAGTGAGTAAGGTAATACGTATTAAAAGTGACTCGTGACCTAGGATTTCAAGAAGCCACACTCAAGAGGTTTAAGCTATCAGTTCCATGAATTAAATTATGGAATTCTCCTTTTTCTTGACCTTTATCCCGTATCTTCACGCAGTTGATTTGTTAATCTGGATTTGGCAATGTAAGTGGTATAAGATAACAAGTTAAGCTTCCTGTCACCATCCCTTGTCTCTTCTGGACGGAAACTGCGTACTCCACCTGTTTGCGTCAATTGTTATCGACGTGAAAGTGTGAAAGCGATTTCGAAATGTTTGCGAATCGCGTTAGGGAGTCAGAAAGGGAGTATTATTCCAGCATTCACCCAGTCGGATGTGGGAAGCCGCCTAAAAACTACATCCAGGCTCGCCGGCACACCGGTCCTCGTCGTTAATCCGCCTGGTGGATTCGATCAATGGCCAGCGTATTTCTCCGTATCCCTGAAGCTGCCTGTTGAAACGCGCTGCTATCCGCGTGGATAATTAAATTTTGGAACTGATTCCAATAATTAAAATGAAAGGAGATACGTACTGACAAGTGTATCAAGCTAATTGTCGCCCTCTGGCGCGATAATCAAATCATCCAACGTACTCTAGCGCCGATGGCTGCTATGTCTGTCACGGGCAGCGTTCCATGCACGAAACGAGTGTCTCCACGAAATCGTGTTGGCTGCCCTTCGTTCACACGATTCCACTATGTTCTTTGCTTGAGCCTAAGATAATGCACGTGGCCAATGGTCACAGACTGTGCTCAGCTCGATAGCCATTAGTCTTTCTGAGTGTGTGTGTGTGTTCTAAAATGTTGCATAAAACTCAGATTTTACACTATCATTGAGTCTCCCTCACGTAGCAGGAACCACTGAATTAAGTTCGCTTAACATGAATATGACAAAAACATCATACTGTTTCTATAATTTTATAATAAATTAATTGTATTATCAAGTTCGTTAAATGCTTTTTCCTTCATGCACTATACGCATGAAATCCAGTTTAACATGTCACTTTCGTTTTCCTCTATTTAAACAAAGGCACGCTTGCTCCCATAGTGCTGTCCCAGCACTCTGCTCATATGAAGCTGTCTCCTTTGCACATTCCAAGGTGTTATACAGCGAGAGCTAAATAACAGTGCTTGCAACAATTGTCTGGAGTGTTTATGCCCTGTTTTCTTCAATCTTATTTCATGGTAAAATAACACGGATATACAAACTCGTTATCACATGACTTTTATGCTAGCCGAATTTACTGAAGTCTCAGGAGGGTAATCTCCTATTATAGCTGACGAAATACGATCGACAGTAATTGTAGGAGACCATAGGAGGTTATCTTGCAAAGACTTTAGTAAATTCGACTAGCATTTGAGTCACATGATAGAGATTTTGCATCTCCGTATCATGTTGCCAAGAAATAAGTCTGAAAACCTAACAATGATGCATAATCTGGATTTCGTAAGCAGCTTCTCGAAACATTGTCAAAAAGTTATATAATTTGTTTAGTGAAGAGGAAAATTTTAAGCTTCCTTGTCTACGCAAATGTTATCACCAGAAATATCGTGAAGCAGTATAGAATTCTATGTGTTGCTGTTTACTTGGGTGGCGTCAACTAATTTTTATACGTTATTAAGTTAATGAAGGTATGCGTAAGAAAATTTTCGTTCTGTTTCAAAATATTCATGTAAATGGGTAAAGCATAAACTATATATACTAACGATGTGTTATAATGTAAGCTATGTAATGTATTAAATTCTACAGGGAGTAAAAATACTGCCTTGCCGAGATGGCTTGTTCATTCTGGACTTGATGATATGCAACAAAAACTCTAGCTTGGCGAATATAGAGATTAGTACTCCACAATAGCATGTCCTTTAAAGATGACACGTGTAAACAGTAATTCTGAAATTTTAGGCTCCTAATATTTAACAAACGGATATTAAAAAATCTGTGAATGTTCGTCTACGAGATAACATTTACTACCCTTTTTTTGACAGGTCGGCATACCTGATTAAGCTTTCGCAAGAATAAAAAAGTAGCCAGACATTTAATATCCACTGTTAACGTACTCGTGTATGTGTAGAAATGCCTCAGCGGAATTTCTCAATATGTTACAGTGTCGTGCAAAGGAGTCTGATGCAAAGACGTAAGCAACGGCACATTCACTGTGTTGTTTAGCTGGAGCCGCTATTTTCAAATATCCAGGTTCTAAATTTAAATAAATGAAGGCATTAAATCTTATAATGAAATGTGCAATCTCTTTGTAAGCTGTAGCTAAGCACAGCAATAATTACTGTTGTATGTATTCCAAGCATTCTGAGCCTGGTCGCTAGCGATTATTAACCACAATGCATCACGTAATCTACCAGCTGTATATGGTCAGAATAAAAGGGTGTGACTTACCAAGGTACGGATCTGCACCAACAGCAGCGGAATCGATATAATTGGCGCGCATGATGAAGCCCACGTTTTCGTGACAATCGACTGGTCAAAGACTTCTGATATGAGCAACAACCAGTGATCTCTACGCTACCTGAATGGAAAACTCCAGTGCCAGAGGCATAGAGTGGGAATATCTTTGGACCGACAAAAGCATACTGCGCATATCGTCAACATCAAAATGGGATTGTTACATGACTTCGGTACGACGCTATTTGCTTATATCTTGCGATAAGACCGAAATTTCAAAAATACACATTTGGCCTATTTTGACTTATTGATTTATTAGTAACAGCAATAGTGAATAATTCGTTGCTGCTGTGCATGCAAATCTAAATACTTCAACGGAGGAAAAGTCACTTTTCATAAGTAAGTACCACAAAGGTCTAATTATGGTTATCTATCAGTAAAACATATTTTATGAAGTGAGAAATATCGTAACACAGAGTAGTAAAGAGTTATAGCGTAGATCTTCTATGAGACTGTGTGGCTATATATTTGTGAGACAAACTCTAAACATATTCGGTAGAGTGATCCAGTCAATCCGTTGAATGTATACGCATTTGACGGAATGTTTTTCAGCAGATGAGATTTGTAATATGACAGTTTCAAGCAGTTTCCTCATACTAAACAGATGACCAAGCCATTGTACTTATGTTGAAGTAATTACAGCAGAAAAGGGTACCATTAGTAACTATGGTGTAGGAAATTATTATGTGTCATTAATACTTTAGTTTCCCTAAGAATAAACTTAAATTAAAGAGTTTTTTAGGGAGGTAAAATCGAAATAATGTCGCCCTCAAAAATATTTCGGATTATGATAAGTCACTAATTTGCTACGTGTGATTGCTCCACATTCGAACTTTTTCCGAAAGCTTTCATTTTGGCATACTAGACGTCATTTCATAATGCAGCTGCAGCATAACTTGTTAAAGTCGCGTGCAGTACAAAACCTTAAAGTCGCGTGCAGTACAAAACCTGGAAAATAGCAGTGACTATAACTTTCCTGTAAAAAAAAGGGACATTTGATTTGTAATACTTAATCGAAAACAGGCGAGACACTCCTGCGTTTCTCACTTCGAAGTTTTGCTCAAGCTCATTCAGGATACTGAATGCAAACTGTCACGACGTCTGCGAAACACGCGTACAAAATCCACAATACTTCTGAACGCAATGTAATAGCATTTAAAATCTGCTGAGTGCTTACGGGCAAATCTTATATCTTACCATTGCCACTTGACTTCGGAGGCAATGTATACAAACTATATGCAGCAAAAATTCTGCGTTGTTATCCTGATTGCTCACTCCATAGATATTTCTACGCTATGGTCTATTAACGGAACTTAGCCATATTGTAGTCAAGTAAAAAAATTCAGTTGGACTGCACATGATGTCATTATCTGAACAGTATCGGAGGCGGATAACTTTTATATTAGCACAAATTGGAGTGCTATATTAGATGACACGTAGCACTAATAATAATTATTATTATTATTCCTGTTTGCCTAACCATCTTCCTAGCTAGATGTTATATATAAGTTATTATACTGCAGTTTAAGAGCGTTCTACGACACAATAGTTTCGCTTTTATTTACACATCAGTGGTCGTTCTATAAATATACTATACAAAATGTTTCTACACGTTACAGTCTATGAATTGCAGTCCATAGAGACGTACTATGTGTACCATATTTACAGAAAAAATACGGATGACCTTTTGCCAATAAAGGCGAAACTTGCCTGACGTAAGATACTCTTAAATCGCAATGCGCTTAAGACGTAAAAAAAAAGTTATAATACAAGAACAGTTCTGTCCTTCACACAAGCTAAAATAGATGCAGTCTCCCTTGCGGTTTTGTTCCTGCAAATAACAATAGAAAATTATGACACATTTGTTAAATGGTAACTTATATGCCACATTTACTACATATATTACACAGAAACTTGACAAGTATTTGCAATACTAGTCTCAAAATCCGCTCCCGTTTGTCTGTTGTCAATATGAGCTACGTATAGTACCCAAACATGTAGTTTGTGTTTCTGAAAACTCTATCTTCAGCATCTAATTAAAAGAAAGAAACCGACACATTTTTAGTACGTGCCTCAATGACACATAATGGCGATATAACCGCTGATAAACAATGAAGATAAGAAGCATGAAAAGACGTATTTTGTTAGATTGAGAAGAAGGTGTCCTTACATGCGCTAATAGTAGATTTTCTTAAGGTATATTTGCGTAATTCAATATTAGTGACATAACGGAGCAAAAGATCTCAATTTAATCCAGGAGTCGCCTGCATTGTTTGGGTCATTTCATTTAACGAATTACACGTACTTAAAGGAATTGACTAACGTAGCACCTAATTTATCGATTTCTACTTCGTATCATGGCACTGTTTTACATGTCTGTGGAATAAATGTGTAAACCATAAGTGAAACTAAAGAAGAATCGATTTTATAATCAGACTGTTAATGTCTGGACCACACTAGAGCTAGATGACCGACACTATTTTTGTAGTATTTTTGAAACAGTTTAGTTCGTTTTTCTCGAGAAGTGTGGACGATCCAATGTATCGGGCTGATGTGAACACAAAATAAGAAATATTTTCTTGTTTCTACTGTCACTTCGTGACCGCTATGGCACTAAACGAGGGTCCACGTTTTTAATTTTTCCATCACTCTTTGACTAGTTTGATGCGGCCCCCCACGAATTCCTCTCCCGTGTTAACATTTCCATCTCAGAGCAGAGCTTGCAACATAGGTATACGTCGCCGGCCGCTGGTGGCCGAGCGGTTCTGGCGCTACAGTCTGGAACCGCGCGACCGCTACGGTCGCAGGTTCGAATCCTGCCTCGGGCATAGATGTGTGTGTTGTCCTTAGGTTAGTTAGGTTTAAGTAGTTTTAAGTTCTAGGGGACTTATGACCTCAGCAGTTGAGTCCCATAGTGCTCAGAGCCATTTGAACCATAGTTATACGTCAATTATTTGCCGGATGTATTCCAATCTCTGTCTTCCTCTACATTTTTTACCCTCTATAGCTCCTTAGGTACAGGAAATGGAAAATACCGAACGCAGAGCAGCCCGACTATCACTTATAACTTCTTTTACATTTTCTCCCCTGCCTCCTAATGAAGAATTATGATTCTGGAAGACAATCACTAAAATTTTAAGTCCACAAAAGTCAAACCTTACAAACACTCTTTCTGTTTCTTCAAGCCACTTGTACTATTGTTAATTATGCCAGACTCTATGCGAAGAATATTACGAAAGTAGCATCTAGGTTTGTTACGTTTCCCAACCATGTGTGGCGTTTAAAGAATATTACAGCTTATTCAGAAACACACTAAGGATGTACAGTACGATGGAGAACGTAAGTGAAGAACGTCAATTATTGTTAATGTCGAGAGAGGTCTACATATACAATCTTTCCCAATACTTTGGAAATGAAGTGCTGGTAAGCCATAAGAAGCACGAAGCAAGCACAAAACCATTCTGTACAATCTCATCTTTAAAATTAATGCAGTTTCAGGTGACAAATCACAACAAAATAAAATTTACATGTTCTAGTTTTCGTAATTTAAAAAGAGAACCAATCGAGATTTAATATACCACTTTACATCAGTAAAAACGAGACCCACTGAATATGACAACTGTTTTGTTAAAGAAAAGAAGAGGAAAAGTAGTGGTTTTGCGGAAGAAAGAGTTATAAAAACCAAATTTAACTCGCAAGTAGGGACCTTTCAACATCAGCAAGATGCTGCAGGTACAGTTTGGCACAGTACATTAACAACAGCAAGAGGGAAGTAGGGGTTCTGTAGCGAAAATGCTTAGGTTACAGAAAATTGGTGCTTTAAAGTGAGTCCGTCAGTGTTACGTCAGCATGCTAAAGCGGCATTGAAACAATTAATGTGTAATTCAGGTGGGCCGTAACAGAGTGTGGAAGGGTGGGGTAGGATGAGGGATGGAATTAGGCTCGTGCAGCTTTGAATAATAAAAAAACTTTTTCTCTACTCCGATCTTTATTTTTATTTATTTATTTTGCAGCATTATTTACCGCTTTCCGATCCAAATTCAACCTTAAAGAAACTAATTGGATGTCTAGTGTCACAAATATGGATATTATCGTTCCTTTTCAATTCTAATCGAATATTTACATTAAATTTCATTAGACAATATTCGTCGTTCGAAAATACGATGTAATTTTCCAAGTATTTAAAGAAATGTCTGCATGATTATGGTGGATGACAACATTTTATTTTCATGTTGCCATAAAAAGTATTTCGTAAAACAGATTAGATACCCTGGATTAGATTACACTCTGGCATCTGCGAATGAGAACAGGTAAAAATATGTTAACTTTTTCGTCTGTTTGTTTCTGAGAATTTGCAATGACAGAATTATGAAAGCTGATATTCCTAGCTCTTTAACAAGACTCAGAAACTGTTTCTTCCAGTTTGAATTTATTTATTTATTGATTTATTCATCCTGGCAATACTGAGGCCTTAATGCGGTCTCTTATCTCTGACCAAGAATTCACGCTACATCATTAGGACTTTTGTATGCGTGTACATTCCACATCTCCGTCTAAACCAGTGGATCGACTTCAATCAAAATTGGTACATAAATCACTTACTATTTGAAAAGAAGCCTTGTGGGGTAAGAATTTCCTACCTCCCACTACCTCCCATAAGGGCAGGGAGAAGAGCAAAGGGAGTGAAATAGAAACGTAACTCAGGAATGTCCGGAGCAATTACAACCAAATATTGTATAAACATGACTCATTATTTGTATAGATATGTATATAAACCTACTGAGGGGTTAAAACATGAGAAGCCGTAATGTGTAAAAATATTCGATAATGATCGCTATTAACATCGAATAAATAATTTTCGGGTCTATTGGTTCTGTATGATAGTCATAATGACATTTCACCCTTAGGGGCGGAGAGGGGGGGGGGGGGCAGTGCAAAACAATGACATATCTGTATTTTTATAACATCTGAAGTTATTTCTACCAAAACTGGGATGCCTATCAGTTGCCATCAGGAAAAAAAAAATCTGCGAAATACCTCCCTAGCACTCCTATGGCTGAGGGTGAGGGTCAAATGGGGAGACATAAAAGCATAACTTAGTGACGAGTAGGGCAAATTCAACCAAATTTGGTATGAAAACGACTCATTATTTGCATAAAAATATTTTAGGAGTAAGATGCGATCACTGCAACTGGGGGAGAGGGGGAGATGAGAAGGTTTGACACAGTTAATTTGGAATACGGTATCTTAAAAGTAAGAAGCACAATGTCTCCAATTTGCGTTGGTTTAATGCAATAACCATGTTGCGATAAGGTGCGCTATGTTGTTGTTGTTGTTGTCTTCAGTCCTGAGACTGGTTTGATGCAGCTCTCCATGCTACTCTATCCTGTGCAAGCTTCTTCATCTCCCAGTACCTACTGCAACCTACAACCTTCTGAATCTGCTTAGTGTATTCATCTCTTGGTCTCCCTCTACGATTTTTACCCTCCACGCTGCCCTCCAATGCTAAATTTGTGATCCCTTGATGCCTCAGAACATGTCCTATCAACCGGTCCCTTCTTCTTGTCAAGTTGTGCCACAAACTCCTCTTCTCCCCATTTCTATTCAATACCTCCTCATTAGTTATAGCCAGCCAATAATTTTGTCAGCGTGTTTCGGGGACAATGATAATGCCACACGGCTGAATACCATAGACAGGTACTGTTCACGCCCTCTGCAGAGTCGCTTCGTGTGAAACAGTGTAGAATCAGGCAGTTGTCAGCTATAGACCTTATTCTATAAGACACTGCTATCGGTAAGCTTCAAACAAAACGAAGGTCTATCGGTCAGCTTCAACGGAAAGGAAAAAAAAGCGAAAAATTACAGAGAAATGAAACAACATCGACACCATCGACTTGGGCTATGTGGGAATGCGCCATCGCAGTGCGAACTGGTGAATCTGAAGAACAACTTGATTGGCTCTGAGCACTATGGGACTCAACTGCTGAGGTCATTAGTCCCCTAGAACTTAGAACTAGTTAAACCTAACTAACCTAAGGACATCACAAACATCCATGCCCGAGGCAGGATTCGAACCTGCGACCGTAGCGGTCTTGCGGTTCCAGACTGCAGCGCCTTTAACCGCACGGCCACTTCGGCCGGCAAGAACAACTTGAACATCCGTTGCAAGGAAATATGTTTAATTTATATGTGAGATATACATATATGTGTGTAATATACACTGTCCGGTCACATTAACGTGACCACCTATCAGAAGCCTGAACAACCACGTTTTGCAGCGCGAACTACTGCGGAACGTGCAGGAAGAGTCAGTGAGGTCCGGGAAGATACTGACCAGCTGAGGATAAGGAGCCATGCCGACAGCAGTGAACGTGGCCAGCTGTGCTAGGTTTCTCGGCTGAGGATCCAGGCGCCGGCCGCGGTGGCCGAACGATTCTAGGCACTTCAGTTCGGAACCGCACGACTACTACGGTCGCAGGTTCGAATCCTGCCTCGGGCATGGGTGTGCGTGATGTCCTTAGGTTAGTTAGGTTTAAGTAGTTCTATGTTCAAGGGGACTGATGACCTCAGATGTTAAGCCCATAGTGCTCAGAGTCATTTGATCCAGGCACGAACAGCCCGATGGAGATGGCCTACAGATTCTCGATTGGGCTTAAATCCGGGGAGTTTGGTGGCCATGTGGCACGGTAAACTCATGGTGGTGTTCTTCAAACAACGAACGTACGCTGCGAGCTGTGTGACACGTTGCCTTGTCCTGCAGGTAGACATCATCGTGTCGAAGTGAAACGAGCGGCACGTAGGCGTGAACAAGGTCTCTAAGGATAAATGCAAACTTTGCCTAACCACGGCGTCTTCCAGACTGCTGAGATCACCAAGGGAGTGCTACGAAAACATTCTCCAAACCATAATGCTCCCTGTTTGCTTTCAAACGTTTCACGCCGTACACACCAACGGCGATCTACACCAAAGTACATAAAACACGATTCATTTGAAAAAGATACCTGTCGCCACGACAGGAGAAGGTGGGCGTGGGGTCTTGCTCACTCGTCTCGTATAGGGTGCCTAAGGGATGCTGCGTTCTCGGAATGCTAAAAAACTATTCAAGCAAATAACATTAGTAGTTTTATTTCAATAAAACAGATTGACAGTACTTAACTTTCAAATAACAGTGGTGGCCCAAGTGATGCGCGACATGCAACATAAATCCGAGTCCTTTGCTATATATAATGTTCTTGCATGTTTGGCACACAGTTTATGGATTACCAATAACTGCAATCGTAACACTCTCTGCTAGGCCGTGCTACTACTCTGAGAATACTGTCCACCAATGGCCGGCCGAGGCTGTCAGGAGCGGCGCTTATATTCACTTCGGCTAGATGACGCTCTTATCGTGGTGACGTCCTGGTCAGCGCGCTATTGGCCGACGTCGTCCCATCGCCTTCTCTTCTCTTGCGTTCTTCATCTTCGTTCCGGCGCTTGTGGTTACGCCAGAACAGTGAAGAAGGGAAATTCGATAGGACACAACTAATGAAGAGAGGGGAGGAGGAAAAGAAAGTGGCGTGGCTGACTGAGAATCAAAAAGAGAAAGAAGCATCGCTGGAACATGCAAGCATTTGCTTTACTGTTTGGCAGGAAGGAACTGACTGTATATCTTAATTTTAAAGGGAAAAATTGTGAAGCTGACGAAAGAACGAGCTTCAGTTTTTTCATAAACGGGACAGTGCATTCAATTTTGTGTAGAGTGCATGTAACTTGTTCCAGAGGCGCACAGTAATCAACCGAGAAATTGTTCGCGAGGCTTTTTTTTATAGATCGACACAGTTAATGTACTAGGTAGATGGTACCGTCTGTTGCGATTACGATGAAATGATAAGTACTTCATATCTGATAAGAGGTATTGGAGTGTACGCACACCAGAAGTCGGTGAGGTAGTCATAGGGTGTGGTAGTCGTGTAATTTATCTGGCTGTAAGCATCCTAATTGTGAGTTTGATTTCCTTATCAACACACACTTCGTAGTTGGTTGCAACCAACTAAAGCTTTCACAACACCTCCTATATTGGATTCAACAACAATAGCGGATAATTTTCTTCTGTTTTCTGCTCTAATCATTAGATCCTAATCATTTACAAAGTTTGTGTGATTGGCAGTTGTTAGTATTACGAGAAACCGTTTACAGAAAACCACACTTTTATGTAAACTATGAAAATATGGATGTTTATGCTTAATTTGGTGTTGGTTTTATTGAAATATTCGATTATTTACTACTTTAAATAAATATTTGAAAATAATCATGCAATGACATTTCCGAGAATTTTGTTTTCCATCATTTCGCATATTGGCATTTTTCTCACGAACTGTATAGTCTAGAAGGCTGTGGTTTCTTTTGTTTTGTAGAGAACTGTCCGTTTCATATGTTGCCTACACTGGCGGTACGTCGCAGTAAACTCTTTGAACTGTACGTTTGTTCGTGTTTGACAACAACAGTTATCCACTAGCCGCGTTTTAGTTTCTGCGTTTCCTGTGATAGTTTTTGTCGTGACTAAACCAAAAGGAGTGTTTAAAAACATACGTAACAAAGGAAACAGATACTACAGCACAAATATAGCAGCAGCAAAAAGAGTGATTAGCGCCGAAGGGCGTGATAATTTGGTTGTAAATACTGACAGTCCTTCTACTCCTCCGAGTGCTTCCAAGAAAAAACTGCTGGGTAATGATGTAAAATACAACGCAGCTTCAGACAGTGAAACAAACTGCAATATCATTATTAATCTCCATGTACTTATTTCAGCGTTGTGTGAAACAGTGTTTTGTCGTATATGTGGAGGGGACATTGAAATTTCTGAAAAGCTATCTCAACGCAGTGGTCTGGTGTGCACTTTACAAATAATGTGTTTGAACTTGTAAAAGCGAAAAGACTTTCAAGACTTCAGAAGTAAGTGTAAAGAATGGACTTTTCGACACTAATCTAAGATACTTCTATGGACTTAGATGCATAGCAAAATGCCATTACGCTGGTAAGATTCTTTGTGGCTTGCTGAACCTCCCTAGTCCCCCTACAAAATCTATCAAATACAACTCCATAGTAAGAAGAAGTGTCAAGGCGTGTGCTATGGAGTCAATGACTACAGCAGCAGAGCAGGCTGTAGCAGGAAATGGTAGTTCTGACATAGCAATATCATTCTGCGGATCCTGGCAAAAAAGAGGTTTCCAGTCAAAGAATTCATGTGTATCTATTATCAGCATCGACAATGGGAAAGTGTTGGATGTTGATGTGTTGACCATGTACTGTCAGGGTTGTAGGCAAGCAGGCAAGAGTACTGAAAAGCAAACTAAGCATGAAATGAATTGTCAGAGAAACTATGAAGGAACTAGTGGAGGCATGGAGGTTGCTTCTGCAGTGAAAATGTTCCAACGTTCCCAGCATGACCGTGCTGTTCGCTACGTGAGTTTTCTTGGGGATGGAGACTCACGATCGTATAAGGCAGTGGTGGAGAGTAAACCTTACGGTGATTTGTCAATTACAAAACTAGATTGCATTAATCATGTGCAAAATAGGATGGGCACGAGACTACGTAGACTCAAACAGCAGTTGGGAAGTACCAAGTTATCTGATGGTCTAAGTATAAGACGTCGACTCACTGATAAACAAATTGATCAGATTACACAATATTATAGTATAGCTATTAGAAGTAACAGAGATAATTTAGATGGTATGAAGAGAGCTGCTTGGACAATTTATTTTGACAAGCTGTCTTCAGATGCTGAACAAATACACAACATGTGTTCCACTGAATGGTGTAAATACTTGAATGCAGAAGAGGAGGGTAAAGTAGACACTTTCTAGCTCAAAATTACTATACCAAATGCTGTTATGCTTGCCATGAAACCTGTGTTTCAGGATCTTGCCCAACCAGAGCTGTTGAAGAAATGTCTCAAGGGCAAAACTCAAAATGCGAATGAATCATTTAACAATGTTGTATGGTCAAGGATACCAAAAAATATGTTTGTTGGAAGGTCAGTCTTTGAACTTGGTGTTTTGGATGCTGTTCTTACTTTTAATGATGGCTGTTCTGGAAGACTACAGGTTTTGGAATATCTTGGCATTCATAAAGATTACAACACCACTAAAAGTGTGAGGGACTTGGACCAACTACGAATCATGAAGGCAGAGATCGCAACAAACAATATGTCAAAAGAAGCCAGATCCAAGAGAAGGAGGGCAGCACTGGGTGAGGAAGACGAAGGAGGAGATGAGGACTACCATCCAGGAGGATTCTAACATATTTTTTATGTATCAGGTAGCTGTATATTAAATTTTTTTTCTTTACACGCAATTTTCTCAACATGTCTACATCTACATCTACATGATTACTCTGCAATTCACATTTAAGTGCTTGGCAGAGGGTTCATCGAACCACAATCATACTATCTCTCTACCATTCCACCCCCGAACAGGGCGCGGGAAAAACGAACACCTAAACCTTTCTGTTCGAGCTCTGATTTCTCTTATTTTATTTTGATGATCATTCCTACCTATGTAGGTTGGGCTCAACAAATTATTTTCGCATTCGGAAGAGAAAGTTGGTGACTGAAATTTCGTAAATAGATCTCGCCGCGACGAAAAACGTCTTTGCTTTAATGACTTCCACCCCAACTCGCGTATCATATCTGCCACACTCTCTCCCCTATTACGTGATAATACAAAACGAGCTGCCCTTAAGTGTCCTGCCAATG
The DNA here is from genome assembly GCF_021461385.2 of Schistocerca piceifrons. Classification (NCBI taxonomy): domain Eukaryota; kingdom Metazoa; phylum Arthropoda; class Insecta; order Orthoptera; family Acrididae; genus Schistocerca; species Schistocerca piceifrons. The sequence goes on from NC_060139.1 coordinate 71,033,006, forward strand.
AAACGCAACCTTTGGCTCGCCTTCTTCACAATATTATCTCTGTGGTCTTTCCAACTGAAGTTGTTCGTAATTTTAACACCCAGGTACTTCGTTGAATTGACAGCCTTGAGAGTTGTACTATTTATCGAGTAATCGAATTCCAACGGATTTCTTTTGGAACTCATGTGGATCACCTCACACTTTTCGTTATTTAGCGTCAACTGCCACCTGCCACACCACACAGCAATCTTTTCTAAATCGCTTTCCAACTGATACTGGTCTTCGGATGACCTTACTAGACGGTAAATTACAGCATCATCTGCGAACAACCTAAGAGAACTGCTCAGATTGTCACCCAGGTCATTTATATAGATCAGGAACAGCAGAGGTCCCAGGCCGCTTCTCTGGGGAACACCTGATATCACTTCAGTTTTACTCGATGATTTGCCGTCTGTTACTACGAACGGCGACCTTCCTGACAGGAAGTATCAAAGCCCCTTTTTCTCAGAAAGTTCTGGATCTACATCAATGAATTATTTACAACATAACATAGATAGTACAATGATGTTGTAGCTCTACTTTAGTAGTACTTACTGTAATAATTAAAATTCAAGAAATTAAAATAGTGAAAATTTACACCAAAAATTATATGTTTAGGCAAAAATCATAACATTTTTACAGTTGTTATTTTAAAGTGATTGTAGAGCAATACAGCCACAAAACACGGGAGAACATGCGATAAAAACACCACGTTTATGTACTCAACAGTTCCTGAGAAAACGGGACATTTATATAGCCAGTTTAACATTGTCGAGATAGGGCGGTACGACTCCCCTTAATAACATAAAGCACCACTTTCTCTCTATCCGTATGCCTTTTACAGCAGATTTTGAAGCTTGTTTTATGTGAGTTGTATATTAAACGGAAGACCCTTCACGTATACGTGTTCTTCAAACAGGATCTCGTTTAACACTATCGCAGATGTTAGTTCTCTGAGCGAGGTGACAAATGGAATCTGGTGCCGTTCACTTTGTGTTAAAAGAGGAGACGCTTTACGGGGCTTGATAAGAAGGAGGGAGCAGGCCCAGGGCAGAGGGCGGCGCTGAATGGGAGCCGTTGCGCGGAACGGGCCGCGCAGAGTCGCGCCCAGTGAATGCCTCCGCGGCACAAAAGCGGCCAACGGGTTGTCACCACACTCCACTTGCCGCCAGATATATCGCAGTCGCAGCAGTGTACACTGTAACGGCGGCCCGGTGCCTCGCGTCTTTCAACGCCAGTCGCTCGGAAAAAAATTTGACACACACGTCTGAGGGGCTGCGACCTGGGTCTCGGGGTCTAGGAGCTACCAGGAAAGGGAAAAAGAGGATAATGAAAAAAACGTGACGTCGGTGCCACTGTCGGCGAAAATATTTTGTGGAGTTTAGAAGACCTTCAAGTACATTGTTAGGGATACGCCATTAGACAATACCTACTACGGTAAAGACAAGGGAAGGAGACGAGGTTATAAAGCTACGTAATAACGCGAAATGGAAGAGAGATTAACGTTTAAAGTCCTCCAATAACGAGATCATTAGGGACGGAGCACGAACTAAGAAAAGACAAGGATGGAGAACGAAGTCGGAGGTGCCGATTCTTATGAACCACCTGCGCATTTGCCTGGAGCGATTTATGAAAATCACGGCAAACCTAAATCCGGACTGCCGGACGTCGTCCTGTGTGCTCACCACTCACCTCGCTCGGTGCAGAACGGAAGATACATCCTCAAAGCCGACCGGAGTCGGCCGAGCGGTTGTAGGCGCTACAGTCTGGAACCGCGCGACCGCTACAGTCGCAGGTTCGAATCCTGCCTCGGGCATGGATGTGTGTGATGTCTTTAGGTTAGTTAGGTTTAAGTAGTTCTAAGTTCTAGGAGACTGATGACCTCAGAAGTTAAGTCCCATAGTGCTCAGAGCCATTTGAACATCCTCAAACCCCTCCCCTGCTGTGATAAACCAGATCTCCCTGACATCCTTTCTTCCAGAAGTGCTACGTCAGGATTTCCTCCCAAAGAGCCGGGTAGGAGCTTTGTGAACGATGTGCCTCCATTGATTTCTTTTCCGATATAGCTTTTATCTTGTAAGACGTGTATATTTCTATTGTCAAACCACAATTTATGAAAGACGTATATATTTTATTATTAGGATTAAGTAGGAATAATTAATATTTGTCATTTTGGAAATAATTGTGGTGGCAGGGGATGTCTGCACCAAAGTATTGTTGGCGGGAGAGACGGCACATTAATATAATTTTAAAAAGGGCGGAAGAGACCGCGCATGGATACATTTTAAGAAAATAGCGGGAAAGACCCCGCATTGATACATTTTGTAATGGTATCAGGGATTGTCTGCACCAGAAAGCATTGTTGGCGGCCATCCTGATTTAGGTTTTCCGTGATTTCCCTAAATCGCTCCAGGCAAATGCCGGGATGGTTCCTTTCAAAGGGCACGGCCGACTTCCTTCCCTAATCCGATGAGACCGATGACCTCGCTGTCTGGTCTCCTTCCCCCCAAAAACAACCAACAACCAACATTGTTGGGGGAAGAGACCGCACTTTAGCGTTCGTAGGAAGTCAGTAGTAAGCGAGATGTGAAGCGAGTCGGTAGCAGGTCTGAAGCGAGAGGTTAAGAGGAGTGGTGTGCCTGCCAGCCACCAGCTATGATTTACAAGAGATTACAAACGGATGTACAGAGACATCAGCTAACTATTATCGTAAGAGGAACTAATATTATTGAATTATTTTATGGGGAAACTCAAGACTACTGAAGGTATGTTTGCGCTGTGCTAGTTGTAAGATTATTTCAGAACGTAAGTCCCATTTGAACGTTTGTAAAATCATTTCATTACCAACAGTAAATACTTGAAGATTCGTTTTCAGGAAATAATTAATTTTTGCCAGCAATATTGCATTACTGATTATAATCCATCTCAAAAACCATCAACGTAAAACTTTGCAAAATTTTACTGTTGTCAAGAAAAAGTTTAATTGTGAATTACGTAACTTTAGTCAAATTAATTAAAGAATAACGTCAAATTTGGTAATAAATACAGCCACTTATTGTGACAGCCCAACAGCAGCTAATAGAGTATAGTAAAACAGAGTAAGTTCGATGTAGCAGTCAGATGGCGATCCAGTGAAAAAGGTAAGGACCAGTTTTGAGTTATTGCAGGTAACGACTGAGGGCCACGACGACACATTCTATGTTTTGTCGCAACAACCAGCAAATAACTTTTAATAAGCAGCATCTAAATTTGTATGCGAAGATTGCACTTATTATTATTGAGAAAGATAATTAATTTCAAAGGGAAGATTACATTTGTTATTATTATGCAAGAGATAGAAATGATAAGGGAAGGTTTCCTGGATTATTGTAGAACGGAAGGTTGCGTAACAAAAGAGATATAGAGGAGACGGGAAGGTTTCAATCTCTACCCTTCATCTCACGTTACTCCTCACCTCTTGAGATCTTCGCTGACCTGACCTGTCCATCTCTTCCTAGGCCGCCCAGTCGGTGTTTGCCTTGTACCTACATCTCCAAATACTGACGTGGAGTTCGAATCGACTGCATTCGCTCCACTCGACGTAATCACTTCAGTCTCGCAGCACTAATTCTTTCCTCCATGGTCAAGGTCACCTACAGGTCTCTTCTTACATGTTCATTCCTGACTCTGTCTCTCCTGGTTTTCCGTAGAGCTGACCTAAGGAACTTCATTTCGCACATTTGTATCTGACTCTCCTCTCTGTTATTTATGACACAGGTCTCCGGATTATACGTCATGATTGGCAAGAGATAGGTTCCACACACCACCTTTTTAGCCGTTAGAGGGAGACTCTTCTACATTTACATCTACATGGAAACTCTGCAAATCACATTTAACTGCCTGCAAGAGGATTCATCGAACCACCTTCACAATTATTATTCCAATCTCGTATAGCGCGCGGAAAGAATGAACACCTATATCTTTCCGTACGACCTCTGATTTCCCTTATTTTATCGTGGTGATCGTTTCTCCCTATGTAGGTCGGTGTCAAGAAAACATTTTCGCATTGGGAGGAGAAAGTTGTTGATTGGAACTTCGTGAGAAGATTCTGTCGCAACGAAAACGCCTTTCTTTTAATGATGTCTAGCCCAAATCCTGTATCATTTCTGTGACACTCTCTCCCATATTTCGCGATAATACAAAACGTGCTGCCTTTCTTTGAACTTTTTCGACGTACTCCGTCAGTCCTATCTGGTAAAGATCCCACACCGCGCGGCAGTATTCTAAAAGAGGGCGGACAAGCGTAGTGTAGGCAGTCTCCTTAGTAGGTCGGTTACATTTTCTAAGTGTCCTACCAATAACACGCAGTCTCTGGTTAGCCTTCCCCACATTTTCTATGTGTTCCTTCCTATTTAAGTTGTTCGTAATTGTAATATCTAGGTATTTAGTTGAATTTACGGCTTTTAGATTAGACTGATTTATCGTGTAACCGAAGTTTAACGAGTTCCTTTTAGCACTCATGTGGATGACCTCACACTTTTCGTTATTTAGGGTCAACTGCCACTTTTCGCACCATTCAGATATCTTTTCTAAATCGTTTTGCAATTTGTTTTGATCTTTTGATGACTCTTGTCCCAAACTACGTTTCGTAATTGGTGGAAAAAGCCGGATCCTTTTGCTACTCTGTTTTAAACTTCTAGTTTGGCACTTCCATCATTTGATACAACACTACCCAGACAATTGAAACTTTTCACACATTCAATCTTCTCTCCTTCCGGTTACAAGGTGTTGGTGTCCTACTCATTTTCATCCTCACTGTCTTGCCCTTCCTCAGTCAACTTAAGTTCTTTAAATTTTCTGTTCCAGTAATCCAGTCTCCTCCGAACCCTCATTACCGCTTTTCCTCAAATGGCCATATCATCAGTAAAAGCAAAATCTTTGACATCTTCATTTTCTACTTCCTAGATTTAATTCATGATTGTGTCCATAAGTGAAACAAGGAGTAGGCAGGAACGTGAACTGCCTTGTCCTTCGTCTTAAACCATTTTCATCTTTCACCTCCTACTTGTACACCGCTCTTACAACCCTCTTGTAGTATCTGAGCTTTTGTAATCATATGGTTCAAATGGCTCTGAGCACTATGGGACTTAACTTCTGAGGTCATCAGTCCCCTGGAACTTAGAACTGCTTAAACCTAACTAACCTAAGGACATCACACACATCTATGGCCGAGGCAGGATTCGAACCTGAGACCGTAGCGGTCGCGCGGTTCCAGACTGAAGCGCCTAGAACCGCTCGGCCACAACGGCCGGCTGAACTTTTGTAATTGGTGAATGAGGAGCATTGTGTTTTCTTAAGCTTCCTCATAATTTACCCCTTTCGTTTTTCCCGTTATTTCTCCCTGAACTAACGGAGAGAAAAAAATGAGTAATACAACAATCTGATTTAAATTAGTTGACATCTGAATTTACGCTTCGAATCTGAGCCGTTGGCGGGACGAGTAGTGTTTGACTTCCATCACAGCGCCGCGACCGCCGCGGTGACAGAAAAGCACTGCAGTCTCTATATCTCACCAACATACTTCTCAAATTCGCATACTGTATAAATCTGTATAGCATATCTAAGCAGTTCCAAAATGTGTACTTAATTGTAGGAAGGGTCGGAGGTAAGTTAATTTTCTTATAAATGGATGAAAATGTAAGACGTCGGGTCTCACAGCTCGCAAACATTTGAAAAACGTCGTTATTCACCACCAAGAGCTACCGACAAAAATTTCTTTATTATACAACCAACTTCAGTCCATAGTCAATTATCAGGTGTCGTAAAATATTTAGAACAACACACAAGGCGATAAAAAACCAATGGCGTCAAATACGATAAAAGAACCAACTTCAGTCCATAGTCAATTATCAGGTGTCGTAAAACATTTAGAACAGCACACAAGGCGATAAAAAACCAATGGCGTCAAATACGATAAAAGCCATAATTCGTCACTGTTGTCAAATAGTAATGTAAACTACATCGTCAGTAGTAAAAATGTAGCAGACACTACTCTCCTTTATGATTTACACGCAATCAGAAACAATAACTGTGCAGTTGGCAGTGTGTAGAGGGACTCCTCTCGTAACGTTATAAGCTGACTTTAATACAAAACGTAGGAGGGCGGTGTTTGGTTCATTTTTGATATTAACGGAGTAATTTATATTACTACTAGCTCACAAAATACGGCATTGCCCGTGTATTCATTTTGCCAATTTTCTAGTAGAAACGAAAGGTTACACGTACTCCTGCAGTAGACTTGATGTGAGATGATCGCACACAGTTCCTGTACGCTGGGCGCAGCTGCCTCACGTGTTTACAACGCGATTTTGTAAACGTCTCCATGACAACGCCTTTTCATAGCTCTGTAGATGGTTATTGTTTTTGCCTACAGCCGTGTGCGCTTCGCATGTGAAAGCTGTCAAAAGCGCTGCCAGATGTCAAGGTTTCCCTTAAGTTGTCACGACTGTTGTAGTGTCTTAGTAGAGAAGAACAATGGTATTAAAACTTCAAGCATGATGCGCATTTTTTCCACGCATCTGACTGTTAATGACGTCATATCTGTTGAACTATGGGTCGTACAATGATACATTCAACGGTATATGTGGACAGTGTCTGGGAAATACTTTGCGAGTAGAGTCAGAAGCAAAAAAGTAATAAATTGAATCGTCATGCAAGATGACAGTTTTTGACGCATCTCAATGTGACAGGTTAGTGTTCCTTAGCCCCACGGCGATTATTGTGAGACAGAAAGGGACATGTGTACAAAGTTTGATTTGAAATCGGTCCAGTGGTTAAGAGATGTGAAACAAACAGGCACACACACACACACACACACACACACATTTTTACAATGGATTTGACAATATTGATGAGTCAGGTATTTCATATTATTTTACGTCGTTGACTTTATATTGCCCTGTATGATGTAAATACTTATGATGGACTGAAACTGGGTGTATAATGAAGATATTTTTAGCAGCAGCTCTTGGCGGAGAATCACGACGTTTACCAAAGATGAAAATTTCCCTCCCGGAAAACAGTTTCAAACGTATCAAACCACATCTCGAAAACTAATCAACTCATTGAAATGTGTTATTTTCGTTGATTACAAAAATGTCGTATTGTTTCCAAGTAACTTGTTTTAGATTAGTTAGAGACTCTGGACCCTTGAATGCGTACACTTCGTCAGGCGTAATCGTATAGCTTACGACTACCAACTAAAGTATACAAATATCTACAAACACTTTCTCCTATTTTGGAATTCTGAGACAGTTTTCCAAGTGTAACAGTGCCTTGATCAGGTGTATTCAATTAGGTACATTCAATTACTGTTTGTATATTGTCAGTGATTTACAATGTGCTGGTTTTCTATTAAGTCTCTTGGATCGTGAACAATAGGTTTTGACAAGTAATAAAGGTACACGATTGAACTGCTCGTCATCTTGTAAGTATGTTCTATAAAAGCAGAAACTGAACAATGATACCAGATCACAGATACAAAAAAAATATGTAAGACATTTGTTAATCTCGAATCATACATAAGACTGCAAGGTAATATTCTGCTAATACAACTTGTTAAGACAAATTGGAATACGACCATCGCTATCGTAATAGTCCGTTAAACTAGTCCTAACGTCCAAAAAGGTGCTTGTACATCTTACGTGGCAGGAAAAAGGACAGCATGTGCGACCACTGAGAGCTGGACTAATGAAGTCTTCTCATGAACACTTTATTGGCGTTCTTTCTACTGAGTTGGACGTAGAGTGGGATCATCACGAAAAACTAAGCTGAATAAAACTGGAGGGAAAATTAGGATTTAACTTCTCGTCCACGTCGAGGTTAGTACAGACGGAGAGCGTGCTCGTACTGGATCAGTATAAAGGAGTTCAGCCGTGTCCTTTCCAAATGAACCATCCCAGCATTCGCCTTAATCGATTAGTGAAACTACGGAAAACCTAAATCTGAGCGGTCGGACAGGTATCTGAACGCCTCCTCTCCCGAACGGCGAAGTTATCCAGCACCATGTTCAGTAGTTACGACTGACTAGTCTAGCCAACACTTCAGCGAGTATATCTGAACACATTACATTTCCGCAATCGGATCAAATTATATGCAAAGCAAAATGGTTGCAAAACATTAATTAATTGAATTGCTCAGTAACGTTGGCGCTCAGGCAACGCAGTCTCAAATCCGAATTGTCAGGCAGCAGTATTTGCCGAGTTACCTCCTCATTGAGGAACAGTCCTGTTGACTGTCTGAACTACAGTGGCCGGCCAGAGTGGCCGAGCGGTTCTAGGCGCTTCAGTATGGAGCCGTGCGACCGCTACGGTCGCAAGTTCGAATCCTGCCTCGGGCATGGATGTGTGTGATGTCCTTAGCTTAGTTAGGTTTACGTAGTTCTAAGTTCTAGGGGACTGATGACCTCAGAATAAGTCCCATAGTGCTCAGGGTCATTTTGAACTACAGTGAGGTGACAAAAGTCATAGGATACCTTCTAGTATCGTGTCGGACCCCCTTTTGCCCGGTATAGTACAGCAACTCGACGTGGCAAGGACTCAATATGTCGTTGGAAATTCCCTACAGAAATTTAGTTATAGCCGTACGTTATTGGGAAAGTGTTGTCGGTGCAGGATTTTATGTATGAAGATACCTCTCGATTATGTCCCATAAATGTTCGATGGGATTGACGTCGGCCGATCTGGGAGGCCAAGCTATTGGCTCAAAAGGTCCAGAACGTTCTTCAAAACATTCACGGACATTCGTGACCAGATGACATGGCACATTGTCCTGAAGTCCGTGAATAGTTACAAATTGTCTTCAAGTAGCCGCAAATAACCATTTCCGATCAATAATCAGTTCAGATGGACCAGAGGACCGACTACCATTCCATGTAAACACACCCCACACCATTATAGAGCCATCACCAGCTTGCACAGTGCCTTGTTGATAACTGGGATTCATAGTTTCCTCGGGTCTGCGCCACGCTCAAAACCTACCATCAGCTCTTACCAACTGAAATCGGGACTCATCTGACCAGGGCACGCTTCACCAGTTGTCTAGTGTCCAACTGATATACTCACGATCGCAGGAGACGCGCTGCAGGCTATCCGGGATGTTAGCACAGGCACTCGCGTCGGGAGTCTTCTGCCATAGCCCATTAACTCCAAATTTCGTCTCACTGTCCTAACATTCGTCGTTCGGGAGAAGCGGCGTTCAATACCCTGTCCGACCACTCAGATTTAGGTTTTCCGTAGTTTCACTAAATCGATTAAGGCGTACGTCCCATGTTGATTTCTGGGGTTAATTTACGCAGTGTTGCTTGTCTGTTAGCATTGACAACTCTACGCAAACGCCGCTGCTCTCGGTCGTTAAGTGGAGACTGTCAGCCACTCCCATTTTCCGTGACAAGAGGTAATGCCTGAAATTTGTTGTCTCGGCACACTCTTCTTGACACTGTGGATCTTGGTATACTGAATTACCTAACGATTTCCGAAATGTGTCACGCGTCTAGCTCCAACTACCATTCCGCTTTCAAAGTCTGTTAGTTTCAGTCGTGCGGCCATAATCACGTCGCCTGAGTAAAAATGACGGCTCCACCAGTGTGCTGCCACTTTCTACCTTGTATACGCAATACTACAGCCATCTGTATATGTGCATATCGCTATCCAATCACTTTTGTTACCTCAGTGTAATCGCCTAGTCCTACAAGAAGGGTTCTCCCTTGATAATTTGGCAATAACGAGACCGCGACGTTGAGGGTATTATTTCTACACCCACATTTTCACCTTGGTCTACTGTAGACATTGTCCGCTCCCCCCCCCCCCCCCCCTAACCCTTTGGCCACGTCTTTTTTCGCTCGACCAGTTCTACTTGCGCGACTAGCGTCTAGGAGTAAGCCACCATATGAAATTAAACTTTTTTGATTTTACATACTTGGTCATATCGTCTGTGTGGATGACTGGCTGCGTGAGTGGGTGAGTGGAAGATGACATAGTTTCCAGGTGCAAATCTCAGTCTGTGTTTGGACTTGATCTGACCCTCATCGCTTCTCTCACCTCGAGCAGTGATTTGTATACGAGAAAAAAGCTAAGCTGCTGCTGATGTTAAACTTTAATTTAATTGAGTTCTGTCAAGTTATGTTTTCAATTTTGCCAAAAAATGGTCCAAATGGCTCTGAGCACTATGGGACTTAACATCTGAGGTCATCAGTCCCCTAGAACTTAGAATTACTTAAACCTAACTAACCTAAGGACATCACACAAATCCATGCCCGAGGCAGGATTCGAACCTGCGACCATAGCAGTCCCGCGGTTCCGGACTGCAGCGCCTAGAACCGCACGGCCACTGCGGCCGGCCAATTTTGCCACTTAAATTGTTTGTTTAGTGTCAACTTTCATCAAGGCTAAAAAACAAAGAACATTACTTATACCCCTTTCAATGTCCGCCCCAGTAGCTGAGTGGTCAGCGTGACGGATTGCCGTCCTCTGGGCCCGGGTTCGATTCCCGGCTGGGTCGGAGATTTTCTCCGCTCAGGGACTGGGTGTTGTGTTGTGTTCATCATCATTTCATCCCCATCCGCCGTGCAGGTCGCCCAATGTGGCGCCGAATGTAATAAGACCTGCGATATGGCGGCCGGACCTGCCCCGCGAGGGGCCTCCCGGCCAATGACGCCAAACGCTCATCATCATCACCCCTTTCAATGTTGTAAATGTTTTGTTTTATTAAACTGTTGTGTATGTCTGTGTTGTAATATGAATCTGAACAATGCAAGTGGTTTGCTTACGTAAACACTATCTGATTAAGTAAGTCGCCAAATCCAACAGAAAAGCAAATCTGTAACGTATGGGAACTGTCCTATGAACTTGTGTATCGCTCAGTGCAGTGAACAGTGCTAGAATGCGTGACGTCACAGTACGTGACATGCCGTTTCAATACATAAATCTAACAGAATAAAAATTATGCATAAAATTAGAAATAGAATTTTGAAAGAATAAAGGGTACAGTACCGCCCGACGTTGAAATTGGTACAACATTCTTCGTTATTCTTGTCAGAACAACATATTTTTTTTGTAATAATAACTCAGTTTCACTTAAGACACCGAAGCCAGATACCAGTGTAGGAAAGAAGGACAATTTACTTATTTAATTGATCACATGTGCACTCCCACAAAATAAATCGCTACATCCAATTTGGTGATATCTGTGACATGAATGAATGTATGGTCGTCTGCTAACCGCAGATAGTGAGTGTGCAATATATGATCATCTTTGAGACGGTCCTTTGGTCACCTTTGGTGGAACCAAAGAGATGAAATTTACCTGAGCTTTGAGCGCCCGAAATGTGGCTGACCAGTACGGTAGCAAGGTGCTCCCCCATTTCGACGGAGGTGCGAGATGACCTGAAGAATGGCCATGTTTCAGCACTCTGGCGCTGGATCTTGTGTTGGTAAGGCCTGTCTTAGCTGTGCTCCATAAAGACAAAAGAGTGGGAACAATGGTATGCATGTGAAATACTTAAGAGTAGTTTCGAATAATTATTTCTCTCTTTCAGGAACTTTTGGGGGAGAATTAAATGACAGGGAGGTAATATTAAGAGGATCGGAAGTGACCAATGGCCACAATGAAACCACGTGTAGCAATAAGTTGAAATACTTGCGAGTGCTAAAGTTAAGCTGAATTACAGGCATGTGTACTATAAGTTGGAAATATTTAAGAAATGGCGTGTGCAGGACTTGAAACTAGAGACGAGTACTTCCACGTGGTGAGTACTGTGTGAGTCTCAATCTGTGTATGAGACAAACGATAAAGAGAAGTACTCGTCCGTGGTATCAGTTGAGGACTCGCGTGTGTGACGAATACGTTCTTAATGTTACTTTGCGTGTTATGTTTCCGTGCGACGATTGATTGAAACTCCAATACTCTGAGAGAAAAGTAAGGTGAGTCAGCCGTCTATCCAGCAACGCCACTTGGCTTGCATTCCACAGGAAGACGTGCATATATCCTCCAGAGTTCGTAGAAGGAAAGAAAAGTTAGGAAGTGGGGCAGTGTCGTGTGAAACTGGGATGAATACTAATTGATGTGGGAAAGCTGAAAGTGAAGTAATTCTAACGTTGTGACTATTCTTTGTGATGTATTGTATGTTGCCAGTGTGATGTATTTCTTGTAATTTAAGTATGTGTGGTTTACATGGGAGAGTAGCAAGATAGGTTCAGAGGCAATGGGTTATGCTTGTTCCTTTTTGTACCGCTCGGTCCGGAGGAAATTTTCGTGATGATGGGTGTGAGAGTCGAAGAGTGAGATATAGCAAAAGATCCACCATCCTATCCAGAAAGTGCACTGTAGCGTTAGATAATTAAGAGACCATAAGATAGAGAATCACCAATGTAAAGCCATGCCCACTGGACGGAGTTTCTCATGTGTAATTATTGTTGTATAAAATGTAATGGTGTGTTTATCTTTGAGTCATAAGAGAATTTATCGGAATAAAAAAGATAGTGAAAAGAAAAAGATTGGTGGCCTTTTTCTTCGAATAGTGTGCAGTCATGATTCCCAGAATTTGTAATGTGTGCGCCATTCATATTCAGTGCGATGGCCACGTGTTGGTCAAAGCCGTTGGGTAAGAAAGAAAATGTGGCATTGCCAGAATGTAGTGAACAATCAGAGTTGTGTAAATTACTAATAGTCAGATGTGCGTTATCCGTTTCCGTTGCGTAATATTCAAACAGGAGAGTAATTTGTAGCTTAATTGTGGGTACTAGAGCTCATAATCAGTCATTGATGTTTTGCGAGAAATAAGAATAAATCCACTCGCTTGGCGGACCACTCATCTTGCAGGCCTGACTGCTTCATGCCACAGTATGAGCAAGGCATGTGGGTGCCTCTCAAAATGTTCAAAATGCGCTTGTTAAAATGTCCTGTACTTTTGTGTATACAAACTAAGTAAAATCCCGAACACTAAATGACACACACACACACACACACACACACACACACAGGCACACACACACACAAAACACACACCTGTGTAACACTGCACTGTAAGAATAAGTTTGTCTGAGAAAGTAAATGAGATATGAATTAAATTTTACTGAACGGAATCCGACAATAATTTTGATATGTAAAGCTTGACTGTGAACGATTTTACGGCGTCCTGACTGATCTTTAATTGGCCGTAACAAATTTTGATGACTTATTTTATGGCAACGGAAAACTCGGTACTGCTCGAAAGTGATGAACATTAAAATATAGCGGCTCACCAAGCCAGCTTAAGACAAATCTTGCCAAGTACAGGGCAAGGAAAAACAACTATGCTAACGACATAATACATCAAGCCTGAGCAGTTGTGTCCGGCTAGGTACAATGCGGCAACACACGATTAGAAAATAAAGCTTTCGTGAGGACCACTCAGCACAAACTAATTCGGTGTTTTGGTTGATATTCTATCGACACACTACGTTCCGTACCGATCTGAGTGTCTGTCATGTGGAGGTTTGGGTGTCAGAACCTCTGTGACGTAACTTATCGACTACTGAACACTGAAAAATATCTAGTGTACAAATATCAAGTATGACACATCGAATGAAAAGAGATCTCATATCACTTTTACTGAGTACCGCAAATAAGCTAATAATCTTACACTGTTTACGGAAATTACCAAGATTTTTTTTATTTTCTGGCGAGCGAATGTATAACCCAACAATTTAATTTTTTTGCTCTCCTTTGTTTGTTTTTACGATCAGTTTAAGAGCACTCCACTGATGAATTTTATTTTTAATTCATTGAATGTTTTGTTTTCTTTTCTTTAGTGGTAAGTTCGAAATTACAGTTCTGCTTTTCAGCGAAGGCGTCCATGTATACTTTCCAGATGGTAATCGGTTATTTAAAACACAAATTACAGTGACATTGACGTTAATAGTTAAGTAAGTAGAGTCTCCAATAAGTCTCTGCGTCGTAGGTTAAGAAGTACTTCAGAAATAAGCAAATTAAATATCATTCTGATGATCCTCTACCGTACCAACAATGCTGATTTACCGCGGGTTTTCAAAAAATCATTTTTTTAAATTGGCTTAAAGGATGCTTTGAACCTTCTAAAAATGAGGCAAACCTGTAATCCTCGAAAAAAATTGTTTTATGGGATTCCGAGCTCCTCCTCTAACGCCTCGGATGACCTGAAATGGCCTACTGCACTAAATCGATACCCCTTTTGTGTCTGGGTACAGTTAGAAGCATTTCACAACTGTAATACGTTAGCTTGGAGTCAGTAAGCGTCAGTACGTGTACGTAAAAGGCAATTCTGTCGCTTCGAATCTTGATTTAGTGTGCTTTATCGACTTTTGATAGTGTGTTTTTGATCTTATCGAATACAGTTTTGTCTTTCAAGTATGAATGGCCCCTAAAAAGTGTACTCGAGCACAAAAGGTACGAAAATATCATATCCAATGCGGCATCGAAGCAGTATGTCATCAAATCGTCCAGAGAATAGTTATTAGGGTGAGAGCAGTTCGCAAGGAGTCAGTGCCTTTGCTACGAAGCTGAAAGACAATGACGAGGATTCTGATGTGAATTACGGATTGAGTTATAGGATTACAATTTTTCTTGCCGTTTTCTCTGTTATTCCTCAACACGTGAAATGTAAAACGTGCAATGCAGACATTACGTCGCGAGAACTAAGTCCTCGAGGCGATGGTTCACCATCATTATCGCTTGTACAACTAGTCCGGAAGTTGTTGTACCAAGTAGTAAGTTTACACTGAACACGTATGAAATCAACCGTCGAATTGTCCTAGCAATGCGCCTGCTTGGAGTGGGGCTAAACGGAATTGTAAAGTTTTGTGCGTTCATGGAACAGTCACGACCGATATTTCAAGCGTTCTGTGATCAACTAGTGGATATGATTTCGGTCGCAATGCCAACAGTACGCTAGGCCAGTCCTGGGACAGCGCATTAACAGTAAGAGTTTTCTAAGAGTAGATTTGTTTCATTTGTTCATGTCTATAACACATTTCAAAACTTCAAACGCATGTTTCTCGGAATATGAATTTTCAGAACAGCACGCAGCGTAACTCTAGAATTTTTCAATCTTTGTATTTGAAATTTAACTACGACTTTGAAATAATTTTCAGAATGAACTACGCAGAGAATATTCGATTAGTTAATTTTAACAATAGTTATTAACTAATGACTGTCCTTTTTTGGCGAAAGATGAATGACTTTACTCAAACAATCAACACTTACACAAAAATCAGTATTTCAAAAATACTCTACGTGGTTCACTAGCTACACTTTTTACGTAGATTAGATAGATTTTTTTCTTTTTTCGACATTCAGATTGGTACCAGTGGCCTAAAATTCAATATGACTCGCGAAATTGCTGCAGTGTCGCCATTTTGTAATATTTTCCGACAAAAAATTTGTAATATAGTTAAATACAGGGTTATTACAAATGATAGAAGCGATTTCACAGCTCTACAATAACTTTATTATTTGAGATATTTTTACGATGCTTTGCACACACATACAAAAACGCAAAAAGTTTTTTTAGGCATTCACAAATGTTCGATATGTGCCCCTTTAATGATTCGGCAGACATCAAGTCGATAATCAAGTTCCTCCTACACTCGGCGCAGCATGTCCCCATCAATGAGTTCGAAAGCATCGTTGATGCGATCTCGCAGTTCTGGCACGTTTCTTGGTATAGGAGGTTTAAACACTGAATCTTTCACATAACCCCACAGAAAGAAATCGCATGGGGTTAAGTCGGGAGAGCGTGGAGGCCATGACATGAATTGCTGATCATGATCTCCACCACGACCGATCCATCGGTTTTCCATCGGGTGTCAGAGCTTGTAACAATTGTAAACGGTAAGGCTTCTGCTTTAGCCTTTTCCGTAAGATTTTCCAAACCGTCGGCTGTGGTACGTTTAGCTCCCTGCTTGCTTTATTCGTCGACTTCCGCGGGCTACGCGTGAAACTTGCCCGCACGCGTTCAACCGTTTCTTCGCTCACTGCAGGCTGACCCGTTGATTTCCCCTTACAGAGGCATCCAGAAGCTTTAAACTGCGCATACCATCGCCGAATGGAGTTAGCAGTTGGTGGATCTTTGTTGAACTTCGTCCTGAAGTGTCGTTGCACTGTTATGGCTGACTGATGTGAGTGCATTTCAACCACGACATACGCTTTCTCGGCTCCTGTCGCCATTTTGTCTCACTGCGCTCTCGAGCGCTCTGACGGCAGAAACCTGAAGTGCGGCTTCAGCCGAACAAAACTTTGTGAGTTTTTCTACGTATCTGTAGTGTGTCGTGACCATATGTCAATGAATGGAGCTACAGTGAATTTATGAAATCGCTTCAATCATTTGTAATAGCCCTGTATATGCCCAACAGCTATCCCCAGTATTACTTCTCTATCACCTTTCCTTACACCCAAAATAAATAAATATATTGTCAAGAAAATGCTTTCTTTAGGCCGTTAGGTGGTGTTGCCCCCTAACATAATGCTGTCCCCACCAGCCTGTCGTAAATTACGGCAATACACTACTGGCCATTAAAATTGCTACACCACGAAGATGACGTTCTACAGAAATTTAACCGACAGGAAGAAGATGCTGTGATATGCAAATCATTAGCTTTTCAGAGCATTCACACAAGGCTGGCGCCGGTGGCGACACCTACAACGTGCTGACATGAGGAAAGTTTCCAACCGATTTCTCATACACAAACAGCAGTTGACCGGCGTTGCCTGGTGAAACGTTGTTGTGATGCCTCGTGCACGGGGGAGAAATGCGTACCATCACGTTTCCGACTTTGATAAAGGTCGGATTGTAGCCTATCGCGATTGCGGTTTATCGTATCGCGACATTGCTGCTCACGTTGGTCGAGATCCAATGACTGTTAGCAGAATATGGAATAGCTGGGTTCAGGAGGGTAATACGGAACGCCGTGCTGGATCCCAACGGCCTCGTATCACTAGCTGTCGAGATGACAGGCATCTTATCCTCATGGCTGTAATGGATCGTGCAGCCACGACTCGATTTCTGAGTCAACAGATGGGGACGTTTGCAAGACAACAACCATCTGCACGAACAGTTCGACGACGTTTGCAGCAGCATGGACTATCAGCTCGGAGACCATGGCTGCGGTTACCCATGACGCTGCATCACAGACAGGAGCGTCTGCGATGGTGTACTCAACGACCAACCTGGGTGCACGAATGGCAAAACGTAATTTTTTCGGATGAATCCAGGTTCTGTTTACAGCATCATGATGGTCGCATCCGTGTTTGACGACATCGCGACGAACGCACATTGGAAGCGTGTATTCGTCATCGCCATACTGGCGTATCACCCGGCGTGATGGTATGGGGTGCCATTGGTTACACGTCTCGGTCACTTCTTGTTCGCATTGACGGCACTTTGAACAGTGGACGTTACATTTCAGATGTGTTACGACCCGTGGCTCTACCCTTCGTTCGACCCCTGCCCTGCGAAACCCTACATTTCAGCAGGATAATGCTCGCCCGCTTGTTGCAGGTCCTGTATGGGCCTTTCCGGATACAGAAAATGTTCGGCTGCTGCCCTGGCCAGTACATTCTCCAGATCTCTCACCAATTGAAAACGTCTGGTCAATGGTGGCCGAACAACTGGCTCGTCACAATACGCCAGTCACTACTCTTGATGAATTGTGGTATCGTGTTGAAGCTGCATTGGCAGCTGTACCTGTACACGCCATCCAAGCTCTGACTCAATGCCCAGGCGTATCAAGGCCGTTATTATGGCCAGAGGTGGTTGTTCTGGGTACTGATTCCTCAGGATCTATGCTCCCAAACCGCGTGAAAATGGAATCACATGTCAGTTCTAGAATAATATATTTGTCCATGAATACCCGTTTATCATCTACATTCCTTCTTGGTGTAGCAATTTTAATGGCCAGTAGTTACGTAATAGCATTAGCTGTTGCCACCAGTTAATCGTGCACTACAGCAATAAGTAATAGCATTAGCTTAGCTTCTTATTCGCTGAAAGACAGGCAGTGTGAGCAGAAGTGCTTCTGTAGCACGGCGTAGCAGAAGGGCAGGGTGTCCGGCGGCGGTGACGTATTGATCTCTCCCTGCAGCCCGCAGGCAGAGCGCCAATGACTGTCCGCCGCCTCCTCCACCCCCTACCGCTCGGACTGCCAGCTCGCGTGTAGCTTCTGGGGCGCACTGCGCTGGAGACTATACCTAGTTGTGTTGTCTGTATAACGAAAATGGACGAAAAATAGCAAATGGTAAGATCAGGAAAACAATAGAGAACGCAAGTGACGACGTGCAAAGCAATCTTTAGAAATCCGTTTGAAACATTTATCACCGCCGTGATACTGGATGCCAACACTGTGGACGCGTGACATGTTGACGAATGTACACTACCCCTATGGAGGGGTGGGAAAAAAGGCCGGGTTAAAGCGATACCGCTATTTTAGTTCTGAATAATCGGTATTTTTCGATATTTGTTGTGTCTCGGTTATAATAGGAATTTTTTTTATTTTTTACTAGTAACCGAGTAAAAAACTGAAATATCAATGAGCCATAGCAGCAATGCTAACATTTTTCGCTATCAAATACACGCTTTTTTTTAAAAAAAGAGGAGCAAATTTTATTTGCAAAATTGGCATTGGTTTGAAACAGTGCGATATTATAGAAAATGAGAAAAACCATTAGTGCTGTTGTAATAACAATGCGACAGAAACGAGTAACAAACACATGGCATAAGAGTTATTACAGCGCTGCTGTGACAATAATGTCTCTCTTGCGCTGTGTCGTGGGTTCAGATGCATGTGTAATTGCAGTGCGCAAGTCTTGCCCCCACATGGTCCATACGGTAGTTTCTCACTGTCGTCGCCAGGTATCCGTTGTATTGCAGAATGGAAATATTTTTATGAAGTGGCGCAGCGATGAAGTAGAATGCTTAATTTGGTTTAAAAGATTAAAGATATGTGTGCTACTTCTATGACGCAATAAAAGAGGAAGGAAATTATTGTAACAGTAATAATTCAAAACTTAACAACAATTCATTCATAACATACGATAGAAATAGAAAGTAACAACAATACATTCATAGAATACAATAAAAGTAGAAAGTAGCTGTTGTGCCGCCTGTGTCCACATAATATGCCTTTATCTGCTTGTAGCCCTAGAAAACGGACAAATTAATACGAAAAACAGTGCTCTTCAAATTCAGTTTTCACCCTCTGGCACTGTCTATGTGTAATGCCTAAATAGTTGTATGACCCCCGATTACAACATGATTATTGAGCAGACTTTCAAAAAATTCAAATCAATAAGAGGATACTTGTGATTTTATGTAGTTTGTAACTATTTATCATATTTCGAGAAAAGCAGCGAACGGTGGACGGACCAAGTTTACTTTTATTTGGCTATTTAATTTAATATTTTGATTCTGTGTACCTTGAAACTGAAACAGTTACTTTTTTCAATGTTAATTCGATTTCTACGTTATTACACGGGACAATAGAATAGGTTATTTCAGAAACCGGTTATTCTGAGCGATTTTAGCAGTAAGGTTAAAGTGGCGTGGAAAAAACTGATATAACCAAAATTCGGTTGTTTCAGCGATAACCGCTGTCGCCACCCCTGTGTAATGCAAAACTGACAACTAGGCAGTCACGAGAAGCGGACCTGCCAGTATAAAAAGTGACAGGGAGAGTATTATGCAACAGGAACAGAAGAGTGGGTTGGTCAGGAGAGCTCATTGGCCTGGGATGTAGATTAGCCG
Organism: Schistocerca piceifrons; assembly: GCF_021461385.2. NCBI lineage: Eukaryota > Metazoa > Arthropoda > Insecta > Orthoptera > Acrididae > Schistocerca > Schistocerca piceifrons. The sequence continues at coordinate 71,052,813 of NC_060139.1, forward strand.
TTCGATGTAACCCGATTAACAAATTCATCGGAAACATTTCAACCTTTCTAAAGCTGCCAAAGTTGACTGTGAAGCGAACGTAAAAAATCACATGAAATCAGCGAAAGCAATCACTCAAGAGTTCCAAAATCTTACCAGCAGTCTCTCTTGCACAGTGTGTGTAGGGAGTTGAGAAGCATGGGTTGTAATGGTCGAGCGACTCTTCGTAAGCCACTGTTATAGTGTTGGGGGTGTGGACACGATTAATTGCCAGGATGGTCGTCTCAAGTCCAGGAGGGCTTGTGCAGGACGATGGTTTGCATAGTATCAGCTACAGTCATAAGAGCTCAATTAGCAAAACATTCTTCATTCACTAAGGCACTTCTACTGTGATAAATAGAGCCCCGATTTCATGTAATTACATATTTTGTTATTTTATATGTAGTTATAAGAAAAACTAAAATGTCGTCGAATTACATTGAAAGGATCCTTATTTCAAAGTTTTAAATTACATATTTTTTTATATTTTGAGGCATAATACGTATCTCACACAGTACTATATAATTTCACATATTTTAATATTGTAGAGGAATTATTATACGTTTTTGTAAGTCCCATACATTTTAGTTACATAGCAAGAAAGGAAAAATATGTAAGTTTCTTTATTGTATTTCTCATACTGACGTCAGTTCCGTTACAAATAGCTCTGAGCACTATGGGACTTAACATCTGAGGTCATCAGTTCCCTAGAACTTAGAAGTACTCAAACCTAACTAACCTAAGGACATCACAAACATCCATGCCAGAGGCAGGATTCGAACGTGCGACCGTAGCAGTCCGGACTGAAGCGCCTAGAACCGTTCGGCCACCGCGGCCGGTTAGTTCCGCTACACTCAAAATTAAATTACACAAGTTCGATGCGGACAACGACTACTCGCTTTAAACGCTTTCTTTTCTTGTTCTCAGACGCTTTACAATGTGTAACAGTCAGTTGCATTTAAATCAACCATGGCACCGGTCGCGTCTTCGTTGTTATCGTACCTGAAAACATGGATTTCTATTGGTAGAGCTTTAAAATAGTCCTCTGCCAAACTTGTGATAAACATATAGGATGTACGGTGAAATCTCAAACTGAACAACATTTATGAAACAATCTATATGTTAGGAATCGATAACCGGTTTCTTCAAAGAAAGAGGTTCTACTTACGCAGTTGCAGGGTCAGTCATCATCTAACAGTGAATCTTACAAAGAACTGCGTTTTACGTTGTTTGCCTGGAACAAACTTCAGACACCTGAATTTCAACATTTCTTACAGAAATGCTGCAACCGCAACAATCCCGACGAGTCCATTCCCAGGAAGAATTACCTCGATTCTAGCCATGTTGACTTGTAAGAAAAGATCAGGGCTGATATTGGCAAATCACCTGTATGGATTTCTGCCGATGAGACGACGGATGCTATAGATCGTTTCATCGCTGGGCAAGTTGGAGTCTGAGGCTGCATCTAAACCCTATTTAATTTATTGCAACATATGATTCAACAATTGCCGAATTAATTAATGATGAACTTAAGATACTATGGCAGATGGCATAAAAGAAGAGAGCGTCCAGTTGTTGAACACAGATGCAGCTCCACGTGTTCAAAGCGGAGAAACTGCTTAATGTGTTTTATCCAAACTTAGCGTACGTTACATGTACGGCTCATACATTGCAACGAGTGGCAGAGACAGTTAGACATAAATTACCAGATGTAAATACACTGATATCAGCAATGAAGAGGTTTTTCTTGAAATTTCCTTCTCGTGTAATCTTTGTCAACATTAAACATTTATAAAGTGCTCAGTTCAGTTTCGTACATCGCAAGTCACTTCAGCTGGCTTCCGAACAGTAAACTGGAGACTTCGAGTATACTTCTCCAAGAGGTTGTGGAAATAACGGAAAGTGCAGTTGGAAAGGTCAGTGTCGTACCAGGTAATGTGGTGGTTTAGTACCCAAAAAAATGGTTCAAATGGCTCTGAGCACTATGGGACTCAACTTCTGAGGTCATCAGTCCGCTAGAACTTAGAACTACTTAAACCTAACTAACCTAAGGACATCACACACATCCATGCCCGAGGCAGGATTCGAACCTGCGACCGTAGCGGTCTCGCGGCTCCAGACTGTAGCGCCTAGAACCGCACAGCCGCTCCGGCCGGCGTTTAGTACCCAGTAAACTGGAGTCTGTCCTGAATAAGAACCTTCGATACTCAAATTTGTTATTTTGCCTCACATATTTATTTCAGACTGCTGCCAAATCTGTGAATCACTTAAAATACCAGAGACGTATTTTCATTCTATTATACTGTTATTTACAGTTTCCACGTTTATTGTCATTTCTTCTTTGTTCAGAGACTTGTTCACCCAATTTAGGAGTGACACACTCAATCAGAAATGAACTGGGAATTCGGAAGAGTGGATGTTCTCTGCTGTAGATATGTTCAGGGTGTCCCAGGAAGGAGTGGTCAATGTTCAGGTATACGACAGGAACCATCATTCGAAGCAAAAAAATCTAGCAATGAAAAGAGGTCTAAAATGCGTACCATGAAAGCTATGAGAACTTGTTGATCTTCGACACTATGGAACAAATCTCTTCTACTGCAAGCTCTTCCCATTCCGTAATTTGGGAAGTGGCAGTATGGACTAAAAAAAAAGGTCCAGTAAATTTGGGCTCTAAAGTGCATAGCTTAGAAGGTATAAACACTTCTTTATCTTTGCTACTGTGGAACCCATCTCTTCTACTAACAAGTGCAGATTAGTGGCCACGTTTACTAGACACTATTTTCTTGTTTTGGTTCACATTACCTCCTCCGAAAATATGGAAAGCAAAGAGCTTGTAATTGTAGAGATTTGTTTCTCAGTATCTAAGATGAAGAAGTGTTCATCACCTTTAAGGTATGCATTTTAGAGCCCTCGTTCTCTAAATTTTTTACTTTGAATAATCGTTCCTGTGATATACTTCTATACTGACCATTCCTCCTTAGAAACCCTGTACGGGCTGCACGAAGGAAGCTAAGGATTAAGATGGTACTTGAAGACCAAATTCCTATTACCAAGGCCCTGTGCTGGTATCTGCTGCAAACACCTGTTCCACGGTACTGTGCCCCTTCTGTCAGCTATATGTTAGCCAGAGAACTGAGTAAGGTGGGATCCAAATTATTATTGATGAAGGTTAAATTCATTACAGCCAGTAGTTCTAAATGATTACCAGACAAATACAGTTACATTTAGAACTGTAGTCCCTGTTATTGTTGCCAGAAGCTGCAAAGCTTATCTCTAAGTGTTTTGTTATCTTTGAACGTCCCTGTTCATAGCGAGTGGCGATAACTCCAACTGAGTTTAACCAATGAGGTTCTGCGTTTTGGAAATAAGGATGTGTTGTGAGGATGTCTCTGGACACCTCTCTGCACTGGTCTCCCATAGAAAACAACTCTGTCTTGCAAACCTCTGCAACAGTATGGATCACCATGGAAGGGCATACCATAAAGGTAATGGTACGGCTGATATTTCCACTGCTCGTCTGCTGATATCACCAAGTGTCTTTTGCTAACTGTCTGGCAAAATTTCCTTCTTCCAAATAAGTACAAATTTTCCTGAAGTCCGCTTTTTTACAAGATGCAGATGAATCGACTACCATATCAGACATTGGTGCCCACCACTGGTAGATGTACCAGTATGTGGACTATAAACACAATAGACAACCATTATCCCCTATCATTTACAATTCATCGCTAAACAAAACGAATTCATGGCTTACTAACCAAAGACAAATTAATTCAAGTAAACACTTGCAATATTCTCCAAATAACTGTTAACACACTACAACGATGAAAACTGTCCACACATAACATCGTTTCCTGACATCTGGCAACATTTTGTAACAGTCATTCTGTAACTAATCCAGTTCGTTGCAGAGCAAATTACACATATATATAAATCAAATGTAACTCAACAAAAACCTTCATAAAAGAAATGTACAAAATAAAACCCCAAAGTTTTAAATACACTAACTCTTTCTTGTTTACATCGGCTTAACTGTAGGTCTCAACACACAAGGTAATATGTGCATAGATCGCAGAGCTGCTCTCTGCTCTACCTGCTATGTTGCCTTCCCCTTCTGACCTCCTCCCCCATTTTTTGGGACTGGAGCCAGTAATGGCAGCAAAGAATCTGGTGCATCCTGAAAGGAACAGATGCATCCAAGTGTACAGTTGTTGTATGAGTAGGAAGTTGCAGCTTCACGTTCACCAGTGAGGTCATTTCAATCAGTTGATAAGAACACAGATAATGAGAGAAGAATTTCTTTGTGTTTCCCTTTGGGATTCATTAACATCACCTACTGTGGTATGTGGTTTTTAGGTAACTTAGCATTTCAGTATCCCATCTGTTCCTTACATTTGGGGGCCCACTGTATTGATTTTCTGTATTCGCTTCCAAATCTACTGCAAAGTCCTTGCAAAATTTCGCACTGACTCATCATCCTTTCCTATTTTAGACTTGCCTATATCATATGGTAATAGCATTTTCTGATCATATACTACTTGCGTTTTCTTGAACTTTAGGATTATACGTTGCAGCAATGTAAGGTAACAGTGTATCTCCATCACTATGCTGATTTTACACAATGAGTTAACATCTCCTGTAGCATCTGATGAACTCGCCCTGTTCTGCCATTTGCTTGTGGATGCAATGCGTTTGTCCTTAACTTATGAATATGCAATAAGTGACAAAGCTGTTTTGGTAAGCCCGACATAAAACTGGTGCCTTGATCTGTTTGTAATGTCTTTGGAACACTAAACTTAAAGAATAAGTTATTTACCATTGTTTGAGCCATACTGTTTTTGGGTGGTTACCAGTTTTAACATTTTAATGTTCGGATAATAAGTTGCCAACTCTTTAATCTAAGAATAGATGATCAATGCAGCTAGCCGCTATCTCTGTGTAATGTCTTGTCTGTATAGACGTGTATCTGTTGTCTTTAAGATCCCTTCACCTTCACACATAAGTCTATACAGTACAGTAAGGCCCTCCCAGTTCTTGGCTGATCCGTGATAAGAAAGGGGTAAAATTAGACTAATGGAGGATTCTTAGTATTATCTCTATTTTCATTCGCTCTCTCTCTCTTTCTCTCCTTTATCTATGTATAGTTTTTAATATAAGATTTCATTACGTGATATAGTGATAAAAAGAATCAGCCAAATAGAATCTTTGGTGGAGTCCTTCGTCTTGGTAATCAGCGGCTGGCTTGCTGTAAGAGATCTTTACATTTATTATTACTGTTAAACACTGCAGTCAGAATCAATTGTTTGGTCAATTTGTTCCTTTTACGAAAGATTGCGAATTCCAGATGTGTACGAAGCCTTTTTGGACGATTTAACACTGACTCAGTGATTGCAGGCTCTCTTCGACACAGCTGAAACTTCCCCACTAATTACAGGGCCAACGTGATCAACAAATGATTCAGAAAAAAACTAATTCGTTCATTCACTCCAGAACAAGAAAGTCACAAACCTTATTTATGGAGGAAATCGTGTGTTAAATCCATCTCCATTACATGTCCAGATCTCCGGTGATTCCACGCTATAATTATTTTCCTTTTACAATCTCTTTCTCTTCAAAAGACACCGCTAGCGGCACAAATGTCAATTGGCTCGCTTTAGCGAGAAGAAAAGCAGGACATGTATCTCTCAGAAACACGTCAATCCCTCAACAGATACTCCAGAAGCTGTCCTAGTTACCACTCTAACAACCATGGAGAATGCATATATGCATCTCTGTTATTTCAAAGAATAAACGCACTAGAAAATACTTTGGCGTCGACGAGCTATCGCCGCATATATTACGAGAAAATCAGATCAGATAAGTCTTCCAAAGTGAATGAATGTGGATGGTTTGATTGAAAATGATTAATTGGTGCGTAGTAGAGGGTATTTGCTGTGGGGACATTACACAGTCACACTTAGCGAAAAAATATCTTATTAGCAGCACAAAGAGATTACCTGCTGGTGTTTTTGCGAAAGGACCTAAAATGTCGATACCGATCATTTAAAATCGTTTACTAGCTTCCAGCAATCTTTTTAGTGGAATATACTGATGGCTCACTGCACTGGAAGAGTTATCAACAATTATTTTAGTTTTCCAAACACATCTCCGCATTCTGAGGTCCAATGGAATTTGAGTACTCCATTTTTCAATGAGATAGTAAGAATAAGTAAGTAAGAAATAATTTTGCAAAAAAATTTCTGTAACAATATGCTAACCTCAAGAATGACTGTAACTGCTTCTCCATATGATGTTCTGAAAATCCTACACAGCTTTTACTAATCTGGGATCTGTGCAACTACATCAGACGTATCATATGGCCTAAATATCGTACTTCCTGTATTACAAAGAGACACTTCTCTATACTGAGAGACAAGTGTGCTGCATGTGACCTCTTAAACACGTCTGCTAAACGTAGCACATATTTCTCCATTTCCTTTGCAAAGACACATATGTCAATAATATATATCATACACTACCCTCGTTTTAACCGTCATAAAAATCTGTCTAACAAATCCTGAAATCTGGTGCATTCTTTAACTCATCAGCATATGACGATTTTTGTAGTGTCTCGAAACAACTGTAAATGCCGCTTTCATTTGGTCCTCAGGAGCTGCTTCAAGCTGATGATAGCCATTCCACAGGCACATGGTAGAAAAATATTTACACTTTCAGAAATTGTTCAAAGTTTCGGTTTTATTTGAAATCAGATTGTGGGGTCCTGCCAACTCGTCTCTTAGAGGGTGCCTAAAGGATGCTGCTTTCTCAGATAGCTATACAGAATTCAAGCAAATCACATTAATGGTTTTTATTACAATAAAGTAGATTAACAACGCTTAACTTTAGTTTGCAATGGTGTCGCAAGCGATTGGCGACATGCAAATAATAAATGACTTTTTCTGTATACAATGCCTATGCAACTAATGGATATGGATCACTAATGACGGTTCTTGTAGTGCCTCTGCTAGTGCACATCTTCTACTGTCCAGCTGAGGCTGGCAAGAGCCCTGCTTATGTTCTCTTTGTATAGGGGGCGCTCCTGTCATGGCGACGTCCTAGCCACCACGCTAATGGTTGACGTCGTCTCACAGCCTTCTCTGCAGTTGCGTTCTTCATCTCCGTGCTGGCGCTTGTGGTTATGCCAAAACACAGATGATTTCTAAGAGATTTATGGTCACAGAAAAATGATAAGCATTTTTTCCATCCATAATTTTCTCAGCACGATCACCACTGGTGTGTCCCATGGACTGATACTTTCCTCAATAATACCGGCGTCTACATCAGTACTTCCCAACCGCATGATGGTGTGTGGCAGAGTATGCTTCAGGTACTGTTAACTGGTACCCCCCTTCCCTGTTCCATTGGCGAATGATGCTAGGGAAGAATAATTGTTGGTAAACCTCCATATTAACTCTAACTTCTTGAAGGAGCTCCCAAAACTGATGATTAATGAACTTCTGCATAGCCACTCATAAGTGATGATATACACAGTATGTTTTATGATACATAAGTGGCTTATTCCCAGTTGAGATTCTGTGCTGTTTTACTAGGGCTGTTAGCAAAAACCCGCAAGGATTATACAGGTCCTCAAATTCTATCAATTCCTCCATTGCTAATTTCGCAATTGCTTCTGAGTCCTGCACTTTCTCTCAAGAGGCGGTTGAACTGGCAGGTTGTTTATGATTAAGGTCCGAGTTTATCCTATCCAAATCATCTTCCCCCTGAGGCGTAGCGCCGTATACCGATCCTGCCTTGGAGGCGGTTAAGTGGGAGATGTGTCTCAGAGCTGGATAGTGACAGATGGTGACGCGAGACTGGACGCGCACGTAGTTTATGTATCAGCCGATAGAGGACAATATTGAATAGGGAGACTGTGATTTTAGTTTCGGTTGTGGCCACTAGAGTGCACTAAAGTAATAGAATGTTTTTCATAAACTGTTGCAGTATTTTCATAAAGTGCTATTATGTCTTTTTTGAGTATGTAAAATGTTATAAATGTGTTTTAGCAGTATGAATGATGCGTGAGTGTGGTTTAATGTTAATATGAAGATAATTAATGAGTTATGTAGTGGGATTTAGTGTGGGAACATATCGAACAAGTATGGAAATGGACAAAGGGGATTTTTGTAGAATAGATTTGTAAAGTAAGTTTATGGTAAAGGAAAAGTTAATTCAGGTACAAATGACAATAGTAAATAACTTTATGCATAAGCAAAACCTCAGCATATTAGATAATTACGTCGGTAAAGAGTGCAGTCATTAGGTTTACTATTTTGCGATTGGTTATTGATGAAAAGCGTGGACTGACGCGGGAGAATGTTGTTTTGCTATTGGCTGTTGAGTCAAGTGACCAACGGTAAAGCAATATTCTTCGCGCGCATTTCTCTGCTGGTAGAGAAGACAGAGTACTCTAGGGAAGAGTCGAAGCCTAGCCATGAAAGAGATCGGACGTGAGTAGTAGTAGTTCCGATGGAAACGATAAGTTGTCCGATCTAGCAGTGTTTCATACATCAAGAGTGTGGTAAAGTGACGGCATAATTATTCCGATGGGCGTGTAGAAATTTCGGAATTTTTAAGTAAATTTTGTGACTAGAAAAGACATATATTCCGCGTGGCGTATTGAGCAGGTCGGTGGCTAAAAACTGTGACTGCATTTGGTATCGACAGACTTAATAGTTGGCGAGCATTATCACTCAAAAACAATAAGTATTTTTGTAGCTATTACGTTTTCGGGAAATGCAATACCATAAACTTGCTAACGTGAGTGAAAGGGGTTGTGAATGACTGTGCACGGGCTTGGCAGTGATACCTGTTCACCAAGGTTTCAGAATATATTACTTGAGGGCAAAATTTCTAACCTTTCATTTCGTGTGAAAACTTAGTGACTTTAAATGCAGCCCGGCTCACGTCGAAGTACAGTAGGTTTCGCTCGGCTTCCTTACTGATGATATGCTGACACAATGTTCACAGGTAGGTGCAGGTTCGTCGTAAAGGGACGGAAAGAACCGCGCCGCCGCCCCCCCCCCCCCCCCCCCCCCATAATTTTAAAATTGAGTACTGACAAACCTTAGATGAGTTCCTGTCTTCAGCCCCAAATTTATTCATTCCAATAGGAACTACATACTAATTAACCATCTCCCATAAACATATAACATTCCTGTGCAAAAAACACTGTTTTATCCAGCTTATTTTCTTTCAGTGGTTCGACCACAGATAATACGTTTTTTAGCAGATCGGCTCCTACGCTCACTCACGGTAGTTTCTCTCTATCTTGTGGAACCTTGTCACATGAAATAACCATTAGTGAGCTTGCATGCAGTGCAATTGCAGTGTAACTGCAGTTTCCCGCATGTGAAACAATGTCCCATCGAGTTCCACTGAACGTTGTCCAATGTTAACTTTAGCGTGATGTTCATATAGGAAATCTGACCCTAACACTGCAGTAAACATCGCCCATACAAGGCAAGACGTCGATACATGCATGGAAATGTCTTGCCCCTACTGAACACTGTCGCCGATCCCTGTAACTGCATGCTACTATGACCCACTCCACATACCTTACATTGTGGTGGGTTTAACTACCTATTTCTCATGCGTTCCAAACTTGCTACAGATGTGTATCAGCCATATGTGTCCTGATCGACCACAACGCATTTGACGTCAGCGGAAATAATTCCATTTTTATCATGGACTCAGATCACTGCATCAAATTCCTCTAAAGCTGTGGCTGTTCCTATCGATCATGGTAAGCCTTGCGTGCACTTTCCTCACTACGTCGAGTGGCAAACCCTCGAAAAATACGTCTAATGCTATCTGTCCTGCTCTCTGCAGATGGACCTTATTTGTGACATTACTTTCCATCATTTCATGTGAATTGACATTAAGCTTTCTAATTCTGCCCACAAAACTCTGAATGTGCTCACCCTGTTTTTGCTGTACACTGTTCAACTGTTTCTAGTTATATGTAAAACTATTCTTCCCCCTACAACACTGTAACAAGTCTCTCTTCAGAACTTAAAACGCTTTAGAATTTCTTCACTCACCACGATACATCACCTACGTTTTCACATCTCCCATCAAACGTAACTAGGCCACATGCAGCAACTGTTCTTCTGACCACAACCCAGCTTTGCACCAAGTCACCTACAAATCCTAACATATCTTTTCTTGCTTTACTCGAAAAAGGAGAAACTAAGTAGTGGTATTGGCGTCTATAATGGGTACTGAATACTGAACTAGGATCTATCCTTTCTTAGTGCACGTACCTGCTTCTGTAAGTTCTTATTATCGCCTGCATTTGAGCCATCTATTCTAACAAAGCCTGAACTGCCTCTGCAGTGGTAACCCCTTTTCACCTGGTTCGCTCATACAACAATAGGGAAAAATGCAACAGGAAAAAATACCACAGGAAAGAACTTAATAGTAGTAATATCATAAGACGCTCTGCTACAGACTTTCCTTGTCCTTACATCTGAGGGCTAGCCATGTGCATTCTTTACATTCTGTGGTATAACGTCTAGGCCTTCTGCATTTAAAACGGATCATTGCTGAAGACTGAGCACACCAGGTGCTATGCCCCAACAAATTACTCTGATCACACATAAGTGTGCCCCATAAATTCACTCAAATCCCTGTCTGAGTCCACTTTCACGAATCAAACCTTCCTACCAACCGTCCAATTCAAACGACTCGACATTGTTAACACATTTGAATGTAAAATGTCGAAACAGTTCTTTCTCAACCACCACGTTTGAGATGATGCTGAACGCTGCCCCTGATGTAATTTGTTGTGACTGGCGCTCTTATGACACCAGTTTAGCGGTATCGGGGGTGCGGATACCGTTAATTTTCAGGATGACATGTGCAGAACGATAGGTTGCATACTACCAGCAACACAACGGTACTGGAATAAGAAGAGTTCAATCAGCAAATGCATTAGTTATTCAGTATGACGCACGTACAGTTGTTGACGGCAACTACTCAATGGCTATGTTGACATACTGCAGCACGTGTAACCTCATTAAAGAACAATGCAGCGTGCTTGGCCACGGCATTGTGAGGACCCCAGGCAAGAGCCCTGCCTCAGTGAAGTGATAGTGGGTGTTTAACCCTTGCAGACGTGAGCCTGATATCAGGCGTTTGGCAGGCAACATTCACATGTGTACTGGACAGGTGGCTGCTCAGACAGTCGGTCAGGCAAATGGCATGCTGACATACAGGTCCCGAACCCAAGAATCCTTGTAGGTGCCCACAGAACGGATGATCTACCCTGGAAGTAGCTCCCTCTTGGTGGCTCCAGCTTGAGCCCTGGAATCGTCAGGATTATCAGTGGCTCATAGACCAGCAGCTAACTCATGATGTGGGTAGACTTCTAAATTGCTGATTAGCCCACATGGACCTACGGCTGTTGTGGAATATGTCCCGATGTCGGCAGTAGTCGAAGACATGATACTGCTGGAGTTCAGGCAGTGAGTATTTAAAGTTATTCAGTCCAATTTCACTCTAAAAGAGCCCCACGATCGGTCACATATATGACCAAGACAGTGTAGCATTGGGCCACAGGATGACATAATGCATCCATCCGCTGTGACAGAGCGGGTAGCGGGTTAATGCTGAGCAAGCAATATTCCAGCCCTGGCAGCAGGACTTGCTCTCGTTGCCGTGGTTTGTGAAGTCCACAACACCACACATTTCTGTAATCAAAGTTATGCGACGCTTGGGGTGGTGTAAAGATCGATGCTGCTGGACAGAGGGTGATTAGCAACAAGTGATTTGTAGCGATGATTCATGCTACATAAACTGTGAAAAGACATTGGGTTTGGAAAACGCCTGGACAACGTTACCTGCCATCGTGTGTAGTGCCGACAGTGACGTGTGGAGGAGGTTTTACGGCATTGGGATGATTTTCGTGGTTAGGCTATGGTTTCGGTGTTACTCTTCAGAAAACGCTAAATGCGGAAGGATATGAACACATTTTTGAGCTCAGTGTACTGCGTAATGTAGAAGAACAGTTTGTAGATGATGACTGTATCAACTGGACAGTGCACAGTACCATAAAACAACATCTGTGAGGCAGTGGTTTGTGGACAGTAACATTCCTGAAATGGACTGGCCTGCCAGCAGTTCTGTGAGGCAGTGGTTTGTGGACAGTAACATTCCTGAAATGGACTGGCCTGCCAGCAGTCCCGACATCAACCTAATGGAACATCTTCGGGATGAATTAGAATGTCGACTTTGCTTCAGACGCCAACATCCAGCATCGTTACTTTCTCTGGGTTCGGCTCTAGAGAAGGCATTCAAACACGTAACTGAAAGTATCCCATGAGAGTTCAAGGCGTCATAAACGTGAAATGTGGGCACACTCCACTTTAATGCCCATTAAAAGGTGTCCGCATACTCTTGATCAGATAGTGTAAGGGGGACGGCGACTAATGATGAATCTACATCTACATCTACATGATTACTCTGCACTTCACAAGCGCTTGGCAGAGGGTTCATCGAACCACAATCATACTATCTCTCTACCATTCCAATCCCGAACAGCGCGCGGGAAAAACGAACACCTAAACCTTTCTGTTCGAGCTCTGATTTCTCTTATTTTATTTTGATGATCATTCCTACCTATGTAGGTTGGGCTCAACAAAATATTTTCGCATTCGGAAGAGAAAGTTGGTGACTGAAATTTCGTAAATAGATCTCGCCGCGACGAAAAACGTCTTTGCTTTAATGACTTTCATCCCAACTCGCGTATCACATCTGCCACACTCTCTCCCCTATTACGTGATAATACAAAACGAGCTGCCCTTTTTTGCACCCTTTCGATGTCCTCTGTCAATCCCACTTGGTAAGGATCCCACACCGCGGAGCAATATTCTGAGGACGAACGATTGTAGTTTAAGCTGTCTCTTTAGTGGACTTGTTGCATCTTCTAAGTGTCCTGCCAATGAAACGCAACCTTTGGCTCGCCTTCCCCACAATATTATCTATGTGGTCTTTCCAACTGAAGTTGTTAGTAATTTTAACACCCAGGTACTTAGTTGAATTCACAGCCTTGAGAATTGTACTATTTATCGAGTAATGGAATTCCAACGGATTTCTTTTGGAACTCAAGTGGATCACCTCACACTTTTCGTTATGTAGCGTCAACTGCCACCTGCCACATCATACAGCAATCTTTTCTAAATCACTTTGCAACTGATACTGGTCTTCGGATGACCTTACTAGACGGTAAATTACAGCATCATCTGCGAACAACCTAAGAGAACTGCTCAGATTGTCACCCAGGTCATTTATATAGATCAAGAACAGCAGAGGTCCCAGGACGCTTCCCTGGGGAACACCTGATATCTCTTCAGTTTTACTCGATGATTTGCCGTCTATTACTACGAACTGCGACCTTCCTGACAGGAAATCACGAATCCAGTCGCACAACTGAGACGATATCCTATAGGCCCGCAGCTTGATTAGAATTCGCTTGTGAGGAACGGTGTCAAAAGCTTTCCGGAAATCTAGAAGTACGGAATCAACTTGAGATCCCATGTCGATAGCGGCCATTACTTCGTGCGAATAAAGAGCTAGCTGCGTTGCACAAGAACGATGTTTTCTGAAACCATGCTGATTACATATCAATAGATCGTTCCCTTCGAGGTGATTCAAAATGTTTGAATACAGTATATGCTCCAAAATCCTACTGCAAATCTCATTTGTGGTTGAAGGTCATTGCAACAATGGTCGTGGGATCGTAACAAAGAAGAATTGTCGTGCTATACTCACAAAATTGTGCAGTTATTAGTGCACTAATAGATGAGATGTCAGGACTAGCTGGATTTAGGGACCTGAGGTACAGGGAACTTCAGCTCCAAGACCCCGTTCACGTAAAACTAGCCCGTGGCCTGTAAGGAATGGACCAGTTTAGGCCTCATTAGCCATCGAACTAATGAATCGATCACGAGGCAGCTCGGCATCAGAACGAGACTGTCGATAATTGTGAGTCAAAATCAGTCGAAATGCTTAGGTCACATTGCCAGAAGGCAAGATGCAATGTAAAGAACAATGATAGCGGGAAAAGTCGACGGCCGGAGACCTATAGGACTCACGCCATTACGAGGAACAGACCAAATTAAAACTTTAACTGGCACGGGTTTGCAGCAAAAAAGTGACCTTGCCCAGGACAGAGATTCGTTGAGACAGGCAGGCAAGGGGCTTACCACGTGATGCCACTATGCCCTTTCCTAGGGTTAGACCAAAGAGAGAGAGAGTCACCTCGAACAGGACACATGCTCCCCACTCGCTAACATGGGTGACGACGCACAATCTACTCAAAGGACTACGCAGAACTTTATACTCGAAGAAGTGCATCCAGCCACGCCTAGCGGAGACAGAATACACAAGAGCCGAGCGGTAGACTAAATGGAACTAGAACCTACAGGAAACAGACAATTACCGAGCGAGGTGGCGCAGTGGTTAACACACTGGACTCGCATTCGGGAGGACGACGGTTCAATCCCGCGTCCGGCCATCCTGATTTAGGTTTTCCGTGATTTCCCTAAATCGATCCAGGCAAATGCCAGGATGGTACCTTTGAAAGGGCACGGCCGACATCCTTCCCTAATCCGATGCGACCGATGACCTCGCTGTTTGGTCTCTTCCCCCCAAACAAATAACAAACAACAAACGAAACAGATAACTGAGAAAATTAAGACACGTTCAACAGTACGAGACGACACGACTTGATTCCGACAGTGAGTGTGCAGGCGGTGTTGTTATACGCAGCTGTCAATTATTATTTGTTGTCTTCACTCATTCTTTTTGTGTGAAAGAGTCGGTTGTGTGCTGTCGCTTTAAAGTGACACCTATGCTTCAAAGCGACTCTATGGAAGATTGTAAAAAATGTGTAAATATTGCTACGACAAAAATCAGGCATCTTTCATTTTCAAGGTCCACTCAAGAAAGTCAAAAAGTTGTTGGTCAAAGACCTTCTACCGGAGCTACGGAGGAAGAAATTAAGCGAGACCTACAAGGACACTTCATCGACGTACTAGGCATCCACTACTTCGAACGGGAGGATCCGTTCAAAGGACTACTCGAACCTCAAACAGACTATAGTGATACCTTGCCAAATACTGCGGCTTCTGAAGCTGTTTATGATGTCAGACACGTACTGTACTGCAAAATGAGATTAGAAGGCTACATCCCACACAATGATCCAGTTCAGTGCTAGCGCTGCCAACGGTGGACGGTTACCAAAAACTAAAGTTGGCTTCCAGCAAGATGCGTGGAATATGGGAAGGGACATAACAGCAGAGACTGTCCATTACCACGAGAAGCCCCTGCCAAATGCGCGAACTGCTAAAAAAATTTCCGGCTTGAGGACTTGAGACCTCCAAAAAGCCTTCCAAACCACCAAGCCCAAGAATATCATCAGGAAGGAGCCCTTGCCAACGTTCAAGTACTTTACTCACGGACTTACTAACAGGAGACCGACAACGACATCTGTTCCTCACCGTCAAGCCATACCAGACCGGGATAACCCATCGAGAACTGAGCAACAAAGAAGACCTTACGCTGGTGGGCAGCTAACAGAACCGACCGAGGTCCAAAGCGAGCGCGAGTCGAAGAATTTTGTTGCTAGCAACACATTTGGCGAAACAACGTCAGTCATCTAAACAATAACAAAGGAGCAACTTCGTGGATAATTTAATAGCTGCTGGCAAAAGATAAAAGAGGTCAAAGTCAACAGATAAAACTCATGACATTACTAAAAGTATGTGCGTCTCTCGCGGATTAAGATATGATGGCAAATCAACACAAACGTGACAAAAATGTTTGTATCTGGAATGAGGACGAAGTGAGAAATGGGCAGTAAGAGATGCAACATTTCATAGTCCAACAAAAAAGTGATAAAATTGTTATTCTGCCGCGCGGGATTAGCCGAGCGGTCTTAGGCGCTGCAGTCATGGACTGTGCGGCTGGTCCCGGCGGAGGTTCAAGTCCTCCCTCAGGCATGGGTGTGGGTGTTTGTCCTTAGGATAATTTAGGTTAAGTAGTGTGTAAGCTTAGGGACTGATGACCTTAGCAGTTAAGTCACATAAGATTTCACACACATTTTGTTATTCTGCTACTCACGAAGCGTCATCTCGTAGCGACTGAAACGTTTCTGGTCGGATACGGGACTGACAGGAGACAACAAAGGGAAGGTGGAACTGCTGTCTTCTGTCTCCAGATAATTACACACAGAGCCGAACAGCTCCCTCATCTGCAACATCTGGAAGCATCAGCAGTAACAGCGTGGATCAGTATCGGATAATCACTCCATTTGTGACCTAATGCACTAATGAGGGAACAGGATTTTCTTCAAATAATAAATAGCTTCGGCGAAGTTTTCATGATCAGCGATACAAGTGCGAAGCACAATTCATTGAACTAAAGAAGACTTAAGTACAAGTGTCCACATTAGCAGCGCTGTAACAGCAACTAGACATGCAAATCTGGGGTCCTGAGGAACCGACGAATATGCCAACAGTGGGTAACAATCGGCCCGAAGCTTTGGACATTGCAGTTACGAAGAACATTGGAAGACAATCGGAATTTCTGTCGATTAATTGGATCAGAACCCGCTCTTGGACATACTCCTTCGAGCTACCACGGTCCCAAAGTGGTGGAAATGCAAGGAAACAAACTGGGGCAGTTTTGACGTTATCTCAACCATAACACCGCGTCCACACTCGCCGTCAGCACCCCAGAAGAGGTAGACGTGTCAGTTCGTTGCCTTACTGACAGAATAAAAAACGCACATAATCTAGTTTTCTTACGATACTCGACAATACAGTCCGTCAAGAACCCTACCCACTGTTCCACGAAGAGCTTGTAGTCTATATCACCAAACGCTTAACCCAGTTCATGGTTCGTAGTCACGGTTCACGGTTCCAGTTACAGGACTGCCTGTCTAGCCGGTTCCACGGGCAGTAGAAATTTGATTTTCAGTGTTTCATGAAATAAGTGATCGAATTTACGATTTAGAAAGCTGTCATAATCTACTCATTAAGAGGTATAATCTTATGTTACAGGTCTGACGCGGTAAGACAACTATTACAGTCAGAAACTGTATACATGGCGAGGCAGCTTAACTCACGACGTGCAAATTACTCAGAATATATTTATCCAGTATTAGAGAATGAGGGCAGTTAGCGACTGTCAAAAGCGTTGATGGCTCCGAACCGTTATGAAACTTGTTCTCCTTGATACTCCCAAAAAATGACAAAAGGAAAAAATGTGTATCACTCGCTACATTTTCGCTGTTCATGCAGCAAAACTTCAGCATCAAGCATGGCCTTTTAGTTTATTGCTCCTTCCCTACACATTTTGCAGACAGCATCAACAAATACCGTTGAATGTAGGCCTATCTGCAAAATTATATCACTGTATGTGCGACACATAATTAAGGAGATGCGAGGTCATAAATACTGAGTTACGTGAACAAGTAGCTTTTGCTTAAAATGGCGCGTAAATAATTCAGACTATATTCATCCAGTGTTTGATAATGAGGGAACTTAGTGACCTACAATAAACTTTTAAACATAATTCCAAACATTTTCTAATTTTTTTTCTCGTTTACATGCTTAATGTCAAATATTTAACACGTTAACCCATTTGTGAAACAGACGTTTGGGGCTTTTTTATACATGGAGTTCGATTTCTTAAAGAATCGAGGGTTTGAATCTGTTCCTATCTACGTAGTTTTTGTTAACTATTCAACATCTTTTTTAATGAAATTTCGGTTGAGAAGTAAAAAAGAGCGTACATGATAATTAAATGAACTGTTCGGTCGAAAAAGGATAAAAGAAAATCTCCGATTTTGAAATAGTGTTGCTGCAGCACAGTTTCAACGCTACGTACATTATGTGATCAAAAATATTCGGACAGCTCCAAAAACATACGTTTTTCATAGTAGGAGTAGTGTGCTGCCACCAACTGCCAGGTACTCCATATCATCGACTTCAGTAGTCATTAGACATTGTGAGAGAGCAGAGTGGGGCACTTCGCGGAACTGACAGACTTCGAACGTGGTCAGTTGATTCGGTTTCACTTGTGTCATACGTCTGTACGCGAGATTTCCACACTCTTAAACATCCGCAGGTCCACTGATTCCGATGTGATAGTGTAGTGGAAACATGAAGCGGCACGTACAGCACAAAAGCCTACAGGCCGACCTCGTCTGTTGACTGACTGAAACCGCCGACAGTTGAAGAGGGTCATAATGTGTAATAGGCAGACATCTATCCAGACCATCACACAGGAATTCCAGACTGTATCAGGATCCACTGCAAGTACTATGGCAGTTTGGCGGGAGGTGAGAAAACTTGAAGTGCATGGTCGAGAGGCTGCTCATAAGCCACACATCAGGTCGGTAAATGCCAAACGACGCCTCGCTTGGTGTAAGGATCGTAAACATTGGACGATAGCACAGTGGAAAAACGTTGTGTGGAGTGACGAATCATGGTATGGTACACAATGTGGCGATCCGATGGCAGGGTGTGGGTATGGCGAAAGGCAGGTGAACGTCACCTGCCAGCGAGTGTAGTGCCAAAAGTGAAATTCGGATGCGGTAGTGTTATGGTGTGATCATGTTTTTCATGGAGGGTCTTGCACGCCTTGTTGTTTTGCGTGGCACTCTCACAGCACAGGCCTATATTAATGTTTTAAGCACCTTCTTGCTTCCCACTGTTGAAGAGAAATTCAGGGATGGCGATTGCATCTTTCAACACGATCGATCACCCGTTCATAATGCACAGCCTGTGGCGGAGTGGTTACACGACAATAACATCCCTGTAATGGAGTGGCCGGCACAGAGTCCTTACCTGAATCCTATAGAACACTTTTGGGATGCTTTGGAACGCCGACATCGATACCTCTCCTCAGTGCAGCACTCTGAAGAATGGGTTGCCATTCCCCAAGAAACCTTGCAGCACCTGACTGAACGTAGGCCTGCGAGAGTGGATGCTCTTATCAAGGCTAAGGATGGGCCAACACCATATTGAAT
Organism: Schistocerca piceifrons; assembly: GCF_021461385.2. Classification (NCBI taxonomy): domain Eukaryota; kingdom Metazoa; phylum Arthropoda; class Insecta; order Orthoptera; family Acrididae; genus Schistocerca; species Schistocerca piceifrons. The sequence goes on from NC_060139.1 coordinate 71,071,909, forward strand.
TCCAGCATTACCGATGGAGGACGCCACGAACTTGTCAGTCATTTTCAGAAAGATGTCCGGATACTTTTGATCACATAGAGTAAGTGACTTTGTTGAATTAGACGTAAACCTTCATAGTTGGTGCTGTAAATCTAAATGCATAACGAATTATTCCCCGGCCTTACTGTCCTTGATTTTCGAGTAATTTTTGCTTAATAACGTGCAGACAGCAGTTGTAAATATAGCGACTATGCGATAGGCGTGAATTAGGATTACAGTAAGCTCCCGCTAGGGAGCGAATAGTAGAAGTGATTTGTTTCGAAAACCATTACAATAGAGTCAAAACATAAACGCTTTTCGCAGAAACAAAAGTTGTCAAACACCCTAGTAATCAGGTGCAACCGTATTTGGTTCAGAGATTTCTCTTTTTTTTTTTTTTTTTTGTTTTGGAACGTGTTACGAAATCTCACTGCTTCAATATTGCGGTAATCTGGAATGAATCTTTTACAACTCGCTGTACTGGAACTTCCTGAGAGATTAAAACTGTGTGTCGAAGCGAGACTCGAACTTGGAATCCTGCCATTCGCAAGGGATACTTTTACCGCCAGAGTTACCCAGGCATGTCTCCTACCCTCCTTCACAACTTTACTTCCGTCAGTACCTGTTCTCACCTGCTTTCCACTGTGCACAGTTCTCCTGCACAGCTTGCGGGACTAACATTTCTGATAGTATACTGTTCCCTGAGCGAAGAGGACTGTCCACGGAAGGCAATGGTCGGTAGACAGTTCTATTCTGCAACGAAGTTTTATTGTAATAACCTTGTGAGGTACACGGCAGCTTAGAGACTATAGGAGATAATAAACGGAGTAAACCAGAAGGGTTCTGATGTGACTTCTGAAGGGTTCTCTTCGTTCTACACGAAGAGGTATTTCCATGTCAAATCGTTTAAATTTTGAACATTTTCCTGCTCGACCATCATGAATTTCGAAGAAATTTTATGCGAACATTCGCACATTACTCTGATGAACATCAGGAAAAGTTTAACGTTCGTCGAAGCAATAATGGACGAGATACAGTCACCTGTTTGACTCCATGTCCGATTCTCTGCATAGCGAGCGTGAGATTTTACCTGTCAGTTTAAAAATAAAAACCATGTGCAACGAAATATGTACAACAGGTTGCTACTTTTTGCTACAAAGTAGCCTGCTGTCATGGTACATTCCCCCCAAAACTGTCCGTCATTTTCACTTATAGTTAGCGCATATTGAAAAATCGAACGTCCTTTTTTGAATGCTTGAAGATATGCTCTTTCCAACTGTGATTAGTTTGAAACTAAGTATGTGAAACAGATTTTGTAAGAGCAAACAGAACATGATCAATTTTTGTAATTTTTATGAAAATCAAGATGGAACTGATTTTGTAGAAATTTATAAAGCAGTACATGAATAATGTTTTATATTAAAAACCTTATGTTACTAAGTTGCGTACGCAGTTTCATGTTTATCACGCCTTTAATCAACGAGATATAAGAAGCCGAAGTCAAAACTTTATTCGCAGCGCGATTTTTCCGCCTAGTTTGCCTCAGTTTTGTGAAGCGTTGTTAGCCCAGTTGGAAATTTTACACACTGTTCTGGGGGAGGGGGGGAGGGGCTGGTGGCGTAGAACAGATCGTTTCGAATGATATTGGTTTTGAAGCTTTGATCGAAAACAATATTTGTAAAAAATGTGTCGTATTTACCCTACTTTTACCTTATCACAAAATTCGTCTTTTATTGGAAAATAGTAGGTGAATTAAATTTTGTATTTCACATTCTCGCGCTACGGAGCTGTCACATATTATGTTCCATGCTATGTTCTATGTACTGACTTGGCAGAAAATCCTAAGAAATTTTGGTCTTATGTCAAAGCGGTAGGTGGATCAAAACAAAATGTCCAGACACTCTGTGACCAAAATGGTACTGAAACAGAGGATGACAGACTAAAGGCCGAAATACTAAATGTCTTTTTCCAAAGCTGTTTCACAGAGGAAGACTGCACTGTGGTTCCTTCTCTAGATTGTCGCACAGATGACAAAATGGTAGATATCGAAATAGACGACAGAGGGATAGAGAAACAATTAAAATCGATCAAAAGAGGAAAGGCCGCTGGACCTGATGGGATACCAGTTCGATTTTACACAGAGTACGCGAAGGAACTTGCCCCCCTTCTTGCAGCAGTGTACCGTAGGTCTGTAGAAGAGCGTAGCGTTCCAAAGGATTGGAAATGGGCAAAGGTCATCCCCGTTTTCAATAAGAGACGTCGAACAGATGTGCAGAACTATAGACCTATATCTCTAACGTCGATCAGTTGTAGAATTTTGGAACACGTATTATGTTCGAGTATAATGACTTTTCTGCAGACTAGAAATCTACTCTGTAGGAATCAGCATGGGTTTCGAAAAAGACGATCGTGTGAAACCCAGCTCGCGCTATTCGTCCACGAGACTCAGAGGGCCATAGACACCAGTTCCCAGGTAGATGCCGTGTTTCTTGACTTCCGCAAGGCGTTCGATACAATACCCCACAGTCGTTTAATGAACAAAGTAAGAGCATATGGACTATCAGACCAATTGTGTGATTGAATTGAAGAGTTCCTAGATAACAGAACGCAGCACGTCATTCTCAATGGAGAGAAGTCTTCCGAAGTAAGAATGATTTCACGTGTGCCGCAGGGGAGTGTCGTAGGACCGTTGCTATTCACAATAAACATAGATGACCTTGTGGATGACATCGGAAGTTCACTGAGGGTTTTTGCGCAGAGCAGCGCGCTTCGTTACAGAATCATTTAGTAATCGCGAAAGCGTTACGGAGATGATAGATAAACTCCAGTGGAAGACTCTGCAGAACAGACGCTCAGTAGCTCGGTACGGGCTTTTGTTGAAGTTTCGAGAACGTATCTTCACCGAGGAGTCAAGCAATATATTGCTTCCTCCTACGTATATCTCGCGAAGAGACGATGAGGATAAAATCAGAGAGATTAGGGCCCACACCGAGGCATACCGACAATCCTTCTTTCCACGAACAATACGAGACTGGAATAGAAGGGAGAACCGATAGAGGTACTCAAGGTACTCTCCGCCACGCACCGTCAGGTGGCTTGCGGAGTATGGATGTAGATGTAGATGTAGACATGCTCAGCGTACGTTTAGTCTACGAGATGTAAGAATCCAAAGTTTACATTTATTTCATGTCGCGATTTTCGCACCCAAATTTGATTGAAATTATGTAGACTGATGAGCTCAGTTCGGAGAGTTTTATAGAACGTAGTTCTACAGCGCATTTCTTTACTTTTTACAAAATCTCAAAATTTGCGCATAATTTATTTAGTATTAAAAATGGTAGATAAATTAAACTTTATATTTAAGAACCTTGTGTTGTTAGGTTACTACATGCCAAGTTTCACATTCTTCAAACTTTTAGTCCATTAGATGTAAGAAATAGAACTTTGCAATCTTTTTCAGGCGATGTATTTAAAAATTTTCTGGCTAAATGTGGCTGGCAAAATCCTTTTCGTTGGCAGTCTTAAGAGAACGCATACAGTTCTTTCATTTCTTTCAACAAAATATTGCCCAAGATATTGTGATCGGGAGATAAATAATTAACTGTTTTTACATGTTACGGTATATTAATAATTTTTACTTATGGACCGTCTGACAGCAACTGAATAAAACACAAATTGTGTTTTATGCAGTTGCTGTCAGACGGTCCATAAGCAAAAATTATTAATATACCGTAATATTACACGCAACTGAGGAAGACAGGACTATAAAAGTTGAAGATGTTTTTACATGCTTTATCACTACAACACCTGAAGGAAATAATCAACTTAAAGAAGTAAGTATGACGTTAACTAATATGTAGGTTCCTTGAAATTAAATTATTTCGTGACAGGGAAGGTTCTCATTACAGTTCACTTGAGTTAAAATCGTTCGTTGTTATCTATTCGGAGAAAATTCAGATTCCCTTCACTGCGTTGAATGCTCATTATTAGTGTGTCGTTGAAAATTCAATAGTCACTGCCGAGAATTGTAAAACAGTAACTGATGGTGCTTGATTATCTCGTTGTGTAGGATCAACTGCAATTCTCCACCGGTCGCTTGTAAATTGCTGGTAATATTTACGATTTGTATAGAAGCTTCGGAAACTGATCCAGTGCAGTCCTGTTACATTTGGTTCGACGATGCGTAACTGGACAGCAGGTTACTTCAAAGACCGATAAAAACACCTCTTCATCCACAAACATCTACATCTACATCCATACTCCCCAAGCCACCTGACGGTGTGTGGCGGAGGGTACTTTGAGTACCTCTATCGGTTCTCCCTTCAATTCGAGTCTCGTATTGTTCGTGGAAAGAAAGATTGCCGTTATGCCTTTGTGTGTGCTCTAATCGCTATGAGTTTATCATCATGGGCTCTTCGCGAGATATACGTAGGAGGGAGCAATATACTGCTTGACTCCTCGGTGAACGTATGTTCTCGAAACTTCAACAAAAGCCCGTACCGAGCTACTGAGCGTCTCTTCTGCAGAGTCTTCCACTGGAGTTTATCTATCATCTCCGTAACGCTTTCGCGATTACTAAATGATCCTGTAACGAAGCGCGCTGCTCTCCGTTGGATCTTCTCTATCTCTTCTATCAACCCTATCTGGTACGGATCCCACACTGCTGAGCAGTATTCAAGCAGTGGGCGAACTGCATTTCCTTAGGATTCTTCCAATGAATCTCAGTCTGGCATCTGCTTTACCGACGATTAATTTTATATGGTCATTCCACTTTAAATCACTCCTAATGCCTACTCCCAGATAATTTATGGAATTAACTGCTTCCAGTTGCTGACCTCCTAGATCGTAGCTAAATGATAAAGGATCTTTCTTTCTATGTATTCGCAGCACATTGCACTTGTCTACATTGAGATTCAATTGTCATTCCCTGCACCATGCGTCAATTCCATATGTATGCTAAAAGACCGTGATGCAGATTCGTCAGCAAACATCACGAACCCAAATGTCCGAAGGTCCTACAAAAACCTTGCACATATGTTCACTCTTGGAAATGAACTGTTTATAAAATGAAATTTGTTTAAATAACTTTTCAACACTGTATATCCTTAAGAAAAATTACAGTCTCTTCTCTTCAGTAATTTTAATACATTCGTCACAGTACGAAGAAAAATAAAATTGCTTTTAATGCCGGACAGCGATGTACTACAATACTGTTCAAGTTTTTTACACGTCTATTCTCGATCGCATGCCGCAAGAGAGTGTGTCATCTATCTCTGTTTTTTGCTTTAGATTTAGCTCTCCAAGAGGCAACTACAGTCCTAAGAGTAAACGCATCTCTCTGCATGTGGTGTATAGCCGTGTTTTGGAATTTATCGTCAAAACAAAAGGCAGTTCGATAAACCCATCAGCTGATCGGGTTCCTAAACAGATATAAAATAAGACATCGCTCGCTGCTACAGTCTTCTGAGCCGGGCTACTACAACATAACACCTCACTCGTGCCGGAAATGCACGCTCGCTCTGCGCAAAATCGCGCATGGAGTCAAACAAGTGACTATATCTCGGCTAGCATTGCTTTGACGGACGTTAATCTTTACTTGAGTCACGGGGTCATGTATGAATATTCACACAACATTTCGTCGAAATCCCTGATGGTCGAGCAGGGAGGCCTAGGTGTGTTGACATGAAATGACCCAAAGGAAAAGCGAGTGGTGAGGTCGCATGTGCGTGCTGTGTAGGCGGCGGCGGACTGAGCGACGTGTGAATGCGGTGCTGGCGTTATTGCGGGCGCCGCTGATTATGCGTGGCGCGTGACCGCACGCACAAACACGCGTGGCGCTGGCGGCGTGCGGATAATCCCGCCTAGGCTGGGCACGCCCACACCCAAACATCGCGCCTCCGCACAACACCACGCAGCGACTTCGCAGCACCGCCACGCACAACAATCCTCTCACAGTTCCGTAGACTGTAACTGCGGCTTGGTCACGTCCACACCGTACATAAGCAATGTGGCACATTTTGGAGCTTCATGACACAGAATGTAAATCAGAAGGATGCTTCTGCCCGTCTCCAAAATGAAGAATCTTTGGGTTAAGATACTTTCCCTCCTCCCCCTCCCCCCATTGTCTCTACTAGTGTCTTTTATCTGACGAGATGTCAATTCGTCGATTCTGCAAAAAGTATGCGAAAGAACTTGCACATCTTCTATCAGCAGCGCACTGTAGGTCTCTGGAAGAGCGAAGCGTTGCTAATGATTTGCAAGAAGGGACGCCGATTGCTTACGAGCCATGGCGCGGTTCGCCTTGCTCCAGTTTTGATTGGGCTTCGATAACTCGCCTTAAATCGCAGCTCGGATGTTAGAGGAACTCTGGCGCGGCAAGTCTTAAAAGGCCCGCATGGTGACCCTAGAGAGAAGACAGACAGAGGAAGAATACAAGGACAGACAGTGAGACAGTGAGTGAGACACGCACACACACACACACACACACACACACACACACACACACACACACACACACAGAGAGAGAGAGAGAGAGAGAGAGAGACGTATCCGTCTGAGTCCTGCTAATCTGAGCGGAGCACGTAGTGTCCCAGTGTCCGCAAGCGGCGCGTGTCAGCTTAGCTCAGTTCCACGAGCGGATTGCACTTCCAGCAAAGCAGTTGTGTGAAACGTGGACGATAAATAGTTTAGACAAGAAGAGAATAGAAGCTTTTGAAATGTGATGCTACAGAAGAATGCTGAAGTTTAGATGGGTAGATCACATAACTAATGAGGAGGTATAGGTTAGGTTAGTGGTGTTTAACGTCCCGTCGACAACGAGGTCATTAGAGACGGAGCGCAAGCTCGGGTTAGGGAAGGATGGGGAAGGAAATCGGCCGTGCCCTTTCAAAGGAACCATCCCGGCATTTGCCTGAAACGATTTAGGGAAATCACGGAAAACCTAAATCAGGATGGCCGGAGACGAGATTGAACCGTCGTCCTCCCGAATGCGAGTCCAGTGTGCTAACCACTGCGCCACCTCGCTCGGTGAGGAGGTATAGAATAGAATTGGCAAGAAGGGATATTTGTGGCACAACTTGACTAGAAGAAGGGATCGCTTGGTAGGACATATTCTGACGCATCAACGGATCACCAGTTTAGTATTGGAGGGCAGCGTGGAGGGTAAAATCGTAGAGTGAGACCAAGAGATGAATACACTAAACACATTCAGAAGGATGTAGGTTGCAGTAGGTATTGGGAGATGAAGAAGCTCGCACAGGATAGAGTAGCATGGAGAACTGCATCAAACCAGTCTCTGGACTGAAGACCACAGCGACAACAGAAGAGCCGATGTTGTAACCTTCCAGCAGGTGTTTATCGGCCTGTCTAGGGATGAGGTGATTCTGTAGCATATCGGAATACCTCGCACCCTCATGCCGCGTCACAAATAATGTGTTGCTGTACAGCGAAATCTGTTGGCCTGTTTTTGCACTCGTTTTTCCTTTAAATAAAACTTCATGTCATTTCAGGCGTGTGTGCCAAGTTTTACCTCTCTGCCTACGTTATTCCGTGAATTAGCGACTTTTCAAATGTTAACGGACTTGTTAGGTCACCCAGTATGTGTCCTTGTGATGGTCCAATGACAATACTTCTCTGTACGCAACGGCATCGTCAGTGATCACTCTGGTAGTCCTATCTGATAAACTGTTTATGAATATGAAAATATTATAGTTCCTATTACACTTCCTTGGGGCAAACCCTGCTCCCCACGCCAGCTGTCTGTTTCCCTAAATGAACAGCATAGGAAAAGTATCGGAAAGGCTTATTAATCAATCACAGTGCATTTTGTCCAGCCAGTCTCTTGCCGCTAAGAGAAGTGTCAGCTTCACACAGGAAATAAACAAAGTGATGCAATAGTGTTGGAGAAACTAGACACAATAATTTATTTTCTTATTTACCCACATGTATACGAACACTTCAGCACTAAACTTCGAAATTCGTAGCCGTAAATTTGGAGCGAAAGTAGTAGAAGAGTTTTGCTGTGTGAGCAGCAAATTAATTAGCCATGGCTGAAGTAAAGAGGATACAAAAAGCAGACTGGCAATAGCAAAAGAAACTTTTCTGAAAAAAAAAGAATGTGTTGTGACATCTAACATATATTTCCTGATAGTATTTGTCTAGATTGTAATCTTATATGGGAGAAAACATTAACTATAAAGAGCACAAGCAGTGTATGCTTTTGAAATGCATGTTTTACGGAAGAATTCTGAAGATGAGATGTGTAAATCGGATAAGTAGTGATGAAGTACTGAACCGAACGGGGGGTGGGGGGGGGGGGGGGGAAGAATTTGTGACAATACTTAAGCGAACCAAGGGATAGGTTGACAGGACACATGCAGAGCCACCAAAGAATAGTTAAATTGGTAATGGGGCGACGAACCTCGTTTATAAATTCTAGGGGGAGCATCGTCGACAGGACTGACTGCGGACCTTTGGTACAGAGCCGAGTGGAGGGTCTGAATCAGAGGCTGAGACGGTTCTGCGACCGTGTGGGCTGCAGATTCCTCGACTTGCGCCATAGGGTGGTGGGGTTTCGGGTTCCGCTGGATAGGTCAGGAGTCCACTACACGCAACAAGCGGCTACACGGGTAGCAGGGGTTGTGTGGCGTGGGCTGGGCGGTTTTTTAGGTTAGATGGCCTTGGGCAAGTACAGAAAGGGCAACAGCCTCAACGGGTGTGGGGCAAAGTCAGGACATGCGGGGACCAAGTAGCAATCGGTATTGTAATTGTCAACTGTCGAAGCTGCGTTGGTAAAGTACCGGAACTTCAAGCGCTGATAGAAAGCACCGAAGCTGAAATCGTTATAGGTACAGAAAGCTGGCTTAAGCCAGAGATAAATTCTGCCGAAATTTTTACAAAGGTACAGACGGTGTTTAGAAAGGATAGATTGCATGCAACCGGTGGTGGAGTGTTCGTCGCTGTTAGTAGTAGTTTATCCTGTAGTGAAGTAGAAGTGGATAGTTCCTGTGAATTATTATGGGTGGAGGTTACACTAAACAACCGAACTAGGTTAATAATTGGCTCCTTTTACCGACCTCCCAACTCAGCAGCATTAGTGGCAGAACAACTGAGAGAAAATTTGGAATACATTTCACATAAATTTTCTCAGCATGTTATAGTCTTAGGTGGAGATTTCAATTTACCAGATATAGACTGGGACACTCAGATGTTTAGGACGGGTGGTAGGGACAGAGCATCGAGTGACATTATACTGAGTGCACTATCCGAAAATTACCTCGAGCAATTAAACAGAGAACCGACTCGTGGAGATAACATCTTGGACCTACTGATAACAAACAGACCCGAACTTTTCGACTCTGTATGTACAGAACAGGGAATCAGTGATCATAAGGCCGTTGCAGCATCCCTGAATATGGAAGTTAATAGGAATATAAAAAAAGGGAGGAAGGTTTATCTGTTTAGCAAGAGTAATAGAAGGCAGATTTCAGACTACCTAACAGATCAAAACGAAAATTTCTGTTCCGACACTGACAATGTTGAGTGTTTATGGAAAAAGTTCAAGGCAATCGTAAAATGCGTTTTAGACAGGTACGTGCCGAGTAAAACTGTGAGGGACGGGAAAAACCCACCGTGGTACAACAACAAAGTTAGGAAACTACTGCGAAAGCAAAGAGAGCTCCACTCCAAGTTTAAACGCAGCCAAAACCTCTCAGACAAACAGAAGCTAAACGATGTCAAAGTTAGCGTAAGGAGGGCTATGCGTGAAGCGTTCATTGAGTTCGAAAGTAAAATTCTATGTACCGACTTGACAGAAAATCCTAGGAAGTTCTGGTCTTACGTTAAATCAGTAAGTGGCTCGAAACAGCATATCCAGACACTACGGGATGATGATGGCATTGAAACAGAGGATGACACGCGTAAAGCTGAAATACTAAACACCTTTTTCCAAAGCTGTTTCACAGAGGAAGACCGCACTGCAGTTCCTTCTCTAAATCCTCGCACAAACGAAAAAATGGCTGACATCGAAATAAGTGTCCAAGGAATAGAAAAGCAACTGGAATCACTCAATAGAGGAAAGTCCACTGGACCTGACGGGATACCAATTCGATTCTACACAGAGTACGCGAAAGAACTTGCCCCCCTTCTAACAGCCGTGTACCGCAAGTCTCTAGAGGAACGGAGGGTTCCAAATGATTGGAAAAGAGCACAGATAGTCCCAGTCTTCAAGAAGGGTCGTCGAGCAGATGCGCAAAACTATAGACCTATATCTCTTACGTCGATCTCTTGTAGAATTTTAGAACATGTTTTTTGCTCGTGTATCATGTCATTTCTGGAAACCCAGAATCTACTATGTAGGAATCAACATGGATTCCGGAAACAGCGATCGTGTGAGACCCAACTCGCCTTATTTGTTCATGAGACCCAGAAAATATTAGATACAGGCTCCCAGGTAGATGCTATTTTTCTTGACTTCCGGAAGGCGTTCGATACAGTTCCGCACTGTCGCCTGATAAACAAAGTAAGAGCCTACGGAATATCAGACCAGCTGTGTGGCTGGATTGAAGAGTTTTTAGCAAACAGAACACAGCATGTTGTTATCAATGGAGAGACGTCTACAGACGTTAAAGTAACCTCTGGCGTGCCACAGGGGAGTGTTATGGGACCATTGCTTTTCACAATATATATAAATGACTTAGTAGATAGTGTCGGAAGTTCCATGCGGCTTTTCGCGGATGATGCTGTAGTATACAGAGAAGTTGCTGCATTAGAAAATTGTAGCGAAATACAGGAAGATCTGCAGCGGATAGGCACTTGGTGCAGGGAGTGGCAACTGACCCTTAACATAGACAAATGTAATGTATTGCGAATACATAGAAAGAAGGATCCTTTATTGTATGATTATATGATAGCGGAACAAACACTGGTAGCAGTTACTTCTGTAAAATATCTGAGAGTATGCGTACGGAACGATTTGAAGTGGAATGATCATATAAAATTAATTGTTGGTAAGGCGGGTACCAGGTTGAGATTCATTGGGAGAGTGCTTAGAAAATGTAGTCCATCAACAAAGGAGGTGGCTTACAAAACACCCGTTCGACCTATACTTGAGTATTGCTCATCAGTGTGGGATCCGTACCAGGTCGGGTTGACGGAGGAGATAGAAAAGATCCAAAGAAGAGCGGCGCGTTTCGTCACCGGGTTATTTGGTAACCGTGATAGCATTACGGAGATGTTTAATAAACTCAAGTGGCAGACTCTGCAAGAGAGGCGCTCTGCATCGCGGTGTAGCTTGCTGTCCAGGTTTCGAGAGGGTGCGTTTCTGGATGAGGTATCGAATATATTGCTTCCCCCTACTTATACCTCCCGAGGAGATCACGAATGTAAAATTAGAGAGATTAGAGCGCGCACGGAGGCTTTCAGACAGTCGTTCTTCCCGCGAACCATACGCGACTGGAACAGGAAAGGGAGGTAATGACAGTGGCACGTAAAGTGCCCTCCGCCACACACCGTTGGGTGGCTTGCGGAGTATCAATGTAGATGTAGATGTAGATGTATGGCTAGGCAACAATAAGTAGGTTTAAATGGGTGTAGATTGCAGTAGTGACGCAGTGATACCGCAGGATAGAGTAACATGGAGAGCTGCATCAGACCAGTCTCCGGACTGAATATCACAACAACAAAACGATGTACAGCATGTACGAAAATTTGAAGTTGAGCAGCGAAAACTGATACACTGGTCGAGGAGTGCTATAAAAATTGTGATATGTAATGAAGGATAGCAGTGCAAAATCATGGATGTAACGTCAGCAAACTAGCAAAAGATTTAGTCCACTTTGCTTCCCAACCACCCCACCCCCACCCCCAATTTCCCCTTGCTCCTCCCTGTCTCCATTCTCCTGTGTAATACTCTGACCTCTTCTTTCAGTCCCAACGGGGGCAGCTAATCTAAGTTTAGTATAAGTATACATGTAGAACCAGTGTGTAATTGCACTAGCAAAAAATGATCATTAAGGAGGTAACAAGTGAAACTTTATTCACTTTTATACTAGTGTAGAATGCATATGGCTATAATCACTCAATCACGCACCTATGAAAGGAGTGTCTTTCACAATAACTTCCCTACCTGCTCTAACCTCCACTAGCTACACAACAATTCTGTAGTCGTGCAAAAAGACGATTGCAATCCTGTCAAAATAGTGTTCCACCCCACATCCAACGTTATCACAACTGGCTCAAGGGATGTTGCCAGAGAAACAGCCACACGGCACCCCTCCACCTCTTACACAGGTGCTGAAGCGGACCGCGAGAGTATATTGAGTAAAGTGACGAATGTGGGAATGACAGTTACGGGGCTGGAAGAGACCGTCTCACTGAAGCTATTGGGACAACAACAGAATCACCTCGGTGTTCTTTGCACTGTTAGCCTACATCCAACACACATTAGACTAGTAATTATTTTGGGTTTTTGCAAAAACAGACATAATGTCTTATGGGACAACAGCAATCAGTGATTTTATAATGTTACTTAAAATCCGTCTTGATTGCAATTTTTTTTATTCATATGACCGGTTTCGGTTCATTCAGAACCATCTTCAGGTGTGATATTTCTGTTACAGGAGTAACCCTTCCAAATCCAGCAACTTTCACATGCTACATAGCATGTGAAAGTTGCTGGATTTGGACGGGTTACTCCTGTAACTGAAATATCAGATCTGAAGATGGTTCTGAATGAACCGAAACCGGTCATACGAATAAAAAAATTTGCAACGTAGCATGTGAAAGTTGCTGGATTTGGACGGGTTACTCCTGTAACTGAAATATCAGATCTGAAGATGGTTCTGAATGAACCGAAACCGCTCATATGAATACAAAAATTGCAATCAAGACGGATTTTAAGTAACATTATAAAATTATTTTGGGCTAATGCTCCCCACGCCATGGTACCGGAAGTTGATCGTGCGCTTTGCAAGCTGATATACCACGACATTTGCCGCTACGTCGTAAACTGCCGGCATTGGCGCTACAGAAGAATTTTCTTCTCACCAATAAAAACGAGTCTGCACCATTCATCGTGCCAGTTAGGTCTTTCACTACACCAACTAAATCGGGGAACTCTGATGTGGCGTGAGGCAATGCCTGGCAAGCGCCGCCTGAGTCGTAGCCCAGTTGCCAGAAAGCAGTTTCTGGTTGTTGCAGCTGACACAACATTTATCTAAACTTGTGCAATGGATGCTGTGAGATTGTCAATGGCTTGTTTCCTGAGGCGGTGGTTCAGGTGTGATTCTGTTTGAAGCATACATCTGCAACCAGCAAGCGAGCAAGGGCACCTTCTTTGAAACACTTACATTAGAATGGAAAACGGGTGCAATTCTTAGGGAGGCTACCTGGAGTTAAAGTTCAATACCGTATGAGTTCTGAACAGAGATGGGGCTGATTTTCAGTCGACAGAGTAACCAATCCTGCAATCTTGCTATGACCATACCGTACCACTACAGGTGTATACTATTTAATTGCCGGCCGGAGTGGCCGAGCGGTTGCAGGCGCTTCAGTCTGGAACCGCGCGACCGCTCCGGTCGCAGGTTCGAATCCTGCTTCGGGTATGGATGTGTGTGATGTCCTTAGGTTAGTTAGGTTTAAGTAGTTCTAAGTTCTAGGGGACTGACGACCTCCGCTGTTAAGTCCCATAGTGCTCAGAACCATTTGAACCACTATTTGATTGTGACAGTAAACATACTGAAGAGACCGCTGACTGTGAATACATGAGCCGAGAGTAACAAAATCGTTCTGTGGGGAATTACAGAATGTTCTCCATCCCTGTGATACCTGTCCCGTTCAATAACTCAACCACACACCGGCTGTAAGTCCAAGAACCCGTTGTAGGTGAGCATGAAGCTACTCTTCACCCCGTATATCATCGACACCATCAGTCAATGTAATGCTCTAACAAAGATGATTCAGAAAACAAAACCAGGGCCTTTTGCATATTTACACGTTTATTTTATTTTTACTTCAGGTGCAACAAAGTTTAGTCGAGGAATGCTAAATTGCTTATCAGCCATCATGTATTGAGCTTAAGTTGACGCAGTTTAGTTAATTCCTACAGCTTATGTCTGAAACTGTTCTGCAATACTCTTTAAATAACATTTCATAAACTATCTGTGCAATTCTGTGTGTTCACTAAGTTTTCATTAATCAAAGCATTAACTATAGCAACTATAGAACAAAGCATGTATGATAAATTAACTGTTACTATTTAATGCAGATAGAATTCTTGTTCCTATCTTTTTTTGTCAGTTGTGGAGGACTGCAGTGTTGTAAATATAATACTTGGTATACGAATACATCGATTGACAAAGACTTTGTGAGCCGGCCGCGGTGGTCTAGCGGTTCTGGCGCTGCAGTCCGGAACCGCGGGACTGCTACGGTCGCAGGTTCGAATCCTGCCTCGGGCATGGGTGTGTGTGATGTCTTTAGGTTAGTTAGGTTTAAGTAGTTCTAAGTTCTAGGGGACTTATGACCTAAGATGTTGAGTCCCATAGTGCTCAGAGCCATTTGAACAAAGACTTTGTTTTTCGTTTGAGCAACTTTCGGTAATAAAAAAAAATTACAGCAGAATAGCGTCAAAAAGGAAAAGGATTTATGAAAATTAACATTAACAATGAGGTACGTTCATTTATTCAGGAGAAACGTTATTAAATGCTGTCAGATTTAGTTTCCGAGCAAGACTGTTACATGGAATTATGGGCGTACGTTATAAAATTACAGGGAATGTTGAAACGTCCCCTTTGAACAATTATACACGACTGTGCTTATACTGACACACAATATTTTGTTAGCGCAACGCAATCTGACTTTCAAAATTCCCTACAAAAGAATGGCCCTGACTAACATTAAACTATACCTTTCACAAATCACTAAATCACTTACCTCACAATAATCTTCGTTTCTCCCACTACTGCAATACAGCAAGCGCCACTACTGCCAGCTAAATAAAAGATTCAAACTACTAAAGGCACTAACTACTGATAGGGATAGTTAGCAAATGAAAGATATTAATAGAGAACAAACAATGTATTTACCTTGATATCATCATATATAAATATAGCAGTTCATGACAAATTACAAATCTCCGCCATCTCTCTCCCCACATCCACCACTGCTGGCGGCTCACCTCCAACTGCGCAACGCTACGCGCTGTTCACAGCCAGCTGCCTAACACTACAATGGCAGACAACAATGCAAACTAGCCACAGACTGCACACAGCACAGCCAGTGATTTTCATACAGAGGTGGCGTTACCAATAAAAAAAAACCTAAACAGCCTACTTACATAGAGAAAACATAAACAGCCTACTTACATAGCCCCCATGCTCCCCACAAAAATTTTTACAAATTGGATTGGGCAGTAGCCAATACAGATTTGAAAAATTTTTTCATAATTACAATAACAAAGAAATCAAATGCACACACTTATTGCTACAATGTTGGTCAAAAGCTAAAATTTTTTCACAGTCCATAAAGACAGTCCTGATCGTACATAACAGGAGGATAGCAGTGTTTTTCTCAAAGTCTGAGCAGTAAAAGAAAATGCACACAGAAGTAGTGGATTTCCATGCAGTCTTGAAGAAGTAGTGTTGTCCTTCCAATGGAAAGACAGTGCTGACTCTCGACATGCAGACAGGTAATGGGCCACAACAGAGCAAACCCACAGCAGAGTCAGTCGAAATTTTGAAGAGTATTGGTAGGTAGGTCATCACAGAGCAGACCCACCGTAGTCCTGGTAGAGATTACGATATTGGCGGGCCACCAGAGGTGCAGACCCACTGTAGTCCTTGTAGAGATAATGGTAATGATGGATCATCAAAGATGTAGACCCACTGTAGTCCTTGTAGAGATAATGGTATTGGTGGGCCACCAGAGGTGCAGACCCACTGTAGTCCTTGTAGAGATAATGGTATTGATGGATCATCAAAGATGTAGACCCACTGTAGTCCTTGAAGAGATAATGGTATTGGTGGGCCACCAGAGGTGCAGATCCACTGTAGTCCTTGTAGAGATAATGGTATTGGTGGGCCACCAGAGGTGCAGACCCACTGTAGTCCTTGTAGAGATGGCCAGCAGCCATCTGTTGCGATTGTGCAGGTGCACATTCACCATTGAAGAGTCTTGCGGAGAATATAGCAAGTCCATAAACCACCACTTGTGCACTCACAAAGTTTTTGGAATTGTCCTTAGAACCAGCAATGCTGTTATCCAGTCCCTTGCTGAATTATTAACACACGTGCAAACACTAACAGTCCCTACTTCTCACATATTGTCCATATACTATGACCAACAGAAACGTGTGCAGTGAAATGTAACTTAATTTGAAGAACTGGTGTCTGTACAATTATAAATTTACAACATGAAAATACAATTACAAAGGTACAAAATACATCATTAAAGAACATAACAATACAGATAACATTTGTAGTAACACAGGCTTTACAAAAGAATAGAAATAAACATATACATCAGTGGAATTATGACATGAGTACATACATAAAGGATCACAATAACTTTTGAAACATCAACTTCACACATGAGCATTGAACAGAACAGAATTAATAATGTCTTACATCTTTACAAAGTAAACAACATATTATTAATGCCAATTATATTCGAGGATAACAGTATTCCTCATCATAGTGAATGTAGCTTAATATTAAAAGAAGAAAAAATTCTATGAAACTACACAGAGACAGGAAGAAAACAAATACACAAGGGTACACAAACATATAGTGGGATAACACCAATAGGAAAGGACAGGGTTCGTTTTCAGTGTAACATTTGGTACTGCAGTCCAACCTAAAACTTCATATATCTTTCCTCTTATTTCATTCTTTGTTTCCACCAAAAATTCTATCTAAGCATGCTTTCTGTATTTATATGTTCACACATTTCTTACCTCAACATTTATTTCCGAGAAAATCCTACCTAAACCTGTTTTCTCAATGCATTTCTTCCAATTCATCGCAACTCATTCTCTTAGAGGCTACCCCCTCTTAAGCTAACTTAAATCTACTGAGCTCAGATGCTAAACTAAGGGACGAGGCAATGCAGCATCACATAACAAATTATCACAAACAGCAATGACAAAAAAATGCCAATTTGCAAAGCAAGCAGCAGCAAATCTAAATTAACAGAAAAATGCAAAATTACAACTAATATAAGGCACTGTGCAGGAAACAAGAAAAACTAGCTTAGAAGAGTAACACAAAGTCAAATTCAGTAACACTATGCCTGGCAAACAGCAGCAGCAAATGCTATGACGTATACCTAAGCATGACAAAGCTCAAGCATAAAAAATATTTCAGGAAAAACAACAATGCAGATAAGGGAAATGTATATTCACATCTTAATATCTATGTAATTAAAGTGGTGCACCACAACAACTGATTGTAAAAAGAAATATTACCATGTACTTGAAAAGAAAATTATGTGGTACTGTTACTAGTTCCTTCTTATTGTTCTTTCCTTTCCAAGTGCTCCTTTTTTAAAGAATGTGGATCATAAAATAATTATTTAATAGATCTGTTGACAAAAAGTGTTCACATTAGCAAATGCATTTCATTTTATAAAAGCAATGCTGCAACACAGCTGGAAACCAGATATCAAATGAAATAAGCAATTACGCAAACCAAAGCATAAAAACATCATTCAATAGCTATGTGGCATTTCGTAAGTCAGTATCTCTCAATTCTCGTAGAAAGACACTTGTCATAATCAGGTTTGCAGATGTAAGAATATTTCCCATCAGTTTATAAGCATTTCAGTAAATATCATAAATTACGAGCTCCACAGTATGCTTTCGACAAGGAAATGTCAATAGCGAGTATAATGGCCCCCCCTTTTGTTTTTTTTTTTTTTTTTTTTACCTGTGCCGCTGTAAGGCTAATGGCTTTTTTTTCGGGCAGCTGTCGCCCAGGTGGGTGCCCGTGACGCATTACGTGCAGGTGGTCACTTAACTTTCTTACGGAAATGTTTACGACAGCAGTTTCCGCTACAGTGACAGTCTCACATAAAAATATTTCACAGGTCAAGAATTAGCGTTGCAAATCTGTGGAAACAAAATCCTATGAATATAACAGTGTCCAAAAAATGTTCAGTGGCATTGTGATACATTCACACATGATTCACACATGTCATAACTCTTAAAGTACGATTCTTGGTTTCCAACATCCTGTTTCACAAGTCAAGAGTCCCTACCCACTATTCGTTACTCCTTACCTTATTACACATATACGTATCCATCGACACTCGTCAATATTTCGTCATTATAAATATGAAGCATAATCAAATAACTCATATAGCCTCAGCCTATTAATCGTAAACATACCTCAGCAGCATAATACACATCGTCGTCGTAAAAATAACATCATAACACCTCAGTCAAATCTCAAAATCGTCGTAGCTTCCTCCAATAATTAAAAAAATTCTCTGCTCATGTCAAAAGTGTCATCTGCCTCAAACGTACTTTAAAAATCATAATCCCTTTACCAAATACATCATTCAAAGCTCTCATAGTATCACAATGGTTCCGAAAAAATATGAGCATTTCACAAAGTACAGACAAAATACAGTTTCATAAGTGTGAAGTTATCCAACTGTGTAATTACGTAAACATCTGTCACTGATGTAATAAAAAGAGTTTATCTCTCAGTTACATGATCAGATAGCTGTGTAATTTGTGTGTTAGAGAAATAAGGTACCGATGTGTAAAGTTGTATAAGCAAATACCATATTAGCTAGGGTTCCTTGTGGTTGCCACACACATGGTACACAAAGTAAGCGTGTACCCCCCTGAGGATTAATGTAATTATACCCTCAGCTGTTACAGATTACAGCAATGCAATGAAATGTATCACGGAAAACTTTCTTTGTAATTCAAAAATCTTTAAAAATAAATGTTTTAAGTACAAAATTAATCACTCAAATACGTGTACTGTAGCGCTAAATGTGCGTCTTGTTGCAACATAATCTGTGTGGAAGTGTCGTAGTTATCGTCCTCCGAAAGCTAAGTTCTGCATAAGTCAATGTACTTACCTCATAATACACAAAAGTGAAATGCTTTGCGTATAGATATCGTAGTTATTACGCTTATTGTTGTAATGAAGAAAGTACTGTACAGTAACGTATTGTTATGCCACGAAAAAGGCTGTCTCATTGTTGCTATACCACAAAAGTTACTACTAAAACATGTTTTTCTTCCTAGAAGAATTCAGAAAACTGTGCAGATATAAAACAGATACACTGCAAAAGCAACATTGTGAATTGTCACTCATTAGTAGCGTCGTGATAACATCGTGTAGCTGTCACATAAACTAACCACTGTGTCCTCTGGTATCTCACAGAAAGTACTTTAAACCCAGAATGTATTTTCAAGTAAACCAAAAGTTGCATTAAAATCTCATTAGCAGTACCAGTATGTGTACTAAGTATGTGAGCTTTATAGTCGTTACGTAATCATGCAACAAACAAGCAAGAATGTACAATTAACAAGACTGTGTCGTCTGTTCATTATAACAATGCATTCGTAATTTCTGTTTAAATAAGTTCTCTTGGTTCTTGACTGGATATTTCACTTCAAACATTGTTACATGTTAACAGATTCTAAATCTGACAAAGCATACTAGAAATGTGAAGTGAAAAGTTTGATGGCAAAGACAAAGTTAAAAAGCAGATTATCTCTCAGTAAGCGGTTTTACATGTGAAGTGTGGTGCAATCCTTTACTCTTCCTAGTACGCAGACTTTCAACTTCAAAGCAATTATCATGTTGTTTACATCGGTAAAGAATGCTAAATCTTTTCTCAAGGCTAGCGTCTTTGTTATTTTTCCCTGAGCCAGCGGCCGCACGCGGCTGCTTGCTGTGCGAGTCATTGTCTGTCTCTTTGTTGGCGCGCGTCGTTATTCGGGTTCGGAGACCTAACTTCTACAAATTCACCGTGACGAGAGGGCCCAGCTCTGTTAGAATCCCGCCAGTTCTGATGAAATTCACGTCTGTCGTTTTGTCGGTAGTTTACATAGTTTCTTGTTTGTCGGTCATGTGGTGGAGAATTTCTCCCTGAATCGTAACTCTGCGCCGAACTGTTGCGTCTGAAGTTATTCTGTCTCCCTTGATAATAATAGTTCTGGTTGTCATATTGTCTATTTCTATGATTGTCTCTGTCATATTCATTACTACGGAAATGCGATCTTTCTCTGTAACTATTACTCTGCCAATGGTTGTCATACGGGTGGTGTCTGTTTCGGTCACGATTTGTGTTGTGAGAATAGCCTTGTCGCGTCCAGTTATTATTTCTCTCATCGCGGAATTGCGACTGATGTGATCTGTAATTGTTGTGCTCCTGTGTTCCGCAATTGTCAGTGTCACTTTCCAGTTCTTGTAACAGTCCCTGAAAAGCTTCAATGTCGTCTTTGCAACGTCCTGCCAAAATAATATGTCGTAAATGTTCAGGTAATTTGATTAAGCAAATGCGGATGAGTTCTGAGGGGCTGTATGGGTTTGACAGGTACTGATTCTTGTGCAACATGTCTTCAAAATATTTCACAAGACTGGAGAATTCAGATTGTTCGAAATGTTTCATCATTATGATGCCATGTTTTACGCGGTCTTGTGTGGCTTGAGACCAATATGCTGAGAGGAAGGCATGGTAAAATTCTCCTTCACTGTGGCAATCGTGAATTACCGATCGCATTCTTACAGCTGGTTCATTCTCTAAGTAGCCACACATAAATTCTAATCTGTGCTCCAATGACCAGTTGGGAGGAAAACAATGAGAGAATTGATGGAGCCATGCTTGTGGATGAATGTTGTTGGCAGAATTCTTAAACGTTTTGAATTTACGTGTAGTAATGAACAGCTTATAGTCAAAATCATCGTGTCGGCGAGTAGCATCTCGGTCATAGTTACGTCGTGTCGGCGGTTCCATCTCAAAATTCGGTGTACCTTGCCAATTTCTTTCATAATTACCGAAATGCCCTGTGTTATTATTTTGTGGCTTTTGCGTATTTCTAAGTTCCTCTTCCCGTGTTGAAGCGCGAGTGTCTTCTGAAATACGTAATTCTTGTATTACCTGTGTCAGCTGATCTTGTACTTCCCGGATTTCTCTTTGGTGTTGCGTATCAATTTGATTCAGATTTTGTTTCAGTTTCCTAATTTGTTCGCTCTGTTCTGTGTCATTAAAGACTACCGGTTTTGCGTCATTCAGATTATCATCTACCTTCGTAGATAAATTATTTAGCTGATCCGAAAGTTCAACTACTTTCTCTGATAATGAACACATTTCCTCAGTGTGCTTTTCTGAACCAAGTTTCAGAGTGTCCATTTGTGTTGAAATCGAATCTACTGTGTCCTTTAAGTTATCCTGAGTTTTTGCAAGTTGCGTAACCGAATCGGTAGATGCAACTGAGTCAAATTTAGCTTGCAAGGTCTCATGATTTTCATGAACAATAATTTGCAGTTCTTTTATGGCTGCTTCGTGATTCTGTAATGCATTTTCATGCCGCGAAAAAATAGGTTGAAAATGCTCACAAATTTGTGTTTTTACGTCATTACAGACTTTTTGACATTTAGATTCAATGTTATATAACTCAGTAGTTAAATCTTCACGTGTTTGTTCAAGTGTGGTGTCTAACTTTCGAAGATTTTGTTCCATTGTGTCTAACTGTTGCTGTGTTCGTCTCTGATGTTGTTCCATTGTGTCTAACTTTTTAAGATTTTGTTCCACTGTGTCTAACTTTCGAAGATTTTGTTCCATTGTGTCTAACTTTCGAAGCTTTTGCTGTGTTTGTCCCATTTGCTGTATTAATTGTAATAACAATGCACTGGTGTCTGGAACATGTTCCTCAGTGCTTTTCGGCAGTGAATTTGCACCGGCAACATTCACATTTTGACAAGCAGAAAATGTGTCTTGACTTATTTGAGAAAACGGTGAGGAACCAAAACCTGAATCTACAGTATTTGCGAGATTGTTTCCTGTCATTTCGGATTCCTGAGGCGAGCTGTTGCCGACCGATCGTTCGATAATGCGTCCCTCTTCACTAATTGTTTCACTGTCCACGCCATTGTTTGCCGCCCGCTCCATTTCCCTATGCACAGTTACCAAATTACTACTTTGAATGTCTGTTAATTCATTACTCTGCGGCGCTAACACACTGCTTTCGTCTTCACTGTCATTTCTCAGTTTACTTTGGAGCCTAGTATTACGTTTTTCACACGCCATTATTGTCACAATATTTCATACGACAACACAGAAAAGCACAATTTGAAGAGCAAAAATAAGAGAACACATTAACATAACACTGAAAAAATATCTAGTTAATTGCACGCGCTGCTGAGAAATACTTGGTGTAAAACTGCATGCATGCTACAACTGTTTTACTGTACCACAATGAAAGACTGCAACTACAAAGGAGATTCTCTCTACAATTACGCGCTAGCAATAAACAAAGGCTACACTAATTACACAAACTACAAGAAAAAAAATCAGAAGACTCCAGTGAGGTATCCTAGGCCAAGGGTCGACATATGAAACGTCCCCTTTGAACAATTATACACGACTGTGCTTATACTGACACACAATATTTTGTTAGCGCAACGCAATCTGACTTTCAAAATTCCCTACAAAAGAATGGCCCTGACTAACATTAAACTATACCTTTCACAAATCACTAAATCACTTACCTCACAATAATCTTCGTTTCTCCCACTACTGCAATACAGCAAGCGCCACTACTGCCAGCTAAATAAAAGATTCAAACTACTAAAGGCACTAACTACTGATAGGGATAGTTAGCAAATGAAAGATATTAATAGAGAACAAACAATGTATTTACCTTGATATCATCATATATAAATATAGCAGTTCATGACAAATTACAAATCTCCGCCATCTCTCTCCCCACATCCACCACTGCTGGCGGCTCACCTCCAACTGCGCAACGCTACGCGCTGTTCACAGCCAGCTGCCTAACACTACAATGGCAGACAACAATGCAAACTAGCCACAGACTGCACACAGCACAGCCAGTGATTTTCATACAGAGGTGGCGTTACCAATAAAAAAAAACCTAAACAGCCTACTTACATAGAGAAAACATAAACAGCCTACTTACAATGTATACAAGAAATGTGTTTCGTAATTTTTGTAAAAAGGAAAATGTATCAATGATTATTCAATGGTTTACAGTTTATCGTTCATTACAGTTACTATCCATACAATTTATATTTACAATGATTTTACAGTAGGCACAAATATTCATACAGAGATATTAGTGGTGCATTATGGCTGCAACACCAACACTGATATACAGTTGTCACCCTATGTCCAGCTGAGACGTTCGTTTCCCCTCAGCCACAGAGCTTCCGCGGCATTGCGCGTAGTTCACTCGCTGCCTCGACCACTATCTACACACCCTTAGTGCTGCGGGCGCGCCACGAGACAAATTAAGGGGAGGTTTACTATCTTTTTGTTCAAAAAATTGATTTTTTTAATTGAGTTTTTGGATCCATAAAAGTGTTTAGAATCCACCCCTGAAACGGTTTTTCCGAATACGGAACGGAAATGTTTGTTATTCGTGGTTGAACAAAAAAAAAATGCACCTGCCTGAAATCGGCCTTTTTCAAGCACCAGTTTTTTTTCGGGAATTTCGACTCTGTAGCCGCGAAAAATTATTCTATGTGCTTGCCCATGACTAAAACTGATAAAGTGATCAAGGAGCTTACGACGTACCACGGCTTGGCAATCCGACGGCATTCCAGTTCGGTGGAACAGATGAATGCAATTTGGGCAACGTATTTCCACAAGTGTTCGACGGATGACCACCCACAACACCAAAATTGTCCGGCTGGGGAAACTAGTTGGTGCAAGTGGCGCATTGCAGAGGCTACCGGACATCTGGACGAATGTAAACACGAACAGCCGCTTTCCAAAGAAGTTCAAAAAGTGATTCATCCGCTCTACGAGGCGCTTTCGGAGGACGAGTTATTGTGTCGGTGCTTGGGAGGAAAGACACAAAATTCAAATGACAGTTTGAACGCGTGTGTTTGGAAGTAAGCCCGCAAGCATTTGCATTCTGGTGTGAAGACTGTGGAGATTGCGACATTCCTGGCAGTCAGCAGCTTCAACGAAGGGTATTCAGCAATTCTGAAGACCATGACATCGATGGTCGTCACCCTGGGACTATATTCGACGCAGTTCGCCAAGCATTCGGACGACCACCGGGTTCAAGCGGCCGAAAACCGCTTGTCACGGGCCGTACGAGCGGCTCTGGAGCAGCGCAGGATAGCCCAGATCGAGCAGAACGCCCTCTATGAGGAAGAGGAAGGACTAGTTTGTGGACCCGGAATAGCAGATTGAACGTAAGTTGCATAATATTGCATTTATGTGTAGTCAAAACTTCAAACGCGTTTTTCTCGCGCGGTATAGTAACTTCAAATCTACTGAACTGATTGGCATGATTCATTGTTTCCGACGAACCTAACTAAATTGTCTAGGAGTTGTACCGCTTTTATTCCGATCCATCAACTATAAATATTTTTACTTGGCCGACAAAGTCGAAAAATCGATAAAAAACCTATTTTTTTCAAATGGCCGCCATGTTGTTTCCTGTGGTCCAAATAACTTAAGCGAGGCACAACTCATAAATAATCTTATATACTTAGCTAATGTCAACTCAATTTTGATTTCAGACGAGCCGGCTGACCTGTGACATGCCGAGCGTGGAGGTCTACATCGAAATTTTGTTTCGTCCCGACGGCACTTCCACCTTTGCTCTTCGACATTTCCCGTCGAAAAAATTCCAGTTTGTGGAGGAAATATCAATAAACATTTTGACCAAATTTGACATGAATATCTATAGCACATCCCGAGAAAAAATTTCTCAAAGAACACGCTTTTTTCGGTAGTGTAGTAATCCTCCCCTTAAGCACATATTGCTCTCAAAGAGTCATTTATAACCGAACCCGGATTAATAAGCTGCACTGGTATTATCACATCCACTACACTCCAGTACACAGTTCATTATACAGAAAGTATGGACGCATAGTAATCACTTGACGGTTCACAATTACAGTCCACGTTAGGTCGTCGTTAACCGTGGAACACACCAGCAGGATAATCCAGATAGTCAGGTGAAGCAAAACCGTCAATAATTCGAAGAACAGGAATCTAAAACGTAGTCCACTGAAATCCAGTAAACAGCCAGGTCACAAAAATATGGTGTAAGCGAGATAGAGACAGTAGCACGGCACTATTCGAAACGTCTTGCAGTGGCCCGGCGGCCATGTTTCATGTCTGGCTTGATGTCGGCAGCCAGGCCCATACCACAGCCCACTGGCGACACTTACTGGACGCCGGAGGAAATGTTGATAGCGGACGTCACAGGGTATCTACCTAGCTGTCGGATGACAGAGATAAAGCAGCTTCATTGCAGAAAACTCTTAAAAAGGATCGCCAGCCTCACTTTAAACTTCAAGACAGGGTTAAACCTGACACTGTTCCAAAAGGAATCATTAATGAACCGTAGGTACCAAACTACATTCAGCAAAATCCCAAGATCCAACTACTGGTCTGGAAAACGTAGACACCGCAAACATTCAATATACCGCGCCCTGCGATCCAAAGTCAGCAGGTCACAAGTCAGACAAAAACAGCAAACTTCAAGTTGCTACGAAAACAATAAAGTACTTCACTAGCTCGTATGAGGTTCTGAGTAGCGTGGGAGAGATCGTGAAGTGACCTGTAATGAGTCGTGGAACAGAATAAAAGAAGTCATCCTCACATGGTAAGTAATAACCTACTGTGAGTAGAAAAAAGGAAGGAAGAAGTGGTTTGATGGAAAATGTGAGGAAGCTGAAGACAAGGTTATGAAATTACACGGGAAATGGCTACAAGCAAATAAGAATCCTGAAACAGAACATATCGGCAGCCTCAAAGTAGGCTAATAAAATAAATCACAAGAAGAACAAACAATACCTAAAACAACAGGTTGGATCTGTTCGCGAATATCATCAGAATAATTACATTCAGAAAATTTATGACATAGTCAACTAAATTAAAAGACGTTTTAATTAAAAATCTAACATGATTATGTATAATGATGGCAATATGATTACTGAACCATGTAAAATTTTATCATCTTGCAAGGAATATTTAACAGTCTACTGAACTGTTCTAACCCAGAATCCCAGAATTCCAGAACCAAAGCATGAAGAGGCGCTGAGAAGATCAAACACCTAAAAATGGCAAGAGTGACGGAATTCCTGGTGGGGTACTAAAATATGGAGGTGAAGCGTGAAGCTCTGCTTAGATGTTCGTTTCACCTCATACAGGTAATATGGGAAATTAAGAACATACCAACAGAATGGAAAGAATCATTAATACTCGCGATTTATAAGAAAGAAGACAGCAAGACTTCAGAAACTATAGGTGAATATTACTAGTTGACATAGCCTGTAAGATTTTATTCTGTGTATTGCTAATCCACTTCAAACCACACGTAGAAAACATAAACGGGGATTATCACAATCGCTTTTTCAGAAATAGATCCACTGCTGATAATATATATTTGTTATAAAAACAATAAATGAAAAAGTATGGGAATGTAATCAAAAATTTATCACTTGTACGTCGATTTTAATGACAGCTTATGACTCCATACATAGACAAAGCCCGTCCGATGTACTGAAGGACTTGGGAGTTCCAATTAAAGTTGCAAATCATTGTGAAACGTGCATGGATAATGATGTAAGCAGAGTTTTACTAAATGGAATAAAATAAGACCACTTTAAAAATAATACTGGAATAAGACGGGGTTATGATTGTTCAGTCTTCTTTTTAATGTGTCCTCAAACTAGTACCGCTGAGATCCTTCAAAGAAATAAAGTTAAGCTTTAGCGTATGCAGATGATATAGTGCTCACTAGAAAAAGTGAAACAGAGATTAGACAGTTGTTTGTGGAGCTCATAACGAAGCATTCAAGTTTTGACTAAAAGTAAACGATCAGAAAACAAAATACGTGATAGTTCAAAGATGTAGCGATGAACAAGATAATCAAGCCGATTTAATAATCGGCGAACATAAATTAGAATGCTTTTGAACAGTTCAAATTTCTGGACGCAATGAAAGACGAACAAAATCAGGAATAAGTAAAAGTGAAAAAGAGACATCAGGATGTTAACAGAGCCTACTGCTCCATTCAGAAACTTGGAGTGTCTAAACTGCTGACAAGGAAGACTATAATGAAACTACACAAACAATCATCAGACCAGTTCTAACCTATGGAACAGACACATTGGATTTAACTAAAAGGGAAGAACTGCAATTACACGGGCAAAGTTTATAGGAAAATCTTTAGTTCATACGATGATAATGAATTACAAAGTTGGAAGAGAAGACACAACACAGAACTCCACAAGCTATCACAAAAAGCAACAATAATGAGTACAATAAATTCCAGAAGACTTCAGTGGGCAGATCATCTGATGAGCACGAAAGAGGGTGAAATGGTTTCAAGAACATTCATGGAGAAGTCGTTTGGTAAGAGACCAAGGGAAAAACATAAGAGTGCATGGGTAACTGAATTTAGAACAATATTCAACAGGATGGGCATAAATAATTGGCAGAAAGTAGCACGAGATAGAAACACTTAGAGGTAACATGTGTGATCGGCACAGGAGCTTCGAGTCCTTTAGAAGCCAAAAAGAAAAAGAAGAAGAAGAAGAAGGAAAAGAAGAGGAATTAGAACCAGCCAAGTCCATCAATTTTATTTAACATCACCTGTAGGTAGCCAATGGAACCCTTTTCTCTTATGAAACCTATACCTCCTAAGCATGCCCTCTCACAAAATAACAACACTTGCCCAGAAAACTTGATA
Source organism: Schistocerca piceifrons (assembly GCF_021461385.2). Taxonomy (NCBI): domain Eukaryota; kingdom Metazoa; phylum Arthropoda; class Insecta; order Orthoptera; family Acrididae; genus Schistocerca; species Schistocerca piceifrons. The sequence continues at coordinate 71,099,846 of NC_060139.1, forward strand.
ATGACAAACAAGGAAAACCATATGGATTTTTGTAATCTTTTATATTTATTATACGTGCGTTCTGAACTCAAATATCAAAATTCTAAAGCAGTTCGACGCAACTCTAAAAAATTCTCGAGAAAATAGACTTCGAAGTTGTCAGAGCGTCTTTAATACCTTAAACTAAGATAAATTGCTTTAGATATGCAGTATGGCTGTGTGTAGTACGATCATTTGCAAAATAGAGGTCCTGAGGCCGATTCCTCACGGTTGCAAATTTGTAAACAATTGTGTATGTTCTGCGAGCATTTTCGTGATGTGTAAAATACAGAAAAATGGAAAAAAGTCAGTAGCATGCGAGACTGGTCACTGGTTCAAGGTTCGTTTCCGTCATTATGTTTTCGTTCCTTTTTCCTTTCACAATCAGTTCGAACACCCATGTAATTTAAATATAAAATTCATCAAATTTTTGCTAGTTAGTACATATGTAATTGCCATTTTTACGAAAATGCACATCTCCTTATTTATTATTAGGTATCACACTAAAAAATCGGCTTTTATTGCAAGTATAAATTCTTAACAATCGCTCTTTCAAAAATTTTTGTTAATAAAGATTGTTTAAATTAAAAAAACATTATAAATTAATTATTTTCATTCTTATGTATTTTACTCTTCACGAAAATGCTGAAGGAACATGTACCTTTCTTTAGAACTTTATCACAACCAAGAATCGAACCCGGGTTCCCCACATGATAGGCGAGCAATGTACCACAGCATCAAGCTTACCACCGAAAAATCGAACTCACTTTAGGTTATGGAAGCTGATCGGAAAACTTCAAATCGATTTCCTCAGGAATTTTTGAGAGTTGCACTGAAATGCTTTGGCTGAGTGATATTTGAGTTCTGAAACTTTTGTGCAATAAATATGAAAAAAATAAAAAAATACTACCACCTTGTAAGCCAGATTCCATGGTTACACATGGTAACGCACTTTCGAAGTCTTGTGTGCTTTCAGGACCAGCAGAAAACTTGAATCACTTCATACACGCGACACTCTTATAACACCATCTCTTTCCCACAAGATCCATGACTCGTCTCCTATGTCGACAATGACTGCAGGCAACTCCTCATTTCACTCCATAAAATTCGCTTCGTATTCATGTCTTCCAGTGTGATGGCCGCGTGTGGGCTAAGCCACGGTCCATCTCGGAAGCACTTGCTACGGAGCGACATTTCAAAGAACTGCGGTGTGGCATTTTTCGGTCGGCGCAACTCTCTTCAGTTCGGCAGACTCTTGGTGTCAGCGCTGTTTACCATTCGATATTTGTTAGTTGTATGAAAGACGTCCACAGATCCAATGGCTGTTTGCACAATAGAGGCAGTCTAGCGATCTAACGTCAATAAGTCTTTAAAAATTAATGGGAACGACGGAAGAGATGGATGAGAATTCTCAATGTTTACTGTACAGTCCCAAATGTGACGGGTACTGCAAATTTACCAAGAAACAACATTACAATATGATGCAGGGAGGATTTAAAGACTTAGTTGTCAATGAAAGAGTAAAAATTACAACGATCGATGGATGGGATTCGTTGTTCTGTACACCGAGAAGAACTTTGTGATAAATTTGATAGGATGAACAGTGAAATTTATGAAGCCACAGGCACTGAATAATGCAGTTGTAACAGTTGGTGATGGAAATGAAACAAGAGAATGGAGACTTTATATATTACTGCAAAGTACGTTATGTGTCAAGTGGTATTCCTGGAACAATGGATTGCAGGCCTCGCGTTTTAGATGCACTCGACTGCACATCGCTCACAGCAAGGTGAGAAGCAACTTCTTTCTGATGTGATTGGGATGCATTTAAAAAGGAGCGACACATTCTGACAAACACAGTACAGTTCCCTAAGCTTACAGAAAACTCAAGGTTCATTGTGGCCTTGAAGGATTTACAAAGGTAGTTTCGTAAACGTTTTGAGAACACCGATCATCTTATATCTGTTTTCGAGCAGGTCCGAGACGATTTGCCTTTGCTGTTGAAAGTACCCTTGTGTACGTGCAGATCTAAATGATTGATCTGCAAGGTAATTCCCGTCTTTAAAAACAAACCCTTTTACGCTAAAACAGTCCAGGACGAAATGGTTCAAATGGCTCTGAGCACTATGGGACTCAACTGCTGAGGTCATTAGTCCCCTAGAACTTAGAACTAGTTAAACCTAACTAACCTAAGGACATCACAATCATCCATGCCCGAGGCAGGATTCGAACCTGCGACCGTAGCGGTCTTGCGGTTAGTCCAGGACGTTTATATTGCTTTCCTCAGGTAGCGTTTCCACGCCTTCATAATGACGGTGCAAAAGCGCTACAATATTTGGATAAGTGCACGTGTGTGAAGGATCTTTTTTCGATTATGAAACTAAATAAGCTACGATTACGTAACAACTAGAGTACAAAATCTCTGAAATGTCTACGACTGTCCGTATGCTGACAGTTTGTACTAGTTAAAAATGGTATTATGTTTTCAGTGTGCCAAAAATAATTAAATAATATTGAAAATTCGTGTTGTTTATGATCTATGTTGTTGAGAAATGTGAAATACAAAACCAAGTCTTGTGCACTGCCATTTAAATGTGCCACGTTCTCTGGTCCCCCTCTTCCCCCTCCTCGCGCTCAGACAGTGTGGTATGGTGGCCTGGCAGTGGGAGAAGTGTGCAGTGAAGCTGAGCGCTGTGGCAGTCATGCCAGGAAATGGCTCATGAGCCGAATTCTTGGCCACCCCTTTATTACCAATAACGGCTGGAAAACACCTGCCGCAATCGAAAATCACCGACTCTTACACGAGCACAGAATACTCCAACAACAAATGTTTAGAAACATCCAGCTCTAGGCTGGATAAAGCCCCTTCCCCTTGACAATGGAAACTGGATCTGGTCTCTACAACGCTAAAGAGAACGAACTCACTAACCTGGAACGACCTGGCTGAATTCTGCGTGTACTGTCCGATCGACGACATTGTGGATGTCCAGTTGTAAGAGGTCCGAGCAGATGTAATTTTATGTAAGAGGTCCGAGCAGATGTAATTTTATGTAAGCGGTCCGAGCAGATGTAATGCAGATGTAATTTTATGTAAGAGGTCCGAGCAGAGGTAATTTCGATGTATTGCTCATGCGCTGCCTGCGATATGCAAGGTATAAGAGAATCGCTGACCAGAGAGCAGTGTTGACTGTGTAGGTACTGTGTAGCTGTAGCAGTAAGTCTGCGCTAGTCTGTGTCTGGTCTGGAGTCTGCTCTGGTCTGGTATAGTGTATCGTGTTGGCTGGGCCGGTCGCGGTGCAGCGATGCCGGAGCCTGAGTATTATTGTATAAGGTAAAAAGCAGCCTCGCGCATATGTAGTAATGTATCTGAACTCCCATGTAAATGTTTTAAAAATGTCCTAATAATAACCTTTGTCATATAAAGTAATTTCTAACAAGCATTCATTTCAATTTAAAGAATTTACTAATTTCTCCAATCCATGATCATTTCGATTGTTGCAAAAGAAAAATCAGTTGCTTCCTTTCATAAATGACAAATCTATCGGCCAGCATTGCACAGAGCTGTGCCGGAAAAAGTTATTGTAAGAGCAGATAGTTGGCGACTTTCTTGAGGTAAGAATTTTTGCTTTTTTTATTCAGAATGATCTTACAGGGCCATGACGCAGCACTGCTGTCGTCAAAAATTTACCAGGTTACTGAATTTATTTTTTATTACGAGGTTTAGGAATTTTTCTGTTTCGAGCTTACATTAAATGAGAAAAGAGTTTTGTGGGTACATTAAATGGGAAACAAATTTTGTGTGGAGGTTGAATGTGAATGAATTTCTGTAGGGAGGTTATAAATGGGAACCAATTTTGTTCTGAGGTTACACTAAAATTAGAATCATTAACCAAACAATATTTATTTTATTATTTTTTTGTGGGGAGGTTACACAGTGAATGCTAGAAACAATCGAAAACATAAAAAATTTAATACAGTGATTACGGGATCAGTGTTACTACCGGCACCTGGTGTCAAGGTATGTGGTTCTGGTAATTTGTAAAGTAGCCGTCATATTTCTGATGTGTTAAGGCCGGTGCCTGTGCTCTATTTCCGAGGTTTCCGTGAGGTTATCTTTCACAAGATAACGCAGGACCACATGTTGCCCATATTTTCCTGAGCTCTCTCGATACAGAGGCGCTGCCTTGCACATCCTCCAGATCTCTCACCCACTGCAAATATTTGGTCGTCGGTAGCTGAAAGACTGGCACACCACCAACCACCACTCACGATGGTTCACGAAATCTGACACATAGTTGGAGCAACCCGGAATTATGTACCTGTATCCATCAGCCAAGTTCAGTTCGAGTCGATGCCCAGCCAAATATGCTGCCCTGTATTATCATTTTCACTGATCATATACCCCCGAAACACCTACAATTTTAATCATGTATCATCTAGCTACAATGATGCAAAAAAAAAAAATATCGCAGCACCAAGAAGGAGTTGTGTGACATAACCGAAAGTTGGTAAGCGTGTTTTGAGCCGTGTGTCGACTCGTGCTACACCTTGTGTTTAGATTGCATTGGTTTTCCTTTTCTTCCCCTGACATGTTTGTTTGATATGCTGTCTGTCACTAAGTGGCTGCTTGGTTGTCTTCTCCCTCTGCTATCGATATCTGCGTTTTTGCTTCCGGGAAACTGCTATGGAGGAAGTGAGATCTTTGACCGGTTGTAATCTCGTGTGGTGGCGCTGAAGTAGGGGCGTTGCGCACAGAGAGAGTGTGATGGATACGGGAGGGCAGTGTGGCTCTCCAGCGCGAAGCAGGCGTGGTCAGTTGTACCGAGTCGCCACGTGATGTATGTCGGTTGTGTGTAACGAGCGGGTCGAGTTGACGGAAGAGCTCCCCGCGGGTTGGTTGTATACAGAATCGCCCCACGAGTAGTTGCTGTTCATTTCGCCTTGGTGGAACGTTAACAAGCTTCTTTAAATCCTCCGTTTCAACACTGGAGTTTAAAAGGAGACATCTAACATGAAGGAGTGGTCACTATCCGTCAACGCTGCAGAGAAGACGTGAACTCCGGTGACAGAGCGTCTTGTCGCGTGACCGTGGCGTGTTGGGTACGCTGGCGACGCGTGCGCGGTCGGATGTGTGGATCCTTGCCATCGGAGGTCGTGTACAGCCTGTTCGAGCATAATTGCAAGTTAAGTTCGTGGAAGGTTTGATCATTAAGTAATAATTTTGTGTAACCAGCGTCTCTTCTGCCTTGTGGCCTCCAGTGACCGGGTTTTCTGTCCCCGGCACCGGTGTAATTGAAGACAGTGATCTTCCCTCCTCCTGTCGTTACTGTCCGATGGGAGATGTAGTTTTGGCAGTTTAATTGTTTCGCTATTCTGTTGTGGGTTATGAGTAAATTCATGCTTCTTGTTGGTTGAACATGTGGTCGCTCATTCAGGACTGTGTGGTGTAATGTTTCCTTGCAAAAGGTTAGCTGTAATTCTGTCAGCAAGTTAAGCCATCTTATAACAAGTTTTCGCTGGCTAAAAGTCGGTGCAGCGACCAGCCTGAGAGTGGCAATTGTGTTTATGGGCGTATTTAAATTGGTCAGTATTCTGTCTAGCCTGAGCATCCCTGAGTGGGTGATTTGTGGCCGCCTTACACGGGTCCATCATATCTGTTATGTTCCAATGATATTCCAGAACACTTTTGTTTAAAATTTTTTTAAAAGTCCTCCAAGTTTGTAAATTCCTTTTATTGCCATTAATCGTATGTTTGCTGAGACCTGTTTAATTTTTTTTAATGACGGTGTTGGTAGCTTCACTACCTCACCGTACTTTCTTAACAAAGTTCTGTATTTACTTTAGTAGCCTGTTTACTAATGTTCTTTAAATTTTTTTAAATTGTTGTATTGCTATAAATTACTTTGATTGGCGTTAGCGGGGTATTTTAAAAGGTAGTTTATTGCCGTACTGCTAGCTTCTGTGTTTTTTTTAATTTTTTTTTGAACTGTTGTATTGCTATAAATTACTTGATTGCCGTTAGCGGCGTGTTTTTAAAAGGTTGTTTATTGCCGTACTGCTAGCTTCTGTGTTTTAAAACAAATTTTTTTTATTGTTGTATTGCTATAAATTACTTGATTGCCGTTAGCGGCGAGTTTAAAAGGCTGTTTATTGCCGTATTGCTAGTTTCTGTAAGATATGAATAAAACATTTGTGAAAATCTCAACTCGACAGTAAACTACTAGAAATTTGGCCCCCTTTCCCAACTTGTGGTGTGGCTTGTAGTAACCGTAACCCCCAGATCACCTACAATTTTAATCATGTATCATCTAACTACAATGATGCAAAAAAAACCGCAGTACCAAGGAGTTGTGTGACACAAACGAAAGTTGGTAGGCGTGTTTCTACATCTGAAAGGTAATGTCTGTTCAGATTTGGCGCCTGTGTCATGAAAGTGGCACTAGTAACGCCACTATGAAGATGCAGATCGGGTTTGCTTTAAATACTCGCTGTAATGTGAGTACGCGTTAGTTACTTTTGAGACTGGACATCTGAGCTGATGCTAGTCAAGAATGCCTTTAAGGCCATTATCAGCACCTCACTGAGTTTGAACGAGGCCGTATAATAGGGCTACGAGATGCTGGATGCTCTTTCTGTGATACTGCAGAAAGACTTGGCAAGACTGGGGCCACTGTATATGTTTGCTGGCAGCGGTGGTCACGAGAATGTAAGGTCGCAAGAAGACTGGACTGAAGACGGCCAGTGCCACTACCGAGAGGGAAGACCACCGTGTTCATCGTACGGCTGTCACACATCATACTGCACCTGCTGCAGCGGTCGAAGCTCCAGTTCGCACCACAATGACACAACGAACTGTTACACGTCGTTGCTTAAAGGGCGGCTCTGAGCCAGAAGCTCTCTAGCTTGTATTCCAATGATCCCAGACCATCGCCGTTTGCGATCTCAGTGGTGTCAAGCGAGATCTCGTTGGAGGTCAGGGTGGAGGTCTGTTGTGTTTTCTGATTAAAGATGGTTCTGCCTCAGTACCAGTGATGGCCGTGTGTTTGTTAGGAGGCCTGCAATAAACATGTCCACGTGCTAGACACACCGGACCTACGCCTTGGGGTTACGCTCTGGGGTGTGATTTCGTTTGGCAGCAGTAGCACTCTGCCATTCATGAACAGCATTCCAGGGGGTGTTTTCCAACAGGATGACTCTCGCACACATGCCGCTGTTGAAAGCCAAAATGCTATACAGAGATGTCGGCATGCTCCCTTGGCCTGTTCGATCACCAGATCTGTGTCCACTCGAGCACATATCATCTTGGACACCTGCAGCATCAAACAGCATTAACCGTCGCTGTATTGGCGGACTAGGGCAATAGGGCTGGAACACTATCCCAAAAACTGACATCCGGCATCTGTACAACACAATGCATGCACTTTTGCATCTAACATTCTGTCGGTTACACCGGTTATTAATACACCAGCATTTCACATTTGCAGTGGCTTATCTCGCGCTTACATTAACCTGTGATCTTGCAACGTTAATCATTTAAATATGTTTAAGGTGCCAGGACATGGGCACTTAAACGTTACCAACATTACTATTAATAATTAAGGGACTGGCAAGGGCATCAGATCATGACTCTATTGAATTATGATAAATATGAGGCAATCTCGAGCAGTATTCTCTGAATGTCTGCATGACTGAACCACCAACTTAAAGCGTTGGTGAAAAGTGTCGGAAGTTGAGGATTGTGGAATATAAAGTCTGCAGATGGCCGCAGCTCGCCGGGCCGCTGTGGGCGACAGGTAGCGGTCACCAGAAACTCGGGACAATACGGCGCTTTTGGGGATAGCCCGGCATCCGGAGCCACCTGTGCTGGGCAACACGTGGGGAAGAGGGGAATTTCGTTTGCCTAGGAGCGTTATGGTCTATTCGACCATTGAGCAGATCTCAGAAATGCTGTTGGAGGGATTTCGGCGATGATAGAGCGTTCGACACTGGCCGAAACTGAGTATTCTTCAGCCGCGTTTTCGTACGCGTGGGAGACGGGAGAATTGTGGAGAGAGTGGACTTTTCCTTCAGCCATCGAGCGGTACGGACTTGGAGACAGCGTCTTGGCCATCGTCTTCGAAGGGAGATATACGGTCCGTATTGCAGCACTGCACCAATGCGTGTTCCGTGCAGAGTTCTGCGGTTAGAGCTCTTTGTGTGCTCAGAAGCTAAATTTTCACCAACGCTTAACCACTTCCAACAACTTACCTAATATTCTTGATCTGGTAGTTATCCTTGCGATGTGCCGAGTATTTACCAACGTAGCTGCCGGTAATAGGGGCGCGTAATTACAAATTGTTAATGTGTCATTCTCAGGAGTGTGTGGGTAGACAAACAAATTAACATTTTTTTTTTTTGTAAATTTTGTCAGTTGTGGGAGAATCAAATTAAAATGCAAGTATTACAATCGAATTATCTACTTCATTGTAGATAGCATTTACCCTGTCCCAGTAAGCTTTACATGTAGTCTAGCCACTGCACAGCATGCCCAGACGGGAAGGATAGAAGGTTTGCGGTCTTATATATCAGCGATGGACAAATAAGGTTACAATGTTACCTAGACAAATGTATGCTCGAAATACACTACTGGCCATTAAAATTGCTACACCAAGAAGAAATGCAGATGATAAACGGGTATTCATTAGACAAATATATTATACTAGAACTGACATGTGATTACATTTTCACGCAATTTGGGTGCATAGATCCTGAGAAATCAGTACCCAGAACAACCACCTCTGGCCGTAATAACGATCTCTATACGCCTGGGCATTGAGTCAAACAGGGCTTGGATGGCGTGTACAGGTACAGCTGCCCATGCATCTTCAACACGATACCACAGTTCATCAAGAGTAGTGACTGGCGTATTGTGACGAGCCAGTTGCTCGGCCACCATTGACCAGACGTTTTCAATTGGTGAGAGATCTGGAGAATGTGCTGGCCAGGGCAGCAGTCGAACATCATCTGTATCCAGAAAGGCCCGTACAGGACTTACAACAACAGGTAGTGCATTATCCTGCTGAAATGTAGGGTTTCGCAAGGATCGAATGAAGGGTAGAGCCACGGGTCGTAACACATCTGAAATGTAACGTCCACTGTTCAAAGTGCCGTCAATGCGAACAAGAGGTGACCGAGACGTGTAAGCAATGGTACCCCATACCATCACGTCGGGTGATACTCTAGTATGGCGATGACGAATACACGCTTCCAATTTGCGTTCACCGCGATGTCGTCAAACACGGATGCGACCATCATGATGCTGTAAACAGAACCTGGATTGATCCGACAAAATGACGTTTTGCCATTCGTGCACCCAGGTTCGTCGTTGAATACACCACCGCAGGCGCTCCTGTCTGTGATGCAGCGTTAAGGGTAACCACAGCCATGGTCTCCGAGCTGATAGTCCATGCTGCTGCAAACGTCGTCGAACTGTATGTGCAGATGGTTGTTGTCTTGCAAACGTCCCCATCTGTTGACTCAGGGATCGAGACGTGGCTGCACGACCCGTTACAGCCATGCGGATAAGATGCCTGCCATCTCGACTGTTAGTGATACGAGGCCATTGGGATCCAGCATTGCGATCCGCATTACCCTCCTGAACCCACCGATTCCATATTCTGCTAACAGTCATTGGATCTCGACCAACGCGAGCAGCAATGTCGCGATACGATAAACCGCAATCGCGATAGGCTACAATCCGACCTTTATCAAAGTCGGAAACGTGATGGTACGCATTTCTTCTCCTTACACAAGGCATCACAACAACGTTTCACCAGGCAACGCCGGTCCACTGCTGTTCGGGTATGAGAAATCGGATGGAAACTTTCCTCATGTCAGCACGTTGTAGGTGTCACCACCGGCGCCAACCTTGTGTGAATGCTCCGAAAAGGTAATCATTTGAATATCACAGCATTTTCTTCCTGTCGGTTCAATTTCGTGTCTGTAGCACGTCATCTTCGTGGTGTAGCAGTTTTAATGCCCTGTAGTGTATCATTAGTCTACATTAAATATTTTTTGTGTTACGATTTTTTTCCCTTCAGCGTATTTGGAACGGAAGCGTCGCAACATATTACTCGTAATGGACAGATTATCGCTCCAGAGTTAACTGTAGCTGGCACGTTGGCTTCTGGCCACCCACGGCAGGTAGCAGACCGCGTCTTGCAAGTGGTCGCGCGGCGCTGAATAGGGAAGGCGCTCCGCCCTCTCTGAGCCCTTTGGCACCCGCGGCAGGGAATGTCGGCGCGAGGGCGAGCGCCGCCCCACAACAGAGCCGGCCGGCGAGGCTCGCGCAGTAATTGAGACGCCGCCACCTGGCGATTATCCGCGGCTGATCCGCGCTGTCGCGCCGGCTTATCCCGAGCCGGCCTGACGTGACGTGACGTGACGTGGGAGCGAGCAGGGCCCACAAACACGGCCGCGTTTCAGAAAAGGGACCTCCGGGGATCACTGCCGCCGATGAATAAATCATAGCGGGGAAAAAGGGAGACTCGCTTTAAAGTTTTCCTTCGCTACTGCGAAACAAGTTTTAACTGCCAGTTGTCACTGTCTGGGGCCAATGGCTGTAAAGCAGTAGCCGTCCGCCTGGACAAAGAAAGAGTGAAATGCTGCCCTGCGTACAAAGGCTGAATATACCATTAGGAACGAGCGCCAGCCAACTGTGCGACTGGGTCAAGAAGTGAGTTAGTGTAACAACAGGTGAAAGGGTAGTAGGAAACTTGTGACAGCTCCGTAAATTATAGTGACGAAAACGAATTTGGGCTCTCTAAATTGAAATTCAGTGTTCGGACAGAACAGATCGATGAAAAGCCCGTCTTATCTGTTGCGAGGCCATAGTGCAACTGAGTCACGATGTCATTAAGGAGATTATGAAGCATCAGTTGTCTTAATGTGCAATTTATTTAATTAATAAACATGATTCAACAAAACATAGTGCAACTGGTGTCATTAAGAGGATTATGACGCACCACTTGTCCTAATGTGTGATTTATTTAATTAATAGTCGTGTTTCGGCAAGAAATTAACCCATTATCAAGGAAATACATGAATAATTACTTCGTATTGTTAGAGTAAACCGTGGTAACTTTGTGTCGGAAGTTTGGCTCCGTTCCTGCCGAACTTTCATCTGGACAAATGCCTCCTGACGTAAACGTCGGCTGCATAGTGGTGCCATATACTGGCGTGCTCATCACTTACGTCTTCCGTCGAATATTATCCGCGACATCATTAGCATTTATCTGATTGTATGTAAATTGAAGGTGCAGAGCGGAAGAAGGGAAAGGAAAGGGGAGGGATCACTTCTGTCAGCTGCATTGGGGCACAGGCGGAATCGCCGGCGACAGACCGGGATTCGAACCCGGGATTTTCTGCCTACTAAGGAAGGTGCGGTAACCAGTGCGACATCCGGGACACAGTGTTATCGCAGCTGCACGGACTATCTCGGCCCGCGACACGGCCGATCCACTCTGCAACGAGTGCCAGTTATTCGCAACTCCTGTCCGTTTTCTCCATATTCGCTCTTCCGAGATTCCCACAAAAGATCGGATGTATTTGTGCATCCGCCCTGAAGAAGGTGGATTCATTGCCCAGCTAGGCCTATCACGTTATATAAATGTGTGGTGTCTGTTCCGTCGGACATGTCCGGAAGAACAGACACCACCTCACCCCACCATGACGTTGGTAGCACTGCTGAAAAACATTTGCTAGCAAAAAAAGGTCGATTCTATTTTTGTGTTAACAGATGGTGTTTTGTTTACTGCCCACCTAACCTGAATTTCCCGTTTCCTGTAAATGTGCTCAGTACAATGTCTAATCGTGGTTGTAAAAATTCTGCTGACAGTTTTTGTTATATCTGTGTTGAATTTGTGATTAAAAAACACCAAAGAAACATTACAGACTTTGTGAAAAATGTTTATCTATCATACTTTGGATCTAAACTTGGTGATAAAGACAAATCATGGGCGCCACATAAGATATGTTATGTGTATGTTTAAGATCTGATAAAATGGCCCAAAAAGGAGAAAAAAAAGCCTTTAGATTTGCTGTTCCTGTGGTATGGAGGGAGCCAAGAAATCATTCCGATGATTGCTGATTTTGCAGTATTGATATTACTGGTCATAATTCGAAAAACAAGAAGGTAGTAAGCTACCCTAACCTTCCGTCTGCCATCCGACCAGTAGGGCATGGTGTAGATTTGCAGGTTCCGGAACCAATAGATGATTTAAATTCTATTCTAACAGAAGTATTTTTTGATGTAAAATGTGATTTAGATGAACCAGATGATGATGAATTCCATTGTAATACAGAAAGTCTAGAGCCCAAATTGTTTTATCAGACCGAGCTTAACGATTTGGTTATGGATCTGGGTTTAAATAGGAAAAGCTGAATTGCTTGGCTCTAGATTAAAATAAAAGAACTTATTGCAGTTGGAACCAGCATATACATGTATAGAAAGAGAGAGCAGCAATTTTCCAAGTTTTTTCAATTTATTTAGTGTGCTGCTCAGACATTCCTGGTCTGATGAATGAGTTTGGTATTGAATACAAAAAGGAAGACTGGAGGCTGTTTATTGATGGAACAACGCTACCAAGACCGTTGGAACACCAACATTATGGAGGACTACTGTTGATCACTTCACCGAGACGTTCAGCAAGCGACTCATCACAGAAGAAGCTACGCAAGAAGCTTCAAAGACAAAAGAGAAAGAAAATACAAACCAATTCCACCTGACAAGTGAAACCTCTGTTAACACATATCATAGTTTTAAGAAGCTTATTGTAAATACAAACTATGGTTAAGTTGTAACAAAGTGTTTCATTAATTTCCGCATTTACCGTATAGCATAGGATTTTTATACTATATAGTAAAAAGCATGCTGCTCGAAAACTATAGGTGATACAAAAAAACTAAGACTCGATTTGGATTCAGCTCATAAAAATCCATAAAGACAAGCTATCAAAGTAAAAAAAAAGTTTTTTAAAAAAATTTTCGTTCGCCTGTGTAATCATCAACGCTTGATCGACTTTCCAAACTGTGCTCACTACATATATTATAAATTACAAAGTAGAAATATTAGAAAATCTTAATTTTACTAAACGACATTAGGTATGATGTCTTCCATTCCTACAAATATCGCAAAATGAGCCTAGAAATGCCCGTTAGACAGTAATGTCTTTTCGTTTAACACGTTGACCCATTCAGCTGTGAAGGCGCAAACTATTCCCATTTCTTCAAAGTTTGATAGCAACCTTGTAAATACAATGTAATCAAACTGTGTGTGATTCTTCTTAACAGATGTAGTATATTTTTGTGCGTATACATGTATACTAGTACGTGCAATAATGAATTGTGTCTTCTTGTTTGTAGAACTTCATCATGGAATCATATCTTTCCGAAGCATGTGGCTTTTTTAAATTAAATAAATCACACATCTCGACAACTGGTGTGTTCATAATATCCGTGTGTTGTCTTGACTACAAGTGTAAACGATTATTTGTGAATCTGTAAGAATGAAATCACATTTATTTACTTATTTTTTTATTGTCATTTCATTCCCCTCGGCCTATATGGGCGGGGGGGCGTCGTCAAAGTTTAAAACGTAGTATAAAACTGAACATGATAGTTGACAAAATGAATGTTTGATAAATAAAAAGACATAGATTCAGTTACATAATGTAAAATATAAAAGGCTGATTTGTTGATTAATTCAAAGAATTGACTCACATGAAATGGCAAATGTGTGTTTCACAAAGGATAAAAGACAGAGGGACAGTTACATAAGTTAAAAAAGTAAAGAACCAGTGTGTTGACTGATTAAAACAGATACATAGATGATGAAGAGACGAATGGGCGTAGACTGCCAGGAAGAGGGGTGTCAGGGGAATGTAGCAGTTGGGATAGTGTGTGAGAGGATGTTTGTGTGGGCGGATGTTTGGAGGAGGACTTCGGGAGAATGAAGAGGAATGACGCTCCGGAAAAAGATTTAGGATGTGGTTGGAGAGGAGTGGGGAGGAAGGGAAAGGGAGCCCAAACCAAGGGAAGTGGGATGTTTTTTGCATCTGGTAGGATGGGTACATATCAGGATGGATTTCATGGTCGGGTAAGGGAAGCTGATTAAAGTTTCGTTGGCAGAGGATGTGGATAGTGTAGAGACGTAGCTTTTGGGGTAATGCGGTGACATAGGCGCTTCAAAGTACCAGGAGCAGTGAGCAGGGGAGAAACTAAGAGGTGGGTAGTGACGAGTTTACTGATAACGTAGGATATTCAGAGGTGTTCAAGATGGAATATGAGGGAGGGACATTTTATAAGTTAGTGTTCGAGGAACTGTAGTGCGTGATAAAGGATGGAGGAGCGGAAATCCATCATACATTTGCATAACAGGGGATGGGTCGGATCAGGGATTTATGGGTGTGGAGAATTGTGGAAGAGTGCAATCCCCGTTTTCCGCCAGTTAGTAGTTTTAGTAATTTCAGTCTATTGCGGGCTTTCTGCTGAATGGTTAGTAGATGGGGCTTCCATGCTAATTGGTGATCATGTGTTAGTCCAAGGTATTTTAGTGTGTTAGTTAACTACTGGCGAAAAGCGCATTCCTGGTCAAGACAAGTATACTACGAGGGTCGGTCAAAAAGTAATGCCTCCCATTTTTTTTCTACTTAAAGAAATTAAGTTAAGTGAAAAATTTGAATTTGGCGCCATTCCTCAAACCTTCTTCTGCAATCCACTGCAGTAGTAACTTTCTGTGTCAACAGGTGGCAGCACAGCAGAAGTTTGTAAGATGGCCGACATCGATGTTCGTTTGAGACAGCGTTGTGTGATTGAATTCTTGAATGCAGAAGGTGAAACGCCCATACACATTCATGAAAGACTGAAGAAGGTGTATGGTGTTGTGACAGTGGATGTCAGCACTGTTAGACGATGGGTTCGTCGTTGTAAGGAAGCTGAAGGGCAAACACCGTTGACTGACGAAAAGCGGAGCGGCAGGCCGGTGAGTGCAGTGACTCCACACAACATTCAGCAAGTTGATGACATCATTCGTGGTGACCGTCGGGTGACTGCAGATGAAGTGTGTCGCATTATTTCTCTCAGTAAAGGCAGTGTGATCACGATTATTAAACAATTGGGGTACTCAAAAGTTTGTGCACGGTGGGTTCCAAGAATGTTAACCGATCAGAATAAAGAGGCAAGGAAAACAATAGCCTCCCAACACTTGCAGCGCTTCCGTTTGGAGGGAGATGAGTTTCTGAAAAAAATTGTGACCGGGGACGAAACATGGGTGCATTTTTTTGAACCCAAATCAAAGAGGCAGTCAATGGAGTGGCGTCACACAAGCTCGCCGAGGAAGAAAAAATTCAAAACTGTGCGATCGGCAGGGAAAGTTATGGCAACAGTTTTCTGGGATACAGAGGGTGTGATTCTGGTTGATTTTTTGGAGCAGGGATGCACAATAAATTCTGTTCAATACGTCACAACCCTCAACAAACTTAAAGCACGTCTTCAGCGAGTTCGCCCAACAAAATCAATGGCAGATGTTCTTCTTTTGCATGACAATGCAAGACCACACACCAGTCGTCACACCTCTGACGAGATTGTCAAAATTGGATGGGAAGTTTTGCCTCATCCCCCATACAGCCCTGACCTGGCACCATCAGACTTCCATCTGTTCGGGCCACTAAAAGAAGCTCATCGTGGGATTCATTTTGAAGATGAGGAGGCCGTCAAAACATCCGTGCGTCAATGGCTTAGGAAGCAGAGCTGTGATTTTTACCGTGCTGGGATACATGCCCTTGTTCAAAGATAGACCAAAACTGTAGAGATGGGCGGAGATTACATTGAAAAATGACAAAATGATCCTCAATGTTGTGGTTTTCAACCTATGTAATTGCATTTAAATTTCCTGACAATTAAACGTAGAAAAAAAAATAGGAGGCATTACTTTTTGACTGACCCTCGTACTATCAAACATAGGCCTTAATTTGAGGAAGAAATTTCTGAGATTTGGGGTAGAGCATTGTATGGTAGTGAAATATCGACTATAGGAAAACCGGAACAGAAGAGAATCGAAGCATTTGAGATGTGGCGCTACAGACAAATGTTGAAAATTAGGTGGAGTGGTAAGGTAAGGAATGAAGAGGTTCGCGCAGAGACGGAGAGGAAAGGAATGTGTGGAAAACACTAACAAAGAGATGAGACATGATGATAGGACAGCTGATAAGACATATTTGAATGACTTCCACGGTACTAGAGAGAGCCGTAGAGGGCAAAAACAGTAAAGAAAGACAAAGATTGTAATTCATCCAGCAAATAATTGAAGACTTAGGTTGCAAGTGCTACTCTGAGATGAAGAGGTTGACAGAGGAGAGGAATTCGTGGCGGGCCGCATCAAACCAGTCGCAAGACTAATGACTAAAAAAAAAAAAAATAAACAAAAAGTCTACTGGATCGGACGATTGTAACTGGTAAGGCAAAAATCGTGGAGACGGACGTTGCGGGTGGTTCGGCCAAAAATTATTGCCTGCATTTTGGTAGGATTGATTTTGAGGAGCCACAAGTTGCACCAGGTGGTGAACTAATTGAGACAGAGCTGGAGAAATCGTTGGGATTTCTGAAGGGTAGGATAGAGGGCGAGGAAGGCAGAGTCATCGGTATACTGGAGGAGATGAACAGATATCGGCAGTGTAGAGGACGCACAGCAGAGGTGGGAGTACCCAACCTTATGTCACACCTGCAGTGGGATGGATGATACGGGAATTGGTGTTGTCAATGGTGACATAAGAAGGGCGTTTAGAGAGAAAGGAGGCGATGAGGTGGATGTAATGTGTGGGAAGGGCATAGGTCTCGAGCGTAAGGAACAGCCCAGAATGCATACACGGTCATAAGCTTTCTCACGATCTAGGGAGACTAAAATGGCGGAGTTTCGGTTGTGGATTTGGTAGGAGAGGAGATGAGTTCGGTACAGGAGTTAGTCATTGGAGGAAAAATTGGGGTGGAAACCAGATTGCTGGACAGTAATGGGTAGGTTTTTTGCAGGTGTTTATTGATCCTCGGGACAGAATGGACTCAAGGACTTTGCTAAGCACGAAGGTGAGACGAAATTAGATTTACCTTGATGGCTCTGAATACTCTTGACAGGATATTTGTCGAATGCAACTCCGTTTCGTCCTTCTTTCTGTGCTGGTCCTGAACAGAACAGTCTCGAGGCACACTTCATTCGTAGTCGCTATTAACCGTTTGAGTACCAGTGATTTCTACCTGAAACCACCAGTTCAATATTTTTTAATGTAGCAATGCCTTTCGCATGAAACCTCCGATGGGACGTCAAGACAGAGACACGTAGTGGAACTCTGAGGTACAACTACGAATGTAGTGCATTGTAGCAGTCACAGAGTTCAAGGCAACATTTGGCGGAGAGATTGTTCAACGTGACTGTAGGATGTAGGAGAGTGTGACTAGATTTTTTTTTTTTTTATAATGATCATATTGAGATGACTGACAGCGTAAGTTCATCTGAAGATATTGTAACGTAAATCTGAGTTTGTACTCTTGCTTCTATGAGTGGTTTCGAAATTAAACCACTGGAGCAGTATGCACTTTTGATATAAATTTGTTAAATGTTAGGCCCATTTTGCTTCTTATTTAGGACTATAATTTGTCTTTGGCATTGTGAGTTCAGGCGAGTTCCGAGATGTCAGATTGTGTCTAGGAAAAATGCGAAATTCGTTTGAAATTTGCATCATGAAATGATGGGCAGTTGGAAACTGCGTGTCCCAGTGGTTCCAGAGTGAAACGACCTCCTCAAAACTGATTAATTTTTGCTAATTTTTTCTTGTATTCGTTGTTTATTATGACCATAAGTTTAAAATTATATCAAAATGAAAAGACGTCCTTAAAATAACAGATTTTTTACTAACTGTGGTGTGCGTACTGTAAGACCTTCGGTACACACACCATCAGATTATTTGACTTATCGACCTAACGAAGTAGGCGAGTGTCAGCAATATGCCTCGTGGTCTTATCATGGCGTGTTTATCATCTGCCGTTAGACGATAGAAATGCCACTTGCACGCTTAGAGTAGCAGATTGACACTGACCAACTTTAAACAGAACTTGATTAATTTTCACACACATTTATTAAAATAATAACAAGCATAAAAATTACTTAACTTGGTTCTGGATGCTATTTACAATTGACAATCTGAAGTTCCTTTGGTATTGGTACGTTAATCTTATTCTCACATTTATCTCTGATACTTGACAAAAGTGTCTATACATTTATCTTCATGGCTATGTACAGGAATATGGTAATCTTATTAGGCGCAGACTGAAACTTGACTATAAAAAATTGTTCAAATGGCTCTGAGCACTATGGGACTCAACATCTGTGGTCATAAGTCCCCTAGAACTTAGAACTACTTAAACCTAACTAACCTAAGGACATCACACACATCCATGCCCGAGGCAGGATTCGAACCTCCGACCGTAGCGGTCACGCGGTTCCAGACTGAAGCGCCTTTAACCGCACGGCCACACCGGCCGGCCAAGCTTCACTCTAGACTGGTACAGACAAATGCAGACTGGTACAGACTGGGGCAGACAAATGCAGACTGATTAATCGGAGCTCTGTACACTCGTTATAATACCTCGCGCATTCATGTATAACTGCGCGAGTGTGATCCGCGAGGAGAAAAGTTTCTACGTTAGGAGCAATCTCATTGGCTGCGTGACATATTAATACGCGGATTGGCAGAAGCGGAATTTGGTCCGTCTCTAAGACAGCGCCATCTCGTAGTGCGGGGACGTACGAGCGCTCCGCCTGCGCTGTTGTGCTTAGCGGGGCGCGCTCTAGTGGGAAAGTTGTGTACGCGCTGACTACGCGGAACTATGTACACAACACTAACTGAGAATTTCATCTATCATCTACATGGATACTCTGCAAATCATATTTAAGGGCCTGGCAGAGGGTTCATCGAACCACCTTCACAATTCTCTATTATTCCAATCTCGTGTAGCGCCCGGAAAGAACGAGCACCTAGATATCTTTCCGCAAGAGCTCCGATTTCCCTTATTTTGTCATGGTGATCGTTTCTCCCTATGTAGGTCGGTGTCAACAAAATATTTTCGCATTCGAAGGAGAAAGTTGGTGATTGGAATTTCGTGAGAAGATTCTGTCGCAACGAAAATGCCTTTCTTTTATTGATGTCCAACCAAAATCCTGTATCATTTCTGTGACATTCTCTTCCATATTTCGTGATAATACAAAACGTGCTGCCTTTCTTTCAACTTTTTCGATGTACTCCTCCAGTCGTATCTGGTAAGGATCCCACACCGCGCAGCAGTATTCTTCTAAAAGAGGACGGACAAGCGTAGTGTAGACAGTCTCCTTAGTAGATCTGTTACATTTTGTAAGTGTCCTGCCAATAAAACGCAGTCTTTGGTTAGCCTTCCCCACAACAGTTTGCATGTGTTACTTCCAATTTAAGTTGTTCGTAACTGCAATACCTAGGTATTTAGTTGAATTTACGGCTTTTAGATTAGACTGATTTATAGTGTAACCGAAGTTTAACGAATTCCTATTAGCACTCATGTGGATGACCTCACATTTTTCGTTATTTATGGTCAACTGCTAATTTTCGCAACATTCAGATATCTTTTCTAAATCGTTTTGCATCTTGTTTTGATCTTCTGATGACTTTAGTAGTCGATAAACGACAGCGTCATCTGCAAAATACCGTATAAGGCTGCTCAGATTGTCTCCCAAATCGTTTATATAGATAAGGAACAGCAAAGGGCCTATAACACCACCTTCGGGAACGCCAGAAATCACTTCTGTTTTACTCGATTACTTTCCGTCAGAAAATTGTGATCTCTCTGCCAGGAAATCACAATTCCAGTCACATAACTGAGACGATATTCCATAAGCACGCAATTTCACTACGAGCCGCTTGTATGGTACAGCGTCAAAAGCCTTCCGGAAATCCAGAAATACGGAATCGATCTGAAATCCCTTGTCAATAGCATTCAACACTTCATGTGAATAAAGAGCTATTTGTGTTTCACATGAACGATGTTTTCTAAACCCATGTTGACTGTGTGTCAATAGACCGTTTTCTTCGAGGTAATTCATGATGTTTGAACACAATATATGTTAGAAAATCCTGATACATATCGACGTTAACGATATGGGCCTGTAATTCCTTGAATATTGGTGTGACCTCTGCACTTTCCAGTCTTTGGGTACGGATCTTTCGTCGAGCGAACGGTTGTATATGATTGTTAAGTATGGAGCTAATGCATCACCATACTCCGAAAGGAATAATTGAATTCGTTGCTTGATCTACATCTACATCTACATCATTACTCTGCAATTCACATTTAAGTGCTTGGCAGAGGGTTCATCGAACCACAATCATACTATCTCCCTACCATTCCACTCCCGAACAGCGCGCGGGAAAAACGAACACCTAAACCTTTCTGTTTTAGCTCTTATTTCTCTTATTTTATTTTGATGATCATTCCTACCTGTGTAGGTTGGGCTCAACAAAATATTTTCGCATTCGGAAGAGAAAGTTGGTGACTGAAATTTCGTAAATAGATCTCGCCGGGACGAAAAACGTCTTTGCTTTAATGACTTCCACCCCAACTCGCGTATCATATCTGCCACACCCTCTTCCCTATTACGTGATAATACAAAACGAGCTGCCCTTTTTTGCACCCTTTCGACGTCCTCCGTCAATCCCACCTGGTAAGGATCCCACACCGCGTAGCAATATTTTAACAGAGGACGAACGAGTGTAGTGTAAGCTGTCTCTTTAGTGGACTTGTTGCATCTTCTAAGTGTCCTGCCAATGAAACGCAACTTTTGGCTCGCCTTCCCCACAATATTATCTATGTGGTCTTTCCAACTGAAGTTGTTCGTAATTTTAACTCCCAGGTACTTAGTTGAATTGACAGCCTTGAGAATTGTACTATTTATCGAGTAATGGAATTCCAACGGATTTCTTTTGGAACTCATGTGGATCACCTCACACTTTTCGTTATTTAGCGTCAACTACCACCTGCCACACCATACAGCAATCTGTTCTAAATCGCTTTGCAACTGATATTGGTCTTCGGATGACCTTACTAGACGGTAAATTACAGCATCATCCGCGAACAACCTAAGAGAACTGCTCAGATTATCACCCAGGTCATTTACATAGATCAGGAACAGCAGAGGTCCCAGGACGCTTCCCTGGGAAACACCTGATATCACTTCAGTTTTACTCGAAGATTTGCCGTCTATTACTACGAACTGCGACCTTCCTGACAGGAAATCACGAATCCAGTCGCACAACTGAGACGATACCCCATAGGCCCGAAGCTTGATTAGAAGTCGCTTGTGAGGAACGGTGTCAAAAGCTTTCCGGAAATCTAGAAATACGGAATCAACTTGAGATCCCCTGTCGATAGCGGCCATTACTTCGTGCGAATAAAGAGCTAGCTGCGTTGCACAAGAACGATGTTTTCTGAAACCACGCTGATTGCGTATCAATAGATCGTTCCCATCGGGGTGATTCATAATGTTTGAATACAGTATACGCTCCAAAACCCTACTGCAAATCGACGTCAGTGATATAGGTCTGTAGTTCGATGGATTACTCCTACATCTACATCTACATCTATACTCCGCGAGCCACCTTACGGTGTGTGGCGGAGGGTACTTATTGTACCACTATCTGATCCCCCCTTCCCTGTTCCATTCACGAATTGTGCGTGGGAAGAACGACTGCTTGTAAGTCTCCGTATTTGCTCTAATTTCTCGGATCTTTTCGTTGTGATCATTACGCGAGATATATGTGGGCGGTAGTAATATGTTGCCCATCTCTTCCCGGAATGTGCTCTCTCGTAATTTCGATAATAAACCTCTCCGTATTGCGTAACGCGTTTCTTGAAGTGTCCGCCACTGGAGCTTGTTCAGCATCTCCGTAACGCTCTCGCGCTGACTAAATGTCCCCATGACGAATCGCGCTGCTTTTCGCTGGATCATGTCTATCTCTTCTATTAATCCAACCTGGTAAGGGTCCCATACTGATGAGCAATACTCAAGAATCGGACGAACAAGCATTTTGTAAGCTACTTCTTTCGTCGATGAGTCACATTTTCTTAGAATTCTTCCTATGAATCTCAACCTGGCGCCTGCTTTTCCCACTATTTGTTTTATGTGATCATTCCACTTCATATCGCTCCGGATAGTAACTCCTAAGTATTTTACGGTCGTTACCGCTTCCAATGATTTACCACCTATGGCATAATCGTACTGGAATGGATTTCTGCCCCTATGTATGCGCATTATATTACATTTATCTACGTTTAGGGAAAGCTGCCAGCTGTCGCACCATGCATTAATCCTCTGCAGGTCCTCCTGGAGTACGTACGAGTCTTCTGATGTTGCTACTTTCTTGTAGACAACCGTGTCATCTGCAAATAGCCTCACGGAGCTACCGATGTTGTCAACTAAGTCATGTATGTGTATTGTAAACAATAAAGGTCCTATCACGCTTCCCTGCGGTACTCCCGAAATTACCTCTACATCTGCAGATTTTGAACCGTTAAGAATGACATGTTGTGTTCTTTCTTCTAGGAAATCCTACTACCCTTCTTAAACACTGGTGCGACCTGCGCAAATTTCCAATCTGTAGGTACAGATCTGTCGGTGAGCGAGCGGTTGTATATGATTGCTAAGTAGGGAGCTATTGTATCAGCGTAATTTGAAAGGAACCTAATCGGTATACAAATTAGACCTGAAGACTTGCCCGTATCAAGCGATTTGAGTTGCTTCGCAACCCCTAAGGTATCTACTTCTAAGAAACTCATGCTAGCAGCTGTTCGTGTTTCAAATTCTGAAATGTTCTATACAATGATAAAAGTCAATTTTGTATAACTTGTTAAAATTATTTTTTTATATTGTTTTTTATTAAGTGTTAAGAGACACCGAAATCAGGTGGAAAGTGAAGTCGCCCAGTGGAGGACACTCCGTCCCACAGGACTCATATACAGCAGTCACCTGAGACAGGCGCGGGGTCAGGCTGCAGGTCAAACGAGACTCTGCCGCATTCCTGAGACGGCGCGCCCTCGGCAATACCCGTGAGAAGGGCGAGGCCCTAGAAGGGCTCTCTTATTGCTGCCGCCCCGAGCTGCTGCGCTGGACTCGCGGGCGAGCCGAGGCGGCCGCAGCAAGCCGACACCGGCCACACTGCAGGTGCTTCCACACGCGGTCCTCCGCGCCCACGGCGCAGTTCGTTAGGCACACGCACAGGTGCAAGCCTACCCACACGCGGCTTCTCTGCCCGTTTTTCTGCGATTTTCTCCAGTTACACTCACAAGGAGACGGCACGACCGTGGGGTCGGGGATTTGTTCGCAATTTTGTGTGGTGAAAGAGGACCCCTGACACCTCACGCGGTTAAAATATTAGGACGCACTACTCGGAAAATCCCGAGAAAAATCGATCCAAAGTTTCTTAGGTGCCGTATGAGTATAAAATGTTAGTCCACTATCGCGCCGCCGTCTGGCCTACGCGGTTAGCGCTCGGACCTTTACGCCGAAGGTCTCGGGTTCGATTCCTATTCCGGCACTTTATTTTTTTCTTCTGTTGCTTACAAAATTGCAGCGCATTGTTACAGGAGAACCGTGAAATTAATTCCCGGGAAGATTGTACAAAAATTCATTCTATAATTCACCATCAATTATCGTCACCAATATTCCGAGACATGATTCAATATGCCTGGTTTGCCTCAAAATTGTCACAAACTCGAAACATTTTCGTAAATGTTAATCGGGCATGTTTTTGTACAGATTTATTGCAAACGCCCTGTGATTGTAAAAAATCCGCTTTTGTATGATGCGCAAGATGTCGCAAAAATTATTGCTTTGTTTGTTTTTACGATAATTACCACTGCGGTTCTTGTTTATAATTATTATATGTATAAAAATTGAATCTTTTCCAATAGACTTTGTTATTCTGATTAAAAGGGCAATGTTTCTCTTCGTATACTTCACAATGAAAAATGGAAAACCCATCGCCATGAATTGTGTTGTTGGACAAAAAGAAAATAATTTTTATTCAATAATGAAACTAATTTGTTAAAGATAATGTAGATTTGCGAAACTTTCTGAATAGCTGGTGGAATAACCAAAGAAAATGAAACAGAAGAAAAAAAAAGTGCCACAGGAGGAATCGAACACGAGACCTCTGGCGTAAGAATCGGAGCCCTAAACACCTTTTATTTATTTTTCTTTAATCTCATTTTGTTCGTTTTCGTTCGTTGCATTTCCTCGGGGCGGATCTGGTAAGACATCCGTTTCAGGTCGTCGCTGATCCAGTTTTTTATTGCAGAGAGCAGCTACCCCTCTGACCGAACACGCTGAGCTACCGTGCCGGCACAAACACATAGGCCAGAGGCGGCTTGGCAGTGTACTAACATTTTGTTCTCATAAGACACCTAAAAAACTTTGGATCGATTTTTCCCGGGATTTTCCGAGTAGTGCGTCCTAATATTTTAACCACGTGAGGTGTTAGGCGTCCTCTTTCACCACACAAAATTGCGGACAAATCCCCGACCCCACGATTGTGCCGTCTCCTTGTCAGTGCGCTCTACATATACCGAACTGCCGTCATCCTCTGCAGCCGAAGTCGCCAACGCACGATGGTGCAATAATAGCGCTCGACATGGAATTAGGAGGGGCGTTAAAGAAGTAATGTAACCAATTTTTTTCCTCGGCCAGTTTTGGTTCAAAAAGGTAGAATTTGTTGTGGGACATTCTTACTTCAGCCCCTATACTTTCATGAATTTCCGACAAGTGGCATATCCGTACGTAGCATTCGAAAAGGCATATGTAACGGATGTGCGTCCCAAGCAAGGAGCTGTCACTGTGTTTCTTTTGGTGGACAGCCAGAGCATTGCAGATAATCATAGGCGCTTGCAAAATGTCTACGGAGACCCGATAGTAAACAAAAGCAAAAATGGTTCAAATGGCTCTGAGCACTATGGGACTTAACATCTGAGGTCATCAGTCCCCTAGAACTTAGAACTACTTAAACCTAACTAACTTAAGGACATCACACACATCCATGCTCGAGGCAGGATTCGAACCTGCGACCGCAGCGGTCTCGCGGCTCCAGACTGTAGCGCCTAGAACCGCTCGGCCACTCCGGCCGGCAAACAAAAGCACGGCGAGCCGTTGAGCCAGATGTCTGTCATCATCGCGACAAGGTAGCACAAACCTGTCAGATCTTCCGCGTGTCGGCCGGCCGCGCACAGCAGTGACTCCAGCAATGTTGGAACGTGCGGACACTCTCATTGGAGATCATGTACGGATCACAATTAGACACCTCGCTGCTCATGTGGACGTCTCTGTTACTAGCTGACACACTCGCCCACAGGTTGGGGTACACAAAGGTGTGAGTCCACTGGGTGTCTCCATGTCTAACAACAGATTATAAAGAGCAACGAAGCACCATTTGTGCGGAATTACTTGCGCGTTACGAGGCTGATCGTGTCAATTTTTTTGTCTAAATCTATCACAAGCGGTGGAGCATGGGTTCATCACTTCGAGCACCGGAAACAAAACGGCAATCCATGGGGTAGCGCCATACCACCTCTCCGAAGAAAAGGTTCAAAGCCGCGCCCTCAGCCGGTAAAGTCATAGCGACGGTTTTCTAGTACGCTGTAGGGTTTATTCTGTTTGATGGTCTCCCTCATTGTGCAACTATTAAATTTAAAGTGTATTGTGCTATCCCAACGAAACTGAATTAATAATTTCAAACGTGTTCATCCCCACAAAAATGCAAACGAACTACTCGTTCTCCATAGCAAGGCAAGACCTCACACAAGTCTGCGCAGCCGAGAAGAGCTCACAGATCTTCACTGGACTGTTCTGCCTCATTCACCCTACAGCCCGGATCTACACTACTGGCCATTAAAATTGCTACACCACGAAGATGACGTGCTACAGACGCGAAATTTAACCGACGGGAAGAAGATGCTGTGATATGCAAATGGTTAGCTTTTCAGAGCATTCACACAAGGTTGGCGCCGGTGGCGACACCCACAACGTGCTGACATGAGGAAAGTTTCCAACCGATTTCTCATACACAAACAGCAGTTGACCGGCGTTGCCTGGTGAAACGTTGTTGTGGTGCCTCGTGTAAGGAAGAGAAATGCGTACCATCACGTTTCAGACTTTGATAAAGGTCGGATTGTAGCCTATCGCGATTGCCGTTTATCGCATCGCGACATTGCTGCTCGCGTTGGTCGAGATCCAATGACTGTTAGCAGAATATGGAATCGGTGGGTTCAGGATGGTAATACGGAACGCCGCGCTGGATCCCAACGGCCTCGTATGACTAGCAGTCGAGATGACAGGCATCTTATACGCATGGCTGTAATGGATCATGCAGGCATGTCTCGATCCCTGAGTCAACAGATGGGGACGTTTGCAAGACAACAACCGTCTGCACGAACAGTTCGACGACGTTTGCAGCGGCATGAACTATCAGCTTGGAGACCATGGGTGCGGTTACCCTTGACGCTGCATCACAGACAGGAGCGCCTGCGATGGTATACTCCACGACGAACCTGGGTGCACGAATGGCAAAACGTCATTTTTTGGGATGAATCCAGGTTCTGTTTACAGCATCATAATGGTCGCATCCGTGTTTGACGACATCGCGGTGAACGCACATTGGAAGCGTGTATTCGTCATCGCCATACTGGCGTATCACCCGGCGTGATAGTATGGGATGCCATTGGTTACACGTCTTGGTCACCTGTTGTTCGCATTGACGGCACTTTGAACAGTGGACGTTACATTTCAGATCTGTTACCACCTGTGGCTCTACCCTTCATTCGATCCTTGCGAAACCCTACATTTCAGCAGGATAATGCACTACCTGTTGTTGTAAGTCCTGTACGGGCCTTTCTGGGTACAGAAAATGTTCGACTGCTGCCCTGGCCAGCACATTCTCCAGATCTCTCACCAATTGAAAACGTCTGGTCAATGGTGGCCGAGCAACTGGCTCGTCACAATACGCAAGTCACTACTCTTGATGAACTGTGGTATCGTGTTGAAGCTGCATGGGGAGTTGTACCTGATCACGCCATCCAAGCTCTGTTTGACTCAATGCCCAGGCGTATCGAGGCCGTTATTACGGTCAGAGGTGGTTGTTCTGGGTACTGATTTCTCGGTATCGATGCACCCAAATTGCGTGAAAATGTAATCACATGTCGGTTCTAGTATAATATGTTTGTCCAGTGCATACCCGTTTATCATCTGCATTTCTTCTCGGTGTAGCAATTTTAATGGCCAGTAGTGTATCTCCTTCCGACTTTCATCTGCCTGGCCCAATGAGGGGAGAATCCACGGGAAGCAGTACGTGGGTGATAGGGAGGTTACTGATGCTGCAAAACATTGGCTCTGACGTCGACCACCAGAGTGGTACCATGAGGGCACACAGGCCATCCCAGTAAGGCGACGTAAGGCCGTCAGATTGAACAGAGATCATGTTGAAAAACAGGGTTTTGTAGCCAGAAGAGTGGAAAATAATGTGGCGTATTGGAATCGTAATAAAACCAACATGCTTTCAGAAAAACAATGTTGCATTACTTATTGAATGCTCCTCCTACTTTCTCTAATGCGTGGTGACAGGAATAACTTCCATCAGCATTAATTCTCTGGCAAGGAGAGTAGAGGATGTGGCGCACAGTCCCTGGTCACTGGACCGTTCCCATTGTAACACACTTACCAACAAATAATTAATGCTAGGGTAACGAAATTTCGGTAATACATTTTTCTAGCTTGCATATTTAAGCGATAAGCATAGGAAAATCACAGGTTATGAAAGCGCGAGATAAGCCATTGCATGTGTGAAATGCTGGAGTATTACTAACCCGTTTAACCGCCATAATGTTGAATGCAAGCAAGCAGACATGCATGCACTGTGTTGTACAGGTGCCGGATGTCAGTTTGTCGGATGGAGTTCCACGCCTGTTGCACTTGGACGGCCAATACAGGAACGGTTAATATTGTTTGTGGATGATGCTGGAATTGTCGTCAATCATATCCTATATGTACTCTGTTGGAGACAGATCTGGTAATCGAGAAGGTCAAGACAGTATGTAGACACTGTGTGGCGCACGACAGATTACAACAGGATTATGTGTTGGAAAACGCCCTCTAGAATAATGTCCACGAATGACAGCCCAACAGGACGAATTAGCAGATTGACGTACAAATTTCCAGTCAGGGTGCGTGGGATAACCAAGAAAGCGCTCCTGCTGTCAAACGAAATCGCATCCCAGACCATAATTCGCGGTGTAGGACCAGTGTGTCTAGCTCGTAGACAGGTTGGTCGCAGGTCCTCAACTGGCCTCCTTGTAACCATCATACGGCCATCTCTTGAACTGAGGCAGAACCAGCTTTCATCAGGAAATACAACAGACCACCACCCTGCCCTCCAATGAGCTGTCGCTTGACACCACTGAAATCGAAAGTGGCGATAGTGTGGGGTCAGTGGAATGCATGCTAGAGGGAGTCTGGCTCGGAGCTGTCCTTGAAGTAGCCGATTGTATGAGTTCGTTGTGTCACTGTCGTGCTAGCTGCAGCTCGAGTTGCTGTTGCAGATGTAGTACGACGCGTCCCAGCCAATACGCCGAACCTGATGGAGTTCCCTCTGGGTAGTGTCATGTGGACGTTCGGAGCCCAGTCCTCTTGCGGCCGTAAATTGTCGTGATCACTGCTGCCAGCATTCATGTGCAGTGCTCCATTTCTTCCGAGTCTTCCCGCAAAATTGCACAAAGAACATCCAGCTTATCGTAGCCCTATTACACGATCTCGCTCTAACTCAGTGAGGTGTTGATAAAGGCGTCTTTGTCGTCTTAAAGGCTTTGACTAACATAACTCACCACGTCCAATCTCAAAGGTAACTAGTGCTCAGAATCGTTGCAGCGTGTATTTGAAGCAAATCTGATCTTCATCCTCGTAGTGGCGCTAGTAGCGACACTCTTATGCGACTCGCGCGAAATCTGAATAGACATTATCTTTCAGATGTAGAAACATGCCTGCCAACTTTCTTTTGTGTCGCACAACTCCGTCTTCGTGTTGTGATCTTTTTTCCATCAGTGTATTATCAGTGTATCCTGTGTTATACTAAAATTTGTCGAGACACACTGTGTCGTATAAGTCATACAGATGGGAGCTAGAACATTTTGTTCGCTGCCACCCTGAGACTAAATACCACCTGCTGGCGCTGCGGGCACATGACGCAGAGTTTAAAATATATAAGCTGACTAGAGACGAATGAGGAATCATTTGAGTGACGATACGGGCTGCAGAGGGAGAAATCCCTCGCCGTAAGTGGTTTCGCCGAAGATTTCTAGGACTCGGCGCCTGGAAATGATCTGTCAGTAACGGCAAAGGTTGTCAGCATCTATGGAAAATTGTTGAAAGGCAGAGAGACTACTAATTGGCACTAATTATTGAACTTCTAAGCCTCATCACAGAGCATGGAGGTCGGCGGCTTGCCTGCTCTGTAAAGCGGAACAGGCGAGGATCTGTCGCGGATCTGACGCAGCGTGCTGTGCTGGTGCATCTACAAGTGTTTGAGAAGCATGCTATCCAGCATATATTTTTGAAAACGTGGCCCCACAACAAACGACTCCTACGTATTCCCATGTTGACTCAACGACGTCTGTTATGGCTGCAGTCGGCACGGAACCATCTGGGTTGGACTGTGGATCAATAACACGCGTCGTATGTTCGAATGAATAGCATTTCTTGTCACACCAAGTCAATGGTCGTGTCTGGATATGCCATCATTTTAGGACCACACCTAGTTGAGCATTATGATGTTCGAACCAACCTTCACGTTAATGCCAGCTGTGCCTAATGTTTGAATTACAATGCAGGCTCCAAGCTTTGTATATAATTTACAGTTTCACTGTTATGAACCTCCTATGCCAACAGCCTCAGTGACTTATACGACATCCTCGACAGCCTTTTGTATACTGTCCGATACACGTTGATGTGCCAGAACAATAGGACTCCCTGATTAATACCTGGTCCATTTTTGGAACGCAGTACAGTAGCAGTTCTGCGAGACGTGGATTCAACAAGTTCTTGGTAAGTTTCTGGAGACGTAGGACAATAGCTGTGGATTACGTGAACATTATTGCAGGCCACCTACTTCCTCTCACTCTTGCTGCCATCCCCTAGAGAAGTGGCATCTTCCAGCGGGATAATTGTATGTGTCAGAGGCCAGGTTTGTGTTACAGTGGATTGAGAAGCACCATGACGTCTTCGCCTCCAAATTCTCCTGATTTGAAGCCGATGGAGCACCTCTAGGACTCTATCCGGAGCCAATTCTCGCTCACTATCCACGGTCGCGTCATTTTCGGAAATTATCTTTGCTTGGACGTCAGGTGTCCTACGCCTCCAGAAACTTACCAAGAACTTGTTGAATCCACGTCTCGCAGAACTGCTACTGTACTGCGTTCCAAAGATGGACCAGGTATTAATCAGGGAGTCCTATTGTTCTGGCACATCAACATGTATCGGACAGTATACAAAAGGCTGTCGAGGATGTCGTATAAGTCACTGAGGCTGTTGGCATAGGAGGTTCATAACAGTGAAACTGTAAATTATATACAAGACTTGGAGCCTGCATTGTAATTCAAACATTAGGCACAGCTGCCATTAACGTGAAGGTTGGATCGAACATCATAATGCTCAACTAGGTGTGGTCCTATTGAAAGTGTGTGCCATTGTTTCCTTCCAGCCTTCGAACTGAGTTACCCAATAAGTTATAGTGAGCTCCGGACGACGGTTCAATTCGGCATTTTTCACATTAACGAACATGCCAGAAGTGATAAGCAAGAGGTAAAAATCTTACGTCCGACTTTAGGAGATGTGGTCTGACGTTTTAGCAGTGAATAAAATTAACTTATATTGTATGAAAATGAAATCAAACCACCACTCTGCCCAAAAATTTTTTGTAAGCGGAATTACATTCTATAATGAAGTGAAGCTAAGAAATTCTGCTGCGTTCGTTACTTGTCAATCAATAGGTACAGAGTAATTGGTTTAGTTGCAACAACGTTTAATCAGAATTTTTTCAATTAGTGTATTGAAATTCGGAATAAGTGGTAAGACATTACAATGTCGAAGTTAGTCAGAACATAGAACGTGAAAACTCAAGCAAATATATATAAAACAATAAATTAGGTAACTCCTTTATCAAAATCATGTCGTGTCGCCGGGCCACAACTGTTCGTGATTGCTTTGAAGAACATTCTGGACAATTCGAGCGAATGATTTGGCCACCCAGACCGCCCATCATGAATCGCATCGAACATTTATGGGACATAATGCAGAGGTCAGTTCGTGCACAAAATCCTGCACCGGCAACACTTTCGCAGTTGTGGACGGATATAGGAGCAGCAAGGCCCAGTACTTCAGCAGGGGATTTCCAGTGACTTGTTGAGCCCATGCCACGTCGAGATGCTGCTCTACGCCGGATAAAATGATGTCCGACACGATACTAGAAGGTATGCCGTGACTTTTGAAACCGCGATATATTCCAATACTACGTCCAGTATGTAACGGCTGGTTTTTTTATTCAACTCCGATACTGAGTATTTTTAAGACCAATTTGGGAGATGGAATCGATCATTTATCTTCAAGAAGGAAGCAGAAGCTACGAACTTGACTGCTTCCAAAATTTCCGAGATCTCAGCCGTAAAAACTGAAGCACTTTTAGGTAGCCTGAAGGTTTTACTGACTTGGATCTGAGGTGTTAGACAAGCACATGTAGTATTTTTCTCTTGCGGAATTTTGGATTCACCGGTATATACAGGGTGGTCAGAACAGTCTGAAAAGCTTGTAGGGGTGTTGTAGGGTAGGTTGTGCTGAGAAATAATTATTAAGAAAAAAATTCGATATATTGCGCCGTCTCCGAGTTAATTATTACCGAAGTTAGTCAACCACGCCGCTTCCCGCGCAAATTCAAGGGGCCCACCAGATATAATGTCGGATTTCCTCATAGAGTAGCCGACAGCGCACAAGATTGCTCAGCCTTTGGCTCGCGTCCGACCCTTACTACCGTCCCATTTGCAATTTTTGTATCGCTCTTTTGTGGGGTTTTACGAAACTAAACGAAGAACATGTCTGATGACAGTCTCTGGTGGACCGCTTGAATTTGCGCGCGCAGCGGCCTGATAGGCTAACTTCGATGCTAATTAATCTGCAAAGGTACCAACATATCCAATTTTTTTCTTAACAGTTATTTCTCAGAACAGCTTAAGCTGCAACACCCTTACAAGTTTTTAAGACTGTTTCTAACCACTCTGTACACAAATATAATCAGTCCATTGGGCTTCAACGAGCGATTAAATCTGCAGTTTACATCAGCACGATGTCAGCTTGTCATATTGTGATAACAGACTGAAAACTGGCAGCTGAGTGTGTAATGTTAATATTCAAATAAAGGGAAATGCAAAGAACATCGCGTAGAACCTATGTTTGTAGACCATGTGTCAAAGCTGGTACAGACGGCTGGAATTTTATTTCTTCTGCTGGAGGCAGCCCCTAATTGGTAAATGTAGTTTCTATTTTTATGGACAGAACTACCGTGAAGGCCATGCCTCGGGTGTAAAGCCTACACTGACGGCCTGCTCTTCCAGTCCGTACCGCGCGGGATTAGCCGAGCGGTCTTAGGCGCTGCAGTCATGGACTGTGCGGCTGGTCCCGGCGGAGGTTCGAGTCCTCCCTTGGGCATGGATGTGTGTGTTTGTCAGTAGGACAATTTAGGTTAAGTAGTGTGTAAGCTTAGGGACTGATGACCTTAGCAGTTAAGTCTCGTAAGATTTCACACACATTTTTGAACTTCTAGTCCGTGGCCCGGATCAGTGCGCTACGCACTTGCTGGACAGGCTGAAACTGCGCCGCGCATGACTCTAGTAGCCACGGCGCACGTACTTCGAGCTGTTGTGTCGTTCTACTGTGCTAAGTGAGGGATTCTCTTGCAGGTACTCCACTGCCTTCGTGCGGCCTGCCGCCGTCCATCTTATAAACGGTCACACAACGACAGATGGAGCATTCCTAATTCAGACATATGCTTCCGCAGGATGCTTCACCACCGTGTAACCCATTAACTAACTTGGTTCTTTCCTGATTGTTGTTATTAATGTTATGTTTGTTCCGCACAATCATCATTTTCAAAATTAGTTGCTGGCCTGACCTCTGCTTATGAACATAATTTCATGCTCATAACTTCGAATACAGGATTTCTTAGAAAACTTAATACTCTGCAAAACTAAGGAAGATTTAAAAACTTGTTCATCCCTAAAACACAGCCATCTAATCGATATTATGATTCCATTGTTCTTATGCATGATATGATAAAAGGCAACTACGTTTTATATAAATCGCCTGTATATCAACTTGTGTTATTTAGTAAAGAATAACACGCAAAGAAATTATAGCATATAGATCAAATTCAACATTACTGCTACATTTTCAGTCTATTTATAAAATCCAAGTCATTGTTCGAGTGAAAACGAACGCTAAAACAATTAACTTAAAGTGGCTTGAGTTATGTGATCTTTTAATCTCCAGCCTAGAAACAGTTTCCCTGCTTCATTTAAGTTTGTCTCTCTTCATGGAACCAAATGACTGCGTGTCACTTAGTTTCTGAACACGTACCTGTCCTCAGATAACAGTCCGCTTTCTGTCGTCGAGAGACTGAACGACTGCAGAACGTTCCGACCGTTCTGTGCAGTGACGTGGTGACTATGTTGAAAACTAGTGTGAAATTCCTGTGTCACTTTGAAGTGTAGGGCGGGATTCAATAAATGTGGCTGGGCCTGCCATAATAATGTGTGACTTACTTTCTGAAGTCTCCTCGTATATACAGGGAGTGGACAAAAATATCGAAACATCAAAACCATTAACATATCTAATACGGTGTAGGAAAGCTATTAGTATAAAAAAACAGCTTCCAGTCATCTTGGAACGGATAAATGCAAGTCCAGAGAAGAATGATGGAGGTGGACAGTGATCAAGAGCCTCTCTCTCCAAAGCAGACCACAAAGGCTCAACAGTACTGATATTTCGTGGTTTAAATGGCTCTAAGCACTATGGGACTTAACATCTGAGGTCATCAGTCCCCTAGACTCAGAACTACTTAAACCTAACTAACCTAAGGACATCACACACAACCATGCCGGATGCAGGATTCGAACCTGCGACCGTAGCAGCAGCGCGGTTCCGGACTAAAGCGCCAAGAACCGCTCGGCCACAGCGATCGGCGAGATCTGGTGACTGTGCTGACCTGGGGAGATATCACAGTTCACCCTCGAGCTCACAAGACCAGTCCTGGGCGATGTGAGCTGCGTAAACAGGGTTCCTACCGTCTTGGAACACAGCATCCCCATTGGGGAACAAATATTATACCGCGGGATGGACCAAAGTGTCACATAATCTTTGGCAGTTACGCGACCTGGTTAAGTAACCATGGGGCCTATGGAATACAACGATATGGCTGGCCATATCATCACCGAACACCCACGATGTCCCACACTTGTGACGTAAACTCAGCCACAATTTGTTCCCTAGTCCAGGTTTTACGGGTTCGGCACCAGGTTTTCATGTGGCACGCATTTGCATCACTGATTAGCGGTTTGGGATTCCAGCTCCCCCTGCAGTTCCCTGTTTATGGAGCTCTCTTCGTGTAGTTCGGTTGCTGCCCCCTCAGAGTTCGCAAGTGTGACATTCATTTTTGGTTTTGGTTCGCATACTAAGACCATGACGCTTAATAAATCCGTAGCACTAACCAGATTCACCCTGGATGTCTGTTAAGTTTGAAACTTCTTTATTTAAATGTGTAAATGTGTACTTAAATTGCTGAATGACTGAGAAGATGAAACTTCTACGTTATTTGATTCTGAAACAGCTGAGTAAAACTGAACGTACTGGGCTTACTTTCTCCTTACTTTTTCTTATCAAGTCAACACTGACCCACAATATTCTAGCGCAACGCAAACTGACTGCTCAAAAAATTACAACCTGACTTCAAATAATTAATACAAGAGAATGGCCCTGAATAAGAAGCAATCCTGACAATAACCTATACATTTCATTAAGCACTTACCTCACAAAAATCTTCATTACGCGAACGACTGTAATACAGCGAGCGTCAATACCGCCAGTTAAATAAAAGATTCTAGCTACTAAAGCCACTAAATACTAATAGGCATGTGGTTAGCTAAGGAAAGATTTTGTTGCAAACCAAATAATGTATTTTTACGTTAATAATGTGACATCCAGTTCAAACACGAATATAAATCGTCATTAACATCCAGTACAGACAAATATAATCATGAATAATTTTCAATCTCCAAGTCGGATACTTCCAGATCATTAGCCCGCGCTAACACTTCAGACCTCTACTCTCCATCAATGCTAACTTCCCACATTTAACATCCATCACTGCTGGCTGTTCACCTCCAACTGCTCAACAGTACTTACATAAAAAAAAAATGGTTCAAATGGCTCTGAGCACTATGGGACTTAACTTCTGAGGTCATCAGTCCCCTAGAACTTAGAACTACTTAAACCTAACTAACCTAAGGACATCACACACATCCATGCCCGAGGCAGGATTCGAATCTGCGACCGTAGCGGCCACGCGGTTCCAGACTGAAGCGCCTAGAACCGCACGGCCACACCGGCCGGCCAAGTACTTACATCACTGCTGGCGACTGACTTCCAACTGCCCAACAGTACCGGCGATTAACTACCAACAACGAGTCCAACCAACCACAGAGTCTCTTACAAAGAAAGCGCAGTGAGAGATCCAATGCAAAGCGCTACACAGCGCTGCCGACACAGAAGCAGCCCATTTACAAGTTCCATGGTAGCGCTAGCTTTCGAGTGTGTATTTGAATCATTTTTGGATTGATTACAATGCCATTTTGATGGTGTCCTTGGATCCATTTCAGTACGTCGTCTTCTAGTTTTGGCTATTTTGCGTTCAGTCCTCTATTTGCACATTTAGTCTTCCTCATTCTTTTTCAGTTCTCCTTTATCAGTCCGCTAATCGCGAATGATTTTTTTTTCTGTTGGTGGAGGCCCGAAATGCCGCTCAGCTGATCTGTTTCCAAGTTCTTCCGTATATGCTATTACTTTCAATTTATAGCCCGCATCATTTATTTTTTTCCATTTCGAAACTAGCTTATAACAAAAATATTGTACTATTACCGATAACACAAATCCCCTTCAATTCAAGTTCACTAGCACCGTAGACTGCAATGACGCATCATAGGCTAGACAATGTTCTGGGTTTGTGACGGCAGGGCGGGAAGGGGACAGTGTTAGCAAGCTTGTGAATCCTCACAACTCATGTTCGTCGCATTGGCGCACTACTGCCAGTTGAAACGAATGTTGCCAGATAGAGATAGGTTTCCCGCGGCATCGAATGTATGGCCATTTTTAAGACTGGCGGGAATTTTAAATCAAACACTGTACATTTTTATATTAATTTCAAGTATTAGACGCAACCGAATTTTTGAGGAAATTTCTCGAAAAAAAGTGCGTCTTAAACACGACATCTGATGGGGATCCCAAATAGCACAGAAGTACTCCAGAAAACGACGGACAAGCGTAGAGCAAGCAGTCTCTCTAGTGAACCTGTTACATTTTCTGATTGTTCTGCCAATAAATCGCATTCTTTGGATTGATTTCTCCGGAAAATTATCTATGCCATCGTTCCAATTTAAGTTATTCATAATTGTAATCTCTAAGTATTTAGCTGAGTTTACGACCTTTACTTTTGATTTATCGTGTAACTAAAATTTAGCAGATCGGTTTTAGTACTCATATGGATGACTTCACACTCGACTTTTGCCACTTTTTGCACCACATAGTTACCTTGTCTAAATCGTTTTGCAATTCGTTCTGATCAACTGGTGACATCACATGGCGTTGAATGACAGCAAACAATCTCAGAGGACTGCTCAGGCTGTCTATTAAATCGTTTATGTAGATCAGGAACAACAGAAGGCCTATAACACTTCCTTGGGGAACGCCAGATATTACTTCAGTTGACTTTCCGTCAATTAATGGGAACTGTGACATTTTCGGCTGGAAATCACGGATCCAGTCACGCAACTGAAACGACACTCCATAGACAAGCAATTTAATTAGAGATCGCTTGAATGGAACGGTGTCAAAAGCCTTCTGGAAATTTAAAACCACTCAATAGGGATTAGACTTCAGACCTGTTTCGGCTGCCCAGTTGCTGCCTACCAGGCAGTGCGACGCCCGATGTATGATCGTGGGACATGTGACCAGCATGTCACACACAACCATACGCGAGGCAGGATTCGAACCTGAGACCGTATCAGCTGCGCGGTTCCAGACTGAAGCGCCTAGAACCGCTCGGGCACAACGGCCGGCCGAACACAAACACTAATCATGTAAAACACCTCGCCTGTCCCTGTTTCGATACCACCAGCTCAAATGTTCACTATTCAGTGATTTTTTTCTATTTTACTTTTATTTGCTATTTTATTTTGTTATCTATATAAAAGAACAGTTGCACATCACTTGGCAAGGATATAGCACATAATATTTTAACATAATTCCAAATGTGTTAGTAATAAGTAAGCATCATGCTACTTAAGAGGGGGAAAATAAATTTACATAGAATGTCTATATAAAAGAATAATGATAACTAAAAAAACTTAAAAATGTCTATATACTACCATTTGGCCATCTGACAGACAGGTATCTGTTCATCTGGAATCCAGAAGGCATACGCTACTAGTTTATTACACTATTCTGGATACACTACTATACAATACTATACTAACAGCACTAAACGACACAACACTTTACTACGCTACTGTACTTGGCATCAGAACCAAACTGGATTTCTCATTTGTCTAGATAGCTACCCCTCGGCGCGCTGACACGCAACTCTAGGATTCACAGGGGCTGCGCTGCTGTTCCACTCAAGGTGCAGAGATTGGGAGATGGCTGTCAGGGTTTCAAGAAATACCTTCTGGTCCTTACCAAGGCTTATCTCCTCACTGCTACCAGAAGGTTTTTGTAGGTGTATGTTCTGCCGTGGAGCGTCTCGTTATCATGACGTATGGTCTCTCCTTGTAGACTTGCAAATCCGTAGGCTGATATTTTAGCTGTCGGTGGGTTCACCTTACGTCACTGTTTCTCATTCCTTATTGTGTTAAAGACTGTTGCATCTCCAAATTATTTCCTGTCCTGGTCTGTAACATCTTGTATAATGGCACATCTGCAGACGATGTGATCCGAGGTGCCGATTGCTCCACATTCATGAGTGTCTGTGGTGCGCTGTCGTATTTTTAGTAAGTAGCTGGGATACGGACCATGTTCCGGCAGGTAGGCTAGACCTCTCTTGATCGGAAGGAAGTATGTCATTCTGGTTCTTTCTTTTATGTTAGGCAGAAACTGGTGAGCTTTCTTCCCAGTTTCTGCCCTGTCCCAGATTTATTTCTATTCTCTACCAGTTCATTCCTTTATTCCCTTGTTGTCCATCCGTTGTAGCTGAATGGTCAGCGTGACGGATCGTCAATCCTCTGGGCCAGGATTCGACTCCCGGCTGGGTCGCCGGCCGGACTGGCCGAGCGGTTCTAGGCGCTACAGTCTCGAATCGCGTGACCGCTACGGTCGCAGGTTCGGGCATGGATGTGTGTGATGTCCTTAGATTAGTTAGGTTTAAGTAGTTCTAAGTTCTAGGGGACTGATGACCACAGCAGTTAAG
The DNA here is from genome assembly GCF_021461385.2 of Schistocerca piceifrons. Classification (NCBI taxonomy): domain Eukaryota; kingdom Metazoa; phylum Arthropoda; class Insecta; order Orthoptera; family Acrididae; genus Schistocerca; species Schistocerca piceifrons. The sequence continues at coordinate 71,138,728 of NC_060139.1, forward strand.
TCCCATAGTGCTCAGAGCCATTTCAACCATTTGAACCATGCCATAGTGCTCAGAGCCATTTGAACCATTTGAACCGGTTGGGTAGGGGAATTTTCTCCGCCCAGGGACTGGGTGTTGTGCTGTCCTCATGATCATCCTCATCGAGTGCAGGTCGCCGTAGTGGCGTCAAATTGGAAGACCGTGCCGGCAGCGGTGGTCTCGCGGTTCTAGGCGCTCAGTCCGGAACCGCGCGACTGCTACGGTCGCAGGTTCGAATCCTGCCTCGGGCATGGATGTGTGTGATGTCCTTAGGTTAGTTAGGTTTAGGTAGTTCTAAGTTCTTGGGGACTGATGACCACAGATGTTAAGTCCCATAGTGCTCAGAGCCATTTGAACCATTTTTTTGGAAGACCGCCTACCCGACAGGGGACTTAAGCCATACGATTAAATAAGTAAATAAATTTTCTTATTCGATATGGCTCTTGTGCCCAGTATCTCTCTGAGTCAGTATTGTGCAACATTTTTTGTTACTGCTAGGTCCGGGGGTAGCAAGCCTAATATCACCAGCATTGCCTCAGTCGGTGTTGTTCTAGACGTGCCTACCAGGCGCATGAGTACGCTCCTCTGTGCTCGCCGTAAGACCTGTGCTGTCTTTACCTTTCTGGCTCTTTGAGTCCAAACACAGTACCCGAATCGGAGGTTGGTTTCTCTGATATGACTACGTCCATTCTTTCAGCCGTCCTTCTCCCACTGAGCTGGCGCTTCGTCGCTGATGAAGATGCGTCGAACACAAACTCGACGCATACAATCACCTCGCTTGCCCCTGTTTCCATACCAGTCGCCTCCCCCGCTGCCGTGCGGCTCACACGTTCACTGTTGAGCGCTGCCAGCCAGAGTGAGAGAGCAGACCTGTTGCGGCCACCCAGCCCGTGGCGCGGCTTATCCGCGCGTGCCCCGCCGGCTCCGTTAATGCCGCCTTAATTGGTAGCGCACAGGTGGCGATCGGGCCGCGATTAAAAAGGAAGCGCCGCGCTCCCATTAGCGTGGCCGGGCCCCGGTGACCTCACACACAGAGGCGGGCCGCGTAACGCGATCCCCCGGCGTGCGCGCGGGCCCCCCTGCTATCTGCTCCCCTCACATCCCATCAGTCAGAGCGCCGCGCCGGAAGAAAAAAAGAGTACGAGGCGCAATTTCCCGCCGCTAAGGGGCGACGCCGGAGGGGAGTGCGCCGGCGAAAGCGAAAGGGCGAGCTCCAACGATCGCTAGTTGACCCCCAGAGGAGGGCGACGTTTGTTTCCTTCTCTGTAGTCGCTGCCTTGCTGCTTACATGTTAAACAACATAAAAGAAGAGGGAAAACACGGAGAACACTGGTACGTTTACAAATATCATTCAACGTACGCAGGGCGTTCGGAAATTGCCGTTACAAAGTTCTACTACTTGAATTGGAACTCATGTCCAGCAAGGCACCGTTTCTGTGCTACAGTCCTTTGAAAACATCTTTGCTGCGCAGTAAACATGCGACAGGGTAGTCATGGTGGTGGTGGTGGGGGAAGGGGGGGGGAGGGGTGTGTGATTACACCGAATTGGTTGGTATCATAGGATATATATCAGGGACATAAAGTCAATTCGTAGTAAAAATATTTCTGTTACTGATAAATCAGATATATGTACTGTATTTAACAAATATTCTCTAAGCAATTCTGGCGATTTAAATAAAAACTTAATGTCTACAGGGAATCATATAACTCTCTTGGAAAATGCCTTTCCGAGATTGATGTTAGCCGGCCGATGTGGCCGAGCGGTTCCAGGCACTTCAGTCTGGAACCGCGCTGCTGCTACGGTCGCAGGTTCGAACCCTGCCTCGGGTATGACTGTGTATGCTGTCCTTAGATTAGTTAGGTTTAAATAGTTCTAAGTCTAGAGGACTGATGACCTCAGATGTTAAGTCCCATAGTGCTTAGAGTCATTCGAACCATCTGAATTTAGATTGATGTCTAAAACACTACTCTGTATTACTGACAAGGGGGAGACTGAGTCAATAATTAAATCAATGAAGACTAAGGACTCTCACGGATATGACGGAGAGTCGAGGAGTGCTGCACATGTTAGCCCTGTACTTAGCCATATTTGTAATTTTTCCTTTAGGAATGGTCAGTTTCCTGGCCAATTACTCAGTAGTAAAGCCGCTTTATGAAAAGGGAGAAAGGAATAACGTTGACAGTTTTAGACCTATTTCTAGGTCATCAGTGTTTGCTAAAGTTATTGAACAGGCTGTGTATGTAAGGATCATTTTCTTTCTACTTGAAAAGACAGACTGCAAAAGGTCATTATCCACTGTGATGAGAATGGCTGTGATGTGGGGTCAGACTGGGGCATGGTCAAGTTGCGGGGTGTGTGTGTGGGGGCGGGGGGGGGGGGGAGGGGGGGTTGCCCCAGGGATCAGTATTGGGGACGTCTTGTTCATTATTTATATAAATGATAAGCCCTCTAGTATGACAGGTAATTCTAAAATATTTCTGTTTGTTGATGACACTAGCTTGGTAGTAAAGGATGTTGTGTGCAACATTGACTATGTTTCAGATAGTGAAATTAATGACAGAAGTGCATGGATTGTAGAAAATAAACGAATGCTAAATCACAGTAAGACTCAGTTTTCACAGTTTCTACGACACACTTCAACAATACCCGACGTTTTAATTTCACAGAACGGGCATACGATTAGTGAAACTGTATAGTTCAAATTTCTAGGTGCTCAGATAGGTAGTAAACTGTTGTGGAATGCCCACGTTCACGATCTTATTCAAAGACTTAATGCTGCCATTTTTACTATTCGAACGGTATCAAAAGTGAGTGATATGCGACACGAAAAGTAGTCTACTTTTCTTATTTTCCTTCCCTTATGACGTATGGTACTGTATTTTAGGGTAACTCTTTCCGTTCTCAAAGGATAGTTTTGGCTCAGAAACGGGCGGTTCGGGCAATAAGTGGTGTACGTTCACGAACCTCTTGTCGTCCCTTTTCATTAGTCTGGGTATTCTGACATTGGCGTCTCAATATATATATATATATATATTTTACTGTCGTTTCTTGTTGCTAATATCAACTTATTCGCAGTTAGCAGCTTTCACTCAGTTAATACTAGGCAGAAATTTTGCATTTGGATCGCATTTCCTTGACTCTTGTGGAGAAAGATGTACAATATACCGCTGCATCCGTTTTCAATAAGCCACTACAAGAATTCAAAAATCTTAGCGATAATCCACGCGCTTTCAAATCGAAACTGAAGGGTTTTCTCACGGGTTACTCCTTCTATTCTGCCGAGAGTTCACTGAAAAATTAAGCTGTTTCCTGAGTTATATTATTGATTGTGTTTACATAAACATATGACTTGTCTCTTTTAGGTTCATAAACATTTTATTTTATCTGTTATTACTTTTATGTTGTAATTTCGTGTACTGACACGTTCCATGACCTTGGAGATTTGCTCCTCAGTTTCGTCCTACGAAACTAGACGCGTAAAATAAAATAAAATAAATCATAATATGTCTGTCCTAGTTCGAGCCTCATTCTCGTTTCGTTGAGTGATAGAGCAACATGCTTCAGTACTCATTTGCAGAATACACCGACATTATAATTCTGTATGGTGAAGCTCACGGTAATGGAAGAACTGCTCGTCGCCTTTATCAAGATCGTTAACCACAGCGTTTGACTCCATCATATACCCTTTTCGTCACAATTACGCAACGGCTTCGAGAAAAGGTTACCTTAACCGTCAGCAGGTGAGTCTGTGGTGCTCTAAGGAGACGCCGAACACCCGAAGCAGAAGAGGCCGTACTGCATCACACTGAAGAGATGCCATCGTCAACGAGAACACGAGCAGTTTCTTTGGCTATTAATGAGCGGCATTGTGAAACAAGTGATGTACTGGGTCACGCCTAATAAATTAGTTGTAAAAGTGGTTGCGTTAGCAACATGTTTTCTAATGGTTGTAGTACAGAAACGGTACGTTTGAGGACATAGATTCCCATTCAAAATATTATGTACTCACTCCCCTTTACAAGTCCTAGAAGTTTGTAAAGGTAATGTAGGAAGACCATGTGTACACTGATGAGCCAAAACATTATGGCCACTATTATACAAGAGCCAATTGTTTTCAATCTCCGATCGGTCGCGAAATGGAAGTCACAATGAAAATAAAAAATGCTTTAGTTGCAGCATTTTGCTACATCTTCCATCTGTTTCCCTACATAGTTGCCACTCCGTCTTAGACATTTGTCATATCGTGATACCAACTTACAAGATCCTCGCGTAGAAGGCAACCAACCGCCTTTGATCTCCGTCAGTTCCCCACGCTGATCTGTAGCTTCTTTACTATAAAAATAGAGAGACCAGCCACTTTTTTTAATGCGTTTTTATTTATGCCAATATGGATATCGGGTTTGCACCCATCATCAGCTGGCAAATTACATGTATCTTCAGTTTCTACAGTGGTACAATATCGACAGCAGTTTGGATGCTGCAGCTGGCCTGTGCAAAAGCAACGATTCCAATCATTTACTTCAATTTCGCGAGTTTAAAGTTACGCACTATCAGTTGTTCATTTTACTTACATTCTCCTCCCTTGTTTTTTCTCGGTTTTTCTTCTTTTTTGTAACAGCACAAACACTTTTTGTCACGTATTTTACACAGGCGCACTGCGTTATCCGCCATGTTGTCGACTGACAGTTTTTTGTTCACATACAAGCAGTTTACCTATGGACAGAGTTATATTTTACGAACGTTTTTAGGTTCTAGCTAAGCTACTGTTTACTAAACATTGACTTGGGTGATAGAAGTATTCTAAGGACGATGTATAGATTTTTTTTTTTGGGTACTTAGACAGTATTGAAGATCATAAACTAACATTACACATTTATACAAACCAGTAATTCATACATTTACGACATAACAAAGATAGAGTTAAGATTTTTTTGTATATTATTACATGCTTTTGTTGGGTTTGTATTTGATTATGTTATTTCTTGATTGTACTTAGTAAGTTGTTTGATAAGTAGAGTGTGGAAGTTTTTTATAAATATTCGGTTTGGTAACTCTGTTTGGTCGTTAAGTGTTTCAGAAGGGGATGCATGTTTATGTGAATAAATTTCGATTTCTTCTAGGAGGTTCATTCTTTTATCTTTGTTGGCTAGGTGGAGAACTTGTAGGTTATGGGATATGTCTGTTACTTGATGTTCTTCTTCTGCTACATGTTGGGCAAATGTGGATTTATTTAAGTTTTTTAAACGAAGACCATCCATGTGTTCTCGAAAACGTATGTTGAAGTTTCTCCCTGTTTGGCCTATGTATGTTTTTGGATATGAGTTGCAGTTGTTTGTGTATTCCTGATTGATTGTACGGTTTGGTATTATTTTTAATGTTATGGCTAACTTTGTCCTTTATTTTGTTATTTGTATAGTAGCTGATTCTGATATCTGTTCCTCGGAACAGGTTTGCTATTTTATATGACAGTTTTCCTACAAGTGGCAAGCTTACATAGTTTTCTTTTGGCTTTGTTGTGGTATTCTTTAATGCTCTTATGTTATTGTATTTGGTTATGTGAGGATTTATCTTAGAGTTACTTCATCTACTAATTTTGGATTGTAACCATTATTGTAAGCAATTGCTTTGATGGTGTTTAGTTCTTCTATTTGGTCAGCTGGTTCTAGTGGTATTTTGTACATTCTGTTTAGCATTGCAGTTCAAATAAAATGGACAAATTATTACTGTAGCTTCTTGTCTGCGCCAAAATGCTGTTATTATAGCTAGCTGTTCATGTGAGCGAAGAGATAAAAATCAAAGGAGCCAAGTCCAGGCTGTATGGTGGGTAATCAAAAATCGAGAATTGTCATGAAGAAGGGAACGAGTGACAGATGTGGACTGCATTAAGTCAGGAGTAACCCCACCCCAGAAGGGCTTCACACTTCGCGGGAGACACTGTTTTCTAGGCACCTTTACGTGCTCACTCTGCTCGCAAAACTGAAATGTGTGACGTGATGCGATAGATAAGCATACCACAGACACTCTGAAACACATCTGCGGAAAGCTTCACAGGATTTTCACCGTGGTTTTAATTTCACTACCGATCGGAGGTTGAAAAAAATAGCCCTCGTATTAATGAATTTTACGTTAACACTGGCTGAATGCAACTGAATAATGGCAATATTTGTTTTGCCAGACGTGTTTCGTCTGAGTTCATTTAATCATCATAAGTGGCCTGAAATACATATAATTCTTCATTTATCTGCTGCTATCCTATACATAAATTACAATCAGTTCTGAGCCAGACGTCTTCTGCTCAATTATATGGTTCAAATAGCTCTGAGCACTATGGGACTTAACATCTATGGTCCTCTAGAACTTAGAACTACTTAAACCTAGCTAGCTTAAGGACATCACACACATCCATGCCCCAGGCAGGATTCGAACCTGCGAACGTAGCGGTCACGTGGTTCCAGACTGAAGCGCCTAGAACCGCACGGCCACACCGGCCTGCCAATTATATGTTTTACTGCTTAGTGTGTGTGTTGATATTGCTCTACATGTGCGCTTGCTGTACTGTTGGTTACACTGTTGGTATGCCTGCAGTTCAAAAAACGATTTTTCTCACTGGCACGAACTGTATACGTACTCTTACACCACTTTAACCTGTTTTATGATGCGTTGTGCTACCAGCGTATTTTTTGATGTCTGTGTGCAAAGGGTACACGAGTACTTGTGTCTGTGTGGGGAGAGAGAAAGAGAGAGAGAGAGAGAGAGAGAGAGATAGCATTTTGGTAAGATTTAGTGGTAAGTTGTTGTCGCTGTTTCATATGTGTCTAGTCATTTATCAGTTGCTTGCTCTATGCAATGACTTTTTGAATGTGTTAGTTTTCTTCTGTTGGGATATTTAATGTGATTATTTATTCTGATAATTTTCTTGCCTTGCTCTATATTTGTGGCGTGCTGGCTATATTGCTTTCAGTGTTCTGTAAACGTGGAATGACTGGTATCATGCATTCAACATCTGAAATATTCTTTGTAACCTGTGTTAAAATTCCTGCTTGTTATTCCAACTTACGCGGGAATGCAGCTTTCATGTTTCATTTGGTTCTCGTCTGATCCTTGCAATTTGTATCTTTCGAGTATTGAGGTTTTTAAGTATTCTTAAAAGGTATTTATTTTATATATGCTATACACAGGCGTTGTTTCTTTATAATGTTTGCAACTTCGTGTGTTGGTTTATGTGTCTACGTCACCGTGTACCAGGTCCTTTTTTGTGTATTGTGGTCTGCACGTGAATGTGCAGTCTTCGAATGTAGTCTGTTGAGTTTTGTATTTGCCTCTATTCTGTGTATTTACGTATTTTTTTATTTAATTTTGTAATCCAGTTTCTCTACTGTCTGTCTGTCATATAGGTTGTACATTGCTGTTTGTTTGATTATTTCTCTTGTTAAGTGGGATTCTATTTACACTGTCTAACATGTGTGTTAGTTCATCTTGCTTTTTACTGAGGAGCTGACTAGATGTGGTGTGTAAAATGGTGTCTGTGGCAACAGGCTTTTTGTGCATGTTGAGAAACTGTTTATCGTTTTCCTTTGTTATTGTTACGTCAAAAAAGATCATCTTTTTTGCCTTTTCCTTTTCTTTAGTGATTTTATGTTCCTGTATATCAAATCACTTTTCATGTGATATTTGTCTATGCTTTGTTGTGTTTGATCTAGGAGACAAATTATGTTCAAAAATGTTCAAATGTGTGTGAAATCTTATGGAACTTAACTGCTAAGGTCATCAGTCCCTGAGCTTACACACTACTTAACCTAAATTATCCTAAGGACAAACACACACACCCATGCCTGAGGGAGGACTCGAACCTCCGCCGGGACCAGACGCACAGTCCATGACTGCAGCGCCTGAGACCGCTCGGCTAATCCCGCGCGGCGACAAATTATGTTATCAACATTTCAGGTAAATGAAAAAATAGCCAAACAAGGAAAATTCAAGGACATATACCAGTACAGACAGGTTTCTGACGAACATTACGATTGCATTGCGCACAAGATCATGGATACTGGGCAGTGCATCAATAGAAACTTGTAACCTGGTGAGATGAACCACGTTTCTTGTTACATCAGTTCGACAATCGCTCCAGGTATACAGTCACTCCAAACAAACGATTATTCGAAATCTTCATCTTGTCAGCGACGTATGACGATGGGGATAGTATTACACTCCTGGAAATTGAAATAAGAACACCGTGAATTCATTGTCCCAGGAAGGGGAAACTTTATTGACACATTCCTGGGGTCAGATACATCACATGATCACACTGACAGAACCACAGGCACATAGACACAGGCAACAGAGCATGCACAATGTCGGCACTAGTACAGTGTATATCCACCTTTCGCAGCAATGCAGGCTGCTATTCTCCCATAGAGACGATCGTAGAGATGCTGGATGTAGTCCTGTGGAACGGCTTGCCATGCCATTTCCACCTGGCGCCTCAGTTGGACCAGCGTTCGTGCTGGACGTGCAGACCGCGTGAGACGACGCTTCATCCAGTCCCAAACATGCTCAATGGGGGACAGATCCGGAGATCTTGCTGGCCAGGGTAGTTGACTTACACCTTCTAGAGCACGTTGGGTGGCACGGGATACATGCGGACGTGCATTGTCCTGTTGGAACAGCAAGTTCCCTTGCCGGTCTAGGAATGGTAGAACGATGGGTTCGATGACGGTTTCGATGTACCGTGCACTATTCAGTGTCCCCTCGACGATCACCAGTGGTGTACGGCCAGTGTAGGAGATCGCTCCCCACACCATGATGCCGGGTGTTGGCCCTGTGTGCCTCGGTCGTATGCAGTCCTGATTGTGGCGCTCACTTGCACGGCGCCAAACACGCATACGACCATCATTGGCACCAAGGCAGAAGCGACTCTCATCGCTGAAGACGACACGTCTCCATTCGTCCCTCCATTCACGCCTGTCGCGACACCACTGGAGGCGGGCTGCACGATGTTGGGGCGTGAGCGGAAGACGGCCTAACGGTGTGCGGGACCGTAGCCCAGCTTCATGGAGACGGTTGCGAATGGTCCTCGCCGATACCCCAGGAGCAACAGTGTCCTTAATTTGCTGGGAAGTGGCGGTGTGGTCCCCTACGGCACTGCGTAGGATCCTACGGTCTTGGCGTGCATCCGTGCGTCGCTGCGGTCCGGTCCCAGGTCGACGGGCACGTGCACCTTCCGCTGACAACTGGCGACAACATCGATGTACTGTGGAGACCTCACGCCCCACGTGTTGAGCAATTCGGCGATACGTCCACCCGGCCTCCCGCATGCCCACTATACGCCCTCGCTCAAAGTCCGTCAACTGCACATACGGTTCACGTCCACGCTGTCGCGGCATGCTACCAGTGTTAAAGACTGCGATGGAGCTCCGTATGCCACGGCAAACTGGCTGACACTGACGGCGGTGGTGCACAAATGCTGCGCAGCTAGCGCCATTCGACGGCCAACACCGCGGTTCCTGGTGTGTCCGCTGTGCCGTGCGTGTGATCATTGCTTGTACAGCCCTCTCGCAGTGTCCGGAGCAAGTATGGTGGGTCTGACACACCGGTGTCAATGTGTTCTTTTTTCCATTTCCAGGAGTGTATGTTTTGGGCAACATTCACCTTGTGTTCCATGGTTTCTGTGGTTCTAATCGAAGGCAACAAGATAGCTGTCGACTTCGTGAACTATGTTGTGGACAACCCTTATGCTTGATGTCTTTGCGAGGACACTGCAGAGCCTTCCACATATCTCTGTGGATGCCAGAATGAACAGCGTCATTTGGAATGGCCAGTAGTCAGATCACTCCCCATGGGCTCATATGCATTTAATTAAAAGGTGCCTCACAACGGTGGTCCTAGAAAGCAGGAGAAATGAATCCATTAGTTAACGAAAGATGACAAACAGTTTATTTGTCTAGCTACAGATTGAAACAGTGGACCACATTGCTCCCTGTTTATTACAAAGTTCCCTAATGACATACATGAATAATAATTTATTACAGAATCAGTTCGATCACAAGCAATGCAGAGAATACTAAAGTATCCATTAATAGCAACATGGGCCAATAAAAATTCAAAGAAATAGTATCGGCAGCAATTGAGAAATTTATACCATATAAATTAACAAACGACGGAGCTGATCCTCCTTGGTGCACAAAACGGGTTAGAACACTGTTGCAGAAACAACGAAACAAACATGCCAAATTTAAACAGACGCAAAACCCCCAAGATTGGCGATCTTTTACAGAAGCTCGAAATTTAGCGCGGACTTCAATGCGAGATGTTTATATCAGTTTCCACAACGAAACTTTGTCTCGAAACGTGGCAGAAAATCCGAAGAGATTCTGGTCGTATGTGAAGTATGTTAGCGGCAAGAAACAATCAGTGCCTACTTTGCGCGACAGCAATGGAGATGCTATCGAAGACAGCGCTGCCAAAGCCGAGTTACTAAACACAGTCTTCCGAAATGCCTTCACAAAAGAAGACGAAGTGAATGTTCCAGAATTCGGATCGAGAACAGCTGCCAACATGAGTAACGTGGAAGTAAATGTCCTCGGAGTAATGAAGCAGCTTAAATCACTTAATAAAAGCAAGTCTTCTGGTCCAGACTGTATACCAATCAGGTTCCTTTCGGAGCATACTGATGCATTAGCTCCATACTTAACAATCATATGCAACCGTTCGCTCGACGAGAGATCCGTACCCAAAGTCTGGAAAGTTGCACAGGTCACACCAATATTCAAGAAAGGTAGTAGGAGTAATTCACTAAATTACAGGCCCATATCGTTAACGTCGGTATGCAGAAGGATTTTAGAACATATATTGTGATCGAACATTATGAATTACAGTCAACGTGGGTTTAGAAAACATCGTTACTTTGAAACACAACTAGCCCCTTATTCACATGAAGTGTGGAGTGCTATTGACAAGGGATTTCACATTGATTCCGTATTTCTGGATTTCCGGAAGGCTTTTGACACGGTACCACACAAGCTGCTCGTAGTGAAATTACGTGCTTATGGAATATCGTCTCAGTTTTATGACCGGATTTGCGATTTCCTGTCAGAGAGGTCACAGTTCGGAGTAATTGACGGAAAGACATCGAGTAAAACAGAAGTGATTTCTGGCGTACCCCAAGGTAGTGTTATAGGGCCTTTGCTGTTTCTTATAAACAATTTGGGAGACAATCTGAGCAGCCGTCTTCGGTTGTTTGCAGATGACGCTGTCGTTTATCGACTAATAAAGTCATCAGAAGATCAAAACAAACTGCAAAACGATTTAGAAATAATATCTGAATGGTGCGAAAAGTGGCAGTTGACCCTAAATAACGAAACGTGTGAGGTCATCCACATGAGTGCTAAAAGGAACTCGTTAAACTTCGGTTACACGATAAATCAGTCTAATGTAAAAGCCGCAAATTCAACTAAATACCTAGGTATTACAATTACTAAGAACTTAAATTGGAAGAAACACAGAGAAAATATTGTGGGGAAGGCTAACCAAAGACTGCGTTTTATTGGCAGGACAATTAAAAAATGTAACAGACCTACAAAGGAGACTGCCTATACTACGCTTGTCCGTCCTCTTTTAGAGTACTGCTGCGCGGTGTGGGATCCTTACCAGATAGGACCGACGGAGTGCATCGAAGAAGTTCAAAGAAAGGCAGCACGTTTTGTATCATCGCGAAATATGGAAGAGAGTGTCAGGGAATCGATACGGGATTTGGGCTGGAAATCATTTGAAGAAAGGCGTTTTTCGTTGCGACGGAATCTTCTCATGAAATTCCAATCACCAACTTTCTCCTCCGAATGCGAAAGTATTTTGTTGACACCAACATACATAGGGAGGAACGATCACCACGGTAAAATAAGGGATAACAGAGCTCGTACGGAAAGATATAGGTGTTCATTCTTTCCGCACGCTATACGAGATTGGAATAATAGAGAATGGTGAAGGTGGTTCAATGAATCCTCTGCCAGGCAATTAAATGTGATTTGCAGAGTATCCATGTAGATGTAGATGTAGATGTAACATGTGAATACTTAGCAAAAATTGGATAATTCAGGAGAATGGAACAAGATTATAATCTAGACAAGATTCATGGAGACGTAAATCTACGGTGATTGTGCAATGATTGCTTGTGTCCGCCAAAAGAGTGGAAGAACTGCACATGCGAGCAACATTTCCGATTGACTTGTAACGAGCCTGCACATACTCGCGAGAGTATTGAATTCCGAAAGTTCTCAGACGCATGAAGCAAAGTGTGACCGTGATCTGTCACTCACTGCGTCGCATCAGCTGAAGTCTCTAAGTCAAATGTACTCTTTCGTCTCACGAATCCAAGTCTCCTTCTGCGTATCTCACTGTAAAGTCTTCTCTATTGTGCCTTGGACAAAAGAATTTCCTCTATTAAAACTGAGTCCGTTCTCCACTCTGCAACTCCGCCTAGTACTCATGTGCCAATGGGATCAGCTGGGCAAACTGCTGGCCAATGAAATATTTATAAGTAAGTCGGAAATCTCCTTTCCGTGAAAAAAAAGTTTACAATATTACCCAGGAGTTACACACCTGGACTTTGAACTCCTAAACCATTCTGAGTTCTTTTCCCACTCTTCAGGCAGTTTGATGTTTTAGGCAATGCGGTCACCTCTACATATGCACGTCTTGAAAACTCTTTTGACTTACCACTTGTTTAAGATAGCCAGTAAGGAGGCCTCTCACAAATTTTTAAGCCAGAGACCATCCACCTTGCATAAAGTGGCGACAGAGAGTTGGCCCTGTGCTCTACAAAGAGAAAAGACTTCATGTTCACAAAGCAGGTCAGCCACTTCTTATGGCATGCCAAGATGTTGACCCGTAACTGACTGACCTCCACACAGCGTTCCCAGAAGGTCAATTGTAAGCCCATAACAAAGTTATTTTCAAATTTGTTTGGTCAGATGGTTCTGCTTGTAAAAATTGCGACTCTCTGCCGAGTGTAGGTGTTCTCCACGCCACATTGCCTGTTTCTGTGAATGCAGCCCTAGACCCCCCCACTGTGGCAGAGCACAAAGCATTATGCTAAAATGACAGCTCTGACAATAGCGCGGCTGGAGCCCAGTACCTGCTTCTAGTGGTCACTGCGTTCTACGCCATCCTCTGAAAAAGTGGCCCCTAGCACCCAGGGGGTCGTTCCTACTTTGGGTCACTGACATGATCTGTCCGTCTCGACTCTTCTACAGAGAAAATTGCGAGGAAAACCTCCAATAGTAAAGAGAAGGAGTATACAGGCAAACTGCTTAAATTAGCCGCCACTGGCGTTATTCTTTACAATCTTCAAGTATTTTATTAAGTGACATCAACAAAATTCGGGCAGTAATGATTATAAATCCAATTATGAATAGCACGTCAGACTCACCAATCCGGCACCAGACTGCTGTGTATTATCTTTGTCCAGTGGCGTTGGCATCTTCCGGTAGCATAACTGTCTTCAACTCAAGGCCAGGATCGAATTACAGTGGTTTGATGAGAATAATACTAAATCCACGTTCATGGCTTGACCACTAAATTCGCATTATCTCAACCTAATGGATCTCGTCTGGGATACTATCAGGTGCCAGCTCCATGCCCAGAAACAGCCGGCCTGTAATTTATGTGAGTTGAATGACCTATGCATTGACACGTGGTACCACATATCTCTGGAAACCTACGGAGAACTTGTCGAACCCATTCCATACAGAATAGCGACTGTATTAAGTTTCAAAGGTTGAGCAACACCCTACTAGTCATGTGGTCGTAATGGTTTTGTTCATCTGCCAGAATGAGTACCAGACACAAAATGAGTAGGCACGTGAGCTGTAACCAGACAAGAGTGTGCAGAAGTGACTATCGATTCTGACTCCTGATACCAGTAAGCCATTAAAGATTACGCCTAATTTGATAACCGGATAAATTAACAAAAAAATGTAGGCAGTAGTACTGGAAAGGATACAAAACCCAGTCCGTCAAAGATTTTAGGAAAGTAACAAAGGGAAGCAACCTTGGTTTCTAAGACGTATTCTGAAACCAAAAAAGTCCTCCTAAATATTCCCAGAAACAACCTTTTCCTCGCAACTGTTGTTCATTGCGTTAATTTGCTCTGTGTAGTAAATGGATGTGAAGTGCTGCTTTTACTATTGCTACTACTTGCTCCATACGTCCCCGTGTTACACACATCTCTACATCCTCTTCGTGAGGATATATTACGAAATAATAAAAATTAACAATAGGAAAATTCGGAGTAGGAATTAAAATCCATGGAGAAGAAATAAAAACTTTGAGGTTCGCCGATGACATTGTAATTCTGTCAGAGACAGCAAAGGACCTGGAAGAGCAGCTGAACGGAATGGACAGTGTCTTGAAAGGAGGATTGTGTAAGGAAATGGATGTTCTCGTTTAATTTCGGAAATTTGACCCCCTATGTTAATGTATCTGGTCCCCAGTTTGCCTGTTATCCTCCTCACATAGTGGATGTCCCATGTAAAATATTGGGAGACTTCGGTGGTATATATTTGGCCAACGCAATTCCGTCTTGCCCGTAGAAATATGTGTGCAAATTAGTATATAATATACCCGAGCTATAAGTTTTAAAACTGTAATATCTGTAAACTGGAACAATTGCTGCAATCGCTGTAAAGTCGAGCGATAATGTTTAAAATAAATAGGTAAGCAATTGTCATCAATCTTTAACATACCCCAAAAATCACACAGGAGTCAAGTTAAAGGAATTCATTTAAAATAAAAGATATAGAATGCAGGGACCCACACATCAGCGTGTGAGCCCTCCAGCCCCTTGCCTAGTATCGTACAGAAAGGACACGCTCTCTAGGTAGCGCTCTCAAGCTCCTCTCCCCAGTTATCCGTTGCGCAATTTTCAAAAAAATGTTTCAAATGGCTCTGAGCACTATGGGACTTAACACCTGAGGTCATCAGTCCCCTAGAACTTAGAACTGCTTATATCTAACTAACCTAACGACACGATACACATACATGCCCGAGGCAGGATTCGAACCTGCGATCGTAGCGGTCGCGCGGTTCTAAACTGAAGCGCCTAGAACCGCTCGGCCACATCGGCAGGCCACAATTTTCATTCAGGGCTTGACGACATCGACTTTCATCTGCCGTCCCTAGGCAAGGTGGTTTGACGGTAATCATTCAGGTTTAGGAAATGAGACGCTTAAAGTAGTAAATGTGTTTTGCTATTTGGGGAGCAAAATAACTGATGATGGTCGAAGTAGAGAGGATATAAAATGTAGACTGGCAATGGCAAGGAAAGCGTGTCTGAGAAGAGAAATTTGTTAACATCGAGTATAGATTTAAGTGCCAGGAAGTCGTTTCTGAAAGTATTTGTATGGAGTGTAGCCATGTATGGAAATGAAACGTGGACGATAAATAGTTTAGACAAGAAGAGAGTAGAAGCTTTCGAAATGTGGTGCTACAGAAGAATGCTGAAGATTAGATGGGTAGATGACATAACTAATGAGGAAGTATTGAATAGAATTGGAGAGAATAGAAATTTGTGGCACAACTTGACTAGAAGAAGCGATCGGTTGGTAGGACATGTTCTGAGGCATCAAGGTATCACCAATTTAGTATTGGAGGGCAGCGTGGAGGGTAAAAATCGTAGAGGGAGACCAAGAGGTGAATACGCTTAACAAATACAGAAGGATGTAGGCTGCAGTAGGTACTGGGAGATGATGAAGCTTGCACAGGAGAGAGTAGCATGGAGAGCTACATCAAACCAGTCTCTGGACTGAAGACCACAACACAAGTAGCTGGAGGCACCAGAAGTATAGTAAATGAGAGAAAAGCATACTAGTAAATAGTAATGTTTTAACTACAGCGAACTGGTGCCTTGGGTGGAGCTACGTACGAATCCATGTTTTGCGTATCCAACCAAATACAGGAAACTGCTTTCATCAGTTCATTGTACGCATACACAAAAGACCATAGTTGCGGTATTTAATTTAACGCCGTTCACCCCACACTATATGAAGTTTTGGGGTTATTCGAGGCAATATATAACCATTTTCGGAGCTGCTTTGCAGGGCTGTCCACAAGTCAACATTTATTCAGCGATGTCGATAGCAGAAAAATGTTCTGCTGTGTGAAGCGCGGAGGGCGTAATCGCTAGCTCTGCTTTTTTTAGCCGGCCATAGTGGCCGTGCGGTTCTAGGCGCTACAGTCTGGAGCCGAGCGATCGCTACCGTCGCAGGTTCGAATCCTGCCTCGGGCATGGATGTGTGTGATGTCCTTAGGTTGGTTAGGTTTAATTAGTTCTAAGTTCTAGGCGACTGATGACCTCAGAAGTTAAGTCGCATAGTGCTCAGAGGCATTTGAACCTTTTTTTTTTTTTGCTTTTCTTAACAAAATACCTTTGAATTTTCCGTGAGAGAAGAGCCGCAGAATTAGTCCGTAAGATCATAATCTATTCGTCTAAGCTCTTTCCTATTATACTGTTAGTTTATTAGCCAGTATCATGTTTCGTAGGTCATCTGAACAATTTTTTAATCAAAATCTTGTGGAATTAGTCAGTTTTTAGGATATGTTTACATGATTAGTTTTAACGTCAATGAAGATATTATTTTTCAATCGTAGTCATGCAATTAAACTTATAACTAAGTTGTCTTTGTCGCCTTTTTTAGGCTATCAGTTCTTAAATAAACATTCATGTATGGAATAGAATCTGTTGTCTAGAAGGAATGATTCTAGGCTAGATTTAAAACTTGATTTGCTACCTTTCAGATGTTTTATGGTATTGGGAAAACGAGCATAAATTTTTGTTGATGCCTGTAGAACTCCATTCTGAATCACTGATAGCTTTGAAAGAAGGTAGTAAAGTTAGTTTTCCTTCCAGTCATCGAAGTTAAGCGCTCCAGGGCTTGGCTAGCACTTGGATGGGTCGCCGTCCAGGTCTGGCGAGTGCTGTTGGCGAGTAGGCTGCACTCAGGGTCTGTGAGGCCAGTGGAGGAGCTACTTGACTGAGAAGTGGCGGTGTGCCGACCACACGCCCCTTCGTATCCGCATCCGGTGACGCCTAAGGGCTGAGCATGACACGGCGGCCGGGGAGCACCATCACCGCTTGTTTGGACGGTGTTTGTTTTCTTCAAGTATGGACGTTGCTGGTGATGGGGAGGCTCGCGTGCCTCAGCGATACAGATAGCCTACCGTAGGTGCAACCACAACGGAGGGGTATTTGTTGAGAGGCCAGACAAACGTGTGGTTCCTGAAGAGGGGCAGCAGCCTTTTCAGTAATTGCCGGGGCAACAGTCTGGGTGATTGACTGATCTGGCCTTGTAACACTAACCAAAACAGCCTTGCTGTGCTGGTACTGCGAACGGCTGAAAGGAAGGAGAAACTACAGCCGTAATTTTTCCCGAGGGCATTCAGCTTTACTGTATGGTTAAATGATGATGGCATACTCTTGGGTAAAATATTCCAGAGGCAAAATAGTTCCCCATTCGGATCTCCGGGCGGGGACTACTCAAGAGGATGTCGTTATCAGGAGAAAGAAAACTGGCGTTCTACGGATCGGAGCGTGGAATGTCAGATTCCTTAATCGGGCAGGTAGATTAGAAAATTTAAGAAGGGGAATGGATAGGTTAAAGTCAGATACAGTGGGAATAAGTGAAGTTCGGTGGCAGGAGACAGGAGTTCTGGTCAGGTGAATACAGGGTTATAAATACAAAATCAAATAGGGATAATGCAGGAATAGGTTTAATAACGAGTAAGAAAATTGGATAGTAGGAAAAGGAAGAGAAGGAAACGTAGTAGGTGAATATGGACTGGGAGAAAGGAATGTAAGAGAAAGCCGCATGGTAGAATTTTGCACAGAGCATAATTTAATCATAGCTAACACTTCGTTTAAGACTCACAGGAGAAGGTTGTATACGTGGAAGAGACGTAGAGACACCGGCAGGTTTCAGATTGGTTGTATCATAGAGAGACATTTCGGAAACAAATTTTAAATTGTAAGACATTTACAGATGTGGACTCTGGCCACAATTTATTGGTTATGAACTATAGATCGAAACTGAAGAAACTGCAAAATGTAGGAATTTAAGCAGCCAAGACCTGGATAAACTGATAGAACCAATGGTTGTAGAAGGTTTCAAAGGGAGTATTAGGGAACGATTGACAAGAACAGGGGAAAGCAATACAGTAGAAGAAGATTGGATAGCTTTGAGAGATGAAATAGTGAAGGCAGCAGAGGATGAAGCAGATAAAAAGGCGAGGACTAGTAGAAATCCTTGGGTAACATAAGAGATACTGAATTTAATCGATGAAAGGAGAAAATACAAAAATTCAATAAATGAAGCTGGCGAAAGGGAATACGAACGTCTAAAAAATGAAATCGACAGGAAGTGCAAAAGACTAATCAGGGATTGCTAGAGGACAAATGAAAGGATGTAGAACGTGTATCGCTAGGGGTAAGATGGGTACTACCTATAGGAAAATTAAAGGGACCTTTGGAGAAAAGAGAACCACCTATATGAATACCAAGAGCTCAGATGGAAAACCAGCCCTAAGCAAAGAAGGGAAAGCATAAAGGTGGAAGGAGTATATAGAGGGTCTATACAAGGGAGATGTACTTCAGAGCAATATTATGGAAATGGAAGTGAACGTAGAGGAAGATGAGAAGGGAGACGTGATACTGCGTGAAAAATTTGACAAAGCACTGAAAGACTTCAGTCGAAACAAGGCTCCAGGTGTAGACAACATTCCGTAGAGCTACTGATAGCTCTGGGAGAGCCAGCCATGACAAAACTTTTCCATCTAGTGAGCAAGATGTATGAGACAATCGAAAGACCCTCTGACTTCAAGAAGAATATAATAATCCCAATCTCAAAGAAAGCAGGTGCTGACAGGTGTGAAAAGTACCGAACTATCAGTGTAATAAGTATTGCTGCAAAATGCTGACAAGAATCCTTTACAGAAGGGTGAAAGAACTGGTAGAAGCCGACTTCGGAGAAGATCAGTTTGGACTCCGGAGAAATGTAAGAACACATGAGGCAATACTGACCCTACGACTTCTCATAGAAGATTGGTTAAGGAAAGACAAACCTACGTTTATAGTATTTGTAGACTTTGAGAACTCTCTTGACAATGTTGACTGGAACACTCTCTTTCAAATTCTAAAGGTGGCAGAGGTAAAATACAGTGAGCGAAAGACTATTAACAATTTGTACAGAAACCAGATGGCAGTTAGAAGAGTCGAGGAGCACGAAAAGGAAGCAGTGGCTAAGAAGGGAGTGAGACAGGATTGTAGCCTATCCCTGATGTCATTCAATCTGTATATTGAGTAATCAGTAAAGGAAACAAAAGAAAAATTTGGAGTAGGGAGTAAAGACTAGGGAGAAGAAATAAAAACTTTAACGTTGCCGATGAGATTGTAATTCTGGCAGAGACAACAAAGGACATGGAAGAGCAGTTGAACGGAACGGACAGTATCTTGAAAGGAGGATATAAGATGAACTCAACAAAAGTGAAACGAGGATAATGGAATGTAGTCGAATTAAGTCGGGTGATTCTGAGGGAATTAGATGAGAAAATTAGACAGTTAAAGTAGTAAATGATTTTTGTAATTTGGAAAGCAAAATAACGGATGATGGTCGAAGTAGGGAGGATACAAAACGTGGACTGGCTATGGCAAGAAAAGCATTTCTGAAGAAGAGATATTGGTTAACATCGAGTATAGATCAACGTCTCAGGAAGTCCTGCCTGAATGTATTTGTAATGAGTGTAGCCATGTATGGAAGTTAAACATCGACGATAAATAGTTTAGACAAGAGGGGATTAGAAGCATTTGTAATGTGGTGTTATAGAAAAATGCTTAAGATTAGATGGGTAGATCACATAACTGACGAACAGGTACTGATAGAATTCGGGAAAAGAGAAATTTGTGGTACAGCCAAACTAAAAGAAGGCATCGGTTGGTAGGACACATTCTGAGGCAGCAAGGGATCACCAGTTTAGTACTAGAGGGAAGCGTGAGGGGTAAAAATGGTAGAGGGAGACCAAGAGATGCCAGGTTCAGAGGGAAGTACGTTACTGTGGTTAGTCGGAGATGAAGAGGCTTCCACAGGATAGAGTAGCATGGAGAGCTGCATCAAACCAGTCTTTGGACTGATGACCACAACAGCAGCAACAGGTATGGGCATCATTATTTTTCTAATATTGTAATGGATTCTTTGTGACGAATTTCAATAGTGATAAGATGTATTGTGAAGGTGCAGTTAAACTAGCTAACTCCTTGAAGAGGCACCTACAAGATGAATGCAGGTGAACAAAACGTATTAATCTTACTACTCGCCTTTGCCCTAACAATACTCCTTTACGAAGGAAACGACATGAGACATTTTATTTTTCATTTCTGATTTTAGCGAACTTGGGTAGGTAATAGCAGCAGAAATAAAAACAAAGAAAAAAAGAAGGAAACGATAGTTGTAAAACCCTTTAACAAATTGTCTGCCTACACATTCGGCATGTATAAATGTATTCGAGATGTGATGTTTCGAACATGGCTCTTTTTCAAGCGATACCTGTATGAAATCAATTCTAATAAAAGCGTCAAACAGCAGGAACGGATTTCTGACTGGAAATGGAGGAAAAAACGCCCCATGAAAATGTGTCCAGAAATGCTTGGCAGCCACGGTAGATGGCATTGACGAATGGAAGTTCCTCCGATCACCTTGCATTCGTTGCAAGTGTTAGGGATAGCAGCGGGTTCTATGCAGGATACACGTAATTGTACTTTGGCTTACACCATTCTGGCGGAGCACTTGCCTGGAGCTGGTAGTGGGTTCGTCCAAAAAGGGCTTGAAATGTTGTGTGATGTGGTTGGCGCCTGTGAGGGTACTTGTTTTGGTGTAGCCGTGCTGCCTCTCGACCTTTTCCATCTGCTTGGCCATACACAAACACCGTCTCGGCTTGTTCCGGACCATTCTGATGCTTAAGCCGTCGGCACACGGACCGTGCATCCGAACGTTGAGCGTTGAGCGTGCCGAGTTTCTGACATCATAGCGTGGAGTAGCACGTTCGGGAGTCTTTCCGAACGTGCAGAGCAATATCTGGCATGTCAGATATTCTGAACGTGTGTCTGAGCGTTGACCAATGAGATGGCACAACGCTACCTACGTCACACACACGCCGTCTCCCTTCACTACAGAGTTGTGAGGCGCCATATTGGCAGTCATTTCAAGCCTATATGTATATATGCCGTTTCTGAGCACCAGCAAATTGAGAATCACTGGAAAACCCATTGTTAACTGTGTGATTCGTTCCAAGAAAATAATTAGAAACATCATATTCGTGGCAAAAGAATTATTGTAACTTGCGTATTATGAGAGTAGGCTATTTGAAGCCAGCGACACACTGAAGATCCACCCAAAACGCATTGTTCTTGGAACAATTTGTTATAATTAAATTTCAGTTAGTAACATATCTACGATTAAAGTTTACTGAAGGAGCTAAAACAATACAAATAATCGTTGGCAGTCAGTTAGTGATGTAGTGTAATGACTAGCGTCACTGCCTGTTGTGGCGATATTTGATGGGGCGGTGGTTCGCGTTTTACCTATTCCAATTTTTCTTTCCTAACATTCGCGTTTTTATTGGGTTCCGATACTTTATTATTAGTTTAATATAAGTATGTACTATAATATTTGATGTTATGTAAATATAAGTTCACCTTTTCTTGGGGGGTGACTGTTCGATTGCCTTAATCTACAGGACAGCTTGCGCTGCTTCTATAAAGATATTTTGCTCCTTTTTTCCTTTTACGCTTCATAATTTACATGTTGCAAAGATTCTGTTACTGGGTAGGAACACTGATCAAGTAAGACTGACCTTGGGGTTTTACTAAAATGTGGGAATGATGAAATAATGTTTATTTCATGCGGAGAAGTATTCCAAATTTGTAACGCACTGTTTGTAATGGAACTTTTATAAGCCTGTGTCCTTTTTGTTGGACATGGTACTTTCCTTTTCGTGGGCGATGGAGGAAATGTGCGTTTTAATAGAGCTAATGTGGGAATTTTACGCGCTCCCGTTGAGTAAACAGTGTGATTTATGAATTAGAAATATCCCTCAACTGCCGCTGGAGTGCGTTGCGATCGCGTATACCACGTTGGGGCCCACGCACCATATGCTCAAGCCGCATCGTTCCTGAGCGTTCAGCAGCACGTTGAACTTGGCACGCTCAACGTTAACGTTCGACAGCACGGTCCGTGTGCCGACGGCTTTACAGTACGCTGCGTCCATCACACAGCCTGGAATACACAAGGAACACACGACAGGGGATCAAGGGACCATTCATTCCTCAGCGCCATCTACCGTGGCAACGATACATTTCCGGACACATGTCCATAGGATCTTTTTTCCTCCATTTCCAGTCAGCATTCCATGCCTGCAGTTTGTCGGTTTTATTAATGTTCATCTTTTGTATATGTTCTTCAACATTGCAAAGTGTGACATTATTTTGTTTTGTCATTTTTATAGTGTAACTGTGCACCTCTCATCAGCTGTCATATTACCGATCTGTTTTTATGTCAGAGACATAATCTGTGATTACATTTTATTCTAGAGGAGATGCAGATTTACATACGTTTGCAAATCCAAGTAACATTTTAAATGAACAAGCCGAACATGGAAGTAAGACATACACTACTGGCCATTAAAATTGCTACACCACGAAGATGACGTACTACAAACGCGAAATTTAACCGACAGGAAGAAGATGCTGTGATACGCAAATGGTTAGCTTTTCACAGCATTCACACAAAGTTGGCGCCGGTGGTGACACCTACAACGTGCTGACATGAGGAAAGTTTCCAACCGATTTCTCATACACAAACAGCAGTTGGCCGGCGTTGCCTGGTGAAACGTTTTTATGATGCTTCGTGTAAGGAGGACAAATGCGTACCATAACGTTTCCGACATTGATCAAGGTCGGATTGTTGCCTATCGCTATTGCGGTTTATCGTATCGCGACATTGCTGCTCGCGTTGGTCGAGATCCAATGACTGTTAGCAGAATATGGAATCGGTGGCTTCAGAAGGGTAATACGGAACGCCGTGCTGGATCCCAACGGCCTCGTATGAGTAGCAGTCGAGATGACAGGCATCTTATCCGCATGGCTGTAACGGATCGTGCAGCCACGTCTCGATCCCTGAGTCAACAGATAGGGACGTTTGCAAGACAACAACCATCTGCACGAACAGTTCGATGACGTTTGCAGCAGCATGGACTATCAGCTCGGAGACCATGGCTGCGGTTACACTTGACGCTGCATCACAGACAGGAGCGCCTGCGATGGTATACTCCACGACGAACCTGGGTGCACGAATGGCAAAACGTCATTTTTCGGATGAATCCAGGTTCTGTTTACAGCATCATGATGGTCGCATTCGTGTTTGGCGACATCGCGGTGAAGGCACATTGGAAGCGTGTATTCCTCATCGCCATACTGGCGTATTACCCGGCGTGATGGTATGGGGTGCCATAACCACACGTCTCGGTCACCTCTTGTTCGCATTGACGGCACTTTGAACAGTGGACGTTACATTTCAGATGTGTTACGACCCGTGGCTCTACCCTTCATTCGATCCCTGCGAAACCCTACATTTCAGCAGGATAATGCACGACCGCATGTTGCAAGTCCTGTACGGGCCTTTCTGGATACAGAAAATGTTCGACTGCTGCCCTGGCCAGGACAGTCTCCAGATCTCTGATCAATTGAAAACGTTTGGTCAATGGTGGCCGATCAACTGGCTCGTGACAATACGCCAGTCACTACTCTTCATGAACTGTGGTATCGAGTTCAAGCTGCATGGGCATCTGTTTCTGTACGCGCCATCCAAGCTCTGTTTGACTCAATGCCTAGGCGTTTCAAGGCCGTTATTATGACCAGAGGTGGTTGTTCTGCGTACTGCTCCCTCAGGATCTATGCACCCAAATTACGTGAAAATGTAATCACATGTCACTTCTAGTATAATACACTCCTGGAAATGGAAAAAAGAACACATTGACACCGGTGTGTCAGACCCACCATACTTGCTCCGGACACTGCGAGAGGGCTGTACAAGTAATGATCACACGCACGGCACAGCGGACACACCAGGAACCGCGGTGTTCGCCGTCGAATGGCGCTAGCTGCGCAGCATTTGTGCACCGCCGCCGTCAGTGACAGCCAGTTTGCCGTGGCATACGGAGCTCCATCGCAGTCTTTAACACTGGTAGCATGCCGCGACAGCGTGGACGTGAACCGTATGTGCAGTTGACGGACTTTGAGCGAGGGCGTATAGTGGGCATGCGGGAGGCCGGGTGGACGTACCGCCGAATTGCTCAACACGTGGGGCGTGAGGTCTCCACAGTACATCGATGTTGTCGCCAGTGGTCGGCGGAAGGTGCACGTGCCCGTCGACCTGGGACCGGACCGCAGCGACGCACGGATGCACGCCAAGACCGTAGGATCCTACGCAGTGCCGTAGGGGACCGCACCGCCACTTCCCAGCAAATTAGGGACACTGTTGCTCCTGGGGTATCGGCGAGGACCATTCGCAACCGTCTCCATGAAGCTGGGCTACGGTCCCGCACACCGTTAGGCCGTCTTCCGCTCACGCCCCAACATCGTTCAGCCCGCCTCCAGTGGTGTCGCGACAGGCGTGAATGGAGGGACGAATGGAGACGTGTCGTCTTCAGCGATGAGAGTCGCTTCTGCGTTGGTGCCAATGATGGTCGTATGCGTGTTTGGCGCCGTGCAGGTGAGCGCCACAATCAGGACTGCATACGACCGAGGCACACAGGGCCAACACCCGGCATCATGGTGTGGGGAGCGATCTCCTACACTGGCCGTACACCACTGGTGATCGTCGAGGGGACACTGAATAGTGCACGGTACATCCAAACCGTCATCGAACCCATCGTTCTACCATTCCTAGACCGGCAAGGGAACTTGCTGTTCCAACAGGATAATGCACGTCCGCATGTATCCCGTGCCACCCAACGTGCTCTAGAAGGTGTAAGTCAACTACCCTGGCCAGCAAGATCTCCGGATCTGTCCCCCATTGAGCATGTTTGGGACTGGATGAAGCGTCGTCTCACGCGGTCTGCACGTCCAGCACGAACGCTGGTCCAACTGAGGCGCCAGGTGGAAATGGCATGGCAAGCCGTTCCACAGGACTACATCCAGCATCTCTACGATCGTCTCCATGGGAGAATAGCAGCCTGCATTGCTGCGAAAGGTGGATATACACTGTACTAGTGCCGACATTGTGCATGCTCTGTTGCCTGTGTCTATGTCCCTGTGGTTCTGTCAGTGTGATCATGTGATGTATCTGACCCCAGGAATGTGTCAATAAAGTTTCCCCTTCCTGGGACAATGAATTCACGGTGTTCTTATTTCAATTTCCAGGAGTGTATATTTGCCCAATGAATACCCGTTTATCATCTGCATTTCTTCGTGGTGTAGCAATTTTAATGGCCAGTAGTGTATATTAGGGTCTAATTTTTACATTAAGTAAAAATGGAGTCTCTTCATTGATAGTACACGAGCCATGTTCGAAACTACTAGCTGAAAAATAAAATAATCTAAAAACAGAATTTGTAACTCTGGTGGAATATAAATACAAAAACTGCGTTTAATGTGTTCGTGCTGCAGAACATCACGTGCGAAGAAAATAAAAATAATCAAAATAAAACTGTACCTGACACCACCTTCTCAAATCGAATGGAAGTTCATCGGTGCTTCTGGCTCCTCCTAGAACTGCTTTATATTGCAAAAGACCGCGCAGCACTTCGGTTAGTAGCGCAGGTAGCCCTCAGGAAGAGGGTGGCCGTGCTCTGCCCACACGCGTCCTCTTCCTCGTTAGACACGCGCTGTTTGCCCGCCTGCATCACACGGCCGCCCGTCCGTTTCTGCTCGCCCTTTTCATCCCGCTGTCCCGGACCAGAATCGGCACGGCTCGGGGCGCGCGCCGCGAGGTCGCGACCCCCGGCTCTGCATTGTCGTCGCCCTTAATTAAGACTTGCCGAGGCCACCCCGGTCGCTCCCTGATGGATGAACGCCGTGACCTCATCAGGCGCTTTTTTACTCCCCGTCCACGATAAAAGCGAGCGCTCGCCGCATTGTGTTTGGCTGGCAAGAATTTCCGATATTCGAGTCTTTCGGCAAAAAGAATACTCTCGAGGGCTGACGCACACCAATCCATCAAGCTTGACGCGATATAGGTCTGCTTTTCGGGAAAAAATGAATCTTTTTTACTACGACCCCACACGATACTATCATGGTTTCCCAAATTACTGAAAATTATCTGGTCGACGTATCTGAAGTAAATATTTCATGAAGTCTGCCTATATAAATAAAGTTCAAACGCCGCACGTATGTATGAAAAGTCGAACGTGAGAACAACTTGACCGATCTGACAGATTTTTTGTTGTTGCGTTCGTTATTGTCAGGACAAGGTCTGTATGAAAGAAAATGTTTGGAAAATCCAACGGAAAAGTCGGAAATTAACATCAGTTGCTGCATGTACGAAATACCATCAACTAAGAACGGCTCGACAGGCTTATTTATTTTACTTTACATTTTTATTTTTTTTGTGATTTTGGATGCTAATGGTATATTTGATGTGGAAAAGAAAATTAAAAAAAATGCGTTCTCTTTGACAGCTCTGTTGTCACATGTTTTCACAACAAAAATGGGTTTGATTTATATTAAACTGCATACGTAATATATAAGGAACTAACATTGTTATCGAAAATCTCGAGTAGTTCTTCACCAATTTACATAAAATTTTTACACGACATTGTAATCAACGTTCGGACGGACATAGGATACATATTTTTGTAAAATATATATGTCATATACAAAAGGGAAGCATACTTACCACAAATCTTGACCGATTTACTACCAATTTGTTCACGATATTCTAATGAACATTCGGGACGGACATAGGCTACATACATATATATATAAAGAGGAAACTTAGTTACCAAAAATCTCGAAAAGATTTGGATGGATTTACTTCAGACTTTTTCAGGATACTGTACTGAACATCCAGACGGTAATGGACACAGAGAAGTGGGAGATGGAGATAGACAAAGAGATCTCTTCTGGGGTTGTTCGGCCAACTAGAGAAAGTCTTTCTATTTGACGCACTTCGGCGACTAGTCGTCTACGATGATGATGATGAAATGATGATGAGGGCAACACAACACCCAATCCCCGAGCGGATAGAATCTCCTACCTAGGCTCGAAACGAACCTGGATCCCCTACACAGCGATAAGTTGCGCTGACTTTTTAAAAACTTTTTTATCTTTTCTGAATGGCCCCATCCAAATTCTTTTTTAAATTTTTTCCTTCAATTCCGTAATTTGAGATATAAATTTAATACAGATTGTTTCTGTTATAGAGAAGAAATTGTAAAAAATTTAAACAACGTAAATCACATCAACATGAAATAAAATTTCAAGCGCATTAACTTCGAGGGTCCATCTTGCAAACAGACGGGTAGCCTCTAGACACCAAAGAACAAATAACAAAGTGGAATCTGCTACCGTGATACTGCAGACAACGAACACACGGTCGAAGGTAATTTAAGTATTTATGTAAACAAATCCTGGACGCCATCCAATGCATGTTTCCATCTGTGAACTGTCGTCATCGGTAAAAAATTACAGATGTGTTAGTGGTGGCCGTGATAAAACATCTAGTGAACCACTACTAAATACCATCTCTGAAAACTATCCACAACAGATAGTTAGAAACCCCACTCATGATCGAAATGGCGGCAAATAGACCTGACCTCTTTGAGGATGTCCACGTGGAAACTGGTATCAGTGACCACGACGTGGTTGTTGCAACAGTGATTACCAAATCACACAGAACAACTAAACAAGCAGAAAGATGCGCATATTCGGCAAACTAGACAAGAAAATCAGTAGTGTCATACCTCAATTAGGAACCTGAAACTTTTAAAAGAATGGTTGACCATGCACTGAATAGGTGTGTACCCAGTAGAACAGTTCATAATGGGAGCGGAACCTCCGTGTATACAGTCACTGTAAAGAAACTTCTAAAGAAACAGAGATTACTGCATTGGCAGGTGTAAAAAAAAGCGTAGGGCTATAAATAGAGAGATGCTGAATCAAAACGCGTTTGGCTGTCAGGAGTGCAATACGGGATACCTTCACTAACTATCGAAGCAGAATATTGTCCAATGGTCTTTTCACAAAACCCAAAGAAATTCTGTCCTATGTACAGGCTGTTAGTGGCAGCAAAGTTAGTGTCCTGTCCTAGTGATTGAGACACGAACTGAAATTGAGGGTAGCAAAGCAAAAGCTGATATGCTTAACTCCGTATTCAAATGTTCGTTTACAAAGAAAAACACAGGAGAATTGCCCCAATTTTATACTCGTACCTCGTACCGTGTCAGTGGTGTTGAGAAACAACTGAAATTGTTGAAACTGAATAAGATTCCAGGGCCCGATGGAACTCCTGTCAGGTTCTATACTGAATTTGTGACTGAGTTAGACCCTCTTCTAACCACAATCTGTCGTAGATTCCTCAAAGTATAAAACATACCCAGTTCTTGGGAAAAAGCACAGGTCATACCCGTCTACTGGAAGGGTAATAGAAGTGATCCACAAGATTACCATCCAATATCCTTGACGTCGTTGTGTTTTAGAATCTATAACATATTCTGAATTCAAACATAATCAGTTATCCTGAACAGAGTGACCTCCTCAATGCCACCAACCATGGATTTCGAAAACATCGATCATAGGAAACATAAATGGCACTTTTGTCACATGACATACTGAAAGCTTTCGATTAAGGCAGTCAGTAGATGCAGTTATTTTTTGATTTCCGAAAAGCATTTGACTTACTACCACACATAGGCTTACTGTCAAAAGTGAAATTTGTGACAGGATTAAGGAATTTTTAGTAGACAGCACGCAACATGTTGTCTTTGATGGAGGGTCATCGTCAGATGTAGAAGCAACTTCAGGTGTACCCCAGGGAAGTGTGTTGGGAACCGTTCCTGTTCACGTTGTATATTAATGACCTTGCAGACAATAATAATTGTGACCTCATACTTTTTGCAGATGATGAAGTTGTCTGTAATGAAATACTACCTGAAAGAAGCTGCATAAATATCCAGTCGGATCTTGATAAGATTTCAAAGTGATGCAATAGCTGGCAACTTGCTTTACATGTTGCGAATTGTAAAATCTGCTGGCGTCGGCCAACTTATACAAATATCTGGGTGTAACACTTTGTAGGGACAAGAAATGGAATGATCACATAAGCTTAAGGCAGGTGGTGGATTTCGGTTTATTGGTAGAATACTGGGGAAGTGCAATCAGCCTACAGAGGAGATTGCTTACAAATCACTCGTGTGACCAGTTCTAGAATACTGCTCAAGTGTGTGGGACCCGTACCAAATAGGACTAACAGCGAATATTGAACGTATACAGAGAAGGGCAGCGCGAATGGCGACAGGATTGTTTGAACTGTGGGAAAGTGTCACGGACATACCGAAGGAACTGAGTTGGAAAACTCTTGAAGATAGACGTAAAGTGTCCCGAGAAAGACTACTAAGAAAATTTCAAGAACTGGCTTTAAATGGCGACTCGAGGAATAGTCTACAATCCCCTACGTATCGCTCACATTAGGACCGTGAGGATAAGATTAGTATAATTACTGCACGCATAGAGGCATTCAGATAATTATTCTTCCTGCAATCCTTACGTGAGTGAAACGTGAAGAAGCCCTAATAACTGGTGCAATGGCACCTCACGGTGATTTGCGTGCGGAGTATAGATGTTGCATGGGGGCTTAATTAAATATATAAGATTGAAAATACTTTTTTTGTTTTAGTAACTGTCTGTCCGATTACGCAAGTCTCGTAAACGGTTGGCCCTGACTAGTATTATTACGCAATCTGACTCCAAAGAACAATGTAAGAAAATTTTCGTAAACACAGTTAATTAATTAAGACCCCAGCAACTATAAAAATCTACGAAACCAATGAGCACAAGAGTAACTGTTCTGTATGTGGGAGTGTGACTCAACGCCCACATCTGGCACGGTTCTTTTCCAACAAGACAAGAATTTTTAAATACCAACTATACTGACGTGACAAAAGAAATTTAGAAAAACTACAATTACGCAAAAAAATCACAATTACACTCTAATCCAAGAACACAAGCCAGATGCTTTGTTGACTGAACCTGTAGTGACACATTATTTCAGATACACAACTAATAAAGGAACATTATAAATTTTACCTTCATATATATTGACGAAATGCACTCATTACAATAACATCTGCTATCTCTCCCATCAAATAACTGCATAAGACATGAAACAACGCTCTTTACTACTACATCTCGCTCCAACTTCACGACAACCACGAGCTCTGCCCACGCACACACTGTCTCTATGAGTTCTTAACACACACTGTCCTCTACGATCTCAACAAGCACTGACTTCTACGATCTCGTAACACGCACTGTGGAGGCGGCTTAATAGTACTCTTTGGCGCACTCTCTGGCGCAGTGGCACAGTGTAGCCACCTTTCATATGCCCCTCCTCCACAGGCCAGAATTTGATGGTATTTTTGCCAGCATTGGTGGTGAAAATACCACCAAATTCGTCCACAATAATACAGACAAAAATAAAGATAATATTAATACCTAAACATCACATAATTAGTTAAAATTTTGGTTTTGCACTGACCTTACACTAACCTAACATATGAAATACAGTAAGCAATACAACTTCTTTTCATACATGTGGCTTTACATAATAGTTTACACAATATACAAAAAATCAGTTTATACAAATGTTCACATAAAATGCTTTCAATGATTAGTTTATACAAAAAAAGAACACCAACAGGTAACATCTTTTCAGTAAAAGCAGTTCATCAGTTGCACCCAGTAATGTTGAGCAGGTGCAGACAGCAACAAGTGACATCATTTCAGTAGAAGCAGTTCCATCTGTGGCACCCAGTAATGTTGAGTAGGTGCAGACAGCAACAAGTGACATCATTTCAGTAGAAGCAGTCCATCAGTTGCACCCAGCAATGTTGAGAGTAGGTGCAGACACCAACAAGTGATATCATTTCAATAGGAGTAGTCCATCAGTTGCACCCAGCAATGTTGAGAGCAGGTGCAGACACCAACAAGTGACATCATTTCAGTAGAAGCAGTCCATCAGAGGCACCCAGCAATGTTGAGTAGGTGCAGACACCAACAAGTGATATCATTTCAGTAGAAGTAGTCCATCAGTTGCACCCAGCAATGTTGAGAGCAGGTGCAGACACCAACAAGTGACACCATTTCAGTAGAAGCAGTCCATCAGTTGCACCCAGCAATGTTGAGCAGGTGCAGACAGCAACAAGTGACATTATTTCAGTAGAAGCAGTCCATCTGTGGCACCCAGTAAAGTTCAAGAGGCACACACCGCAACAAGTCACTTCATTTCAGTAAAAGCAGTTCCATCTGTGGCACCCAGTAAAGTTCAAGAGGTACACACAGTAACAAGTCACATTAGTTCAGTAGAAGCAATCCATCAGATGCACCCAGCAATGTTAAGCAGGTGCAGACGCCAACAAGTCACTTCATTTCAGTAAAAGCAGTTCATCAGAGGCACCCAGCAATGTTGAGTAGGTGCAGACACCAACAAGTGACTTCATTTCAGTAAAAACAGTTCATCAGTTGCACCCAGCAATGTTGAGTGCAGGTGCAGACACCAACAAGTGATATCATTTCAGTAGAAGTAGTCCATCAGTTGCACCCAGCAATGTTGAGCGCAGGTGCAGACACCAACAAGTGACACCATTTCAGTAGAAGCAGTCCATCAGTTGCACCCAGCAATGTTGAGCAGGTGCAGACAGCAACAAGTGACATTATTTCAGTAGAAGCAGTCCATCAGAGGCACCCAGCAATGTTGAGTAGGTGCAGACACCAACAAGTGACTTCATTTCAGTAAAAACAGTTCATCAGTTGCACCCAGCAATGTTGAGTGCAGGTGCAGACACCAACAAGTGATATCATTTCAGTAGAAGTAGTCCATCAGTTGCACCCAGCAATGTTGAGAGCAGGTGCAGACACCAACAAGTGACACCATTTCAGTAGAAGCAGTCCATCAGTTGCACCCAGCAATGTTGAGCAGGTGCAGACAGCAACAAGTGACATTATTTCAGTAGAAGCAGTCCATCTGTGGCACCCAGTAAAGTTCAAGAGGCACACACCGCAACAAGTCACTTCATTTCAGTAAAAGCAGTTCCATCTGTGGCACCCAGTAAAGTTCAAGAGGTACACACAGTAACAAGTCACATTAGTTCAGTAGAAGCAATCCATCAGATGCACCCAGCAATGTTAAGCAGGTGCAGACGCCAACAAGTCACTTCATTTCAGTAAAAGCAGTTCATCAGAGGCACCCAGCAATGTTGAGTAGGTGCAGACACCAACAAGTGACTTCATTTCAGTAAAAACAGTTCATCAGTTGCACCCAGCAATGTTGAGTGCAGGTGCAGACACCAACAAGTGATATCATTTCAGTAGAAGTAGTCCATCAGTTGCACCCAGCAATGTTGAGAGCAGGTGCAGACACCAACAAGTAACACCATTTCAGTAGAAGCAGTCCATCAGTTGCACCCAGCAATGTTGAGCAGGTGCAGACAGCAACAAGTGACATTATTTCAGTAGAAGCAGTCCATCTGTGGCACCCAGTAATGTTGAGCAGGTGCAGACAGCAACAAGTGACATTATTTCAGTAGAAGCAGTCCATCAGTGGCACCCAGCAATGTTGAGTAGGTGCAGACAGCAACAAGTGACTTCATTTCAGTAAAAACAGTTCATCAGTTGCACCCAGCAATGTTGAGTAGATGCAGACACCAACCAATGACATCATTTCAGTAGAAGCAGTCCATCAGTTGCACCCAGCAATGTTGAGAGCAGGTGCAGACACCAACAAGTGACACCATTTCAGTAGAAGCAGTCCACCAGTGGCACCCAGCAATGTTGAGTAGGTGCAGACAGCAAAAAGTCACCTCTCTCAGCAGAAGCAGTTCGATAAAATTCACTAGCACTGATCACACTGTTCATCAGAGTTTATGAGCAGAAATTAAACATGTCCTAGTGGCACCAATCATGAAGGAAAGGTACAAGTAACAGTCCATAATTTTTTTTTTACAATCACTGATCACACAGTTCATCAGCAGAAATTGAACATGACTAAATGTCACACATCATGTTGAAAAGTGCAGGTAACAGTTCAGAATATTTATCTTCACTAATCAGACAGTTCAGGCATGAACAATAGTTTGAATGCACATACAAATGCTTTTACAGTAACATACAAATCATAACAAACACACAAATTATGTCAGATAATTGTCCTATTAACTATTACAATACACAAATACCAGTAAACCTATAATATTCATGGGTGTCAGTGCAAGCCACTACCAACAAATAAAATAATATTTAGGAGATAGGTGGGTAGGATTAGGAAAGGAAAACACACAAAACACACTCACGCATCTCTCATCCACATTAAATACTGCTGTGTAATTGAATAGTGTTAATTGTGTAAATGAAATTCTGTCTAAATCTGATGTTCATCATGTGTATTAAGTAGTACTGGCAGCAATGTATAACAGTCAATAATAGTTAAGTCAACGTCATAGTCATCATGTCAAGACCAATGTTTGCCAAGCCAGATCAAAATGTACTGTTGTTGAACAGCTGTCAGTGAGCCAAGATATGCAATTACTTTCTCTCTCCAAAAAAAAGTATATACTGCTTATTGATTTAACAAAGTGTGTATAGACAATCTTCCTTCTATTTTAGTGTTCTAGTCTGCTATCTTCATCCTCCTTGTTCCATAAGACCAACAAAAAAAATATGCTCCTCACTTACTTTACCTCTTATACACCAAAACTCCAATAATCATCAACTTAATCTCAATAATACCTCAATAATACCTCTTCAATACGTCTTATCATCAATATCATTTACCTTACCTCTCATCAACTTCATATAATCTCTATACCTCAATAATACGTCGATAAATGTGAACCTTATTGCCAATATCATCTCACTTCCAACACAACTCTTTCCTCTAGTCAGTCTCCTCGAACAAGTACAGATAAAATCCTAATGCAACTTCAATTCAGCATCCCATACAATCCGAAGACACAGTGTCAACACACAACCTCTGTGTAATCCATCTGACCCAAATTTTCTACTCATTATCACATAATCTCAATACGTCACTAATACTTCTTCAATACGTCGATACATAATGCAACTTCAATTCAGTATCCCATACTATCCGAAGACACAGTGTCCACACACAACCTCTGTGTAATCCATCTGACCCAAATTTTTTACTCATTATAAATTATAAGATACATTTTGGTTCCTTGTCCATCATTAAATAAAAGAAATGCATACCTGACCTCTAACAGACTTAGTTCGAATAACTCTCAGTAATTAAGTACGATTACGGAGTGTGAATGATCATAATATTTCACAGTGTGTACACCACTTCAAGAATCATAGCAGAAGCAAACGTGTGGAGTATTTTTTGTGTCAAGTGTCACTTCCTATTTCAATTGCTCACGAAAAATGCAGTGTAATAACTATTAATGGTCTAAACCTAGTATTGGTATGTCATGTCGTTAGCTTCCTTCCTATTAGCATAAATGTATACAGCTTTCATAAAACCTCAGTTCATGTGACTTCTATGACTTTCTTGTACTAATGTCGTTCGTCGAATTATAGCAGTTAATTTCTTATCTTAAAAATATAAGGCACTGAGCGTAAGCAAAACTTGCAATAGCGAGTAAATATACCAGTAGAGAACAGAATGTCAACAAGTGTATGTAGCATAATTCTTACAACGAGGCTCTGCCAAGCGAACAATCTATAATTAATCCAATAGTGTGACCTAAACTCGATGTTTATACACTGTACATCAGCATTGCTATACGCCAAATTAAAGAGCAGTTATGGCAACAAAACAGAAATGTGTAAATATGTAATCCATACAAAAAGCAGCAAACATATCATTAGCATCATATCAGCATAAGCAAATAAATGTTCATATGTCATCTTAATAAGTAAACATGAAGGCGCAAGCAGATAAATCACAAAGTATAACTTACATACATATCAGCACAATAAATCAGGTGACAATTATAATTTAAATAACTAAGCACAGCAGGCACATAATTAAAAAAATAGGACATCAGTGAAAAAGCAGCGCAGCCAAGCGATGCATAATATACACAAGTTACAACCCAGTTCATTAATAATCATTGTCAAAATCAGTTAACGTACGCAAGCACGTCGCTTCACAAGTAAATTCATAGAACCTGAAATTAGCACAAAGTATGAATCACGTAATCGCGAGCAGCAAATTACGTCTGAAGTACGTACCTAAGTGGAAATATGTTACCTGAAAAATGAACTCAATTAATAGTTACCTTTTTTAGTTTATTAGTTTCTTCTTCGAAATTACATTCTTCCTGAAATTTTCTCGATAGTAGGTCGTCTTAACGTCGGACACGCACAGAATTTACCTGAAGTTCTTAAATACTTTATACAACCGTATCCTGCAAAATACTGAATGTTAATAACACAATTCAACAAGTCCTTATAGCTTTATACTGAATTTAGTCGGAGAAATTAGACTGTGTGTTTGTTTACGGCTGTCAGTGCATTCGCACTGAGCGCTCGATCAGCTGTGGGCGCGTGACGTAGGAAGCTATTGTTCGCGGTCAACGACTGCCTTGTGCGGCGCGCAGACTTGACTGTTGCTTTGAGTATGTGCCGCCGCCAAAACACACCGCGGTATCCTTGTACTCTCTGCGTGTTTACATCTAGCTGTTAGGTTTTCACAAGTATGTCATTCCACAAAAATTTTAACGTTTGATTTAAGAGTTTCTACTTCGACAGTGTTATCATGAATAATTTTGCGAATTCTATATGGACCGTTATAAAGCAGAAAAAATTTGCGACACAAGCCTTTTCCTTTGTGAGACAAACGGTGGGATTTAATTAATACCTTCTGACCAACTGACAAGATTTTTGAACGACCAGGACGTTTGGCTGATTTCTCTCTTCTAGCAGCCGCAGATGCAATATTTTGCAGAGCCAGGTTGACAACTTCAGAATGCCGCAGTTTCCGTGAAGGCGGAAAAGGAACTATTTCAGAAATGCGATTTGTCGGTGCTTTATTTTTTAATATTAATAGAGGCGGTAAAGAAGTTGAGTCATTAGGAAGTTCATTCAGAATGTTTTGAAAAATATGAAGATACTGATCCCAAGTTCTGTGATTCTGATGACAATAAAGACGACACAATTTATTGATTTCCTTCATCCATCTCTCTGAAGCGTTAGATTGAGGGTGAAAAAGTGAAATGAAAATTGGTTTAATTTTACGACGGTGTAGAGTACGAAGCCAAATTTTAGAACGAAACTGTGATCCATTATCTGATATAACCTTATCGACATGACCAACTTCTTTAAGAAAATGTTTGATGAAAGCATTCGATACTGAACGAGCTGTTGCTTTGCGTAAAGGTGTAAAACACACATATTTTGACGTCAACTCCACTGCTACGAAAATGTACGCAAAACCATTAGTAGAACGAACCACTGGACCGAACAAATCGACTGCAGCCATCTCCTTTAATTTCGCTGGAATGATGGGAAACAACGGTGCTCTGTGAGAAATCGTTGGAGGCTTAGCCATTTGACATAATTTGCATTTGGCAAGAACAGATCGAATACGTTTTTCCATATTACTGAAGTAACAATTTTCCCGTAATTTATGAAAGCATTTTCTGGGACCAAAGTGTGCATAACTGAAATGCGTATACCAAATCAATTTATTGACCCACTCATCAGGAATACAAACTAACCAAACGGAGTTGTCGACCGATTTTCGTTTAAAAAGAATGTCATTGCGAACTGAATAGCATCTAGTTTCTCTGGATCAGGAAGAATACCTTCTGTAGAAATAATGTGACCGAGAAATTTCATCTGAGAACGACCAAATTCAGATTTTTCCAAGTTCACAGTAATGCCAACTCTTGCAAAGATACGTAACAATGAATCCAAAATTTTGTTGTGCTCACTCCAAGAACGTTTAGCAATAATAATGTCGTCAACATACGAAGTAATGTTGTCACGAAGATAAACAGATAAAATTTCGTTTAAACTACAATGAATGCTGCAATAGGTACAGTAAGTCCAATCGGTAATTTCCAAAGTCACTTTTGGGTAAAACAGTCATATCCGGTTATTGTTCACTTACTCACTAGATAGATTGATAGTCGAAGAGTTGTTTTGACAGATGCAAAGAATAGTAAAAGAGTAGGTAGCGGTACAGAAAACTAAAAGGGAAATAGCACCACTACAGCTCGGGGCCCTATGCTCGCTACGGCACATATTCACTTAGAGTAGTGAATCCCCTGAGGACATTAATAACTGCACATAATTTCTAGTTTGTGACTTTGTGGCAAATCTGGCGAAAGTGCGTACGTAAATTGATCTAGCCATGAACATGGATGTATGTCATCCTTAGAATTACGGAAGATCTTAAATTTCCGGACAGTCAAAAAGTGTTTATAGTCAAAGTTTTTGCCTCGTGGCGACAAAGACCTACCGCGTCTGTCCCAGTCCGAATGTCGATTATTGTAAAGTTCGCGCGCCTGGCGCTCTCTTGTTGCATCCCGTAAATGAAACAAATTATTTTCTTCAAACCCCTCTGCTACCTGTGGTTCTAAATTTCTTCTGCTATCTTTTCCTACAATTTCGCCTTCGATCTGCTTGACTTGCTTCCGTAATGCCTCAAATTCCTTTTTCACGCGTTCATTAAATTTTCCCTGATTCTCAACATGCTTATTTATGTTCTGATACTCTTCGGTTTCTGCAAATGGTAATGGAGCTGTATCATCCGAATCTCTGTCCCCATGTAAACTAAGATTTGTCAGTTTATCTGAAATTTCCTCAACTCTTTCCGATAAGTCACCTAATTGTTCTTTCTGTTTATTTACGTCTTCCGTAAGTGTCGCGACTCGGGTTTCAGTATTGTCACATTTGGTAGCTAGCTGTTCATATTGTTGTGTTAGGTTATTTAATCTGTCATTTGGTACGGATCCTTCGATTCTCTCAAATATTTCTTCCTTATCCTTTGCACGTTGTAAATTTAACTCTGAAAAATTCTGTACTATCACGCGATCTCTTTCTTCCTGTTCTCTATCCTGTTCCCTTTGTCTGATTTCTACTGCAATTAATCTATTATTGTGAGAATTCAGAATCGGTTGTACTTCTTCCCTGATTTCTTTCTTTAATTCATCTTTCATATTTTTGAAACATGTCCCTATTCTTGAATCTAACCGTGTTTCCAAAGTTCCCATCTCTGTTTTAATTGTTCCTATCTCTGTTTTTAATTCAGATCCTAACCGAGTTTCCATTGTTCCCATCCGTGTTTCCATTGTTCCCATCTGTGTTTTAATTGTTCCCATCTCAGTTTTAATTGTTCCCATCTCAGTTTTCATTGTTCCCATCTGTGTTACCATTGTTCCCATTTGTGATCCCAGATTTAATATTGCACCCATCAACTGCTCCAAGGTAGCCGGTTCGCAATTCTTTTCGCGCCTAACATTTCCCGCAAAACCAGTTTCCTCCGTCATAGCTGTAAAGCTATCTGTGTTCGATACAATTTCAGAATCTTCTATCGTTAATCTCGGATTCTGTGAATTTTCTGATTGAGAAAAATTTTGAAATGGTTCCGGACTATTTTCCCGACTTATTACATTGTTTTCCACTTCATTATCCATCATACTGTTTTCCTCTGTTGGCGAGTTCGCCATGTTAACAATTTCGTTATTCTCACTATTCATCATTTTTGCCTTTTTCATTGATCGCGTAATCATTTACAAAATATACGAAAGATTCGTCACTGTACGAAAATCACACACAATGACCCCTTATCTCCAACAATACTATTCACACGCAATGTCTCCCTCAAACACGATCAATCGAACAATTGAAATAATTGCACAAGATTGTCAAACGCGTATACAAGGCAATAAAAATTAAATTTTGAAAAATACCATTAGAAGAATGCCAATTACCAAATCTACACACTCAATACAGACTACAATCACTAAACTCAAAATTACTACAACAATACTACAGTCTACAATTTTCACAATCAGAAAAATTCCAAGGGACGATCCGAAGCAGCGGTCGCCACGTGCATGGGGGCTTAATTAAATATATAAGATTGAAAATACTTTTTTTGTTTTAGTAACTGTCTGTCCGATTACGCAAGTCTCGTAAACGGTTGGCCCTGACTAGTATTATTACGCAATCTGACTCCAAAGAACAATGTAAGAAAATTTTCGTAAACACAGTTAATTAATTAAGACCCCAGCAACTATAAAAATCTACGAAACCAATGAGCACAAGAGTAACTGTTCTGTATGTGGGAGTGTGACTCAACGCCCACATCTGGCACGGTTCTTTTCCAACAAGACAAGAATTTTTAAATACCAACTATACTGACGTGACAAAAGAAATTTAGAAAAACTACAATTACGCAAAAAAATCACAATTACACTCTAATCCAAGAACACAAGCCAGATGCTTTGTTGACTGAACCTGTAGTGACACATTATTTCAGATACACAACTAATAAAGGAACATTATAAATTTTACCTTCATATATATTGACGAAATGCACTCATTACAATAACATCTGCTATCTCTCCCATCAAATAACTGCATAAGACATGAAACAACGCTCTTTACTACTACATCTCGCTCCAACTTCACGACAACCACGAGCTCTGCCCACGCACACACTGTCTCTATGAGTTCTTAACACACACTGTCCTCTACGATCTCAACAAGCACTGACTTCTACGATCTCGTAACACGCACTGTGGAGGCGGCTTAATAGTACTCTTTGGCGCACTCTCTGGCGCAGTGGCACAGTGTAGCCACCTTTCAATGTAGAAGTCGATAACTATTTCTCCTCTTCTCAAGTTTCACTACAGGGTCGTCCCCAGTTGTGAGGTGGGTTTACGAAGACACAGCGAAAACAATTTACGAGATTCATTGATAGCGAGTGTGGTATCATCGTAAGACACCACTCGTGCACTGACCGTCAAAAGCCCGCCAGTATCTGCGGATCCCGAGGGATGGCGCCAGTGTGGCAGTGTACGAAAATCAGGCGCCACACCTCCCGTCCCGTCTGCGAGAAGACGACATGACACCAACGCCCCCTCCGACGCCGGACGCCGGCGACAGTGCTCTCCACGGGGCAGCGGCTGCCAACGTCATAGTTAAGTCTGGGAGAACCAACTCAGCTAGAAAGATAGTGTACTGTTCAGATGACAGAAGACTTGATTCAGAGGTTCGAAATGCTTGTTGTGTTCTACACTACTGCTTCTCAAAACATAAGTAAATATATTTGATTGTTCAATTACATCACTGCCTGTTGATATTCTATAGTGTGCCCAGCGTGTAAAGGGGGGGGGGGGCGACGTTAGCGGGCGAGGATCTTCTGTACCAGCATCCATATGTCAGACAATGAACCACATGTTAAACGGTGTTCGTTGTCTACGATAACGTTGGAAGCTGAAGAAGTGAATTGTGCTGCGGCTGGGACTCGAAACTAGGTCT
Organism: Schistocerca piceifrons; assembly: GCF_021461385.2. Lineage (NCBI taxonomy): Eukaryota > Metazoa > Arthropoda > Insecta > Orthoptera > Acrididae > Schistocerca > Schistocerca piceifrons. The sequence goes on from NC_060139.1 coordinate 71,179,512, forward strand.
TCTTGCTTACTAGGCAGATATGCTGACCATTACACCACCACAGCATTATGGTCAATATAGCTGCACGAACGACCTAAGCCAAATACCCTCCCCAACACAAACTCCAATTCACATCTCCGCTTGTATTGTCACTATTACCAGGACTCTCCGACACTGGAATAGCACCCCAGCATTGGACGTAATAGGGAAGCGCTGCACTACATGTGATCGTATAGATCTCAAATTAAATTTCCCCCGAGACATTTAAGTCTCTAATTTATCTACGATAACGCTCGAAGCTGAAGAAGTCAATTAAAATTTGTGCTGCGGCTGGGACTCGAACCTCGGTCTTCTTGCTTACTAGGCAGCACAAATTTTAATTCACTTCTTCAGCTTCCAACGTATTCGTAGATAAATTAGAGACTTAAATGTCTCAGGGAAAATTTAATTCAAGGTGTTCGTTGTCGTTCAGGAGGTGGCACTGCGGGCAGGAGCGAGAATCAGTCAGCCCGCTAGTGTGCAACCTACGTCTCGTCGCATATTTCCGGTTGTCCACGTGGTACCACCTTGCTCGTACCCCTGTAAGAAGGAAGTGTTGTTGGACTAATCTCAGTAGTGTGGCTGGGCATTTATTGTCAATCACGCTGATAGGGATGCATCTCAACAGCGAAAGTTAGATGTCTCTCATCTTCGGAGTTCAAGTGGTGTGAAAATTGGGGTGCACATTCGATAATGAATGCCAAGATGTGGAAAAGAGAGACAGTGATGTGCGCAGCCGTAACAGGTGGCAAGATGGATGACGGCACCAGTTCTTCTAAGTGAAGTACACGGAGGTGACAAAAATCATGGGTTACATTTCAATATACCTGGGGTAACGCAGAAACGTGACGTGACATAGACTCAACAAGTCATCGAAAGTACCCTGTAGAAATATTGCCTCTACAGCCGTCCATAATTGTGAAAGTGTTGCCGGTGCTGGATTTTGTGCATCTCGATTATGCCCCGTAAATGTTCGATGGTATACACGTCGGGGGACCTGGGTGGCTAAATCATTTGCTCGAATCGCTCAGAATGTTCTTCAAACTAAACGCTAACAATTGTGGATCGGTAACATGGCGCTTTGTCATCCATAAAAACTAAACCCTTGTTTGGGAACATGATGTCTGTGAACGGCGGCAAATGGTCTCCAAGCCGAACATAATCATTTCCAGTCACTGACCGGTTTATTTGAAAAAGGGGACCAGTCCATTGCGTGTAAATACCGCCTACATCATTATAAAGACACCACCAACTTGCACAGTGCCTTTTTGACATCTTAGGTCAATGGCTTCCTGGGATCTGCGCCACACTCTAATGCTACTGTGGTGTCACCGCCAGACACCACACTTGCTAGGTGGTAGCCTTTAAATCGGCCGCGGTCCGCCAGTATACGTCGGACCCGCGTGTCGCCACTATCAGTGATTGCAGACCGAGCGCCGCCACACGGCAGGTCTAGAGAGACGTCCTAGTTGTACAGCCCAGTTGTACAGCCGACTTTGCTAGCGATGGTTCACTGACAAATTACGCTCTCATTTGCCGAGACGATAGTTAGCATAGCCTTCAGCTACGTCATTTGCTACGACCTAGCAAGGCGCCATTATCATTTGCTATTTATCTTGTAATGCATTTACCGTCAGATCGATGTTCACCAATTATGGATTAAAGTTAAGTATTTCAGAAGCTACGTACCTTCTTTTGCTAGTATAATTACTTTACCTGTTCCAGACCTCACGCCAGCCTGCGTGAGCTTAAACGCGTGCCTTTCGGCTTCCTCTCCTAGTGGCTTGGCTGTCTTGCCAAGTCACAACACCTACCATCAGCTCTTACCAACTGAAATCAGCACTCGTGTGAGCAAGTCACGGTTTTCCAGCCGTCCAGGTCCAACGGAAATGGTCACGAGCACAGGATAGGCGCAGCAGACGATGTCGTGCTGTTAGCAAAGGTACCCGCATCTGTCGTCTACTGCCAAAGCCCATTAACGCTAAATTTCGCAGCACCGTCTTAATGGATATTTTCGTCGCACGTCCCACATGGATTTCTGCGGCTATTTCACGCAGTGTTGCTTGTCTGTCAGCACCGCTGCTCTCAATTGTCAAGTGAAGGCGGTCAGCGACTGCGTTGTGCGTGGTGAGATGTAATGCCTGAAATCAGATATTCTCGGCACACTCTTGACACTGTGGATTTCGGAATACTGAATTCCCTAACGATTTCCGAAATGGAATGTCCCATGCGTCTTGGTCCAACTACCGTTCCGCGTCCAGAGTCCTTTAATTCCCGTCGTGTGGCCATAATCACGCCCGAAACCTTTCCAAATGAATCACCAAAGCACGGCCCTTTTATACCTCGTGTACGCGATACTGCCGCCGTCTGTATATGTGCATATTGCTATCCCATTTATCACCTCAGTGTAGTCCAAATAACAGTAAAGGAGGATGAAAAGGGGGACTTGCAGGTGGATGCAGAATGTAACGCAGGAGAGGCAAAAGGCTGGCCCCGAGAGACACCAATCTGCCGGGCTCAGACTGCGAGGGGTCGGCGGAGCGTGCAAACCGTACCATGCTGTCCCGGTGGGTTGCTGCTTCTCCGGCCATCTACCGGGGCTGACCCGTGTACCGTCGGGCTAGGTCGCGAGACCGAGGCTGGGCAGACTGAATCCAGCGACGTGTTAACGTACCTCTGCAGTGCCTAGGCGATGTCATTATCGTCGCCGTGGACGGCGCATGGTGCCTTTGTACAAGACTTTGAAAGCCATGCACATTGACCTTGCTGGGCAGTTCAATAAGCAGCAGCTTACTCGAGGTCCAAACGTGTTTCGAGGACTTATGCTGCAGTTTACTTGTGAAGTAACTGCTGTCTTTGCAGGTAGTACATGGTTGACCTTAGCTGTCGTTTGGGGCAGTCATGCTGACTATGGTGGCCTTGAAGTTTTAGTTTGAATCCTGGCGGTAGGAAAGTGACATTGCCAAGGTGATGGCGCACAGATCCTTACATTCGTAAACTATGTTTAGTTTACCGGAGAGCGAGGACACTTAACACAATTAGTGGTGACTGTCCAGCTAGAGAGAAGTCAAGCATATACGGGATATTTCAAAAGGTGAAAGATGTCAAACGGTTCCACAAGTTTACATCTTCTATATACGTGAAACTTGGGGTGAATTTTAGCTTAAATGTCTAAACGTTGGTAGTTGTAAGTTGCCGCTTCGTGTGGCTGCAAGTAGTTGTCTCTCCGGTGCAAGTAACCCGCTCGCCCCTTCAGTATCATATGGGCAAGTCGAGATGGCGGTAACACAGCGACAATAGGAGTTTTGCGTTCTCCGTTTCAACAGCTGTAATTCGGTTACATTTAAGCGGCGTCGTTTTCGTCGAGAGTGCCTCGTACGATCAGATCATTAGACGATGGCTCCATCAGTTCCAAGACGCTGAACAACTGGCCTCTAACGTGCCCTGATTTCACAGTATGCGATTTCTTAAACCTTCTGAGCGCGTCTGTGAAGGACCCATTCTGTGTGTCTCTCACCAACTCTGGGTGAACTGCAGCTTCACCTAGCAGCATCAGACGACTTTTACTACCGTGTAAATATTTGTCGAACGTCCGGTGGAGGGGACATAGATCACTTGCGAAAAGTACTAAAAACTTTGATCCCAAACATATCTGTGAGAAGCACCCGGAGGTTTTACCTGTATCTATGCAAAATCGAAGGTTTCCTTGAAAATAAAGGTATTGTAGTTCTAAGTCTGAGTTAAATTTCTCCACAGTTTCTGAATTCATTTATATACACTCCTGGAAATGGAAAAAAGAACACATTGACACCGGTATGTCAGACCCACCATACTTGCTCCGGACACTACGAGAGGGCTGTACAAGCAATGATCACACGCACGGACACACCAGGAACCGCGGTGTTGGCCGTCGAATGGCGCTATCTGCGCAGCATTTGTGCACCTCCGCCGTCAGTGTCAGCCAGTTTGCCGTGGCATACGGAGCTCCATCGCAGTCTTTAACACTGGTAGCATGCCGCGACAGCGTGGACGTGAACCGTATGTGCAGTTGACGGACTTTGAGCGAGGGCGTATAGTGGGCATGCGGGAGGCCGGGTGGACGTACCGCCGAATTGCTCAACACGTGGGGCGTGAGGTCTCCACAGTACATCGATGTTGTCGCCAGTGGTCGGCGGAAGGTGCACGTGCCCGTCGACCTGGGACCGGACCGCAGCGACGCACGGATGCACGCCAAGACCGTAGGATCCTACGCAGTGCCGTAGGTGACCGCACCGCCACTTCCCAGCAAATTAGGGACACTGTTGCTCCTGGGGTATCGGCGAGGACCATTCGCAACCGTCTCCATGAAGCTGGGCTACGGTCCCGCACACCGTTAGGCCGTCTTCCGCTCACGCCCCAACATCGTGCAGCCCGCCTCCAGTGGTGTCGTGACAGGCGTGAATGGAGGGACGAATGGAGACGTGTCGTCTTCAGCAATGAGAGTCGCTTCTGTCTTGGTGCCAATGATGGTCGTATGCGTGTTTGCCGCCGTGCAGGTGAGCGCCACAATCAGGACAGCATACGACCGAGGCACACAGGGCCAACACCCGGCATCATGGTGTGGGGAGCGATCTCCTACACTGGCCGTACACCACTGGTGATCGTCGAGGTGACACTGAATAGTGCACGGTACATCCAAACCGTCATCGAACCCATCGTTCTACCATTCCTAGACCGGCAAGGGAACTTGCTGTTCCAACAGGACAATGCACGTCCGCATGTATCCCATGCCACCCAACGTGCTCTAGAAGGTGTAAGTCAACTACCCTGGCCAGCAAGATCTCCGGATCTGTCCCCCATTGAGCATGTTTGGGACTGGATGAAGCGTCGTCTCACGCGGTGTGCACGTCCAGCACGAACGCTGGTCCAACTGAGGCGCCAGGTGGAAATGGCATGGCAAGCCGTTCCACAGGACTACATCCAGCATCTCTACGATCGTCTCCATGGGAGAATAGCAGCCTGCATTGCTGCGAAAGGTGGATATACACTGTCCTAGTGCCGACATTGTGCATGCTCTGTTGCCTGTGTCTATGTGCCTGTGGTTCTGTCAGTGTGATCATGTGATGTATCTGACCCCAGGAATGTGTCAATAAAGTTTCCCCTTCCTGGGACAATGAATTCACGGTGTTCTTATTTCAATTTCCAGGAGTGTAGATGATGTAGTCTAGTGAAATCGGATGAACCTTTTTGAAATACCTCGTATTTTATTAATTAAAGTCCGTCAGCAGTCGGTATTTTGGGTTTTATTTCGTATACTTATTTCAGAACGAAGTCTCCATCGTCAGGGTTTCAAATTTCACTTGAGACTTTTCGTCACGGCATGTGAGGCGGGCGCACCTGAAGTTAACGTACAAGACCTAAAGCGCTTGTGAAAAGCTAACTACAGCGCTATAAAATACTTGCACCCAGCAAACTTTGCCCCTTTATTTTGTAGTCACAGTACACACCCACATTTGAAAACATTTTACAACAAAGTGTATTGCTTCATCTTGCATTTCAGTCCATTCAGTTATAAATTCTGCACTTTTTATGTGGTCTCTTGCAACATTACTAACCCTCTCTCCCTTTATAAGCGTTAACAGATCGTGTAGCATACTCCCCTATGATGCTCGCGTTGTTATGCATCCGAACACGTATTTTTGTCTCCAGAATGAGATTTTCACTCTGCAGCGGAGTGTGCGCTGATATGAAACTTCCTGGCAGATTAAAACTGTGTGCCCGACCGAGACTCGAACTCGGGACCTTTGCCTTTCGCGGGCAAGTGCTCTACCATCTGAGCTACCGAAGCACGACTCACGCCTGGTACTCACAGCTGTACTTCTGCCAGTATCTCGTCTCCTACCTTCCAAACTTTACAGAAACTCTCCTGCGAACCTTGCAGAACTAGCACTCCTGAAAGAAAGGATATTGCGGAGACATGGCTTAGCCACAGCCTAGGGGATGTTTCCAGAATGAGATTTTCACTCTGCAGCGGAGTGTGCGCTGATATGAAACTTCCTGGCAGATTAAAACTGTGTGCCCGACCGAGACCCGAACTCGGGACCTTTGCCTTTCGCGGGCAAGTGCTCTACCATTTGAGCTACCGAAGCACGACTCACGCCCGGTACTCACAGCTTTACTTCTGCCAGTATCTCGTCTCCTACCTTCCAAACTTTACAGAAACTCTCCTGCGAACCTTCTCCGCAATATCCTTTCTTTCAGGAGTGCTAGTTCTGCAAGGTTCGCAGGAGAGCTTCTGTAAAGTTTGGAAGGTAGGAGACGAGATACTGGCAGAAGTAAAGTTGTGAGGACCGGGCGTGAGTCGTGCTTGGGTAGCTCAGATGGTAGAGCACTTGCCCGCGAAAAGCAAAGGTCCCGATTTCGGGTCTCGGTCGGGCACACAGTTTTAATCTGCCAGGAAGTTTCAAGTATTTTTGTGTCACATGGTTCTGTTCGTCTCATATATAACTGTACTTCACTAATTATAAACTATTCCATATATAAGTTGTAAGATTAAGTTAAAAACGCTTTGCAAACGATTGAAAGTGCACAAACGTTAGTTTAAGTTTCCTGTGTCGCCCCCCCCCCCCCCCTCCTCCAAGGACTGAACCTTGACGTGGTGGGAGGCTCAGTACTCAATGACCCAGACGACCAATGTGGGACTGTCTGTTTCTGATAGCTGGTCGCTTGGTAAGAGGAGAGAGGAAGTCATTAGTCAGCAATGTGGGAGTTAACATGAAGAAGATCAGCGGCTTCTGAGGCGAATGAAGATATTAATCCCAACGAGCCATTTTCTCTCAACAGTGATACCCCAATGGTAGTGAAGTCGGAGAGGACGGGCCTCAGTATGTCGGATCCAGCGGAAGAGGCAACCCACCACGCAGAACAAAAATCCACGTCTCGTCTGACTTGCATCAAGTCAGCGTCTCTCTACACGTTGAAGGCGGCCGCAAAAATCAGTAGCGTCTGTTACCAAAGAGGTCGGCTATGAAAAGCGTCTGCTCCCTTACTGTGTGGCCTGTTGAGACCCATTTGGTGATTCGATCCCAGATGTAACACCAAACAACAGCTCTTCCTAAATTCTGGAAAGTCTAGAAACTCATGTCAGAAAGAGTCAGAGCTGCATAGAACTTCTTGCATATGGCCTAAGAAGAAACATTTGCTAGGCACATTGAACATCAACCTTCACTAAAGACTGGGAAACGTATATAATTGACATAAGTGGTAAACAGACGCAACATACTCATATTAGCACTTCAGGAAACCAGATATGGTAATGAGAACGCATTTGAATCACAGGGCTGCAGGATGTATAAAGGAAAACTACGCTTGGAACAGCCTTCATGGTCAAACGGAGTCCAACAGAATCCATAACAAATTTTGCGTCCCCAGCGGAGCGAATATCACTTCTCTCGTTTAGATCAGCCAACAAGCGCTATACCATTATAAATGCACATGCACCTACCAACAATGATAAAAGAAAAAATCCAGAAAAAGCCGAACAATTTTGAAAGATACTAGAAAACAAGACAACGAAAATACCAATGCCCACATAAAAGTACTCGTGGGAGACTTTAACGCACAGATCTGTAGAGAAGAGAAATACAGCGCAATAGCAGGACACTTTCCTGCACACAAACGCGCCAATAAAAATGGAGAAAGGCTCATCAGCTTCTGCTCAGAATTTGACTTTAAACTAATGTCAACACTTTTCAAGAAATTACCAAGGAGGAAGAAGACCTTGTCTTCTCCTCATACTTATTTAATCTCATATCAACTGGATCATGTGGCAATAACCAAACAAAACCACGGACAAATCATGAAAGTATAGGTCAGAAGAGGGCTAGGCATAGATTCGGACCACTTTTTATCGGAAATCAAAACCAAATTTCAACCTAAAAAATCAAACACCAAAATTAAAAAAGTCCATAGAATTGACACAAAATTTCTGTCAAATCGAAGGAACGAATTCGTTAAAAAGTTTCACGCAAAGAAGATGGGAAACTGAGATGAAATCAGAGAAGCTATGATAGAAATGGGGAAAGCACTAGAACAACCACTAAGAAAAAGGAAGCGTAAGTAGTGTAGTGAGATATGTGACGATGCGATGGACTACAGAGTAACTGCTTGGAAAAAATAACTACTGCGAAAAGGAAAGAGACTGGAACACATCCACAGAGATCAGAAAACAGACATCAAAAATTACTCTAACGGAGAAACGGAAATACGACAAACAACAATTAGAGGAAATACATGCAGATTTCAGACATAATAACACTAGGGCCTACCCCCATGAACCATGGACCTTGCCGTTGGTGGGGAGGCTTGCGTGCCTCAGCGATACGGATGGTCGTACCGTAGGTGCAACTACAACGGAGGGGTATCTGTTGAGAGGCCAGACAAACGTGTGGTTCCTGAAGAGAGGCAGCAGCCTTTTCAGTAGTTGCAGGGGCAACAGTCTGGATTATTGACTGACTTGGCCTTGCAACATTAACCAAAACGGCCTTGCTGTGCTGGTACTGCGAACGGCTGAAAGCAAGGAGAAACTACGGCCGTAATTTTTCCCGAGGGCCTGCAGCTTTACTGTATGCATAAATGATGATGGCGTACTCTTGGGTAAAATATTCCGGAGGTAAAATAGTCCCCCATTCGGATCTCCGGGCGGGGACTACTCAGGAGGACGTCGTTATCAGGAAAAAGAAAACTGGCGTTCTACGGATCGGAGCGTGGAATGTCAGATCCCTTAACAGGGCAGGTGGATAAGAAAATTTAAAAAGGGAGACGAGTAGGTTAAAGTTAGATATAGTGGGAATTCGTGAAGCTCGGTGGCAGGAGGAACAAGACTTTTGGTCAGGTGAATACAGTGTTATAAACACAAAATCAAATAGGGGTAATGCAGGAGTAGGTTTAATAATGAATAAAAAAATTGGAGTGCGGGTAACCTACTACAAACAGCGTAGTGAACGCATTATTGTGGCCAAGGTAGACACGAAGCCCACGCCTACTACAGTAGTACAAGTTTATATGCCAACTAGCTCTGCAGATGATGAAGAAATTGAAGAAATGTATGATGAGATAAAAGACATTATTCAGGTAGTGAAGGGAGATGAAAATTTAATAATCATGGGTGACTGGAATTCGAAAGTAGGAAAAGGGAGAGAAGGAAACATAGTAGGTGAATATGGATTGGGGGTAAGAAATGAAAGAGGAAGCCGCCTGGTAGAGTTTTGCACAGAGCACAACTTAATCATAGCTAACACTTGGTTCAAGAATCATGAAAGAAGGTTGTATACATGGAAGAATCCTGGAGATACTAGAAGGTATCAGATAGATTATATAATGGTAAGACAGAGATTTAGGAACCAGGTTTAAAAATTGTAGGACATTTCCAGGGGCAGATGTGGACTCTGACCACAATCGATTGGTTATGAACTGTAGATTAAAACTGAAGAAACTGCAAAAAGGTGGGAATTTAAGGAGATGGGATCTGGATAAACTGAAATAACCAGCGGTTGTACAGAGTTTCAGGCAGAGCACAAGGGAACAATTGACAGGAATGGGGGGAAAGAAGTACAGTAGAAGAAGAATGGGTAGCTCTGAGGAATGAAGTAGTGAAGGCAGCAGAGGATCAAGTAGGTAAAGAGACGATGGCTAGTAGAACTCCTTGGGTAACAGAAGAAATATTGAATTTAGTTGATGAAAGGAGAAAATATAAAAATGCAGTAAATGAAGCAGGCAAAAAGAAATACAAACTTCTCAAAAATGAGATCGACAGGAAGTGCAAAATGGCTAAGCAAGGATGGCTACAGGACAAATGTAAGGATGTAGAGGCTTATCTCACTAGGGGTAAGATAGATACCGCCTACAGGAAAATTAAAGAGACCTTTGGAGAAAAGAGAACCACTTGTGTGAATATCAAGGGCTCAGATGGAAATCCAGTTCTAACCAAAGAAGGGAAAGCAGAATGGTGGAACTTGTAATAGAGGGTCTATACAAGGGCGATGTACTTGAGGACAATGTTATGGAAATGGAAGAGGATGTAGATGAAGATGAAATGGGAGATACGATACTGCGTGAAGAGTTTGACAGAGCACTGAAAGACCTGAGTCGCAAAAAAGCTCCGGGAGTAGACAACATTCCATTAAAACTACTGATGGCCTTGGGAGAGTCAGTCCTGACAAAACTCTACCATCTGGTGAGCAAGATGTATGAGACAGGCGACATACCGTCAGACTTCAAGAAGAATATAATAATTCCAATCCCAAAGAAAGCAGGTGTTGACAGATGTGAAAATTACCGAACTATCAGTTTAATAAGTCACAGCTGCAAAATACTAACGCGAATTCTTTACAGACGAATGGAAAAACTAGTAGATGCCGACCTCGGGGAAGATCAGTTTGGATTCCGTAGAAATATTGGAACACGTGAGGCAATACTGACCTTACGACTCATCTTAGAAGAAAGATTAAGGAAAGGCAAACCTATGTTTCTAGCATTTCTAGACAAAGAGAAAGCTTTTGACGATGTTGACTGGAATACTCTCTTTCAAATTCTGAAGGTGGCAGGGGTAAAATATAGGGAGCGAAAGGCTATTTACAATTTGTACAGAAACCAGATGGCAGTTATAAGAGTTGAGGGGTATGAAAGGGAAGCAGTGGTTGGGAAGGGAGTGAGACAGGGTTGTAGCCTCTCCCCGATGTTATTCAATCTGTATATTGAGCAAGCAATAAAGGAAACAAAAGAAAAGTTCGGAGTAAGTATTAAAATCCATGGAGAAGAAATAAAAACTTTGTGGTTCGCCGATAACATTGTAATTCTGTCAGTGACAGCAAAGGACTTGGAAGAGCAGTTGAACGGAATGGACAACGTCCTGAAAGGAGGGTATAAGATGAAGATCAACAAAAGCAAAACGAGGATAATGGAATGTAGTCGAATTAAGTCGGCCGAAGCTGAGGGTATTAGATTAGGAAATGAGACACTTAAAGTAGTAAAGGAGTTTTGCTATTTGGGAAGCAAAATAACTGATGATGGTCGACGTAGAGAGGATATAAAATGTAGACTGGCAATGGCAAGGAAAGCGTTTCTGAAGAAGAGAAATTTGTTAACATCGAGTATAGATTTAAGTGTCAAGAAGTCGTTTCTGAAAGTATTTGTATGGAGTGTAGCCATGTATGGAAGTGAAACATGGACGATAAGTAGTTTGGACAAGAAGAGAATAGAAGCTTTCGAAATGTGGTGGTACAGAAGAATGCTGAAGATTAGATGGGTAGATCACATAACTAATGAGGAGCTATTGAATAGAATTGGGGAGAAGAGGAGTATGTGGCACAACTTGACAAAAAGGAGGGACCGGTTAGTAGGACATGTTCTGAGGCATCAAGGGATCACTAATTTAGCATTGGAGGGCAGAGTGGAGGGTAAAAATCGTAGAGGGAGACCAAGAGATGAATACAATTAGCAGATTCAGAAGGATGTAGGTTGCAGTAAGTACTGGGAGATGAAGAAGCTTGCACAGGATAGAGTAGCATGGAGAGCTGCATCAAACCAGTCTCAGGACTGAAGACCACAACAACAACAACAACAACAACAACACTAGGGACTTCTAGAAAGTTTTCGAAGGTAAAATAAGAGGTTACAAGCTGATGAGCCTACAATTCAAAGTTTCAACAGGCACACCGATTACCAGTGACAACGACAACTGTGAGTTACCAGCAAAATTCTTCAAAAATCTCTTAAACTGTGAGGAACCAACACAACGACTAATTTTCAGACAACCTCAAAAGGAAAACCCACCTTTACAACCACTATCACTGCATCAAACTGAAGAATAAATTGGCCAGCTGAAAGACAATAGGGCGCCAGGTGAAGATGGGATATTAACTGAGATGTGGAAACTGGGAGGGAAGCGGGCTGCTGAAACCATTTATGGGTTATTAAAGACTGCCGGGAGAAAGGAAGAATACCAGACGGCTGAAAGCAAGCCGTACTCCATCCGCAAAATAAGAAGGGTGACAGGACAGATACCAATTATTACCGAGGCATATCTCTGCTTCCAATGACCTATAAAATTATATCCAAAGCTCTACTGAATAAGACAGGAGATCATAGAGAACATACAACTGGCGAGTACCAATCAAATTTTTAACTTTAAAACTATTTTCAGGATCAGAACAATGCGGAACCTTAACACAGTTGTTACATTCATTGATTTCAAAAAAGCATATGATTCTGTAGAGAGACAGACAGTATTGCTAACACTGAAAGAAGCAGGAATCGATAAAACTAGTCGAACAGACACTCACAGACACTACTTCAAAAGTTAAATTTCTAGGAGAAATTTCTGAATCCTTAAGAATTAACAGGTGTTCGGCAGGGTGATGGGCTCTCACTGATTCTCTTCAATCTGGTCTTCTACAAGGCCATGAGAGAATGGGATAAATAGCTATAAGAGAAAAACATCGAAGGAATCCATCTAGCACAAGAAGAAGATCTGAGGTGAAATGACTCGCTATTGCTGTTGATATTTCCGTAATTTATAAGGACAAAACAGGTGCAAAGATAATGATAGAAACACTTCACGAAATTGCAGCTAAAACCAGATTACTAATATCATACGAAAAAACGGAATACATTGAACATAAACACAACAGAGAAAAGCATGTACAGACACAACACGGAAATATCAAAAGGGTGGCTACGTTTAAGTATTAGGGAGACAGGATGCAATCAATTGGGTTAGATAACACTACAAGTAAGGAAAGATAGAGGAAAATGGAATTAGCATACAAACTCACCCAAAATCGCTATAATAAAAGGTCAGTAACATTCCAGGCAAAAATTAAACACCACGAACAGTAATTAAACCCGAAGCGCTTTATAGATCTGAATGCCTAACACTAAAAGAAAAAGGTGAACAAGAAGAATTGGAAAAGAAAGAAAATACTTAGAATTTTAGGACCACATAAGAACAAAGATAACAACTGAACGATGAGGAGAAACGAAGAGCTATACAGAAACATCGAAAAATCACTGACGCAATAAGAAAGAGGAGATTAAAGTTTTATGGTCATATTTACAGAATGAATGTCAATAGGCTAACGAAGAAAATTTTTAATTTCATTTCCAAATTAAAAAACACCACAGGATGGCTGGAAGAGACAGGAAAGGACTTGACAAAGCTTAAGACACCATACAGAAGACACCATGCAGGGCAGGGAAAGCTTAAAGCTACAGATTAGCACTGTCAGATTTCCTGTCCAACAACGTAACTCACAACCTAGGAGGGTGATGTCAAATGAACAGAAGCAGGGCATCACCCAAGTTTTGAGAAGACAAAAGGGAAAGTAGTGTACCTTTGACGTAAGTTCAAAGCGATCTGTAACTGGCCAAATCCTGTAATTAAAAAAAGTTCCTGTCAGGTACATGTCAACCAGTGAGTAAAAACAGAGTGAGATTTGTCGTCTACACAGTTACCGTGAGTTTAGGCTTCACAACGTCTTTCTAAAACGAAAAATTATTTACCTGCTGCAGAGAGTAATTGTTAGCTCAAATCAATACCGCTGAACAAAGCCTAAAATGTCCTCCACAGCAACACATAATCATACAGAGTTCCAAATCGAAGACCGGGTCCAGAGAAGAGAGTTGTTATAACAGTTGTATTGTAGGTGCATTATATAGAAAGGTAAAACAAGCTGCTGTGAAATTAAAACCAAGCGGGAAAGCATTAAGAGTGCAATGGTAATTCCATTGTTAAACGCAGAGAAAATAACTGATAGGCGGGAAGACTACACTGAAGTGGAAGGAACTGTATGATAACGTGATGGAAGTAGAAATCGGTGTCGATATGGAAGACTGAGGGGTTCAGTATTCAAGTAAGAGTTTGATATTGCTACAGAAGGCTTGCGACTGAATAAGGCAGAAGGTATACGTAGTAACCCTTCGGTATTTATACAATCCCTGGACGAAGTGGCACTCAAACGACAATTGAAGTCAGTGTGCAAAGTCTAGGAGACTGGAGATATGCCATTAGACTTTCGGAAAAACATCATCTCCAAAGTCTCGAAGATAGCAAGAGAAGATAAGTGCGGGAACTCCGCACTATCAGCTTAAGGGGTTATGCATTCAGTTTGTTGACAAGAACAATATTCCGAATAATGTAAAAGAAAACTGAGGATCTCTTAGGATCTCCTGGACGCAAGGCCACAGACAGGCAGTTCTGACGTTGCGCTTGATAATGGAAGCAATACTTAGGATTTGTAAATCTAGAAAAAGCGTTCGACAATTTAAAATGATGCAAGATGTTCGAAACCCCCAGAAAAATAGGTGTATGCTGTAATGGAAGACCGGTAAGATAAGATATGTATAAGATACAAGACGGAAAAATAGTAGTGGAAGATGAAGAACGAAATGCTCAGATCGAAAAGGATGTATGACAAGGATGTAGCCTTTCACGCCTATTTTCAATCTGCGCATTGAAGAAGCATGATGGAGGTGAAAGATTCAGAATTAGGATTAAAGTTCAGCGTGAAACTATATCAATGATAAGATTCACTGATGACATTTCTACTCTCAGTGAAAGTGAAGAGAAATTACAGGATCTGTTGAATGGTATGAGTAATCTAATGAGTACAGAATATGGACTGTGAGTAAATCAAAGAAAGACGAAAGTGATGAAAAGTAGCACAAATGAGATCAGCAATAAACATAAAACCAAAAACGGTAACCACGAAGAAGGCGAAATTCAGTAATTCTGCTACGTGGGAATTAAAACAACACATGGAGGACGAAGAAAGAAAGATGCACAAATTAGACTAGCACTGGCAAAGAGGACCTTTCTGTCCAAAAGAGGATTACTAGTATCTAATATAGCCCATATTTTGAGGAAGAAGTCTGAGACTGTACGTTTGGAGCACAGCACTGTATGGCAGTGAATCACGGACTGCGGGAAAACTGGAGAAGAAGACAATCGAAGCGTGTGCTGCAGAAGGATGTTGAAAACTGGGTGGACTGACAAGATGAGGAATAAGAAGGTCTCCGCAGAATCGGCGAAGAAAAGATAATGTGGAAAATAACTGACAAGAGGAAGGGGCAGGACAATAGGACATGTCTTAAGGCATCAGGGAATAAGTTCCACGGTATTAGTGCGGTCTGTAGACGGTTGAAATTGCAGGGAAAGACAGGGAGTGGAAAACATCCAACAAATTATTGAGAACGTAGGGCGCAAATCCCACTCCTAGATGAAGAGATTGGCACAAGAGAGGAATTCGTAGCAGACCGCACCAAAACAGTCAGAAGGCTAATGCTGACAAAAAAATTAATGGAGAATCTCATTAATGAAGTCTTTCAATCCGCCCGCCGGGCCGGGTACTTATTTCCTGTTGAGAGCCAACAGTCACACCAATGTGACGCGTTTGCTGCTGAAGCCAGGCCTGTGCGCGCTACAAATCATATCGCCGTCATTCTCAGAGTATGTCTCCATATATCCGAAGAGCGAGGTATTAGAAAATCAACTTTACTATCTAGTGTTATTGCAGGCATTTGTTACTTATTGTGGACTTAAATCTAAAATCTAAGCTGCAACCTCTGGCACACACAGAAATTACAAGCAGTCTCGTTCTCAACGTGTCAATGACGTGTGCCTGTACTGCTTATTCGCTCTAGTTCGCCTGATGCTGATCGTAGATGAATGTCCATTTTCGTTCGAAAGCGCTATTGTTTCATATGTCAACTAACTTCAGAAAGTCGGTTTTGGACAGTTTTCGCATTGAGCAAATACAATTTTTCTTCTTCTTTTTATCCAGAACTGTGTCGCGGAAGCTTCAGCGTCATCAGTGGGTTTTCTGTTTGTTTTCTACCAATTTATGGGAAAAATTGTTTTCTCCTGTCAGAACGCATACACTTTCAGTTTCTGAATAAAGTAACAGAAAATTCTTGTCTAGCTAGTTAACACATGCTTTGGTTTCTGTAGCTTTCTGTACTTTGACTTATAGCTGTTTTTCTGTCACAGTTTATCATCAGCAACCTCAGAGAACTCAATATACCAAAAATTATTTGCATTGAAAATTACGTTTGGGAATATTAGACTGTACTCTTTATGAAAATTTGTGTTCTGTGTGTGTGCGTTAGTGTGAGTGTATGCAATATGTTTACACTTAACTTTACAGTTTTCCAAAACGGCATTTCAAACTGGTACTGTTTCATTGTTTAAAGATTACTAAAACAAAATGACGAAGAGTTAATGTATTCTTAGCGGGAGTTTTGAAACTTGTTTTGACTCTAGGGTTTGAGATCTCTCTCTCTCTCTCTCTCTCTTTATTATTTCTTTTAAATCTAGTTTGGCTTTCTGTGTTTGGTAGTTTTCTTCAATTATTAGTTTCTGTAGGCGTCTTTGGTGCATTTGAGAATTTTTAGGTCATCTTTGATCTATGTTGGTCTACGCCCAGTTCCATAAGGTGTTCTGAAAATGTAGAATGATACCTACTACTTTTACTCGTCTGTGTACCTAATATTCAATTTCTGCTTGTCTGTTCAATATAAATTCCATTTTATAAATATCAGATGTATTATGTTTGTCTATGTTGTTAATGGTTGTCTTTGTTTTCTCCGTATTGAGTTATATGTTCTGTACGCTATTTTCAGCCCTTGTTCTGTGAGTAGATTGCCTACCCTATCAGCTGCTTTGTTGCTGTAAATGAAATTGTACCATTTGTTCATTGTTGTGGGTGCTCCTTATTCATTTGTGTTTGTGTGTGTATGTTTTGTGTATATATGTTCAGTGTGCCTATATATATATATATATATATATATATATATATATATGTGTGTGTGAGTGTGTGTGTGTGTGTGTGTGTGTGCCAGGTGACCATCTTTGCTTTAATTTAGCATTCCGTTTGTCTGTGGCGTTATGTGCCATACACATTCTAAACACTATTTGACTGATTATCTGTAGTTCATTTTTCTAGTTGTCCTCATTGAGTGAAGTTTTATCCTATCTATGAAGCGTATATTGCGAACTGGCTTGTTTGTGTGTAGTAGGGTGGCTTGAGTTTCTTTGTGTGGTTGTACTGTCAACCTCAAGATCAATGTTCTTCTGAAGTCGCTAAATTCAAAGCTGACAGCACCAGTTCAGGCTGTATAACGTTCTCATTTACTTCATGAAAAGCGAAGTGTTGCTTCATAGATGCCATAACGATCTTCTTTGTTGTAATTGAAATTTGATTTTCGTAACATGTAACTTTCTAGCCATTACGTTTGCTATTCTTAAGTATCCTTCATATTATGTTAAATAATTTGATAAATTTTATTTTTAAATAATACGATACCAAATACGCACACTGGTTAGGGTATTTATTTTGATTTATTTATTTATGTTTTTATTGTTATAGTTTTGCCGCGTTCGTATGTCAGTTCGCATTTTTTGTGAAAGGTACAGCAGTAACCTTTACATAAGACCTCGAGCTGTAAGAAGATATTAGTAATTGCAACTACCATTTTATATGACTCGTGGTATGCCAGAAATAGAGAAAAGCATTTCCGGAGCAAACTTTTCGGGTATGTGTGGATTGCAGCTAGATCTTATCGCATCCCAAGCCTCTGCTCTAAAACAGGTCAATGCATAAAATTCTAAAGCTTTTAATAACACTCACAATCATCATCAAAGGTAAAACTGCTGACTCATTGGATTTTGTCGGTGTCCTCCTTTTGTGGGTAAGTACCAATGTCCAGACCTTTCCAGTGGCTGGACTGAAATTACACGTGCGAGGCAGAGATTCAATTCACTCTCCGCAAGGCAGTTCCAGCCCACCGCAGAACTACGTGACGTCACAGAATGTGGGTGAGGGCCACAGACTGCTCCTAAACTACAGACGCCGCCTCTCTGACACCCTCAAGTTTCATTTCTTGTTCCTTCCTGAAGTCAAAGGCCCGCACCAATGATCTGCCAACTGCCTCAAAACTGCTGTATTGTAATCAAGTCTTGGCTCACTTTTTCTAATGCTTCTCAGTAATACGATGCAGGGGAGAAAATTTTCATCTTTTATAACTGTATTTTGTGTCCATCCTCTGACAGTAACCAAATTCCTATCTTCAGTTTGAAAGAAAGAAGAAAGAATTTAACGTCTCGTCAGTGACAAGATCAGTAAAGACGGAACAAAACATCAATGTTGAGTCGGATGGTCCGAGAAATTGGTTGCGTCCTTTTCAAAGGAACCATACCGGCATTTGCGTTGACAAAATTGCAGAAGCCTCTTCAATTTGGTGGAGCACGAAAAACAAAGGGCTGTTGTTGTTTTGCGACGGTGACGTGATGGCTTAGTGGATGCACTATTCATTTAAATTTTCCCTTTCCATTCTTTGAATGACAAGGAACAATTTTCAGTTTGAGTTAAGGGATTTATGATTTTTGAGGAACATGATGTAATAGAGGCAATATAGGGATTGGTGCACATGAGCCGAAAGAAATAGAAAGTAATGAAAGAAAAACCTATAAGCCGTTAGAAACGCAAATAACAACAAATCCAAAAATCCTAGATTCAATCCCTAGTTGATTCTAAAATTTTTTGGCGCTTACCGCTTCTTTCACGTTTTGCAATAAATTATTAATGTGAAAAAATGAAAAGGACAGCCACGCGGCACTAGCGACAGGGAAGACCATACAGTTCGGCGTATGGCTCTAGCGCGTCGTACTGCATTTGCAGCAGCAATTTGAGCAGCATTTGGCATCACATTCACCCAACGACCTTTTACAAATCGGTTACTTCCAGGACAGCACCGAGCACGTAGTGTGCATACCACAAATCACCGCCATTGCGACTTCAGTGATGTCAGGCGAAAGCCCATAGTAGGGCAGGCTGGAGATCTGTTGTGTTTTATGATGAAAGTTGGTTTTGCCTCGGTGCCAGTGGTGGCCGCGTGTTGGTTAGGAGGAGGCAAGTTGAGGGTCCGTATCCACGCGTCTGCGTGCTAGACACAGTGGGCTACAGCTGGAGTTCTAGTCTAGGGTGCGAGCCCGTATGACATCAGGAGCACCCTCGTAGTTATCCCACGCACCCTGACTGCAATATTGTACATCAGTCTGGTGATTCGACCTGTTGTGGTGTTTATAAAAAAAAAAGCATTCCAGGGGTGTTTTTCAATAGGATAACGCTCGCCCACATACCGCTGTTGTAATCCAGCGTGCTCTACAGAGTGTTGACATATTACCTCGGCCAGCTCGATCACCAGATCTGTCTCCATTCTAGCACATGTGGGACTTCATCCGACGACTACTCCAGCGTCATCCACAACCAGCAATAGCCGTCCCTGTATTGACCGACCAAGAGCAACAAGCGTAGAACTCCATCCAACACCTTTACAACACACTGAACGCACTGTACCAGCATTTCACATTTGGAATGGCCCATCACGTCCTTACATTGTTAATCAATAAAATATGTTACCTAGACAAACGTATGCCCGAAATTTCATTATTCTACGCTAATTGTTTTTTGGTGTTATGATATTTTTTTCCGTCGTGTAGCTCATATAAGAGGAGAATAGAAGCTTTTTAAATCTGATGCTACAGAAGAACACTGAAGTTTAGGTAGGTACATAGTACAGCTAATGAAATTACACTCTAACGAATAGGGGAGAAAAGTAATTTATTGCACAACTGCACAACAACGAATAAGGAATCGGATGATGGGGGAAATTCAGAGGAGGGGGAGGGGGGGAGGGATTTTAGAGGGAGACCAAGGCTTGACTTCAGTGCACAGATTATATGGATATAGTTTGCAGTAAATATGGAGAGATTAACAGGATTGTGGAGGACAGAACAGGTTGGAGAGCTGCAGCAGAGCCGTCTTTGGACTCACGCCCACACCACGCTACAGCTCTAAGTCGATCGGTACTGCCTGACACCAGCCTATGCACTGTTCTTTTTATCTCTTCCAAGGGTTTAGTCCTAAAGAACGCAGCTGACAAAACTAACGGCTATTGGTTATCAATTTATTACATTTCAAGAAATCTACTTCAATGTGGTCATCTAAAAAGGCTGCTCAAGTTTAATGTTTCTTAATTTTACCGAACTAGTAGCGGCAGAAGTAAAATATTCAAGTAGTAATATGGAACCATTACAAGCATTGTTTCACGACATCCCATCCATGTCTCAAGAAGAGATACAGAAGTCGATAGAAAAACTTCTTTGACTGTTGAATCTCTTGGACACCTGGCGTTGCAACAGTAACCCATCTTGGAAACGTGCGTTCGCAGGCGTAGTTGGGACGTTCAAGCTGCCTGACGACGCATCTGATGTTTGTAGGTCAAAAGTTGCTCGTGTTAAATGAACAAAGCAAAGTATTACTCCCTTATAATTCCATGTGCGTTACAACGCTAACAATCGTAGTGGTAAGACATATTGAGAACCAAGTTTATTGTTACAGTCAAGGCAAAGAGTCAAAAGAACGAGTTATTTACTGTGAGCTAACGAACGATTTACGCACGCCAGAAGTGAGATCGAATTTGTTTCTGTAGGACATACGACGGCGATGGACTGCTGAGGGTAGTGTGGTGGAAGTTAATAGTATTTCGTGACTTTAATTACTCATAAATGATACTTCAGGCAGATAGAAAAAATAAAACAAGTTACCTATTGTCAGCGTAACAATTCGCTTGATCTCAAAAATGATTATCCCGGCTACTATTTGTCACTCTGCTAAAGAAATCTCCACTTGACGTTGTACAGAAATGTTGTGTGTTAAGTCGTGTGAGTGGCACTAAATTCCATATCATTTATCAGATTTTACACAACTGTTCTTAAGATGGAAGCACTTTTGTCTAACAAACGGAACATTTAGTCACGAAATACTACCCGGGCACAACACTGACGTATGTCTCCTATTAAAATATTTCATGTATCCAGAATGAGATTTTCACTCTGCAGCGGAGTGTGCGCTGATATGAAACTTCCTGGCAGATTAAAACTGTGTGCCCGACCGAGACTCGAACTCGGGACCTTTGCCTTTCGCGGGCAAGTGCTCTACCAACTGAGCTACCGAAGCAGGAGAGCAGGACAGCTTCTGTAAAGTTTGGAATGTAGGAAACGAGGTACTGGCAGAAGTTAAGCTGTGAGTACCGGCCGTGAGTCGTGCTTCGGTAGATCAGTTGGTAGACCACTTGCCCGCGAAAGGCAAAGGTCACGAGTTCGAGTCTCGGTCGGGCACACAGTTTTAATCTGCCAGGAAGTTTCATATTTCATGTAAATAATTAGGCTTCATACATCAGCAAATAAGAAATTGATATTACGTAACGTGCTGTGAGCACTATTTTTAAAGATTCAATCTGAGTTTAATTCTGTCTTTTAAAGTAGATTCGGGACCACCGGTGCACATTTATTTCCATTCATTTATATCTGACAACATTTACGTTTATTAAAATTCTCGATTCAAAACTGCCGCGGAGATATTTTTTGTAAGATGGCGACAGACAGACGATAGTCAAATTGTCTATTGTTGTTCTCGATTCCTTTTATATCAAGTTAATATATTCAGATAAAAGCCTTTAAGCCTTTTGTTCTCTATTCTTTAGCATTTAAAATTATTCTCAATGAAAAATGTTGCATATTTTTTATACCAGCTACTAGTAACCTCCGCTGTAAGTTACTTGCGCTAATGGCTGAGTTCCTAATTGGGGAGCTGAAAAATTAACACTTAAAAACATTAATTAGACTGGATTACAATTGAAATAAATACAAATCCACGTCAAGACAATAGCGACTCTATTTTTCAAATAATAATTAACGATACAGTTACAGGTTTTCTCTTTACAGGCCTCACAAGTCTTACGTCCGAACAGTTCATCGCTTAGCACAGGAAGAACAACTGAACCACAATTATCACAGATAACAAAAAAAGATTATAATTGTCGTTGTCTATGAATATAGTTCGCTGATAATAGTTTTAATTCACACACAAATTAAATTATTACAGAAATAATGAAACAATTATCGTCATTTTTACACCATACAGTCTTTTTTATACGTAGTTTCGATAATATTTGTTGAAGTTTGTACGCTTAGTTCATTTTAACATCTTGTGGCTAGAACATAGTGTCGTGGATATTACAGCAGGAAGATTGATGTTTACTGTCACCTTGACCAGGAGATCAGACGAGACAGTGTGCATGCTCGAACTGCATAATTATGGGGCAGGAATCTACCATGGCACGGTCAAAGAAAACACATCAGCATTTGCTTGGAGTGATTTAGGAAAAGTATAGAGAAACTAAATTTCGACACTTTCATTGGGAATTGGACACCACCGGTTCTGATTGAAGCTCAGTGCTTCAACCATTGAACTATGCAGCTCGGCACTCTGGATCGCAGCAAACCGTTTTGCATTATTTTGGATGGTTTATGTTCATTTTACAATATATCTGGAATGGCAGCTCTGAAAGTTTGGCGACTGTTAAGCTCCAACAGGTGCAGACCAGGATCTCTTTGATCCTAAGGTCAACTTCCAGCAGACTGACGTACATCACAAGAGAAAAATCCCAACAACAAACGCTGCAAGGTGCGCCCAGCCCTTTCATCGCATCAGCTTTCCGGGTCGAGGCGCAGGAGGCAATTTTTCGGGGATATCGGTTCGGTAAAGGCAAATTAATCGCCTGGCGCTCGGATCTGAATAACAAAGGGGTCAGGTGGCCCGCCATGTATGCAAAGCAAACGGCGGCTGCCGGCGGCGCGTGGCTTAGCGATACGCATCGGCCATGAATACATGCGCCGTATGTAGAGCGCGCCATGCATCACATCACGCTAATCTCCCCCCCTGTCGCCGCCCGGCCGAGTTTTAACTCAATTAACGCCGCCACGCCCGCAGCCATGCAGTGCAGCCAACGGCGCTCTTCAGTGCTCACTCACTACGAGCGACTACCCATGGTCTACTCGCCAGTAAAGTAACGAAATGGATTCGCTGTAACTGTGTAAACAACAAAGCTTCTTAACCACGCATTAAATAGTTGCATTCGAGAGCTACATGCGGCTTTATTTATCCCAAGCAACTTGGACATTCCTAATGCTTCATGAACGATTCAAAAACCTAAACGTGACTTAGAAATGGTTGGTAAGCTGTTTCCGTGACGGTCTCTTTAAAATATAAATAAAAGCACATCGCAACCATGCAGTAAACTTTAAGCTTTTTGCCCGCATCTCGTGGTCGTGCGGTAGCGTTCTCGCTTCCCACGCCCGGGTTCCCGGGTTCGATTCCCGGCGGAGTCAGGGATTTTCTCTGCCTCGTGATGGCTGGGTGTTGTGTGCTGTCCTTAGGTTAGTTAGGTTTAAGTAGTTGTTAGTTCTAGGGGACTGATGACCATAGCTGTTAAGTCCCATAGTGCTCAGAGCCATTTGAACCATTTTTTAAGCTTTTTGTTTTCTTTACGACATTTTTCGAAAGTATTCCTCTAACATCAGGTGCAGTTCTCCCGGGTAAACAATGAAGTCTCTCGTGCCTCTCGTTGCTGTGATCTCTGGATTCCTATTCTGCATGAAGGTTATCGAACTTCGGTAGATATTGACCATAGCTTTATATTTTTAGGTTGGTCAAACGTTCGTAGCGTTTTTGCATAAGTTTACAATAAACACAACAGATACACGTAAAAGAGACTTTACTCATAAATAATATATTCTCCTTCACTGTTTACAGCAGTCTACCATCCCTGGGGTAAGCCGAGGGGGGTTAGCCGAGCGGTCTTAGGCGCTGCAGTCATGGACTGTGCGGCGGGGCCCGGCGGAGGTTCGAGTCCTCCCTCGGGCATGGGTGTGTGTGTTTGTCCTTAGAATAATTTAGGTTAAGTAGTGTGTAAGCTTAGGGACTGATGACTTTAGCAGTTAAGTCCCATAAGATTTCGCACATATTTGAACTTTTTTTTTTCTCTGGGGTAATTTCTCGATTCCAAAACTGTAGAAATCGCATGGATTTGAGGCGGAGAACTTGTCGAGCCACATTTGGAGCGCATTTTCATCCGGAAAGGAAGTTGCTTGAAGATTGTTCGATAGAGAGTGGAAAAGGTGAAAATTTGAGGGAGCAAATGGCTCTAAGCACTATGGGACTTAACATCTGAGGTCATCAGTCCCCTAGACTAAGTAACCTAAAGACATCAGACACATACAAGCCCGAGGCAGGATTCGAACCTGCGAGCGTAGCACCAGAGCCACAGCGGCCGGCTCTGAGGGACCAAGATCAGATGAAAAAATTGGGTGCGGAATGACTTCCCATCTCAACTCCTGTATAGTGTCTTTAATAAGTCTAGCACTATGCAGGCGGGCGTTATGGTGAAGTAGCATTACTTCACACAGTCTCCCAGGTCGTTGTTCTCGGATTCAGTCTTCAAGATATCTCAGATTTTGGCACTGAATGTCAGCAGTGTTGGTTGCACCTCGGGGAAGCAATTCTTAGGACACCACATAGCCGCTGTTCAGACAGATGCATAACAACATCTTTTGTGGATGCGCGAAGGTCTTTGCACGGGAAGTTGCTGCTTTGTTTGGGCTCAGTCACTCCTTTATTTCCTTATTTTAACATAAAGGCACATTTCTCGTCAGTAACGATACAGGATAGGAACGGTCGGTGTTGTTCATGAGCCCACTGATGACGAGCAGGCAGAGGTACACACACAGCCACTCACTGATTTTTGTGATTTGGTCTTAGAACATACACTCGATTTTTGAACGCTCTGCTTTGTATGCAAATGTCGCACAACGGTGGAATGCTAGCAGTTCATCACATCTGCCAGTTCTCGAGTACACTGACATGGGTCGTTGTGGATTAATAAGTGTAAACGATCTTCATCAAACGCCGAATTTCTTCCTAAACATGGAGAGTCACTAGTGTCAAAACGGTTCTGCATAAAACGAGGAAACCGTTTTCTTGCCATGCTCTGTCCAGTGGCATAATCCCCAAACACAGCGCAAATATTTCTGTCTGCCTCCGCTGTTCTCACCCCTCCACTAAACTCAAACAGAAGAGTGTGTCAGAAATGTTCCGATTTATCCACTTAGCACTCCATTCCACAGTTCCTCTCACTACCTCCAAGCGACAAAATGACTATATAGAAACTCAATTATCCACAGTGAACTAAATATAAAAATCACAATCGATAAATAAACCCATAACAACCACAATACCAATATGCAAAATAAAAACGCTACGAACTTACCCACCAAACTAATATCTCGTTTCGTTGACGTATTGAAATGTGTCAATAGAAAATCCAACAGGCCATGAAAAATATTTATAAGCTAAGAAATATGTAAATAACAATTATAGTATGTAAGAAAAAGATAAGAAAAATGTTTTGTAAAATTTATTTAAGTTCTTTGCATATAGATGGTGACAGTGAGGTATCCGCACCAAGCTCTTTGTTGGCGGGAGAGCCCGCGCATTGATACATAGCGTGGCAAGAAGCGCGCAGCATTGTCGAAAGAACACTCGAGAGTCAACCTTTGTGCAGAGAAGTTGTGTGTAGAGACAGAGCGATGTGCCTGTTCACTACCAGCTTTATATTACTTGAAGACTACTATAATTGGTAATTATTAAAAATCGAAGTCATGAAGACATCAAAGGTATTTAAGCGCTAACTGAATATTGTAAATTTGTTGTTACATTTTTAATGTGTTTTATGTAAACGATCCAAACTAAAGTTTTTAAATTGAATCATTACAATGAGCTAAAAGTTTATATTCAATCATTTTCAGAATAGATCATCAATTTATAAAACTTTAGTTTGGGGATCGTTTACATCTCGCCCCCTACCTTCCAAACTTTACAGAAGCTCTCCTGCGAACCTTACAGAACTATCACTCCTGAAAGAAAGGATATCACGGAGACATGGCTTCGCCACAGCCTTGGCGATGTTTCCAGAATGAGATTTTCACTCTACTGCGGAGTGTGCGCTGATATGAACTTCCTGGCAGATTAAAACTGTATGCCCGACCGAGACTCGAACTCGGGACCTATGGAAGGTAGGAGACGAGATACTGGCAGAAGTAAAGCTGTGAGGAGGGGGCGTGAGTCGTGCTTGGGTAGCTCAGCTGGTAGAGCACTTGTCCGCGAAAGGCAAAGGTCCTGAGTTCGAGTCTCAGTCCGGCACACAGTTATAATCTGCTAGGAAGTTTCATGTGTCATGCAGTTGATATACGAACTATGATAGTAGCAAACAATCGTAACTCTGACAGCGTCATAATTTACGATCATAAAATCCAAATGTGCACTCACCGTTATCAGCGCTAGAGTGAGAAACACAGGTCTACAGACTATGTCTGTGTGAGCGTGTAAATACAGCGAGGTGGCAAAACTCACGGGGTGCCTCCTAATATCGTGCCGGACATCCATTTTCCACGCATAGTACAGCAACTAGAAGTGGCATGGACTCAAGAAGTCGTCGGAAGTTCGCTGCAGAAATATTGGGCCATGCTGCCACTACAGCCGTCCACAATTGCGGAAGTGCTTCCGGTGCAGGATTTTGTGCACGACATAACCCATCGATTATGTCTCATAAATATTTTATGGGAGTCATGTCGGCGGTCTGTGTGACCCATTCATTTCGCTTGAACTGTCCAGAATGTTGCTCTGA
Organism: Schistocerca piceifrons; assembly: GCF_021461385.2. Lineage (NCBI taxonomy): Eukaryota > Metazoa > Arthropoda > Insecta > Orthoptera > Acrididae > Schistocerca > Schistocerca piceifrons. Next base: position 71,206,149 of record NC_060139.1, read on the forward strand.
CCAATCGCAAACAATTGCGGCCCTGTAATATGGCAGAGTGTCATTCATAAAAATTCCATTTTCGTTTGGGAACGTGAAGTCTATGACTGACTGCAAATGGTCTCGAAGTAGCCGACGCAGCAATTTCCAGTCATTGGGCAGTTCAGTTGGACCAGAGGACCCAGTCCATTCCATTTACACACAACACACACCGTTTGGAGTCACCACCGGCTTGCACACTACGTTCTTCACAACTTGTGTCCGTGACCTCGTGGGGTCTGCGCCATGCTCGAACCCTACCATTAGCTTTAATTTTTTTTTTTTGTCATCAGTCTACTGACTGGCTTGATGCGGCCCGCCACGAATTCCTTTCTTGTGCTAACCTCTTCATCTCAGAGTAGCACTTGCAACCTACGCCCTCAATTATTTGCTTGACGTATTCCAATCTCTGTCTTCCTCTACAGTTTTTGCCCTCTACAGCTCCCTCTAGTACCATGGAAGTCATTCCCTCATGTCTTAGCAGATGTCCTATCATCCTGTCCCTTCTCCTTATCAGTGTTTTCCACATATTCCTTTCCTCTCCGATTCTGCGTAGAACCTCCTCATTCCTTACTTTATCAGTCCACCTAATTTTCAACATTCGTCTATAGCACCACATCTCAAATGCTTCGATTCTCTTCTGTTCCGGTTTTCCCATAGTCCATGTTTCACTACCATACAATGCTGTACTCCAGACGTACATCCTCAGAAATTTCTTCCTCAAATTAAGGCCGGTATTTGATATTAGTAGACTTCTCTTGTCCAGAAATGCCTTTTTTGCCATAGTGAGTCTGCTTTTGATGTCCTCCTTGCTCCGTCCGTCATTGGTTATTTTACTGCCTAGGTAGCAGAATTCCTTAACTTCATTGACTTCGTGACCATCAATCCTGATAAGTTTCTCGCTGTTCTCATTTCTACTACTTCTCATTACCCTCGTCTTTCTCCGATTTACTCTCAAACCATACTGTGTACTCATTAGACTGTTCATTCCGTTCAGCAGATCATTTAATTCTTCTTCAGTTTCACTCAGGATAGCAATGTCATCAGCGAATCGTATCATTGATATCCTTTCACCTTGTATTTTAATTCCACTCCTGAACCTTTCTTTTATTTCCATCATTGCTTCCTCGATGTACAGATTGAAGAGTAGGGGCGAAAGGCTACAGCCTTGCCTTACACCCTTCTTAATACGAGCACTTCGATCTTGATCGTCCACTTTTATTATTCCCTCTTGGTTGTTGTACATATTGTATATGACCCGTCTCTCCCTATAGCTTACCCCTACTTTTTTCAGAATCTCGAACAGCTTGCACCATTTTATATTGTCGAACGCTTTTTCCAGGTCGACAAATCCTATGAAAGTGTCCAGATTTTTCTTTAGCCTTGCTTCCATTATTAGCCGTAACGTCAGAATTGCCCTCTCGTCCCTTTACTTTTCCTAAAGCCAAACTGATCGTCACCTAGCGCATTCTCAATTTTCTTTTCCATTCTTCTGTATATTATTCTTGTAAGCAGCGTCGATGCATGAACTGTTAAGCTGATTGTGCGATAATTCTCGCACTTGTCAGCTCTTGCCGTCTTCGGAAATGTGTGGATGATGCTTTTCCGAAAGTCAGATGGTATGTCGCCAGACTCATATATTCTACACACCAACGTGAATAGTCGTTTTGTTGCCACTTTCCCCAATGATTTTAGAAATTCTGATGGAATGTTATCTATCCCTTCTGCCTTATATGACCGTAAGTCCTCCAAAGCTCTTTTAAATTCCGATTCTAATACTGGATCCCCTATTTCTTCTAAATCGACTCCTGTTTCTTCTTCTATCATATTAGACAAATCTTCACCCTCATAGAGGCTTTCAATGTATTCTTTCCACCTATCTGCTTTTTTCCTCTGCATTTAACAGTGGAATTCCCGTTGCACTCTTAATGTTACCACCGTTGCTTTTAATGTCACCAAAGGTTGTTTTAACTTTCCTGTATGCTGAGTGTGTCCTTCAGACAATTATATCTTTTTCGATGTCTTCACATTTTTCCTGCAGCCATTTCGTCTTAGCTTCCCTGCACTTCCTATTTATTTCATTCCTCAGCGACTTGTATTTCTGTATTCCTGATTTTCCCGGAACATGTTTGTACTTCCTCCTTTCATCAATCAACTGAAGTATTTCTTCTGTTACCCATGGTTTCATATATGCATATAGCTCTTACCAACTGCAGTATACACTCACCTGATTCGGATCCAGTCGTCTAGGATCCAACCGATATGGCCACGAGTCCAGAAGAGGCATTGCAGGCGATGTCGTGCTGTTAGCAGAGGTACTCGCTTTAGTCGTCTGTTGCCATGTTCGTCGTACGTCTCACATTGATTTCTGCGATTATTTCACGCAGCACTGGTTGTCTATTAGCACTGACAACTCCACGCAACGCCGCTGCAGTCGGTTTTGAAGTGAAGGCCATCTGCCACTGCGTTATCCGTTGTGAGGGATAATGCCTAAAATATGATGTTCTCGGCACACTCTTGGTGAATCACGGAATATTGAATTCCTTAACGATTTCCGACACGGGATGTCCCTTGTATCTAGGTCCAACTACCATTCCGCGTCCCGAGTCTGTTAATTCCCATCGTGCGATCATAATCACGTTGGAAACATTTTCACACGAATCACCTGAGTACAAATGACAGTTCTACCAACGCACCTTACGTACCCGATACTGCCGCCATCTGTATATATCCATATCGAGATTCCCTGACCTTTGTCACCCCAGCGTAAAGGGAGCGCTGTTTTTTCAGTCGTTTCCTCCTATGTTCTAAAACTAACTAACTCCTCCTGAACAGGCCATGCAGGTCCAACGGTACCGACCGGCCGCCGTGTCATCCTCAAACCATAGGCGTCACTGGATGCAGATGCGGAGGGGCATGCAGTCAGCACAGCGCTCTCCCTGCCGTATGTCAGTCTCCGAGACCGGAGCCGCTACTTCTCTATCAAGTACCTCCTCAGTTTGCCTGACAAGGTCTGAGTGCACCCCGCTTGCCAACAGCGCTCGGCAGACCGGATGGTCACCCATCCAAGTGCTAGCCCAGCCCGACAGCGCTTAACTTCAGTGATCTGACGGGAGACGGTGTTACCACTGCAGCAAGGCCGTTGGCCCCTCTTATGTTCGATAGGTAGAAATTAGTATAGTAAAAATATAAATGTTTCTCCTGAAATGTCTGAATTTACAGACGAATGGAAAAACTGATGGCCGGCCGGTGTGGCCGTGCGGTTCTAGGCGCTTCAGTTTGGAACCGCGAGACCGCTACGGTCGCAGGTTCGAATCCTGCATCGGGCATGGATGTGTGTGATGTCCTTAGGTTAGTTAGGTTTAAGTAGTTCTAAGTTCTAGGGGACTGATGACCTCAGATGTTAAGTCCCATAGGGCTCAGAGCCATTTTGAAAAACTGATAGAAGCCGACCTCGGGGAAGGTCAGTTTGAATTCCGTAGAAATGTTGGAACACGTGAGGCAATACTGACCCTACGACTTATCTTAGAAGAAAGATTAAGGAAAGGGAAACCTACGTTTCTAGCATTTGTAGACGTAAAGAAAGGTTTTGACAATGTTGATTGGGATACTCTCTTTCAAATTCAGAAGGTGGCAGGGGTAAAAAACAGGAAGCGAAAGGCTATTTACAATTTGTACAGAAACCAGATGGCAGTTATAAGAGTCGAGGGGTATGAAAGGGAAGCAGTGGTTGGGAAGGGAGTGAGATAGGGTTGTAGCCTATCCCCGATGTTATTCAATCTATGTATTGAGCAAGCAGTAAAGGAAACAAAAGAAAAATTCGGAGTAGGAATTAAAATCCATGGAGAAGAAATAAAAACTTTGAGGTTCGTCGATGACATTGTAATTCTGTCAGAGACAGCAAAGGACTTGGAAGAGTAGTTGAACGGAATGGACAGTGTCTTGAAACGAGGATATAAGATGAACATCAACAAAAGCAAAACGAGGATAATGGAATGTAGTCAAATTAAGTCGGGTGATGCTGAGGGAATTAGATTAGGAAATGAGACACTTAAAGTAGTAGATAAGTTTTGCTATTTGGGTAGCAAAATAACTGATGATGGTCAAAGTAGAGAGGACATAAAATGTAGGCTGGCAATCACAAGGAAAGCGTTTCTGAAGAAGAAAAATTTGTTAACATCGAATATAGATTTAAATGTCAGGAAGTCTTTTTTGAAAGTATTTGTATGGAGTGTAGCCGTGTATGGAAATGAAACGTGGACGATAAATAGTTTAAACAAGAAGAGAATAGAAGCTTTCGAAATGTGGTGCTACAGAAGAATGCTGAAGATTAGATGGGTAGGTCACATAACTAATGAGGAGGTACTGAACAGAATTGGGGAGAAGAGGAGCTTGTGGAAGAGCTTGACTAGAAGAAGGGATCGGTTGGTAGGACATGTTCTGAGACATCGAGGGATCACCAATTTAGTATTGGAGGACAGCGTGGAGAGTAAAAATCGTAGAGGGAGACCAAGAGATGAATACACTAAGCAGATTCAGAAGGATGTAGGCTGCAGTAGGTACTGGGAGATGAAGAAGCTTGCACAGGATAGAGTAGCATGGAGAGCTGCATCAAACCAGTCTCAGGACTGAAGACCACGACAACAACAAGAACTGAAATGTGTTTTGGGAGCAGGACGGTGGGGGCACAGAGTCGTGACCCTCACCTCGGATCCTCGCCGGGCTTTGGAGCAGTACGAGGTTGGCAGCGTTGCCCCACGGCAGGAGCGGCAGTAGCAGCTGTCGGTTCCCCACGGCGGCAGGCAGGGTACACACGCCGAGAGCAGAGGAGCGGCGAGCAAACAGCGGCGGGCAGCGGCGCGCGAAACTCGATTAGCACTTGCTGGCTGCGGCCTGCACCTGCACCCGATGCTCTTTCTCCGCCTTCACTCTCGGCTGCTGCGCTTTGACCTCACGCGGAGCAGCCTGCGGAAAAACAGAGCGAAAGCGAAACTAGGCCCTCGCTACTACTTTGTCCCAGAGTTCCTGACGCTGCTCTAGTAAATGATGCCATACGACGCTAATTACAAAACAAATGTCTCCCATTTAGTTTCTTGGAAACCACATGAGATGCAGAAAGTATGATACCGTAGCCAGTCGACATCGCGCAGGGGGCAACCGTTTAGGTTCAGTGGTTGTCACCTGAAGTTCGTCGGTCGGCCAACAGCAGCAGCTGCGGCGACAGCGACTGACCAACCACTAGCCACACGGGTCCCACGCCCCCTGTGCTGAGATGCCACCGGTGCTGTGGGTCACGAGAATAAAGTGTCAAATGCTTCGAACGGTTCAAATGGCTCTGAGCACTTTGGGACTTAACATCGGAGGTCATCAGTCCCCTAGAACTTAGAACTACATATACCTAACTAACCTAAGGACATCACACACATCCATGCCCGAGGCAGGATTCGAACCCGCGACCGTAGCTATCGCGCGGTTCCAGTCTCAAGCGCCTAGAACCGCTCGGTCACTCCGGCCGGCAATAAAGAGTCCACCGCATCAGTTGAGCTCATTTCTTACTGAGTGGTAGACGAGGTCTTGCTGAGTTGTTGCGTAGCTACAGTCTAGAACAGTATAGTGTCGACATAGTGTAGTCGCCATTTCTTTACGAAAGTAATACTTCAGACTCGGACTCAAGACTTGCGCATGATTTCGTTGCGAACAGTTGAAGTGCCTGACGTATCCTGGCTTTGTCAAGAATTTGCATCTGGAATTCATCAAGGAGTCTTGTAGTTAAGTATAATACCGGGTGATCAAAAAGTCAGGATATATTTGAAAACTGAATAAATCACGGAATAATGTAGATAGAGAGGTACAAATTGACACATATGCTTGAAATGACATGGGGTTTTATTAGAACCAAAAAAATACAAAAGTTCAAAAAATGTCCGACAGATGGCGCTTCATCTGATCAGAATAGCAATAATTAGCATAAGAAAGTAAGACAAAGCAAAGATGATGTTCTTTACAGGAAATGCTCAATATGTCCAGCATCATTCCTCAACAATAGCTGTAGTCGAGGAATAATGTTGTGAACAGCACTGTAAAGCATGTCCGGAGTTATGGTGAGGCATTGGCGTCGGATGTTGTCTTTCAGCATCCCTAGAGATGTCGGTCGATCACGATACACTTGCGATTTCAGGTAACCCCAAAGCCAATAACGGCACGAACTGAGGTCTGGGGACCTGGGAGGCCAAGCTTGACGAAAGTGGCGGCGATCATCACGAAACGACGCGTGCAAGAGATCTTTCACACGTCTAGTAATATGCGGTGGAGCGCCATCCTGCATAAACATCGTATGTTTATCAGCCAGGCTGGGGATGATGCGATTCCGTAACATATCGGCATACCTCTCACCCGTCACGGTAGCAGTCACTGACGTTTTGCTGTCCAGCGCCATCTGTCGGACATTTTGTGTACTTTTTTTTTGTTCTAATAAAACCTCATGTCATTCCAAGCACGTGTGTCAATTTTTACCTCTCTATCTACATTACTCCTTGGTTTATTAAGTTTTCAAATTTATACTCAATTTTTGATCAACTGGTACGCAGGATGAAACTTCAATAGTGGCAACACTGCTGTGGAGACACTATGCAATGCAATCTACTATTGTCGTTGTTGACATACCCACCTTACCTCCGAGCAAAAGGACTCGCCCGTCCCACTTCACCTACGTGCGCACAATCGAGGGAAACACAATCACTTGTGAGCGAGTGGTCTAACGTAACGGTCTCGCTATGTTTTCGAAACAGAAACAACGAAACTGGATCAACAATGAATGTGCCAGAGGTCGTGCACAACGACAGTGTTATCAAGGTCTTCAAGAGGCGTGCGGAGAATCGGTATTGCCGTACAGAACAGTGGCACGTTGCGCAAACGCCTTCAACGAAGGTCGGCAAACTGTGGCAGACACGTATCGGGCAGGTCGTCCCAGCATCTCTGAAGAAGAAGTGCATGCTGTTGCCGCGTTAGTGGATAGTGATCGACGCCATACGATTCGTGAGCTCGCCCACGAAACCGGATTAGAGCATACGACGGTGCTTCGGATGCTGAGTGATACGCCTGGGCATGCGAAAAATTGCATCACGATGGGTTCCTCATGAATTGACGGAAATGCAGATATGGACGAGTTACGATGCTGCTCAGACACACTTGGAGCGCTATGAGCGCGAAGTAGAGGCCTTCTTACGCCGTATCGGGACACTGGATGAGACATGGGCCACATCGTAGGAGCCAAAACTGAACCACTCGAACGAATGGCGTCGTTATGGGTCGTCGCGAAAGTAGAAAGTGCGTCGGAGCCCCAGTATGGTGAAAGTTATGGAGATTCTCGTGTACGACTGTGATGGCGTTATCCTAACGCATTACCTTCCTCCACGGCAGACCGTCAGTGCACAGTATTACTGTTCGGTTTTGGAGCATCACCTGCGACCAGCTTTGCGAAAGAAGCGGCGACACTTTTTGCGCAACTCACCCATCATTTTGCACTACAATGCGCGGGCGCATACAGCACAAGCTGTGGCTGCTCTGTTCGGTCTATGGGACTGGGAAGTACTGTCCCATCCACCATACTCCCCGGACTTAAGTCCTTGTGACTTTGATTTGATTCCAAAGATGAAGGAACCACTTGGTGGCATTCGCTTCAGAACTGTTCCAGAGATTCGACAGGCAGTAGACCTCTCCATTCGCACCATCAACAGAACAGGCTCTGCTAACGGTATGCTACGCCTTCCACATCGCTGGCAACGGGTTCTACATAACGCTGGTGACTACTTTGAAGGACAGTAACAGGTGCAAAGATGGAACTCTTTTGTATCGGTTGTGAATAAATAGTTGCCACTACTTATCTTCCAACCCTCGTACAATAATTTCTCGGAGCTTGTGTTCTCTGATTTCTTTTATTCTGCCTCATACCCACGCAGCGTGCCGACGCGAGACGTGTACTTTTGGCCACGAGATCACCTTGGCACTTCAGAAAACACAATAAGACAGTTAAAATGAGCAATATTGTGCTAGCCCTTTCTGCCTTTGCAGTCTCCTTAGTTATTTTCCAGCTGCAGGAGGAATGGGGTTTTGACCTAATCCTCCTAAATGGCTGGTGGTCGGAGCTTACTTTGTGGATTTTAATGACAGTAGGGTTGGTGTCTCCGACACTCTCTGTAGAGTAATTTCTGAAGGCAGTGGCAGACAGCAGCACCTTACAGAAGCTCTGTAAGTGCGAGCACAAAATGGCCAATCAAGGTTGCTCGTGGCACTGATTTGGCTGGAGTATCCAAAAGTTAAGTAATTTCGTGCAGCTGTATGGCATCCATGAAACCGAGGAGTCGGCTGACGACTAATGTGGGGTGGAGAAGGTGTGTGTCCTCCCACCTCGGGGGGAGGTTGTGTTTCATATCAGATGTTGGGAGCAGGTGACCTTTCATAATAAACCAAGTTACATAGCGTAGTACGGAAGACTGAGGGAATCCGAAGCGCATACCCGAATCTGGGCGTGGAAATCTACTTGGCACTTCTCTGTTTCTGAACGTGGACTTGTTCGGTAAAGAGAGAGAGACATCAAAGAAAAGCGTTGATATATTAAAAAACTAGAAACCCGCCTCGATTGCGAAAAAAGCACCTAGTGTTAACCTAGGTTTCAGCGTAGATAACTACACCTTCTTCAGAACAATAAAACACACAAGTGCCTAAGAAGACCTCTGTCAATGATTAAAAGAACACCATAGCTATACATTTATAAACGAAAAAAGGAAAACACCAACAGTACATATGTACAAAGTCAAAACCACTACTTAACTTAATGGTGTACGCTCCACCTCACACCGGCCTATGTTCGATGGGCCATGACCCGCCATAAATGTTGAAGGTTCTGAAAAGCGTTGAGCTACTATTTAGCTGGAGATGGTGTAGGAAAAAGTGATGAGCTCGGGCTGCGGTTAATTGATACAAATAATGTCGTACGTGTCGTGATGTTTTTGTGTGACTGCTTCTCTTATGACTTTGACTGCATTTATGTTTCGTTGTTGTGGTGATAATCGACTCAGCTAGAGCCGCTAGTGGCCACTTGAACCAGCGTATGGAACTGCTAGTGAGCCGGGCCGCGAGGATCGATAGCTCGCGCCACGCCCCTCACTCCCACAGATTTCACTCCCGAGGAAGTTCGCCGCTAGGCGGCGCGCATGGCGCGAGCCGTGCTCACTTAAGCCGTCGGCAGAAGGGACGAGTTCGTTAACGTTGACGTGGAGCTCTACGAGTTTTTTGACGCCACTTACGGCTATTTCACGCTGACGAGCCATTTCGTCACGTGAAACGTAAATTAAGTTCTGCGATATTTCGGCGGCATGTCACGTAAAGTGGAGCCAATAGGAAGCAAGAACGCTCCATACGTCACAATCAGGAAGCCTGAGCCCCGCAGAAAGCAAGACGTCACACTGTACTTGTCTTGTTCAGTAGAGGCCAATATTCGGTGGGTTTTATGTTATACAATGCACTCCAAGTATACGTGCGTCTATAAACACCAGCACATTGAATATGTCGCGAACGAATTGTTATTGCTACGATTTGCTGTAATAAAACTACGGGAAACGTCTCATAGGTAATTAAAGAATTATACCGTTAAAACTCCTGTGTTATCGAAGTTAGTCCTATTAAGGCAACGGCACATAAAAAACTCATGAAAATAATTGAATGTAAAAATAACAAAATATCGGCGATTACAGGCTATAAAAGCCTATAACATAAAATCCAAAGTCTCTAATAACCTAGCAACAGCCTAGCATAGTGTGTGAACTACAGGCACGATGTTTCAGTGGAGAGATTAGGTCGGTATAGGGTTTGAGTCCTGTTGTATCTCATTCTTTTTTCTTCACCTTCATGTTTTCGAAAAGGTTGTAGGACTTCCTTACGAAATCAATAGAAGTAATTTACTTAACATTTCATGATGAGAGGTCACATTCATCCTACGTTTTGTAGGGGCACAGTGGTGTTACTCCTGGCATCGTGATGTGGGGAACCACAGTGCATAACTTCAGGTGACGCTGGCGTGGACTGAGGGAACTCTGAGGGCAGAAGGCTCGTCACGGACATCTTGTGTCCTCCCGCGTTACCTCTCATGTGACATTATCGCGCGACTGCTACGGTCGCAGGTTCGAATCCTGCCTCGGGCATGGATGTGTGTGATGTCTTTAGGTTAGTCAGGTTTAAGTAGTTCTAAGTTATAGGGGACTGATGACCTCAGATGTTAAGTCGCATAGTGCTCAGAGCCATTTGAACCATTTTTTTTTACATGATCGTGGTGCCGTTTTTCAACAGGAGAACGCTCGTCCCACACGGCAAGTACCTCTACGAACTGTCTGCGGGACGGTGAATTACTCCCACGGTCAGCGAAAACCCCAGATCTGTCCCCGATAGAACACGAGTGGGACCAGCTCAGACGTCAGTTTCGACCCAATGACGGTATCTAGGACGTCAAGGAATATTTACAAAATTTGTGGGCCGTCTTGCCAACTGCCTCAGTGCGTGCGTCCGCACTGGAGGAGAGGAGGGGTGGGGGGGAGGGGGAATGACAGGTGGGCACGTGCTGCCTAGTTCTTCGTAAATTTGATTCCATTTTGTGATTACTGAAATAACATTACATTCCCTCTCAACCCGGAAAGTTTCATTGCGTTTCCTTCTTCGGGCTTCTGGGAACTTCACCTTTTTCTGTCGAACACAGAAGAAGGTTGTTTACAAAATGTCTTCAAAGAAGGACAATTTAATAGAAATGGAACCATCGAGCAAAGTTTTATGTTCAGCAAAAGGACACATAAAGAAAGGTATGGACTACGAACCTTTTCTCTAAAACGAACAAGATATTCACTAAATTATCTCTATAAAAACATTGTATTTTAATCAGACAACGAATTACTTGTCTTCAGAAATGGATATATGTACAGTACAACGGACCATCTGCTAGTCGTAATCGAGGTAACTGAACGTAACAACTAGTATGACTTACAACGTCTCTGGAATTCATAGATTTTGAGAAAACTTTTGACACAGTTCCAGCAGAATCTGAATTAACAAGTGCAGAGACATGGCTTTGATTCAACCTCCGTTGTGTACTGAAGTGTATGCCAACAGTATAGCTTCCATCAGGCTTCATCAAGATAGTGAGAAACTCTAAACTGAAAGAGAAGTCAGGCAAGAAGCTTCCATATCACAAAAAGTATTCTGAGCAGCCCTAAAGAAAGTTGTCAGATTCTTAAACCGTGAACAAGGAGAGGATGGAGGAAGACCAAGTTTGAAATTAGAACAACGAATCATTTTGAATGCATATATTGAGAAATCCCCATGCCCAAAAAACTAAACATTACAGAAAATACAAAAAACATTCCTAGGCCTTAAAATTATGCCGAAATTCCGATTTTCCTCTGATTTTTAGTTACAGTAAATGTGGAGGTATGAATGCCACTGCACTGTATACAATCGTGGTAAGTTTTCTTTACGTTAAAGTAAATTTTTTTTTGAAAACGTGGGATTTTTCAATATTTCGTAATAAATAAGCGTAAATCATTACTTAATTCATACTCTATTGCTAATATGGACAAAAGTAAAACAAATTCTGCCTATTTTTCTTTATCTGGGAAATTATGCTACCCACATCGTTTATTCTTTGATACATGTTGGCCAATTGTATATGTCACTGTAGAAGTTCTGGATGGCTTCTTCTTATGGTAGGAATGGTAGAAATCGCCTTAGGTCATGAATTTGCTTGTCATTTTTAGAAATCTCATCTCTTTTGTACATGTGTGGTTTTCGTTACACATTGGGTGCTTAACAACACGGAAAATGCAAGAATATATGGGGTTTCCTATATCATGCTCGGTTCACCGGTTTAAAATACAGAATCAAAGGTGACTCAATTTTGTCAGCAAACTTACATGTGGGGTTTCTTCATGTTCCCATTCGTTTACAATAAGAGATTGATATCGTTCGAGTATTATACAACACCTGATGACACCAATAGAAATGAAGCATGAGGGTAAATCAATAAGCGCAAAAGAATATCCATAATTTTTGGGTTTTTCTACTAATAAGAACCTGAACTGGAAGCCATTCGTTACAGATCTTCCTAAATGTCTAAGCTCTGCAACTTACGTGCTACAGAAAATATCAGATTTTGGAGAAGAAAATACCAACAAGTTGACTTACGCTATCTATTTCCATTCATTAATGTCTTATGTAATGTTAGAGCTAACTCAGCGCCGAAGACAAATTTTTTGTTACAAAGAAGCTTGCTAAGCGCAAAACACTTGGTGTCCACTCTCGAACCTCTTGTAGAGAGCTCATTAAACAATTAGGCTAACTAACAAGTGCCTTACAGTACATGTATGCTCTTACGAAGTTTGTTATAAACAATCAGCAACAGTTCGAAAACAACGGTAACATTCAGAAATACAATACTAGAAGGAGTAATGACTGAACACTAGCCGTCACTAAGCCTTAGCGTGAGACAGAAAGAGCTGAGATATCCAACCCCAAAAATAACCTACCGAGGGATGTAAAGAATTTGCAAATTGCTACCTGGCCCGGTCAGAATGGAGAGAAGCGATGTTAAATATATTTTTTATATTTTTTTAAAAAAACTATTTAAACTTTTTAATTGTCTAAATTGGAATTAGAAATGAATACTAAAATGAGTAGTTTTTGTTGTAAAAAAAAAGAAAAAAAGAAAAAACCAACTATCTTGAAATCCAGTTTGGTGTGAAATTAGTGTCACCGTATGGAAAACGGCTAAATCACGGCTTCTGAACAGCAGGGAGCATACTCAAAAAAAGGAAAAAAATGATCTATTGTCTACCACAATGAAATCTTATGAAACCGATAGTTCGTTAAAAATACATCGTATCAACAGAAGAGCAAGTACTTCTAAGCCACGCTGAATGAAAATGTTCGTAAGTATAAGACAGTAGTGTGTGCACTGCATTGTTACCGAAATTAACTTGTCACAAAGGGAAAATATACAGATGTGCAAGTAGGTCAATGTTCATAGTGAATGCAGCAAACTAAACTTTCATAAATTTCTTATGAGTGTGCTTCTTGCTATTCAGCTGCTGTGATTTATCCATTTTACACGTACAGTAACACTAATTTCTCAACAAACTGTATTTGTAGGTGCTTGTTTTTCTCAACCGAAACTAGTTACCTAATTATTGTTATCAAATTCCGGTCTATACAAATAAAAGTTTTTATTTTTTTATACATAAAAAATTTCAAAATTGCATTACTCGTGTTGTTAAGAAGATATGTATCAGTGCGTAATTAGCTCATTTTGTCTGCGGAAATTAAATGTGAAATATGCAAAATATTCACACACTGGACACATGCCGCAATTACGATGACTAGAGACTGAATTAACGGGCCTGGGAGGGGTAGACACAAGGCTCAATGGCTTGTGCTCCAGCTACTCCTGCTGTATAACATGCGAGGGTTCCACACTCTTTACCACTCCTACATCTTCAAAAATAGTGCTTGGCCACCGCTTACAACTAAGACTCGTCACAATGAAGCAAACATCTTACAAATGCAACTTGTTACATTTATTATTTATGACTCAAGTAACCATAGGGAAATTGTAGGCCGTTCTTCTGCTGTTGTGGTCTACAGTTCCACTATTGGTTTACTGCATCTCTCCATGCTACTCTGTACTCTGCAAGCCTCTTCAACTCCGAATAACTACTGCAACCTACGACATTCTGAATCTGCTTACTATAGTCATCTCTTGGTCTCCCTCTACAATTTCTACCCTCCACACTTCCCTCCAATATTAAATTGGTTGTCCCTTCATGTCCCAGAATGTGTTCTATCAACCGATCCCTTCTTGTGGTCAGCTTATGCCACAAATTTCTTATCTCAGTACCTCCTCATTAGTTACGTAATCTACCCCTCTAATCTTCAGCATTCTTCTGTAGCACCACATTTCGAAAGCTTCTATTCTCTTCTTATCTAAACTGGTTTTTTTTCCGTGTTTCACTTCCATACATACCTCCACTCCAGACAAATACTTTCAGAAAAGATTTCGTAACACTTAAATCTACATTCGATGTTAACATTTTCCTCTTCTTCAGAAACGCTTTTCTTGCCGATGCCAGTCTACATTTTATATCCTGTCTACTTCGGCCATCGTCAGTTATTTTGCTACCGAAATAGCAAAACTCATCTACTAGTTTTAAGTGCCTCGTTTCCTAATCTGATTCCCTTTGCATCACCTGATTTAATTCGACTACACTACATTAGCCTTGTTTCGCTTTTGTTGATGTTCATCTTATATCCTTCTTGCAAGACACTGTTCTTCCGTTCAGCTGCTCTTACAAGCCTTTGCTGTCTCTGACAAAATTACAATGTCAATGGCAAACGAAGTTTTTATTTCTTCTCCCTGAATTTTAATTCGCAATCCACGTTTTTCTTTGGTTTCCATTACTGATTACTCAATGTACTGGCTGAATAACACGTGGAATAAACTACAATCCTGTCTCATTACCTTCTCAACCACTGCTTTTCTTTCATGCCCTCAATTCTTATAATTGCCGTCTGGTTTGTGTACAAGTTTAAATAGCCTTTCCCTCCCTGTATTTTACCCCTGCTACCTTCAGAATTTCAGAGGGAGCACTCCAGTCAGCAGTGTGAAGAGCTTTTTCTAAGTTTGCAAATTCTATAAACGTAGGTTTGTCTTTTCCTTAGCCTACCTTCTAAGGTAAGCCGTAGGGTCAGAATTACCTCACGTGTTCTTATATTTCTCCGGAATCCAAACTGATCTTCCCCGAGGTTGGCTTCTGTCAGTTATTCCAGGACATTATGGATTTCAAAATGTAAGCCAGATCAAGAACGTGAAACTATTCTTTAATCTGATCAAGGGAATAACTGACAATGAGTAATGCAGAGAAATGTCCTCAAAATTGTAGCAAACTAAAATAAAATAACTCTAAACTCCGTGGAACTCGCATTTAATTCGAATATAGAAGGAAGCAAAAATGAATAAGACTTCCACATCTGGGGAGCTTATAAAAGCACGATAAATGAGACAAATATTAATACAGATAATTGATCATTCGAGATGCACAGCAAAATTAGTTAAATGTTAGATGCTCAGAAAATGGGTTATGTCAATTCCTGAGCGAAACTTACATTCTTCACGTACGAGTGGGTACCAATCCGAACCAGACCAGAGCCAGGAACCAAATCTTCTCCTCAACTCTCACAACTCCAAAGGTCATCTTGGAGATGATCTGAAACCTGCTACTTTTCTGACGAACAACTATGTTCCTTTTTGTATGTACAACAGAGGAAAACAGCATCAACTTCCCACTCAAATCTTTAAAAGTGTCATTACGATTCATGAGGTTGGTATTGGATTCGAACAGTCTCTCTCCATTGATCAGCACCAAATCCACCGCGTCTCGTGGCGGAGGCGCTACTTGGATTTGACAGTCCATAATTCGGAAGAGAAACAACGAATTTTCTCACACCGAGAAAGCGCCGGTAGGTAAATCTTTTTTGATGCGAGGACAGAAAGGCAAATTTTACCCTCCACAACCCTCAGGGGAAAGCTATGGAGGCTGGGAGTACCGTGCTTGCGGCCAGCGGATTAGTGCTAGGAACTGCCCACAATAAGCATTTCGGGAAACAAGACCATTTCCGCGAAAACTCTCTGCCACCCAGGTGGTGGTCGTTCACAGCTTTTGAGGCACCGTGAAAAACGTGCCATCCGTGTAGGACTGCAGAGCCTTCCAGACTGACTTCCTTCTGGCGAGCAGAACTCCACTCCCATCAAAACGTAGCATGCTCACACAGTCAGTTATTACGTAATCGTAACGGAGCCGAAACAAAATCACAAAGCAATATGTGACAGTCATCTTACAAATTCATTAAATAGTAAAATTAACTTCACCAAACTTCACCAACTGAAATTATATGTGCTTGACAACTTTTTCTACTCCATAGAAGTCTTTCTGAAAGTCTAGTGTGTGTGTGTGTGTGTGTGTGTGTGTGTGTGTGTGTGATAGAGAGAGAGAGAGAGGCAGGAGGGATGGGAGCGTGAATATAAGCGTAAATACCTGCATGTAAAAAAATAAAAAAGAGGTAAAACTGACTCAGTCAACAACGTAACGAGAGGTCGCAATTACTGATGACCCAATGAACATGCAAATACACTGCCGGAAAAAAATTAGTACACTCTTGTAGACGTTTCCATTTCACTCAAGATTTATTCTTTCCACAGTGCGTTGAATGATTCCATTTGCAGATCAACAGCACAATTGGTCAGGTATCGAACGACGCTGTAACACCAATATTAGTACGTGGTGTAGCCCCCACGGCCGGCATTGCAGGCGCTGAGTCTGACATCCAGTCGATCGTACAGATGGTGATTACTGTCTTGGTATACGTTATGCCACTCCTGCTCGACCCGTTTACGTAGTTCTGTAAAAGTTGTTGGCAGACGAGTGGCACGAGTCACTTCTCGTCCCATCATGTCCCACATGTGCTCCATTGGAGACAAGTCCGGAGATCGTGCTGGCCAGGGAAACTGCTGCACGTCTTGACTAGCACGTTGAGATTTACGGGCAATGTGCTGACGAGCGTTATCCTACTCTACATCTACATCTACATGTGCACAGATACTCTGCAAAATCACACTTAAGTGCCTGGCAAGAACAGCATAAGAACGGATGGAACAACGTTCACGTCTTGAGCGCTGGTTAGCCCCCCCCCCCGCCCCCCCCCTCTAGAAACATCAAAGATGTACTAGAGCTGTTGCTTATTACACCCCATACCATAAGGCCTGGAGTGCAGCCAGTGTGTCTTGGACAAAGGCACTCTACGAGACAGTGCGCACAAAGTGTATAGCGTAAGCGCAAACGACCATCGCCTGCGTGCAGGCAAAATCTGCTTATACCGTTGAAGACGCCCCATTCTATGTTCCAAGTGATCCTCTGACGGCACCAGTCGAGCCATGTGTGTCGATGCTGTTTCGTGAGTGGGAGAAGGGATAGAGGTGTGCGTGCCTGTACCCCCACTGCTAATAACTGGTTCACAGCAGCTCTTGTTGACACGTCTGGGCTCAAAAGCCGTCTTATCTGGGCTGTAGTAGCTGCTGCACCTTACAATACGACGATCCTGGCGGGCCTCAATGCAGCGTGGACGTTCAGAACCTCGTCTACAGGTTTGAGAATGTTCACACGACCATTAATAGCAGTATCGTTGCACAACTGATGCAGGACGTCCTACTTGTGTGGCCGATATCCGAAAGGACCATCCCACCACTCGGAAGACCAGAATCTGACCCACTTCAAAATCTCTCATTTGGCTGTAGGAAGCGTGAGTGCGTCTCTGTGGCACAGTTGTCTGCTTGCTTCACACGTTTGCATTACACAGCCTTCTGGGTGTGAGCACTCCCTATTAAAGGGTAGATACAAATGGCGCCCAGGTAGCTATGCCACTACGCTATCTGTTGGTGGACGACGTTGAAACCATTATCAGTCCATTTACTATCCCCAGGTGGCATATGCCATCATCGGATAAAAATCGACGTCGTCTTTCCGGTGTACTAATTCTTTTTTCCGGCAATGTAGTTAACTGACACTAGCCAATATGTTGAACGCAAATCGACAAATGGACAATGAAGTAATAGAACCAGTAAATGAGAATTGCAATTACAACTGTAGAATGCGGTGTCTGGATGGACTGCAGAACAAATGAACAAGAAAGTAAAAATGAGCTGAGTTGTTTTGATACACATAGTAGATGATACCAATCTTGAGTTATGGAGGTGAGATAAAAGATTATGATGCCAAATACATCAAAACCTGAGGAGTTGCTCAGCGAGAAAAGGAGATTTGAATGTTCGAAATTACTAGGAGACACACGATAATAAACAAATGCATCAGATAAGATAAAAGAGTGGAAGACCTAATTACAACTGTAATGAGAATACACTAGCGGTGGGCAGGACATGTAGCGAGGCAAATGGATAGTACATGGACCAAGAAATTTCTTTGTTGGATGTCCTAGACCATGACCTAATGGAAGATGGGTGGATGACACAAAACATACCCAATCAACCTGGATGTATGTAACTGAAAACTGTAATGCATGGAACCCCCCTCCCCCCCCCCCCCCCATGAACCATGAACCTTGCCGCTGGTGGGGAGGCTTGCGTGCCTCAAAGATACAGATGGCCGTACCGTAGGTGCAACCACAACGGAGGGGTATCTGTTGAGAGGCCAGACAAACGTGTGGTTCCTGAAGAGGGGCAGCAGCCTTTTCGGTAGTTGCAGGTGCAACAGTCGGGATGATTGACTGATCTGGCCTTGTAACACTAACCAAAACGGCCTTGCTGTGATGGTACTGCGAATGGCTGAAAGCAAGGGGAAACTACGGCCGTAATTTTTCCCGAGGGCATGCAGCTTTACAGTTAAATGATGATGGCGTCCTCTTGGGTAAAATATTCCGGAGGTAAAATAGTCCCCCATTCGGATCTCCGGGCGTGGGCTACTCAAGAGGACGTCATTATCAGGAAAAAGAAAACTAGCGTTCTACGGATATGAGCGTGGAATGTCATATCCCTTAATCGGGCAGGTAGGTTAGAAAATTTAAAAAGGGAAGTGGATAGGTTAAAGTTAGATTTAATAGGAATTAATGAAGTTCGGAGGCACGAGGAACAGGACTTCTGGTCAGGTGAATACAGTGTCATAAATACAAAATCAAATAGGGGTGATGCAGGAGTAGGTTTGATAATGAATAGGAAAGTAGGAATGCGGGTATGCTACTACAAACAGCATAGTGAACGCATTATTGTGGCCAAGATAGATACGAAGCCCGCGTCTACCACAGTAGTACAAGTTTATATGCCAACTAGCTCCGCAGATGACGAATAGATTGATGGAATGTATGATGAGATAAAAGAAATTATTCAGATAGTGAAGAGAGAAGAAAATTTAATAGTCATGGGTGACTGAAACTCGATAGTAGGAAAAGGAAGAGAAGGAAACGTAGTAGGTGAATATGGAATTGGAGTAAGGAATGAAAGAGGAAGCCGCCTGATAGAATTTTGCACAGAGCATAACTTAATCATAGCTAATACTTGGTTCAAGAATCATGAAAGAAGGTTGTATACGTGGAAGAAGCCTGGAGATACTGGAAGGTCTCAGATAGATTATATAATGGTAAGACAGAGATTCAGGAACTAGGGGCAGATGTGGACACTGACCTCAATCTATTGGTTAGAACTGTAGATTAAAACTGAAGAAACTGCAAAAAGGTGGGAATTTGAGGAGATGGGACCTGGAAAAACTGAAAGAACCAGAGTTTATACAGAGCTTCAGGGAGAGCATTAGGGAACGATTGACAAGAATGGGGGAAAGAAATACAGTAGAAGAACAATGGGTAGCTTTGAGAGATGAAATAGTGAAAGCAGCAGAGGATCAAGTATGTAAAAAGATGAGGGCTAATAGAAATCCTTGAGTAACAGAAGATATATTGAATTTAACTGATGAAAGGAGAAAATATAAAAAATGCATTAAATGAAGCAGGCAAAAAGGAATACACACGTCTCAAAAATGAGATCGACAGGAAGTGCAAAATGGCTAAGCAGGGATGGCTAGAGGACAAATGTAAGGACGTAGAGGTGCATATCACTAGAGGTAAGAATGATACTGCCTACAGGAAAATTAAAGAGACCTTTGGAGATAAGAGAACCACTTGCATGAATATCAAGAGCTCAGATGGAAACCCAGTTCTAAGCAAAGAAGGGAAAGCAGAAAGGTGGAAGGAGTATATAGAGGGTCTATACAAGGGCGATGTTCTTGAGGACAAATTTATAGAAATGGAAGAGAATGTAGATGAAGATGAAATAGGAGATATGATACTGCGTGAAGAATTTGACAGAGCACTGAAAGACCTAAGTCGAAACAAGGCCCCGGGAGGAGACAACAGTCCATTAGAACTACTGACAGCCTTGGGAGAGCCAGGCCTACCAAAACTCTACCATCTAGTGAGCAAGATATATGAGACGGGTGAAATACCTTCAGACTTCAAGAAGAATATAATAATTCCAATCCCAAAGAAAGCAGGTGTTGACAGATGTGAAAATTACCGAACTATCACTTTAATAAGCCACGACTGTAAAACACTAACACGAATTCTTTACAGACGAATGGAAGAACTGGTAGAAGCCGACCTCGAGGAAGATCAGTTTGGATTCCGTAGAAATGTTGGAGCACGTGAGGCAATACTGACCCTACGACTTATCTTAGAAATTAGATTAAGGAAAGGGAAACCTACGTTTCTAGCATTGGTAGACTTAGAGAAAGCTTTTGGCAATGTTGACTGGAACAATCTATTTCAAATTCTGAAGGTGGCAGGTATAAAATACAGGGAGCGAAAGGCTATTTACAATTTGTACAGAAACCAGATGGCAGTTATAAGAGTCAAGGGGCATGAAAGAGAAGCAGTGGTTGGGAAGGGAGTGAGACAGGGTTTTAGCCTATCCCCGATGTCATTCAGTTTGTATATTGAGCAAGCACTAAAGGTAACAAATGAGAAATTCGGAGTGGGAATTAAAATCCATGGAGAAGAAATAAAAACTTTGAGGTTCGCCGATGACATTGTAATTCTGTCAGAGACAGCAAAGGACCCGGAAGAGCAGCTGAACGGAATGGACAGTATCTTGAAAGGAGGATATAAGGTGAACATTAACAAAAGCAAAACGAGAATAATGGAATGTAGTTGAATTAAGTCGGGTGATGCAGCGGAAATTAGATTAGGAAATGAGACACTTACAGTGGTAAAGGAGTTTTGCTATTTGGGGAGCAAAATAACTAATGATGGTCGAAGAAAAGAGGATATAAAATGAGCATTGTCGATCATTAATGTGTTCATTTTTATTATACAACGGCTATTCGCAAAGTAAGGAACGACAGGTCGCGAAATGGAAACCACAGTGAAAATAAAAATTGTTTTATTTGCAACAGTTAGCTGCACCTTCCAGCTACTTCTCTACACAGTCGCCGCTCAGACTTAAGACATCTGTCGTAGCTGTAATGGCTATGTTTGTGGACTGTGTGGGATGATTATTTATTTCAAATTTCTGCTACCAGTTACTTTTTATTTTATGCTTAATCTAACATAATGCAACGCGTTTCGAACATGTTCTGTTCATTTTCAAGCTTTAATACATACATACATAGAGAAATGTTACTTAAAAATAAACAGTCTTAAACTAAATTAGTTTAGAACACTTTGTCCACTGTTTTTTAATTTTTAATGTAGCTCCTTGTGTGGCATTTGGGGGGAAGGAGGGTGGAAGTGTATATCTAGAAATCGAAATCAGTGATGTCTTCTGCTGGTTTCTTCTTTGTTGTTGACTACGTATATTACAGTCTGTATCGGATGTAGATAGATTTGCTTCGGTTATGTGTTACGAAAATAGTGTGAAGGGTTTTTATATGACAGTTGATCACTTACAATTTCATCGTCTTGCTGCTTCACTTGCATCACTGGTGTAATGGTGGATCTGTTGACTGACATTACACTATTGCACATTATATTTTGTCACTGATTGACACTGCACAAATTGCTTCAATGTTATACACACAACACAAGATGGCGGACTGTAGCATGTGAGTCTGTATCGTTTATCGAGGTTTTGTATCGATATTCTTGGTTCTAGTCCATTATTTACGTTGACATTTCTTGAATCTATTGAGTTAGAACTGGCTTAAGACTGTTAAAGAATTTTGAGTTTTTGAATACAGATATTTAATTAAGAATGTTATCTCCATACTTTGTGTTATGTATGAAAATTTCCATTTCTTCCATGATATCCATTCTTTTGCTTTTTCCTATTTTGTGTAAAATTTCGAGGTTGTCTTCGATTTTCGAAGGGTGGCCTGTGTCTTTAATGTGAATCGCTACTGCTGATTTGTTACATTTATCAAGCCTATAGCAGTCTAAATGTTCTTTGAATCGGGCTCTGAAATTTCTGCCTGTTTGCCTGATATAATATTTATTACATTGGCTGCAGGTAATTTTGTAAATGCCAGATGCATCAAGACTTGCATCTGGTGGTTTTATAATGTGAGTAAGCTTCCTACTTAGGTTGTTGTTGGTGTTGAAGCTAATTTGTACTTGTGTGTTTTCGAATAGTCTTGCTAATTTGTCAGATACTATTCCAAGGTATGGCATTTTTACATACTAGACTAATTTAGTTTAAGACTGTTTATTTTTAAGTAACATTTCTCTATGTATGTATGTAAGTATTAACGCTTGAAAATGAGCAGAACATGTTCGAAACGCGATGTATTATGTTTGATTAAGCATAAAATAAAATAAAAAGTGACTGATAGCAGAAACTTGAAATAAATAATCTGTCTTAGCGTTGTATCAACTTTTCAATTCTCTTGCTATAGAAGACAGCCGCCAGTGCTTTTCAACAATTTTCTACTCTGGACTGCAGCTCGTTGTCTGTGTCAAAACATTGTCTTCATAGCCAGTGGCTCATTTGAGCAGAGATGAACCTCATGGGTAGCCAATTACAGGCTGTATTGTGGGTGATCAAACACTTCCCATCGAAAACGCTGCGGAGCATCTTCATTGCCCCTGCAGAGTGCTGCTGAGAATTGTCGTGTAGAAAGAACCGCTTGACAGCCATGTTATGTGGATTGCATAGCTTCAGGCGAAAACGTTAGCCAGGCCCTCATACTTGGCGGGAGACGCTAATTTCTAGCGATCTTTACGTTCTCACTGAGCTCAGAACTGAAAATAGTGACATGATGCGATCGACGGGCGTACTAGACACAGTGCCCAACGCATCTGTGCAAAGTTTCACCAGATTTTCACTGTATATTCCATTTCGCGACTGATCGTCTCTTACTTTCCGAACAGACCTCGTATATGAGGCAGATTGTTATTTAGGAACCAGTAAAAGAGCAGTATGTAGCTATAGACCCAAATACATGATGTATCTGTGGTATGTAAACTGGCTCGTTCAACATAACGTCGACAGAAATCGTGCTAGTAAGCTTCAGATGTAGTAGTAGTAGTAATAGTAGTAGTGTAAGTAGGCTGTTTATGTTTTCTTATTGGCAACGTTACGTAGTGCTCTGTATGAAAATCACTGGCTGTGCTGTGTGCAGTCTGTGGCTAGCTTGCATTGTTATCTGCCATTGTAGTGTTGGGCAGCGGCAGCTGGATGTGAACAGTGCGTAGCGTTGCGCAGTTGGAGGTGAGCCGCCAGCAGTGGTGGATGTGGGGAGAGAAATGTCGGAGTTTTGAAATTTGTAAAAATGGATGTCATGAACTGCTGTATATATTATGACTTTTGATGACTATTAAGGTAAATACATTGTTTGTTCTCTATTAAAATCTTTCATTTGCTGACTATGCCTATCAGTAGTTAGTGCCTTCCGTAGTTTGAATCTTTCATTTAGCTGGCAGTAGTGGCGCTCGCTGTATTGCAGTAGCTTGAGTAACGAAGATTTTTGTGAGGTAAGTGATTTGTGAAAGGTACAGGTTAATGTTAGTAAGGGCCATTCTTTTGTAGGGATTTCTGAAAGTCAGATTGCGTTGCGCTAAAAAAAAAATATTGTGTGTCAGTTTAAGCACAGTCATGTATAATTCAACAAAGGGGACGTTTCATATGTCGACCCTTAGCCGAGGATACCTCACTGGAATCTTCTGATTTTTTTCTTGTAGTTTGTGTAATTAGCGTAGCTTTTGTTCATTGCTAGCGCGTAATTGTAGAGAAAATCTCCTTTGTAGTTGCAGTCTTTCATTGTTGTACAGTAAAACAGTTGTGGCATGCATGTAGATTTGCACCAAGTATTTCGCAGCTGCAATTAACTAGATATTATTTTCAGTGCTATGTTAATGTGTTCTCTTATTGCTGCTCTTCAAATTGTGTTTTTCTGTGTTGTCGTGTGAAATATTGTGACAATAATGGCGTGTGAAAAACGTAATACTAGGCTCCAAAGTAAACTGAGAAATGACAGTGAAGACGAAAGCAGTGTGTTAGCGCCACCGTGTAATGAATTAACTAATGTTCAAAGTAGTAATTTGGTAATTGTGCATAGGGAAATGGAGCGGGCGGCAAATATTGGCGTGGACAGTGAAACAATTAGTGAACAGGGAAGCATTATCGATCGATCGGTCGGCAACAACTCGCCTCAGGAATCCGAAATGACAGGACACAATCTCGCAAATACTGTAGATGCAGGTTTTGGGTCCTCACCGTTTTCTCAAATAAGTCAAGACACATTTTCTGCTTGTCAAAATGTGAATGTTGCCGGTGCAAATTCACTGCCGAAAAGCACTGAGGAACATGTTTCAGACACCACTGCATTGTTATTACAATTAATGCAACAAATGGGACAAAAGCTTCAAAAGTTAGACACAATGGAACAACACCAGAGACAAACACAGCAACAGTTAGACACAGTGGAACAAAATCTTAAAAAGGTAGACACAGTGGAACAAAATCTTAAAAAGTTAGACACAATGGAACAAAATCTTCAAAAGTTAGACACCACACTTGAACAAACACGTGAAGATTTAACTACTGAGTTACATAACATTGAATCGAAATGTCAAAAAGTCTGTAATGACGTAAAAACACAAATTTGTTAGCATTTTCAACCTATTTTTTCGTGGCATGAAAATGCATTACAGAATCACGAAGCAGCCATAAAAGAACTGCAAACTATTGTTCATGAAAATCATGCGGCCTTGCAAGCTAAAATTGACTCAGTTGCATCCACCGATTCGGTTACGCAACTTTCAAAAACTCAAGAAAACTTAAAGGACACAGTAGATACTCTGAAAATTGGTTCAGAAAGACACATGGAGGAAATTAGTTCATTATCAGAGAAAGTAGTTGAACTTTCGGATCAGCTAAATACACTCCTGGAAATGGAAAAAAGAACACATTGACACCGGTGTGTCAGACCCACCATACTTGCTCCGGACACTGCGAGAGGGCTGTACAAGCAATGATCACACGCACGGCACAGCGGACACACCAGGAACCGCGGTGTTGGCCGTCGAATGGCGCTAGCTGCGCAGCATTTGTGCACCGCCGCCGTCAGTGTCAGCCAGTTTGCCGTGGCATACGGAGCTCCATCGCAGTCTTTAACACTGGTAGCATGCCGCGACAGCGTGGACGTGAACCGTATGTGCAGTTGACGGACTTTGAGCGAGGGCGTATAGTGGGCATGCGGGAGGCCGGGTGGACGTACCGCCGAATTGCTCAACACGTGGGGCGTGAGGTCTCCACAGTACATCGATGTTGTCGCCAGTGGTCGGCGGAAGGTGCACGTGCCCGTCGACCTGGGACCGGACCGCAGCGACGCACGGATGCACGCCAAGACCGTAGGATCCTACGCAGTGCCGTAGGGGACCGCACCGCCACTTCCCAGCAAATTAGGGACACTGTTGCTCCTGGGGTATCGGCGAGGACCATTCGCAACCGTCTCCATGAAGCTGGGCTACGGTCCCGCACACCGTTAGGCCGTCTTCCGCTCACGCCCCAACATCGTGCAGCCCGCCTCCAGTGGTGTCGCGACAGGCGTGAATGGAGGGACGAATGGAGACGTGTCGTCTTCAGCGATGAGAGTCGCTTCTGCCTTGGTGCCAATGATGGTCGTATGCGTGTTTGGCGCCGTGCAGGTGAGCGCCACATCAGGACTGCATACGACCGAGGCACACAGGGCCAACACCCGGCATCATGGTGTGGGGAGCGATCTCCTACACTGGCCGTACACCACTGGTGATCGTCGAGGGGACACTGAATAGTGCACGGTACATCCAAACCGTCATCGAACCCATCGTTCTACCATTCCTAGACCGGCAAGGGAACTTGCTGTTCCAACAGGACAATGCACGTCCGCATGTATCCCGTGCCACCCAACGTGCTCTAGAAGGTGTAAGTCAACTACCCTGGCCAGCAAGATCTCCAGATCTGTCCCCCATTGAGCATGTTTGGGACTGGATGAAGCGTCGTCTCACACGGTCTGCACGTCCAGCATGAACGCTGGTCCAACTGAGGCGCCAGGTGGAAATGGCATGGCAAGCCGTTCCACAGGACTACATCCAGCATCTCTATGATCGTCTCCATGGGAGAATAGCAGCCTGCATTGCTGAGAAAGGTGGATATACACTGTACTAGTGCCGACATTGTGCATGCTCTGTTGCCTGTGTCTATGTGCCTGTGGTTCTGTCAGTGTGATCATGTGATGTATCTGACCCCAGGAATGTGTCAATAAAGTTTTCCCTTCCTGGGACAATGAATTCACGGTGTTCTTATTTCAATTTCCAGGAGTGTAATTTATCTACGAAGGTAGATGATAATCTGAATGACACAAAACCGGTAGTCTTTAATGACACAGAAGAGTGCGAAAAAATTAGAAAATTCAAACAAAATCAAAATCAAATCAATACACAGTACAAAAGAGAAATCCGGGAAGTACAACATCAGTTGACGTAGGTAATACAAGAATTACGTATTTCAGAGGACACTCGCGCTCCAGTACGGGAAGAGGGACACAGAAATACGGAACAACCACAAAATAATAACACAGAACACTTCGGAAATTATGAAAGAAATTGGCAAGGTACACCGAATTTTGAGATGGAACCGCCGAAACGACGTAACAATGACCGATATGCGACTCGCCGACATGATGATTTTGACTATAAGCCGTTCATTACTACACGTAAATTCAAAACGTTTAAGAATTCTGCCAACGACATTCATCCACAAGCGTGGCTCCATCAATTCTCTCATTGTTTTCCTCCCAACTGGTCATTGGAGCACAGGTTAGAATTTATGTGTGTGGCTACTTGGAGAATGAACCAGCTGTAAGAATGCGATCGGTCATTCACGATTGTCACAGTGAAGGAGAATTTTACCATGCCTTCCTCTCAGCATATTGGTCTCAAGCTACACAAGACCGAGTAAAGCATAACATCATGATGATGAAACACTTTGAACAATCTGAATTTTCCAGTCTTGTCAAATATTTTGAAGACATGTTGCATAAGAATCAGTATCTTTCAAACCCATACAGCCCTTCAGAACTCATCCGCATTTGCTTAATGAAATTGCCTGAACATTTAAGATATATTATTTTGGCAGGACGTTGCAAAGACGACATTGAAGCTTTTCAGGGACTGTTACAAGAATTAGAAATTGACACAGACAGTCGCGGGATGCGAAAACAGGAAAACAATCACTACAGCTCACATCCGTCGCAATTCCACGATGAAGGAAATAATAACTGGACGCGACAAGGCTATTCTCACAACACAAATCGTGACCAAAACAGACACCACCCGTATGACAACCGTTGGCAGAGTAGTAATAGTTACAGAGAAAGATCGCATTTCCGTAGTAATGAATATGACAGAGATTACCATAGAATCAGACAATATGGGAACAAAAACAATTATTATCAAGGGAGAGAGAATAACTTCAGACGCAACAGTTCAGCGCGCAGTTACGATTCCAGGAGAAATTCTCCACCACATGACCGACAAAAAAGAAACTATGGAATCTACCGACATGACGACAGACGATATAATCATAACGACAGACCTGAATTTCATCAGAACTGTCGGGATTCAATCAGAGCAGGGCACTTTCGACAACGTAAATTTGTAGAAGCTAGGTCTCCTAATCCCAATAACGATGCGCGCCAACAAAGGAACAGACAATGACTCGCACCGCAGGCAGCCGCGTGCGCCGGCTGCCTCAGAGAAAAATAACATAGACGCTAACCTTGAGAAAAATTCCAGCATTCTTTACCGACGTATACAACATGATAATTACTTTGAAGTTGATACTCTGCGTACTAGAAAGGGTAAAGGATTGCACCACATTTCACATGTAAAATCGTTTATTGAGAGATGATCTGCTTTTTAACTTAGTCTTTGCCATAAAATTTTTCACTTTACATTACTAGTATGCTTTGTTAGACTTAGAATCTGTTGACATGCAACAATGTTTGAAGTTAAATATCCAGTCAAGAACCAAGAGAACTTATTTAAACAGAAATTACGAATGCATTGTTATTGTGAACAGACGACACAGTGGTTAGTTTATGTGACAGCTACACGATTTTATCACGACGGTACTAATGAGTGACAATTTACAATGTTGCTTTTGCGGTGTATCTGTTTTATATCTGCACAGTTTTCTGTTCTATTCTGGAAAGTAAAACATGTTTTAGTAGTAACTTTTGTGGTATAGCTACAATGAGACAGCCTTTTCCGTAGCACAACAATACGTTACAGCACAGTAATTTCTTCATCACAACAATAAGCGTAATAACTAAGATATCTATACGCAAAGCATTTCACTTTTGTTTATCATGAGGTAAGTACATTGACTTCTGCAGAACTTAGCTTTCGGAGGACAATAACTACGACACTTCCACAGAGATTATCTCACAACAAGACGCACAGTTTAGCGCTACAGTACACGTATTTGAGTGATTAATTTTATACTTAAAACATTTATTTTTAAAGATATTTGAAGTACAATGATACAAAGGTTTTCCGTAATAATTTCATTCCATTGTTGTAATCTGTAACACCTGAGGGTATAATTACATTAATCCTCAGGGGGGTACACGCCTACTTTGTGTACCATGTGTGTGGCAAGCACAAGGAGCCCTAGCTAATATGGTATTTGCTTATACAATTTTACACATCGGTACCATATTTCTCTAACACACAAATTACACAGCTATCTGATCATGTAACTGAGAGATAAACATTTTTTTTACTACATCAGTGACAGATGTTTACGTAATTACACCGCTGGATAACTTCACACTTATGAAATTGTATTTTGTCTGTACTTTGTGAAATGCTCATATTTTTCCGGAACCATTGTGATACTATGAGAGCTTTGAATGATGAATTTGGTAAGGGAGCATGATTTTTAAAGTAAGTTTGAGTAAATGACACTACTGACATGAGCAGCGAATTTTTTTTTAGGTTTTGAAACTATTGGAGGAAGCTACGACGATTTTGAGATTTGGCTGAGGTTTTATGATGTTATTATTACGATGATGATGTGTATTCTGCTGTTGTGGTATGTTTATGATCAATAAGCTGATGCTACTTGAGTTATTTGATTATGCTACGTATCTGTTATGATGAAATATTGAAGAAGTGTCGACAAATATGTATATGTGTAATAAGGTAAGGAGTAATGAATAGTGGTTAGGGACACTTGACTTGTGGAAAAGGATGTTGGAAACCAAGAATCGTACTTTAAGAGTTATGAAATGTGTGTAAATGCGTGAATGTATCACAATCCCGGCGAAAATTTTTTTGGACACTGTTATATTCATAAGATTTTGTATCTACACATTTGCAACGCAAATGCTCGACCTCTGAAATTTTTTATATGAGACTGCCACTGTAGCGGAAACTGCTGTCGTAAATATTTCCATAAGAAAGGTAAGCGACCTTGACGTAATGTGTTTTGGACGCCCAGCTGAGAGGTAGTCGTCTGACAAAAGAAAGCCATTAGGTGCAAAAAAAAAAAAAAAAAAAAAAGAAGAAGCAATTATCCTCGTTATTGACATTTCTTTGTCGAAAGCATCGCAAATACGACACGCTCAAACTTGAAAACATATGATAACACTGGACGCTCTTAATTTATTATCTTTACTGAAATGTCTAATGAAATGACGAGAAATATTTTATGTCTATACACCTGATTATGACTACTGTCTTTCTAGTTGAGAGATTTTCTGTACTACCTTATGAAATACCATATGGCTAATGAATGATGTTTCATGCCTTCCTTTGTACATATTTGCTCATTTTCTTTAATATCTAGTTTCTAGCTGCACCGCTGCATTGGTTATTATAAAATTTTATAGCTGTACTAATATAAATATTTTCTGTCTACAGATCGAGTAAATAATAATTTTTTTCAAACAAATGAGGGAGTACAAAAAGACATTTACCTTCACAGGAACTGCATTCATAATTTTCTTTTCAAGTACTTGGTAATTTATTTTGTAGAATAAGTTGTGGTGCACCACTTTAATTACATAGCCATTAAGATGTGATTATACATTTCCCTTATCTGCATTGTTGTCTTTGCTGTAATATTTTTCTGCTTGAGCGTTGTCATGTTTAGATATAATTTATTGCTTTTGCTTCTGCTGTTTGCCAGGCATAGTGCTACTAAATTTCACTTTACATTACTCTGTTAAGCCAGTTTTACTACTGATTTATTTTTCTTGTTTGCTGCTCATTGCGTAATATTAGTTGTAATATTGCTGCTTGCTTGGCCAAATTGAATATTTTGTCATTGCTGTTTGTGTTAATTGTTTTGTACTGCTGTATTGCCTCGTCCCTTAGTTTAGCATCTGAGCTCAGTAGATTTAAGTTAGCTTAAGAGGGGGTAGACTATATAAGAAACTAGCTATGATGGATTGGAAGAAATGCATTGAGAAGCTATAAGAAAATTGTAGTGTACAGTGGAGAAAAACTATTTTTGAAAGAGGGTGTGAACAGAATACAGAAAGCATGCTTGGATAGGATATTTTTGGCTGGAGCAAATGTTGAAATAAGAGGGACGATCTATGGAATGAAGTTCTGGGTTGGACTGCAGTACCAAATGTTACACTGAAAACACCCCGTCCTTTCCTTTGATGTTATCCCCCTATGTGTTTGTGTACCCTTGTGTATTTGTTTTCTTCCTGTCTCTGTGTACTGTTTCATAGAATTTTTTTCTCTTCTAATACTAAGCTACATTCACTATGATGAGGAATACTGTTATCCTCAAATATAATTTGCATTAATAATATGTTATTTACTTTGTCAAGATGTTTAGACATTATTTATCTGTTCTGTTTTGTTGCTCATGTGTGAAGTTGATGTTTCAAAAGTTATTCTGATCGTTTATGTAGGTACTTATAATTTCTGTAACACTGATGTATCTGTTTATTTCTATTCTTTTGTAAAGCCTGTACTACTACAAATGTTATCTGTATTGTTATGTTCTTTAATGATGTATTTTGTACCTTTCTAATTGTATTCTTATGTTATAAAATTGTAATTGACACCAGATCATCAAATTAAGTAACTTGTAAGTTACATTTCACTGCACACGTTTCTGTTGGTCATAGTATATGGACAATATGTGAGAAGTAGGGACTGTTAGTGTTTGCATGTGTGTTAATAATTCAGCAAGGGACTGGATAACAGCATTGCTGGTTCTAAGGACAATTCCAAAAACTTTGTGAGTGCACAAGTGGTAGTTTATGGACTTGCTATATTGTCCACAAGACTCTTCGATGGTGATTGTGCACCTGCACAGTTGCAACAGATAGCTGCTGGCCGTCTCTACGAGGACTACAGTGGGTCTGCACCTTTGATGACCCACCAATACCATTATTTCTACAAGGACTACAGTGGGTCTACGACTTTGCTGACTCACCAGTACTATTATTTCTACAAGGACTGCAGTGGGTCTGCACCTCTGGTGGCCCACCAATACCGTAATCTCTACCAGGACTACAGTGGGTCTACTCTGTGATGACCTACCTACCAATATTCTTCAAAACTTCGAATGACTATGCTGTGGGTTTGCTCTGTTGTGGCCCATTACCTGTCTGCATGTCGAGAGTCAGCACTGTCTTTCTGTTGGAAGGGCAACACTACTTCTTTAAGACTGCATGGAAATCCACTACTTCCGTGTGCATTTTCTTTTATTGTTCAGACTTTGAGAAAAACACTGCAATTTTACTGTGATGAATGATCAGGACTGTCTTTATGGACTGTGAATTTTAGCTTTTGACCAACATTGTATCAATAAGTGTGTGCATTTGATATCTTTGTTATTGTAATTATGAAAAATTTTATCAAATCATTATTGGCCACTCCCCAAAACAATTTGTAAAATATTTTGTGGGGAGCATGGGGGCTATGTAAGTAGGCTGTTTATGTTTTCTTATTGGCAACGTTACGTAGTGCTCTGTATGAAAATCACTGGCTGTGCTGTGTGCAGTCTGTGGCTAGCTTGCATTGTTATCTGCCATTGTAGTGTTGGGCAGCGGCAGCTGGATGTGAACAGCGGGTAGCGTTGCGCAGTTGGAGGTGAGCCGCCACCAGTGGTGGGTGTGGGGAGAGAAATGTCGGAGTTTTGAAATTTGTAAAAATGGATGTCATGAACTGCTGTATATATCATGACTTTTGATGACTATTAAGGTAAATACATTGTTTGTTCTCTATTAAAATCTTTCATTTGCTAACTATGCCTATCAGTAGTTAGTGCCTTCCGTAGTTTGAATCTTTCATTTAGCTGGCAGTGGTGGCGCTCGCTGTATTGAAGTAGCTTGAGTAACGAAGATTTTTGTGAGATAAGTGATTTGTGAAAGGTACAGGTTAATGTTAGTAAGGGACATTCTTTTGTAGGGATTTCTGAAAGTCAGATTGCGTTGCGCTAAAAAAAAAAAATATTGTGTGTCAGTTTAAGCACAGTCATGTATAATTGTACAAAGGGGACGTTTCAGTAGTAGTAATTTTTGTTGTTGTTTTCTTGTCATAACAGTGGTTGATGCAGCTGTCGAGACTATTTTATCCTATATAAGCCCCTTCTTCTGTGAACAACGACTGTAATCTTCACTTATTGAACCTCCTAACTGTTGCCCAACCTTGGCCTCATTCTACCGTTTTTACCCCTCATTCTTCCCCCTGTTACCAATTTAAGTTTCCTTGATGTCTCAGGATGTGTCATATCAACCGATCTCTATTGTTAGTCAAGTTGTGCCATAAATTTATTTTCTCCCTTTTCCGATTCAATACCTCTGTACTAGTTATCTGATCTGCCGATCTAATCTCCACCACTATTCTGTAGAGCCATATTTTAAAAGCTTTTATTCTCTTCTTGTCTGAGCTGTTTATTGTCCATGTTTCACGTTCGTAAAACGCAATTCTCCAGACAAATACCTACATCAAAGGCTTTCTAACACTAATTTTATTTCCAGTGTTTACAAATTTCTCTTTTGCAGAAACGTTTTTCTTGCTATTGGCAGTGTGCATAATATATCCTCTCTATTCGGTCACCGTAGCAATTTTTCTGCCAGAATGAAAAAAGATCTACTGCGTTTAGTGTCATTTCGTAATCTAATTCTCTCAGCAACGCCTGATTTGACTAAATTCCGTTAACCATATTGATGTTTGTCTTAAAAACATTTTCTATCCATTTCGTTCAACTGCTCTTTCAACTTATTTGACAGAATTACATCGTCGCCAAACCTCAAAGTTTGTGTTCATTAATCACAACACCAATATTGCATATTCTATATCTCCTGTAAACTGAGTAGTGCCATATCATTTCGATAAAAGACTCGTTCAGATGATCTATACAACACGTAAGTAACTCTTCGCTAGACCTTAATTCCCCATTCCAAGTTCTGCTTGCTCAATCTACAGATTCCATAACAGTGGCAACGGACAACAACTCTGTCTCACATCCTTCTCAACTATTGCTTCCCTTTCTTGCATGTTTCATTTCTGTACAAGTTTTAGGTAGCCTTTGTTATTAACGGTTTTAAAGAGCCTATTCCATTCAAGTTCGTCAAAAGCTTTCTTTAAATCTGCAAATGCTATTAACGCAGGTTTGCATAGCTGCAGTCTTTTTTCCAAATCGTAGAGTAAGCATCGCCTTGCGTGTTTGTACATTTCTCCAGCATCCAAACTGATTCTCCCTGAGTTCAACTTCTACGTCTTTCTGTCATTCCGTAGCCTGCCGCGGTGGCCGAGCGGTTCTAGGCGCTTCAGTCCGGAACCGCGCGACTGCTACGGTCGCAGGTTCGAATCCTGCCTCGGGCATGGATGTGACCTTAGGTTAGTTAGGTTTGTTGCTGTTGTTGTGGTCTTCAGTCCTGAGACTGGTTTGATGCAGCTCTCCATGCTACTCTATCCTGTGCAAGCTTCTTCATATCCCAGTACCTACTGCAACCTACATCCTTCTGAATCTGCTTAGTGTATTCATCTCTTGGTCTCCCCCTATGATTTTTACCCTCCACGCTGCCCTCCAATACTAAATTGGTGATCCCTTGATGCCTCAGAACATGTCCTACCAACCGATCCCTTCTTCTGGTCAAGTTGTGCCACAAACTTCTCTTCTCCCCAATCCTATTCAATACTTCCTCATTAGTTATGTGATCTACCCATCTAATCTTCAGCATTCTTCTGTAGCACCACATTTCAAAAGCTTCTATTCTCTTCTTGTCCAAACTATTTACCGTCCATGTTTCACTTCCATACATGGCTACACTCCATACAAATACTTTCAGAAATAACTTGCTGACACTTAAATCTATACTCGATGTTAACAAATTTCTCTTCTTCAGAAACGCTTTCCTTGCCATTGCCAGTCTACATTTTATATCCTCTCTACTTCGTCCATCATCAGTTATTTTGCTCCCCAAATAGCAAAACTCCTTTACTACTTTAAGTGTCTCATTTCCTAATCTAATTCCCTCAGCATCATCCGATTTAATTCGACTACATCCCATTATCCACGTTTTGCATTTGTTGGTGTTCATCTTATAACCTCCTTTCAAGACACTGTCCATTCCGTTCAACTGCTCTTCCAAGTCCTTCGCTGAGTCTGACAGATTTACAATGTCATCGGCGAACCTCAAAGTTTTTATTTCTTCTCCATGGATTTTAATACCTACTCCAAATTTTTCTTTTGTTTCCTTTACTGCTTGCTCAATATAGAGATTGAATAACATCGGGGAGAGGCTACAACACTGTCTTACTCCCTTCCCAACCACTGCTTCCCTTTCATGTCCCTCAACTCTTATAACTGCCATCTGGTTTCTGTACAAGTTGTAAATAGCCTTACGCTCCCTGTATTTTACCCCTGCCATCTTTAGAATTTGAAAGAGAGTATTCCAGTCAACATTGTCAAAAGCTTTCTCTAAGTCTACAAATGCTAGAAACGTAGGTTTGCCTTTCCTTAATCTTTCTTCTAAGATAAGTCGTAAGGTCAGTATTGCCTCACGTGTTCCAGTATTTCTACGGAATCCAAACTGATCTTCCCCGAGGTCGGCTTCTACTAGTTTTTCCATGCGTTTGTAAAGAATTCGTGTTAGTACTTTGCAGCTGTGGCTTATTAAACTGATTGTTCGGTAATTTTCACATCTTTCAACACCTGCTTTCTTTGGGATTGGAATTATTATATTCTTCTTGAAGTCTGAGGGTATTTCGCCTGTTTCATACATCTTGCTCACCAGATGGTAGAGTTTTGTCAGGACTGGCTCTCCCAAGGCCGTCAGTAGTTCCAATGAAATGTTGTCTACTACGGGGGCCTTGTTTCGACTCAGGTCCTTCAGTGCTCTGTCAAACTCTTCACGCAGTGTCGTATCTCCCATTTCATCCTCATCTACATCCTCTTCCATTTCCACAATATTGTCCTCAAGTGCATCGCCCTTGTATAGACCCTCTATATACTCCTTCCACCTTTCTGCTTTCCCTTCTTTGCTTAGAACTGGGTTTCCATCTGAGCTCTTGATGTTCATACATGTGGTTCTCTTATCGACAAAGGTCTCTTTAATTTTCCTGTAGGCAGTATCTATCTTACCCCTAGTGAGATAAGCCTCTACATCCTTACATTTGTCCTCTAGCCATCCCTGCTTAGCCATTTTGCACTTCCTGTCGATCTCATTTTTGAGACGTTTGTATTCCTTTTTGCCTGCTTCATTTACTGCATTTTTATATTTTCTCCTTTCATCAATTAAATTCAATATTTCTTCTGTTACCCAAGGATTTCTACTAACCCTCTTCTTTTTACCTACTTGATCGTCTGCTGCCTTCACTACTTCATCCCTCAGAGCTACCCATTCTTCTTCTACTGTATTTCTTTCCCCCATTCCTTTCAATTGTTCCCTTATGCTCTCCCTGAAACTCTGTACAACCTCTGGTTCTTTCAGTTTATCCAGGTCTCATCTCCTTAAATTCCCACCTTTTTGCAGCTTCTTCAGTTTTAATCTACAGGTCATAACCAATAGATTGTGGTCAGAGTCCACATCTGCCCCTGGACATGTCTTACAATTTAAAACCTGGTTCCTAAATCTCTGTCTTACCATTATATAATCTATCTGATACCTTTTAGTATCTCCAGGGTTCTTCCATGTATACAACCTTCTATCATGATTCTTAAACCAAGTGTTAGCTATGATTAAGTTGTGCTCTGTGCAAAATTCTATCAGGCGGCTTCCTCTTTCATTTCTTAGCCCCAATCCATATTCACCTACTACGTTTCCTTCTCTCCCTTTTCCTACACTCGAATTCCAGTCACCCATGACTATTAAATTTTCGTCTCCCTTCACTATCTGAATAATTTCTTTTATTTCATCATACATTTCTTCAATTTCTTCGTCATCTGCAGAGCTAGTTGGCATATAAACTTGTACTACTGTAGTAGGTGTGGGCTTCGTATCTATCTTGGCCACAATAATGCGTTCACTATGGTGTTTGTAGTAGCTTACCCGCATTCCTATTTTCCTATTCATTATTAAACCTACTCCTGCATGACCCCTATTTGACTTTGTGTTTATAACCGTGTAGTCACCTGACCAGAAGTCTTGTTCCTCCTGCCAGCGAAATTCACTAATTCCCACAATATCTAACTTTAACCTATCCATTTCCCTTTTTAAATTTTCTAACCTACCTGGCCGATTAAGGGATCTGACATTCCACACTCCGATCCCTAGAATGCCAGTTTTCTCTCTCCTGATAACGACATCCTCTTGAGTAGTCCCCGCCCGGAGATCCGAATGGGGGACTATTTTACCTCCGGAATATTTTACCCAAGAGGACGCCATCATCATTTAATCATACAGTACAGCTGCATGCCCTCGGGAAAAATTACGGCCGTAGTTTCCCCTTGCTTTCATCCGTTCGCAGTACCAGCTCAGCAAGGCCGTTTTGGTTATTGTTACAAGGCCAGATCAGTCAATCATCCAGACTGTTGCCCCTGCAACTACTGAAAAGGCTGCTGCCCCTCTTCAGGAACCACACGTTTGTCTGGCCTCTCAACAGATACCCCTCCGTTGTGGTTGTACCTACGGTACGGCTATCTGTATCGCTGAGGCACGCAACCCTCCCCACCAACGGCAAGGTCCATGGTTCATGTAAGGAGGTTTATGTAGTTCTAAGTTCTAGGGGGCTGATGACCTCAGATGTTAAGCCCCATAGTGCTCAGAGCCATTTGAATTTTTGTTAGTCCGTAAATAATTCGCGTCAATGTTTTGTAACTATTACCTATTAAACAGACGATTCTGTGATATTCACATCTGTCTGCACCTGACCCTTTGGAAGTGGAATTACATTTCTTTCGAAATGTGCGGGTATTTCGCCAGTCTTGCACACCAAGGGGGAATAATTTGCCATTATATGTTCTCCCAAGGTTCTTTATAATTCTGAAGGATAAAAAGCAGCTAACAAGTTCCACTTCGCGGGTACATGTAGAAGCTAGGTCAGAGCTGTACCTTGTTTTAAAAACAATACGGAACATTGACCAATGTATCGAGAGACTCTCCTCTCTATCTGCTTACGCTTCTAGTGCCTGCTTCAGAGATATCATCGACAACAACTTTTTTTTTAATGTAGTTTTTGGCGGCAATGGAATGTGTATATCCATGGAGTGAGCACAGTCTACCGCGCACGTTCTCAACATCAAACCAGGCTAATCCCATGATTTTGGGACGACGCTGCTTGTCTACAATTTAGCCGGCTGCTGTGGACGAGCGGTTCTAGGCACTTCAGTCCGGAACCGCGCTGCTGCTACGGTTGCAGGTTCGAATCCTGCCTCGGGCACGGATGTGTGTGATGTCCTTAGGCTAGTTAGGTTTAAGTAGTTTTAAGCCTAGGGTACTGATGACCTCAGATGTTAAGACCCATAGTGCTTAGAGCCATTTTTAACCATTTTGTCTACAATTTGCGGTAATAGCAAAACTTGAATGTCACACGTATTCTTCTTATTTTATTTATATCTCTACATGTTTGAGTTTTAGTTACACCTATAGTGCAGTATTGCTACGAATGTAAAGAGAAGTTTGTGAAAGGAGGACCTTTTACTTGGCATAGGTATGTACAACGAAGGTATGATTGTAAATGTTATGTTAATAAGAGGTATTTTATATAATGAAAAATATTGAGACACGGTATTATAAAGTCTTGTATTGTAGAGATAATTTCTGCGATTTTATGGGTATGTGTTTGCGAATGGTTCAAATGGCTCTGAGCACTATGGGACTCAACATCTGAGGTCATCAGTCTGTGTCTACGAGACAAGTGTTAGATAAAGTGGGAAGAGTGTCTGAGTAGATTGCCAGTCAGTGTGTACATATCGGTGCTATGTTCATATGCAGATAAAATTCGTACATGACTGTCTGATTGATTTCTTCCAATTTACGCTGCTTTTCAAACCTCTGTGTGTATCTAAGTATTTCTGGATGAGACACTTTCCTATATATTGTCATTGTAACGTAATTAATTAGAATAGAGATTCGACAATATGAGAAAGAGGAATAGAAAACATAAAAAATGTTGTTGGATGTCAGTTCTGATGTTACCGAAAAGACGTAAGTAAAGTGGAATTGAGCTATAATACTGCGGTGAAAAAGCGCAATACCATTGCTCTTCATATCTTTAAGCCAACTTCACTTCCTGATATAAAATTGTTAATATGTCTGTAAAACGCGTGAACTAAGATTCAAGGTAATTCTGAAGGTGATCTGTCTGTATGTGCGAAGTAATAACACTCCAAATAACCATACGCGCTGTACGCACCAAAATACGCCGTCCCAAAATCACGCGACTTGAGCTGCAGGAGATGTTGCGGGCAGAATTCTAGTTCTGTGCATCCGAATGCCCACTACTCTATGGTGCTGGCGGATTTCCGCACTGTTCCAAAAATTGTCCCCTTCTACCACTCCCGATCGTTATCTCACGATTACTAAAATCATCCTGTGTGTGTTATGCTACATATATAATTTGGCACATCACTTGGTGGTTATTTTAAAGAGTGGAATTTAGTTCGTATTCAAGAACTCTAACAAGAACTCGTAATTACTTTTTGCATGCTGTTAGTTGTTACGGAAAGATCGTGGGAATTGCTTGTTGTTGTTGTGGTCTTCAGTCCTGAGACTGGTTTGATGCAGCTCTCCATGCTACTCTATCCTGTGCAAGCTACTTCATCTCCCAGTACCTACTGCAACCTACATCCTTCTGAATCTACTTAGTCTATTCATCTCTTGGTCTCCCTCTACGATTTTTACCCTCCACGCTGCCCTCCAATACTAAATTGGTGATCCCTTGATGCCTCAGAACATGTCCTACCAACCGATCCCTTCTTCTTGTAAAGTTGTGCCACAAACTTCTCTTCTCCCCAATCCTATTCAATACTTCCTCATTAGTTATGTGATCTACCCATCCAATCTTCAGCATTCTTCTATAGCACCACATTTCGAAAGCTTCTATTCTCTTCTTGTCCAAACTATTTATCGTCCATGTTTCACTTCCATACATGGCTACACTGCATACAAATACTTTCAGAAACGACTTCCTGACACTTAAATCAATACCGGATGTTAACAAATTTCTCTTCTTCAGAAACGCTTTCATTGCCATTGCCAGTTTACATTTTATATCCTCTCTACTTCGACCATCATCAGTTATTTTGCTCCCCAAATAGCAGAACTCCTTTACTACTTTAAGTGTCTCATTTCCTAATCTAATACCCTAATGTCATCCGTGTATCTCAAAGTTTTTATTTCTTCTCCATGGATTTTAATACCTACTCCGAATTTTTCTTTTGTTTCTTTTAGTGCTTGTTCAATATACGGATTGAATAACATCGGGGAGAGGCTAAAACACTGTCTCACTCACTTCCCAACCACTGCTTCCCTTTCATGTCCCTCGACTCTTATAACTGCCATTTCTGTACAAATTGTAAATAGCCTTTCGCTCCCTGTATTTTACCCCTGCCACCTTCAGAATTTGAAAGAGAGTATTCCACTTAACATTGTCAAAAGCTTTCTCTAAGTACAAATGCTATAAAAGTAGGTTTGCCTTTTCTTAATCTAGCTTCTAAGATAAGTCGTAGGGTCAGTATTGCCTCACGTGTTCCAATATTTCTACGGAATCCAAACTGATCTTCACCGAGGTCGGCTTCTACCAGTTTTTCCATTCGTCTGTAAAGAATTCGCGTTAGTATTTTGCAGCCGTGACTTATTAAACTGATAGTTCGGTAATTTTCACATCTGTCAACAACTGCTTTCTTTGGGATTGGAATTATTATGTTTTTCTTGAAGTCTGAGGGTATTTCGCCTGTCTCATAGATGTTGCTCACCAGTTTGTAGAGTTTTGTCAGGACTGGCTCTCCCAAGGCTGTCAGTAGTTCTAATGGAATGTTGTCTACAACTGGGGCCTTGTTTCGACTTAGGTCTTTCAAATGGTTCAAATGGCTCTGAGCACTATGGGACTCAACTGCTGTGGTCATAAGTCCCCTAGAACTTAGAACTACTTGAACCTAACTAACCTAAGGAC
The DNA here is from genome assembly GCF_021461385.2 of Schistocerca piceifrons. Classification (NCBI taxonomy): domain Eukaryota; kingdom Metazoa; phylum Arthropoda; class Insecta; order Orthoptera; family Acrididae; genus Schistocerca; species Schistocerca piceifrons. The sequence continues at coordinate 71,246,823 of NC_060139.1, forward strand.
AGCACACAACACCCAGCCATCACGAGACAGAGAAAATTTAGGTCTTTCAGTGCTCTGTCAAACTCTTCACGCAATATCATAGCTCCTATTTCATCTTCATCCTCTTCCATTTCCATAATATTGCCCTGAAGTACATCGCCCTTGTATTGCTTATAAGTCACGAAATGCAACCTGTCACCCTGCACCAGTTTGGAGTTCTCGCTCATAGTTTCACGTTCCGGGAAGCTTATGTGACAGAGGGAGAGTCCCAGCACACGTCGCATGCAGCCAAACCTCAGTGGAACAGCTTGCGTGTAACATGGGACTGGCCAGCAGTCAACCACATGGCTGCTGCCAGCTTCCCTTACATCACGCGCTGCCCGAGTGCCACAAAAGGTAAAAACTGAAGGCTGACTCCGCTTTTACACGCCCGACAAGGGGAACGAAATGGGACAGCATTCGACGGCGGCAGTCAATACAGAGCGGACGGCCCCAATTACAGGCCGGTGCGTGTCGGCCCAAAAGGAGCGCGCCATGTGCGTGGGCGGGGGCGATGGCTGACAATGGGCGGCGGCGGCTGATTGCCGTGTAATTGCGATAATAGCCGCTGCACTGCGCTGCGTGCCACTCAAAAGGAAGCCAGCCGGACACGGCAGCAGCTGGCGGCCGCCGACTACCTGCCGCTCTCGCGAGCGCACCTCTGCTGCACGTGCAATTCGTGGCGGACAACACTCTCGTTGAAACTTCCTGGCAGATTAAAACTGTGTGCCGGACCGAGACTCAAACTCGGGACCCTTGCCTTCTGCGGGCAAGTGATATAACCACCTGAGCTACCCAAGCACGACTCACGCCCCGTCCTCACAGCTTTACTTATGCCAGTACCTCGTTTCCTACTTTCCAAACTTTACAGAAGCTCTCCTGCGAAGTAGGAGACGAGGTTCTGGCAGAAGTAAAGCTGTGAGGAGGGGGCGTGAGTCGTGCTTGGGTAGCTCAGCTGGTAGAGCACTTGCCCGCGAAAGGCAAAGGTCCCGAGTTCGAGTCTCAGTCCGGCACAAAGTTTTCATCTGTCAAGAAGTTTCATATCAGAGCACACTCCGCTGCAGAGTGAAAAATCTCATTCTGGAAACATCCACCAGGTTGTGGCTAAGCCATGTCTCCGCAATATCCTTTCTTTCAGGAGTGCTAGTCCTGCAAGGTTTGCAGGAGAGCTTCTGTAAAGTTTGGAAGGTAGGAGACGAGGTACTGGCAGAGGTAAAGCTGTGAGGATGGGGGGTGAGTCGTGCTTGGGTAGTTCAGTTGGTAGAGCACTTGCCCGCGAAAGGCAAAGGTCCCGAGTTCGAGTCTCGGTCGGGCACAGTTTTATTCTGCCAGAAAGTTTCATATCAGCGCACACTCCGCTGCAGAGCGAAAATCTCATTCTGAACACTCTCGTTGTCCATTTTAATGCATTTGGTCGCGATACAAAAGACGCTAGGACGAGCCATTAGGCTACACAGGCTTCAACATGTCAATACTATTAGCTGAGTAGGAGTGTCGTAAAACAAAGGCAATGGAATGTAGTCGAATCAAATCAGGTGTTTAAGAATGGCGGTTGTCGCTGAAGCAACCGGTTTTCGGTTATGTCGGTTTTTTCTAATGTCAGTTTAACATGACCGATTAAATCGGTCAGAATAATTGGTTTCTGAAATAACTGATTTTCCGTTTCCTTTTTCTATGTGTTATATCCTGTAATAAAGCAAAGATTGAAAAATTTTAATTTTCTCAGTAAAGATACATAGAATCAAACTACAAAATTAAATAGGCAAATAAAAGAAAACTCAGTTCTCCCACCGTTCGCTGCTTTTCTCGCAAAGTGATAAGTGATTGAATGCTACAGAAAATCACCAGAAAATCCTATTGACTCTAATGTTTTTAAACTCTGCTAAAAAATAATACTCAAATCTGAGCCATGTCGCTATTTAGGCGTTATGAGTAGTCAGTGCTGAATGGTGAAAATTGAGGTTGAAAAACTCTTTTTTAGTGTTAATTTGTCCATTTTCTAGGACAACAAGCAGTTAAATGCATATTCATGTTTTGGACCTTCAGGTATTCGCTTTTTTTCCGTATTTGCACTCAAATTTTAGGATATAGGTTCCGCCTATTAGCACACACAGTGGTTTTTATTTTTACCAAAAAATGGTTCAAATGGCTCTGAGCACTGTGAGACTTAACATCTGAGGTCATCAGTCCCCTAGAACTTAGAACTACTAAACCTAACTAACCTAAGGACGTCACACACATCCATGCCCGAGGGAGGATTCGAACCTGCGACCGTAGCGGTCGACCGGTTCCAGACTTAAGCGCCTAGAACCGCTCGGCCACAACGGCCGGCTTTCTTTTTACCCAAACATGTTTCACCACCTCTGTGCCATCATCAGTGTTTTTTTTGTTTTGTTTATTGAAAACTGTAAAAAGTGAACGTATTTTAGGTTGCATCTGATCTAACAAAGTGAGGCCTAAAGAAATTTATGTTCGCTTGCTTCTTACCGTGATTTTACATTATATGGTTTGGCAGGACACAATACAGTTGATGGTGCAAAACCATATAATGCAAAATCACAGTAAGAAGCTAGCGAACAAAAATTTTCTTTAGGCCTCACTTTGATAGACCTGTTACAGCCTAAAATATGTTCACTTTTTACAGGTTTAAATAAACAAAAAAATCCACTGATGATGGCACAGAAGTGCTGAAACATGTTTGGGTAAAACATGTTGCAAAAAGGCGGAACCTATATCCTATAAATCAAAGGCATATTACGTAGATGCTGGTAACGGATTAGCTACTTTCTACTTGCATGTTGTGAAGAGCTTTTATTTAGTTTTTAATTATTACCATTAACAATTTTCTTTTCTCTTTTATTATTTCATAGAAATGGCTGACGTGTCTCTAATCTTTTAAAACAAATGAAGGATTGTACTTCATCGATACGTCACTTCATAAAACATTTCCAGACTAAGGTTCGTGTTACTCTGCAATACAACGGATGTCCGGCGATTACAGCGACAGACTGCCGTATAGATCAGGTGGGGGCAAATACTGCACGCTGTACGTACTCACGTATATTAATCCATTACACACGCAACAGGGACATTATTGTTTCAGAAATGCTGCACCAATTTTCTGTTGGCATCGTTATTAAAACGCACTCATCGGTTTTCTCATTTTCTGCACACATGAAAAAAAGTTTTGCATCACCTCTGTTCCGAGAGTTCCGGAACCTGAACAGAAATTGGAATATAGATCAACATAAATATCATTTCCGCTCTTCTTATTACTCATGAAAACCACACATTGCCAGTTGTACCACCATACAGCGAGACCTTCAGAGGTGGTAGTCCAGACTGCTGTTCACACCGGTACCTCTAACACCCAGTAGTACGTCCTCTTGCACTGATGCATGCCTGTATTCGTCGTGGCATACTATCCACAAGTTCATCAAGGCACTGTTGGTCCAGATTTTTCCTCTCCTCAAAGGCGATTCGGCGTATATCGCTCAGAGTGGTTGGTGGGTCACGTCGTCCATAAACAGTCCTTTTCAATCTATCCCAGGCATGTTCGATAGGGTTTATGTCTGGAGAACATGCTGGCCACTCTAGTCGAGCGATGTCGTTGTCCTGAAGGGAGTCATACACAAGATGTGCACGATGGGGGCGCGAATTGTCGTCCATGAAGACGAATGCCTCGCTAATATGCTGCCGATATGGTTGCACTATCGGTCGGAGGATGGCATTCACGTATCGTACAGCTGTTACGGCTCCTTCCTTGACCACCAGCGGCGTACGTCGGCCATACATAATGCCACCCACAAACAGCAGGGAACCTCCACCTTGCTGCACTCGCTGGACAGTGTGTCTAAGGCGTTCAGCCTGATCGGGTTGCCTCCAAACACGTCTCCGACGATTGTCTGGTTGAAGGCATATGCGACACTCATCGGTGAAGAGAACGTGATGCCAATCCTGGGCGGTCCATTCGGCATGTTGTTGGGCCCATCTGTTACCGCGCTGCATGGTGTCGTGGTTGCTAAGATGGACCTCGCCATGGATGTCGGGAGCGAAGCTGTGCATCATTCAGCCTATTGAGCGCAGTTTGAGTCGTAACACGACGTCCTGTGGCTGCACGAAAAGGATTATTCAACATGGTGGCGTTGGTGACAGGATTCTTCCGAGCCATAATCCGTAGGTAGCGGTCATCCACTGCAGTAGTAGCCCATGTTCGGCCTGAGAGAGACATGTCATCGACAGTTCCTGTCTCTCTGTATCTCCCCCATGTGCGAGCAACATCGCTTTGGTTCACTCCTGAAACACGTATGTATTCAATAGCAGCGATGGCGAGGCATGACAGAATCTCTGACCAGAGAGTTATTTATCGTTGCTAGTCTGCGCTTGACCGCGCGTGAGTGCAGTTGTTGTACGTAGCGAGTTGCGAGTTGCAGTCAGTCAGTGCTAGTAGCGCGTGCGAGATGACGCAGTCGCGAGTCGGAGTTGTGTGTGTGAGGAGTCGGCGGGCGTCGACATGGGTCTCTGGTCAAGGTTCGGGACGAGGTATATTTTTAAATAAGGTAATGGAGCAGCATTGCGCACATCTGATAATGTAATGTATGTTAATTGTAATTAATTTGTTCAAGAAATGCCCCAGTAATCATTTTGTCATCAAATCAATCCTTTTTTAAGAAAATAATCATTACAATTGAAACAATATTTCCTTTGCTTTTCCTCCCAGAATCAATTTATCACGCTGATTATTGCACAGGGCCTAAGGTTAGCGCAGCTGGCCTTATAAAATTTAGCAGGTTGATCTTAACGTTAATTTTGTAGAGACTTAACATTTTTCACATTTTTTTATTATTATTGAGTTTTATTACTGTGGGAAGCTAACATTTGGCACTATTTGCAATTCTTATTCAATTCATATCATTTAAAAATAATTACGGGGAGGTTACACTTATCACGATGTCTATTCACATTTAAATAATTTTTTCTTTCATTTTTGCAGGGAGGTTACACTTGGCGACATCCGGTCCAGGATTGTATTTCGTTGAGAATCTTCTGAGAAGTAGTTAGATATCTGCTTTTATTAACTAAAATATAATTAGCATTTGGCGCAACGCTTTTACTAATTTTATGACTTTCTTTCCTCAGTTCATCAGCAATTCGTTGCTCTGTTGTATTTGTGTTTGTTGCTTTTTGCATTGTGCTTATTTCATTTGTGAATAATTGTGACTATTGTAAAAATGCCGCGAAAGACTGTGAATAGTGTATCGCGAGGTATTATGAATGAAATTACCGACGCAAACAACTTCACCGATAGTACTTGTGACACGCAATATAATGGCAATCCACCGTTTACTGACAATCATGCTAGTGATGAACAGACGAATTCAATTGTGTCGTCTGTTAACTTAACGACAATTGATGATGTGGGGCGCTCTATTGTAATGAGCGCTGCCCAACTTAACACACCCGGTTTGGAAAATTCAAGTAACGTACAAATTTTTCTAATGAAAATGGACAGTGTACTGAAAGTACGACGGATCTATTTAATTCCGAAATAGTGTCTGACAGTGTACACCCGACTGATAAACCTTTTTGTAAATTACAGAATGACCAAATGGTCACGCAAAACGAGACAATTCCAGATCCACCATTAAACAGCACAGAGAACAGAGCCGGTAATATTGACTTGGAACTAATTATGGCAAGATTGCTACAACAACAATTTAGTGAACAGAACAAAAAATTTAATAAAATTAATGAAGATAACAAACAATTTAAAGAAAATTTCAAACAACTTAGTGAACAGGTCAAACAACAGAACGAAAAACAAGACAAGCTTAATGAAACATTAGACAACAATTCCAGACAGCTTAGTGAACAGATCAAACAGCTTAATGAAAAACATGACAGCCTTAATGAAAAATTAGACAACAATTCTAGACAGCTTAGCGAGCAGATTACATCCGTTGCCGCGCAGTGTCATGATACTAAGGAACAGTTACGCGAGGAAATTGAGGCTTGTTCAAGAAAAAGTAGCAAAGAAATTAGGTCTGTTGCTCAAGAATTAAGGGATATGCAAACAGCTGCAACAGAATCACTCAGAGACGAAGTTAGTACAGTCGGTAAACAATGCTCTGAAAAAGCTACACAATTACGCGACGAATTTAAATTAATGACAGCAGAACTTTCACGCACAATGGACGCAAAGATAGACGCGAAATTCGACCAACAGAACACTCAGATTGACGAACGTTTTAATCACCACATACAAAACAGTGATACGCGTTTCCGCAAATTTATACAGGATCAAAATAAAGTAAAACGACAAGTAATGGAAACAATCACAGTGTCCGACAAAATTAATACCATCGAACAGTTGAACGCGGAATTACGTGATGAGATTTCTGACCTTAAATCAAAAACAGATACACACTCAATAGATTTTCAAACAGTGACCGACAGACTCGAACAATTAGAACTAACACAGGATTCCGATGTCATCAAAGCTGACGTTAAAAAACTGAACGAAACTAAACGTAAATTTCAAAAACAGATTAATGCCTCTGACACTAAAAGCGATGATCAGGTAAAAATACTGACTGAAAAATGTGATGAATTGGCCAGTCGCATTGTGTTATTGAAAGTAATAATGAGAGCAAATCAGACGATACTGCACCGATTTCATTTCATCAAACACCTGAATTTCAAAATCTACAACAGACAATCAATGAGATCGATTCATCTAATAACACATTACGCAGAAAATTGTCAAGTGTACAGCAAGAAGTAACACAGATGAAAAGTATTTCAGTTAATAACACATCACAGCAGACGCCACTTTGTGAACATTTTTCAGACTCACGCAGCGCATATAATTTGGGTAATCTACAGAGAGTACGGGACTTAGATTCCGAACAGCCACAGTCCAACAGATTCTCATACAATCCTGAACCTGTTGCATCATACAGAGACGATAATTTCGATTATAAACATTTTCTGTCAGTGAGAAAATTTAAAGTGTTTAAAAATGACAGAACACAGATTCACCCACTAGATTGGATTCAACAATTTAGCTTTGCTTTTCCACCGACTTGGCCTGTAACACACAAACTTGAATTTATTTGCAGTTTTTTGGAAGGCGAACCGGCAACTCGTATGAGACCGATCGCGAGACAATGCTATTCGGTAGAAGAGTTTCAGAATGCTTTTCTGTCAGCGTATTGGTCGAAAACGACACAGCGCGGAATTAAAGATCAGTTAATTAGTTTGCCAAATTATGAGAACTCCAATTTTCCCAGTGTGACGCAATTTTTTGAGCATATGGTCCAACAAAACCAGTACCTAAGTGAACCGTACAGTGAATCTGCACTTATATAATTATGCATTTCTAAACTACCACGGTCATGAAGAGTATCACTTTTAACGGGTCAGCAAAAAGAAAATATTTCGGCATTCAGAGATCTGTTACAGCTTTTGGAAGTACAGCAATCTGATTATTCCTTTGTAAACAAAAATTTTTCACATAATAACCAAGGCCAACAAACTTACAGTAATTACGATCAGTCACGTAATTTCAATAGTAAAAGTAACAGACGCTTTAGGAACGACAACCACCAGAACTTTAATAGCAGACAAAATTTTAATTATCAGTATCGTCAAAATTATCAGCAGCAGGAACCATATTTTAGCAACAATAGAGGTTTTTCACATCAACAGCAACAAAACCAGCCGGTTAGCATACCTAACTGCAGTGCACAAGGTCAACCTAACTTTAATGTTTCGCCGCGTGGACGTATAGTCCCAACTGCAGCAAATAGTAACGCACGCCGGCAAGGAAATAATTACGTGCAGAAAACACAATACTTCAATTCCTATCGCAATGCACCGTATAGGATTGACTATTACGATAGACGTAAAAATAATGAGGACAATTTTCAGCGTACGTTTAATAACAGTCGGTCTTACCAGCAGCAAAATGATCAGCAACAACATATTTTGATGAATGAACCAGACAGTAGGTATCATCCAGAGCGTAATACGTCTGGAAGAAGTAATAGAACAGTTCAAATAGTAGAAATGCCGCAACATCCTCCAGAAAATAATAATACGTCAGATAGAATCTGACTAGATACTGAACAGGTCGCATCTTCCAGTAACACAAGCACAACTTTAGACACGCAGAATGTTATTCATGAAAATGTTATTACTTTTGATGACATACGAAACACTCTTTTGCAGGAAAGACCAGTTGTTCAAAAAACCATTTCACATCCTGTCATCGAAATTAAAATAGGTTCATCGAAATTTTCAGCAGTAATCGATTCTGGATCACCTATGTCTGTTATAAATGAGGAGACTTTCAACGAGTGTAACAAAGAGAATACCTATCCTACATTACCATTAGGCAAAACGAAAGTAAAAGGAGCAGTATCGAGTAAAGGTGTAGACGTTAAATTATAGACGCATTTATCATTTTGAATTGCAGGTCACACATTTCACTCAAATTTTTGGATTGTTCCTTAATTGACAACAGACGTTATTTTAGGTAATAATTTTCTGGTACAACACGACACAGTTATTGATTTTCAGAATTCCTATTTAATGTTAAATGATGAAAATGTGCAATTGGCTTTAGAATTTTAGCATTCTTTATCTGCGGAAGAACAAACAATTAATCGTACAGAGGTCATTTCTGCATCACGTAACATAGGCTGTAATTCGACATTGTTCACAGATACGTACGTTCATAACTATAACACTCCAGACGAAGCTGACTACGACGTAATGCAGATGATTTCTGATAAAGTTAACAAAGCAGTGCAAATACAGACGACGAACGCACGCAACTACACAAAATTCTCTTACAGCAAGCACCAGTTTTCGACAACATTCCTGGTACTATGTCCGGTTTTATGTATGAATTTCAAGTCAAACAGCACGACACATTTAAAGCAAAGCATTATCCAATTCCATATATCCACAGAGAACAGGTTAAAAAAGAGTTGCAGGATATGCTTGACCAAGGAATTATTGAACCAGCAGTTAGTCCGTACATAAATCCGCTACATATTGTTAAGAAAAAAGATGGCTCACTTCGCCTCGTACTTGATTCACGTCACATCAATGACATAATTATTAATGAAACCGATCGACCACAGACACTAGAAGAACTTCTACAGAAATTTCATGGTACTGCTATTTATTCCACACTAGATTTAAAATTGGGATTTTGGCAAATCCAACTTCATCCGAATTGCAGAAAGTATACAGCTTTTCTCTGTTTTGGTGACTTATCAATTTTGCAAATTACCATTCGGCTTAACTATTTCTTCTGCATCTTTTATTCGCGGTTTGAACACAATACTTCCGACAGAACTTAAGGACAGAATTACGACGTACGTAGATGACATTCTTATTGTAGAAGCTAACTGGACCGAACACAATCTGATTCTAGAACAACTGTTACAAACTTTTCATGCACAAGGACCTACAGTTAATCTTAGTAAATCGTACTTTGGCAAAACTTCTATAAAAATTCTTGGACACGTAATTTCAGCAGAAGGCATTGCGCCTGATCCGGAAAAACTTCAAGCTCTACGTGACATTACTATTCCTACTATTAGGCGCGTAATGGGGCCCCTTAGGGAAATGGCAGCAAGAGAGGGGAAGAAAACCAATGTGCACTCCGTGTGCATACCGGGGGGAGTCATTCCAGATGTGGAAAGGGTCCTTCCGGATGCCATGAAGGGTACAGGGTGCACCCATCTGCAGGTGGTCGCTCATGTCGGCACCAATGATGTGTGTCGCTATGGATCGGAGGAAATCCTCTCTGGCTTCCGGCGGCTATCTGATTTGGTGAAGACTGCCAGTCTCGCTAGCGGGATGAAAGCAGAGCTCACCATCTGCAGCATCGTCGACAGGACTGACTGCGGACCTTTGGTACAGAGCCGAGTGGAGGGTCTGAATCAGAGGCTGAGACGGTTCTGCGACCGTGTGGGCTGCAGATTCCTTGACTTGCGCCATAGGGTGGTGGGGTTTCGGGTTCCGCTGGATAGGTCAGGAGTCCACTACACGCAACAAGCGGCTACACGGGTAGCAGGGGTTGTGTGGCGTGGGCTGGGCGGTTTTTTAGGTTAGATGGCCTTGGGCAAGTACAGAAAGGGCAACAGCCTCAACGGGTGCGGGGCAAAGTCAGGACATGCGGGGACCAAGCAGCAATCGGTATTGTAATTGTCAACTGTCGAAGCTGCGTTGGTAAAGTACCGAAACTTCAAGCGCTGATAGAAAGCACCGAAGCTGAAATCGTTATAGGTACAGAAAGCTGGCTTAAGCCAGAGATAAATTCTGCCGAAATTTTTACAAAGGTACACACGGTGTTGAGAAAGGATAGATTGCATGCAACCGGTGGTGGAGTGTTCATCGCTGTTAGTAGTAGTTTATCCTGTAGTGAAGTAGAAGTGGATAGTTCCTGTGAATTATTATGGGTGGAGGTTACACTAAACAACCGAACTAGGTTAATAATTGGCTCCTTTTACCGACCTCCCGACTCAGCAGCATTAGTGGCAGAACAACTGAGAGAAAATTTGGAATACATTTCACATAAATTTTCTCAGCATGTTATAGTCTTAGGTGGAGATTTCAATTTACCAGATATAGACTGGGACACTCAGATGTTTAGGACGGGTGGTAGGGACAGAGCATCGAGTGACATTATACTGAGTGCACTATCCGAAAATTACCTCGAGCAATTAAACAGAGAACCGACTCGTGGAGATAACATCTTTGACCTACTGATAACAAACAGACCCGAACTTTTCGAATCTGTATGTACAGAACAGGGAATCAGTGATCATAAGGCCGTTGCAGCATCCCTGAATATAGAAGTTAATAGGAATATAAAAAAAGGGAGGAAGGTTTATCTGTTTAGCAAGAGTAATAGAAGGCAGATTTCAGACTACCTAACAGATCAAAACGAAAATTTCTGTTCCGACACTGACAATGTTGAGTGTTTATGGAAAAAGTTCAAGGCAATCGTAAAATGCGTTTTAGACAGGTACGTGCCGAGTAAAACTGTGAGGGACGGGAAAAACCCACCGTGGTACAACAACAAAGTTAGGAAACTACTGCGAAAGCAAAGAGAGCTCCACTCCAAGTTTAAACGCAGCCAAAACCTCTCAGACAAACTGAAGCTAAACGATGTCAAAGTTAGCGTAAGGAGGGCTATGCGTGAAGCGTTCATTGAATTCGAAAGTAAAATTCTATGTACCGACTTGACAGAAAATCCTAGGAAGTTCTGGTCTTACGTTAAATCAGTAAGTGGCTCGAAACAGCATATCCAGACACTACGGGATGATGATGGCATTGAAACAGAGGATGACACCCGTAAAGCTGAAATACTAAACACCTTTTTCCAAAGCTGTTTCACAGAGGAAGACCGCACTGCAGTTCCTTCTCTAAATCCTCGCACAAACGAAAAAATGGCTGACATCGAAATAAGTGTCCAAGGAATAGAAAAGCAACTGGAATCACTCAATAGAGGAAAGTCCACTGGACCTGACGGGATACCAATTCGATTCTACACAGAGTACCCGAAAGAACTTGCCCCCCTTCTAACAGCCGTGTACCGCAAGTCTCTAGAGGAACGGAGGGTTCCAAATGATTGGAAAAGAGCACAGATAGTCCCAGTCTTCAAGAAGGGTCGTCGAGCAGATGCGCAAAACTATAGACCTATATCTCTTACGTCGATCTCTTGTAGAATTTTAGAACATGTTTTTTGCTCGCGTATCATGTCATTTCTGGAAACCCAGAATCTACTATGTAGGAATCAACATGGATTCCGGAAACAGCGATCGTGTGAGACCCAACTCGCCTTATTTGTTCATGAGACCCAGAAAATATTAGATACAGGCTCCCAGGTAGATGCTATTTTTCTTGACTTCCGGAAGGCGTTCGATACAGTTCCGCACTGTCGCCTGATAAACAAAGTAAGAGCCTACGGAATATCAGACCAGCTGTGTGGCTGGATTGAAGAGTTTTTAGCAAACAGAACACAGCATGTTGTTATCAATGGAGAGACGTCTACAGACGTTAAAGTAACCTCTGGCGTCCAACAGGGGAGTGTTATGGGACCATTGCTTTTCACAATATATATAAATGACTTAGTAGATAGTGTCGGAAGTTCCATGCGGCTTTTCGCGGATGATGCTGTAGTATACAGAGAAGTTGCTGCATTAGAAAATTGTAGCGAAATACAGGAAGATCTGCAGCGGATAGGCACTTGGTGCAGGGAGTGGCAACTGACCCTTAACATAGACAAATGTAATGTATTGCGAATACATAGAAAGAAGGATCCTTTATTGTATGATTATATGATAGCGGAACAAACACTGGTAGCAGTTACTTCTGTAAAATATCTGGGAGTATGCGTACGGAACGATTTGAAGTGGAATGATCATATAAAACTAATTGTTGGTAAGGCGGGTACCAGGTTGAGATTCATTGGGAGAGTGCTTAGAAAGTGTAGTCCATCAACAAAGGAGGTGGCTTACAAAACACTCGTTCGACCTATACTTGAGTATTGCTCATCAGTGTGGGATCCGTACCAGGTCGGGTTGACGGAGGAGATAGAGAAGATCCAAAGAAGAGCGGCGCGTTTCGTCACTGGGTTATTTGGTAACCGTGATAGCGTTACGGAGATGTTTAATAAACTCAAGTGGCAGACTCTGCAAGAGAGGCGCTCTGCATCGCGGTGTAGCTTGCTCGCCAGGTTTCGAGAGGGTGCGTTTCTGGATGAGGTATCGAATATATTGCTTCCCCCTACTTATACTTCCCGAGGAGATCACGAATGTAAAATTAGAGAGATTAGAGCGCGCACGGAGGGTTTCAGACAGTCGTTCTTCCCGCGAACCATACGCGACTGGAACAGGAAAGGGAGGTAATGACAGTGGCACGTAAAGTGCCCTCCGCCACACACCGTTGGGTGGCTTGCGGAGTATCAATGTAGATGTAGATGTAGATGAAGAAGCAACTACGCAGTTTTTTGGGCTTAATTAACTTTTTTCGTAAATTTATTCATCATTCTGCTTTAGACACACCTAGATTATGTCAATTGACAGGTAAAAACACTATTTGGTCCTGGGATAAGCAAGCACATTCTGAATTCATGAACCTGAAACATGCTTTGTTGAATGCACCACTTTTATCGCACCCAGATCTTACCAGAAATTTTTCCATTGCCACCGACAGTTCTAACGCCGCTTTAGGCGTACATATTTTTCAGGAAATTGAAGAAGATGGCTCTACAGTAATTAAAAACATCGCATTTGCAAGTCGCATTCTGTCACCTGCTGAACGAAATTATTCCGTTACAGAACTGGAAACATTATGTGTTGTATGGGCTTTTACGAGATTTAGACATTTTCTTTATGGAAGACACACCACCGTTTACACAGACCATAGAGCTATACAGTTTTTACTTTCGGCTAAATTCACACACGACAGATTAAGCAGATGGAAACTTTATTTACAGGAATTTAATTTTACAATTGTTCACATTCCCGGCACACAAAATGTTATAGCAGACGCACTATCCCGTTCTCTCAGCAACAATCAGCAAGACGTCGCAACCAACTTCCGCAAAGCAAATTTCAGCGTCATGTACATTCAGCAAGTTGCATTTGAAAATTTTATTTCGTCGTCATTACAGGACATAGCAAAAGAGCAAAATAAAGACAACGTGTGGAAAGAAATTAAACACCTTTGGCAAGATAAGAATAATGTTCCGATTAGAAACCACTACACTGTACGAAATGACATTCTGTTTCGCCGCTTTCATCCTGACAGCAACAACTGGTTATTATGCATTCCTGACGAACTGCTTAACAAATTGATCTGGTATACTCATTTAAGTTACGCACATTACGGAGCCAGAAAATGTTTTCTTACACTTAGACAGAACTGTCATTTTACCAACATGGAGAAACGTATACGACGAGTTTTAGCGTCATGTAAAATTTGCCAGAAAGCTAAGTCAGACACCACTTCACATATTCCTCCATTATATCCCATTGTACCTGTTAAATTAAGACATATGGCCACTGTAGGCATTTTTGGTCCAATTCCGAGAACTAACAGAGGTTTTAGCTACATCTTTGTCGCTGTTGAACTCACTTCAAAATTTGTTACTTTCACTCCGTTACGCAAAGCTACTGCTAAAACCGTTTCGGAAGCATTTGTAAAACATTTTCTATTTCATGTAGGGCGTGTGATGAAAGTAATTTCTGACAATGGATCACAATTTCATTCTGCTATATGGACACGCATGTTACGAGCTAGAAACATTTCTCCCATCTATATATCCAAGTACCATGTTTCTTCGAACCCTTGTGAACGATTAATGAAAGAAATTGGTAAACTGTGTAGAATATACTGCCACAAAAGACATATTGATTGGGACACACACATATTCTCATTCCAAGATGTAATTAATTCCATTCCAAATGAATCCACTATGCTATCTCCGTCTGTTATACTGAAAAACGTTGAACCACGAAACAAAATTACAGAATTAGTAAATTTTCCTACATCTCGTCGACTACGACACCGTGAAATAATTGACATTGCACTGAACAACATCAAACGTGCCGCAGAGCGCCGGAGAAGACAACAAAAACAGGTTTGTTCACGCCGAGACTTTCACGTTGGACAGAAGATATTAGTACGTACACACTATTTATCCAACAAAATAAAAGGTAGGTGCAGTAAATTTGAACTTCTATACGCAGGTCCATATCGGATTCACAGCATTCCTCACCCCAATGTTGTACACGTCGAAACTCTGAGAACCAGAAAAAGTAAAGGCAACCACCATGTCTCCAATATTAAACCCTTTATTGAATGAAGACACTTTATGATTTAGCATGGTATGATGCCATTTACCTATTTTTATGACTATTTCTGCAATTATATTCACATGACTATTTATTGATGATTATCGTATTTTTTCTTGGCAAGTGCCCGGCAAGGTAAGGTTAGCAGGTCGCTCTTCTTGTCGTTACACATCAGACCGTGCATATTTTTTCCAGATGAACTTACACATTTTATGACCACTTATGCAATTATATTTATGTGACTATTTACTGATGATTGTCGTATTTTTTCTTGGCAAGTGCCCGGCAAGGTAAGGTTAGCAGGTCGCTCTTCTTGTCGTTACATATCAGACCGTGCATATTTTTCCAGATGAACTTACACATTTTATGACTACTTATGCAATTATATTCACATGACTACTTATTGATGATTATCGCATTTTTTCTTGGCAAGTTGTCATCATTTGTTTATGTATGTGCGATTGTTTTCATGTTTTGTTTGTATGCACTATGAAATGGTTAAGATATAGCAAACACCACTTGACTTTGACATTTCTTGCCTTATGATATCTCAACATCGTGACTGTTTTACATTTTTTTTTTTTTTTTTTTTTTTTTTTTTTTTTTTTTTTGCTGCTGCATTGTGATATTCTTTGTACATTTTTGCCTCTGAACACTATCTATGTTTTTCACATATTACGTTTTCTGTCATGTTATGCTGTGTGCTTAATTATGTTACTATAAACCAGTCATTATTTAATGAGTATATGATATAAATGCACGACATCAATCTTTGTTCATCAATTTCAGAAAGAAATTATGCGTGAAAGAAATAAATTAAACAAAATGGGAGTTTCACCTTCGGAATGATCGAAAGCAGATGCAATACTTCGTGATGAAGAGTAAATGGATCAGGATTAAAAAGCATTAACAAGAATATACTATACACATCGTAAAATACCAGTCTTAACTAATTTCTTCTTTCAGAATACAAGGCGATTGATGCAGGCTGTCAGACAGAACTACACATCTTAGTTTTAGTGAGGAAATATGCTAGAGATAAGGAATAGTTATGTAATGAGTATTGAAGTGATTTTTTGTAGATGATAATGAATGCTGATGAATAATGATGAAGAATATGCTACTATGGATAATGAAGTTTTTCTTTACAGGTGATGATAATAATGGAGTTATGATAATATAAGTAATGAAGTGATGGATAATGAAATTTTTTTCTTTACAGATGAGGATATTGTTGACGTTATGTATTTATGCTATATAGTTATTTAAGTATTTGTTGCAGTTCGTTTTGACAGCAGGTGTTATATTGCATAGTATAATGGCGGAAGGTTTTGGAAAGGACAGCTATGGAACACATTTTTATACACATTTCACTACCTGTTAATTCGAAGTTCACTACTTTTCAGCATAAAATGCGCTTCTTCTTTCAGCTTAATAATCCATTTTTTATATATTTTTGCAGGAGAAATTATTTATGAAATTAATGTGCTATAAGCAGTTGTTCATTAAATCTATGTCATCTATGAATGTGATTACATATACTCTACTTGTTTCATAATCTTGCCACAGCTGATGTATGGCGAATAACGTTATACATTTTCATTTACACCAACAACCCAGAAGCAAATTTTTCTCTCTTGCTTTTCCCTATAATTACTCAACGCAATGCGTTGCTAAAAAAAAAAAAAAAAAAAACGTATTACCAGTCCCAAATTATGATACCAGTTTAAGAGAGTTCTGAGTAATGCTGATCAGCTATGAATAATATGTCACCTGAAAGAAGAATACTACTAATTACTGTATAAAGATGACCAATGCTTTGTGACTAGGAAAAGAATGCTATTAATAATGCTTTGTAACTAGGAAAAGAATGCTACTAATTATGCTTTGTAACTAGAAACTGAATGCTATTCATTATGCTTTGTAACTGGGAAAAAAATGCGATTATTTAATAATGCTTTGTAATTAGGAAAAGAAGGCTACTGATTATTACTATATTGAAGTGACAAATGATTAATTAATAATGCTTTGTAACTGGAAAATGAATACTATTAATTCATTATGCTTTGTAACTGGGAAAAGAATGCGATTATTTAATAATGCTTTGTAACTAAGAAAAGAAGGCTACTGATTATTACTATATTGAAATGACAAATGATTAATTAATAATGCTTTGTAACTGGAAAATGAATACTATTAATTCATTCTGCTTTGTAACTGGGAAAAGAATGCGATTATTTAATAATGCTTTGTAACTAGGAAAAGAAGGCTACTGATTATTACTATATTGAAATGACAAATGATTAATTAATAATGTTTTGTAACTGGAAAATGAGTGCTACTAATTGATAATGCTTTGTAACTGAGAAATGATGGCGGTATTGGGATGACCAATGATTGAGTATCAACATTATTATTGACTACCTCCTGTTTTAAGTAATGACTTCTGATGATTTGTAATTAGAGAATGGGTGCAAATATTCTATGTAAAACAATTAATGAACATTTTTCTGTAATACTACATACATGGTACAGAAAATGTTCAATAACTGGGCTATGAATGCCGCAAACTACTAATGTAATTCCTAATGAAGATTAATATGTAACTTAATGTCCTTCACCTTCTGACCTCGCTACCCTGAATTACTGCAATATCCATATGTCCTGTACATCCTCCTGATCATGGAGCACTATATTTGGTTTTTGCACTAATTCTACGTTGGTGCCTTGTAAGAGCGTGGTGTTGACACGACATGCTGTCCACCACCGTGAGCGATGGAGACGTTATTATGGTCCCACTGTTTGGTGTACCTAATGTACTGCCAAAATGAAAACATGGAATATTACTACGACATTTCAGTGTCTTGGATACGCTGATAAATACTTCTGGGAAAAGAACTTCAAATTGTCTCACTTGGTGTTGTACTTCTGTGGAAAGATATGGACTTTCAGCGCAGCTGCGTGCAACCTTAAGTGCTACAACCATGACGCAATCCTTCCTATTCCTTTCCTAATTCTTGTAAAATAAAAAAGTCATATACAGTGCGTGTGCACTTCCTTTCATTTATCAATAAGATCAGTTCTCCTGAAATTACTAAAAATTTCTATAGTGCATGTGCACTTTATTAGACTCCTTGATTTGTTTGTTTGTTGTAGAAAAATACTAGAGAGTATTACAGTGCGTGTGCACTCTGTGCCATTTGTTAATATGATTTGTACTCATTTTGTGATTTGCTGATCTGTTCTGAGCTATAGTGCGTGTGCACTATTGCCATTTGTTAATATGTTTTGTACTGAACTTCAGTGCGTGTGCACTTTTGTCATTTCTCAATATGATTTGTACTCGTTGCCTATACATTTGTGATTTCCTGATATGGTCACTACCTCAGTGAGTGTGCACTTTTGTCATTTATCGATATGATTTGTATATACTTTTTTGTGATTTGTTCTGTACTCATTGTATATATTTTTGTCATTGTCTGATATGTTGTTTACTCGGTGCATGTGCACCATATTTACTTCATGTTCTATATCTTTATATTCTCTGTTTGTAAAGTTAATTAGTCAAAAAAAAAATTGTTGCTCATGGCAAGTCCAAATGACTCACCATCGCTGCCAAATTTTTGCCCCCTCCCCCCCCAGTGGAGGGTTATGAAACACGTATGTATTCAGTAGCAGCGATGGCGAGGCATGACAGAATCTCTGACCAGAGAGTTATTTATCGTTGCTAGTCTGCGCTTGACCGCGCGTGAGTGCAGTTGTACGTAGCGAGTTGCGAGTTGCAGTCAGTCAGTGCTAGTAGCGCGTGCGAGATGACGCAGTTGCGAGTCGGAGTTGTGTGTGTGAGGAGTCGGCGGGCGTCGACATGGGTCTCTGGTCAAGGTTCGGGACGAGGTATATTTTTAAATAAGGTAATGGAGCAGCATTGCGCACATTTGATAATGTAATGTATGTTAATTGTAATTAATTTGTTCAAGAAATGCCCCAATAATCATTTTGTTTTCAAACCAATCCTTTTTTAAGAAAATAATCATTACAATTGAAACAATATTTCCTTTGCTTTTCCTCCTAGAATCAATTTATCACGCTGATTATTGCACAGGGCGTAAGGTTAGTGCAGCTGGCCTTATAAAATTTAGCAGGTTGATCTTAGCGTTAATTTTGTAGGGACTTAACATTTTTCACATTTTTTTATTATTATTGAGTTTTATTACTGTGGGAAGCTAACATTTGGCACTATTTGCAATTCTTATTCAATTCATATCATTTAAAAATAATTACGGGGAGGTTACACTTAGCACGATGTCTATTCACATTTAAAATATTTTCTATAATTTTTCCGGGGAGGTTACACTTGGCTCTATTCCCATTAACATTTGATTATTGTCCTTTCAAAATTCTCCGGGGAGGTTACACTTCGAGACGCCTGGACACCTCCCTTGTTGAGAGCCTTTCCTGGCACAAAATAACAATGCAGACGCGATCGAACGGCGGTATTGACCGTCTAGGCATGGTTGAACTACAGATAACACGAGTCGTGTACCTCCTTCCTGATGGAATGACTGGAAGTGATCGGCTGTCGGACCCCATCCGCCTAATAGGCCCTGCTCATGCATGGTTGTTTATATCTTTGGGCGGGTGACATCTCTGAACAGTCAAAGGGACTGTGTCTGTGATACAATATCCACAGTCATCTTCTATCTTCAGGAGTTTGATGTGTGTATAATAACGCAGTATTTCAAACCAATGCAAACTTTGCAAATAAAAACTAGTCCCTTTTAAATAATATTAATTTAAAAACAAAAAATTTTAATTTGCTATAGATAATTTATATTTCAGTTTTTTTGCCCAGTTATTAATCAAAAATAAAAAAGAAACCCCTTTATAATTGAAACAAGACAATCCCGAAAAACACCGGTTATTCAGAAATAAAATACCGGTATGGGTTTTAACTGGTCGGTTTCTCCCATTCCTACCAGGTGCTGCTGAGGAAATCACATTAGAAAACGAGACACTAAAAGTAGTTGATAAATTCTGATGTTTGGCCATCAAAATAACTGAGGATAATCGAAGTAGGGACGATGTAAAATGCGCACTAGAAGCAGCCGTAAAAGCGTTTGTGAAGAAGGGAATTTTTTTACATCGAATTTAAATTTTTGTGTTAAAAAGTATTTTCTGAAAATATTTCTCGGGAACGCAGCCTTACACGGATGTGGAACTTGGTCTATAAACTGTCCAGACAAGAGAAGAAGCCTTTGAAATTTGGTACTACAGAAGAAGGCTGAAGATTAGATGACTAGACTATTGAATCGATATGAAGTGGAAATAAATTTTGTGGCATAGCTTGACGAAAAGAAGGAATCAGTTGAGAAGGGACACCCTCAGGAAACAAGGAATATTTATTTTGGTAATGGAACGAAATGTGGCTAGTAAAAATTGAAGAAGGGGAGCAGGGCTTGACTACAGTAAGCAGGTTTACTGGATGTAGGTCACGCTAGCTACCCGGAGATGAAGATGCTTCCACAGTATAGACTAGTGCAGAAACTGTAACCCCACAGTTAGTATCGTCACAGCTCCCCGATTTCAGAGATGTTCTGTGACTTATTTTCGAAATGATTTTGACTTATGAAAAATGCTAGTGTCTCAATACTGTATTGTACTCTCCTCTGTCGCACCCGTAGACAGAGGAGACGTAGTAAGAGGTTACGTCTTACATTGTTAGTTTCGATTAGTTGAATTACAATAACATGAAGATTTACTTCATTCATTTGTATTATTTATCGTTTGTACTTATTCAATAATTTTTGATGTTTTTCAGCAAATATTTGCTGTTGGTCATGGAGCTGATCCTAGATGGTACCCAAAACAGGTCAGAACAATGTTGCAGAAACGATGAAGAAAGCATGCCAAATTTAAGCGAATGCAAAATTCCCAAGGCTGGCGATCTTTCAAGAAGCTCAAAATTTAGCCTGGGCTTCAATGCGAGATGCTTATAATAGTTTCCACAACTAAAGCTTGTCTCGAAATATGGCAGAAAATCCAAAGAGAATCTCGTCATTTGTAAAGTATGCTAGCGACAAGACACAATCAATACCTTTTCTCCGCGATAGCCACGGAAATACTGTCGATGGCAGTGCTGTTAAAGCAGAGTTGCGAAACACAGCCTTCCAAAATTCGTTCACCAAAGAAGACGAAATAAATATTCCGGAATTCGAATCCAGAACAGCTGCCAACATGCATAACTTAGGGGTAGATGTCCTCAGAATAAAAGCAAAGCCGGCCGTAGTGGCCGAGCGGTTCTAGGCACTTCAGTCTGGAGCCGCGCGACCGCTACAGTCGCAGGTTCGAATCCTGCCTCGGGCATGGATGTGTGTGATGTCCTTAGGTTGGTTAGGTTTAAGTAGTTCCAAGTTCTAGGGGACTGATGACCTCAGCAGTTAAGTCCCATAGTGCTCAGAGCCATTTAAACCAATAAAAGCAAGTCTTCCTGTCCATACTGTATACCAGTCAGGTTCCTTGTCAGAGTATGGTGATGCAGTAGCTCCATACTTAACCAACATATGCAACCGCTCGCTCGACAGAAAACCCGGAATCAAAGACTGGAAAGCGGTCCGCTGCCAACACGCATAACTTAGGGGTAAATGTCCTCAGAATAAAAGCAAAGCCGGCCGTAGTGGCCGAGCGGTTCTAGGCACTTCAGTCCGGAACCGCGATGCTGCTACGGTCCCAGGGTCGAATCCTGCTTCGGGCATGGATGTGTGTGATGTCCTTAGGTTAGGTTAGGTTTAAGTAGTTCTAAGTCTAGGGGCCTGATGACCTTAGATGTTAAGTCCCATAGTGCTCTGAGCCATTTGAACCATTTGAAAGACTGGAAAGGTGCACGGGTAACACCAACATTCAGGAAAGGCAATAGAAGTAATCCACTAAATACAAGCCCATATCATTAACGTCGATACGCAGCAGGATTTTTGATTATGTATGAGATTCGAACATTATGAATTACCTTGAACAGAACGGTCCATTGACACACAGTTCTTGTAAAACGCAACTAGCTCTTTACTCACGCGAAATGTTGAGTGCTTGCTATCGACAAGGGATTCCAAACTCATTGAGTATTTCTAGATATCCAGAAGGCTTTCGACACGGTACGTCACAAGCGGCTTGTAATCAAATTATGTGCTGAAGGACTATCGTCTTAGTTAGGCGACTGGATTCGTGATTTCCTGTCAGAAAGGTCACAGTTCGTAGTAATAGACGGAGAGTCATCGAGTAAAACAGAAGTAACATCTGGCGTTCCCCAAGGTAGTGTTACAAGCCTTCTGCTGTTCCTTATCTATACTATGTGATCAAAAGCATCCGGACACCTGGCTGAAAATGACTTATAAGTTCGTGGCGCACTCCAACGGTAATGCTGGAACTCAACATGGTGTTGGCCTACCCTTAGCCTTGATGACAGCTTCCACTCTCGCAGGCATACATTCAGTCAGGTGCTGGAAAGTTTTTTGGGGAATGGCAGCCCATTCTTCACGGAGTGCTGCACTGAGGAAAGGTATCGATGTCAGTCGGTGAAGCTTGGCACAAAGTCGCCGTTCCAAAACATCCCAAAGGTGTTCTATAGGATTCAGGTCAGGAATCTGTGCAGGCCATCCATTACAGGGATGTTATTGTCATGTAACCACTCCGCCACAGGCCGTGCATTATGAACAGGTGCTCGATCGTGTTGAAAGACGCAATTGCCATCCCCGAATTGCTCTTCAATAATGAGAAGCAAGAAGGTGCTTAAAACATCAATGTAGGCCTGTGCTGTGATAGTGCCACGCAAAACAACAAGGGTTGCAAGCCCCCTCCATGGAAAACACGACCACACCATAACACCACCACCTCCGAATTTTACTCTTGGCACTACACACTCTGGCAGACGACGTTCACCGGGCATCTGCCATACCCACACCCTGACATCGGATCGCCACATTGTGTACAGTGATTCATCACTGCACACAACGTTTTTCCACTGTCCCTTACGCCAAGCGAGGCGTCGTTTGGCACTTACTGGCTGCCGCTCGACCATGAAATCCAAGATTTGTCATCTCCCGCCTAACTGTCATAGTACTTGCAGTGGATCCTGATACAGTTTGGAATTCGTGTGTGGAGGTCTGGATAGATGTCTGCCTGTTGCACATTACGACCCTCTTCAACTGTCGGCGGTTTCTGGCAGTCAACAGATGTGGTCGGCCTGTACGCTTTTGTGCTGTATGTGCCCCTTCACGTTTCCACTTCACTATCACATCGGAAACAGTGGACCTACGAATGTTAAGGAGTGTGGAAATCTCGTGTACAGACGTATGACACAAGTGATACCCAATCACCTGACCACGTTCAAAGTCCGTGAGTTCCGCGGAGCGCCCCATTCTGCTCTCTCACCATGTCTAATGACTACTGAGGTCGCTGATATGGAGTACCTGGCAGTAGGTGGCAGCACAATGCACCTAATATGAAAAACGTATGTTTTTGGGGGTGTCCGGATACTTTTGATCACATAGTGTATATAAACGATTTAGGAGACAATCTGAGCAGCCGTCAGGTTGGTTGAAGATGACTCTGTCGTTTACCGCCTGGTAAATCGTCAGAATATCATAACAAATTAAAAAATGACTCAGAAAAGATACTGCATGTTGCCAAAATTGGGAATTGACCCCAAATAATTAGTAGTGTGTCGTCATCCACACGAGGCTAAATGGAATCCGTTAAACTTTGGTTACACGATAAATCAAACAAAACTAAAGGCCGTAAATGTAACTAAATGACTAGAAATTACAATTACGAAGAACTAAAGTTGCAAAGAACAGGTAGAAACTGTTGTGGGGAAGACGAACAAAACATTGTGTTTAATTGGCAGAGCACTTCGAAGATGAAACGAATATAATAAAGAGGTTGCCTACACTACGCTTGTCCGTCCTCTTTTGGAGTAATGTTGCGCGGTGTGGAAACCGTAACAGATAGGATTAACGGAATGCATTTAGAAGTTCGAAGGAGGGCAGCACATGTTGTATTATCGAGAAATAGGGGAGAGAGTGTCACGGCCATGTTACAGGATTTGTGGTGGGCATCATTAGAACAAAGACGTTTCTCTTTGCTATAGGATCTCCTCAAGAAATTTCAATGACCAACTTTCTCCTCCGAATGCGAAAGTATTTTGTTGACGTCGACCTACATAGGGAGATACGATCATCTTAATAAAAGAAGAGAAATCAGAGCTCGCACGGAAAGGTATAGTTGTTCGTTTCTACAGCGCGTTGTTCGAAAGTGGAATAATAGAGACCTATGGTGAAGGTGGTTCGGTGAATCATGTGCCAGGCACTTAAGTGATTTGCAGAATATTCATATAGATGTAGATGCAGATGAAAATAGTTATGCAACATTAAAAAGACGTCAATAGCTCTGACAAATTTTCTGTTGACTTCTGTCTAGGATTCTTCTGCTGACTTTTGTTTGATGAATTTTCTGACATTGCGCCAGCACGGGTGGCTGGCATTGTCAAAGCTTCACTCTCCATTGTTTGTGGTAGACTGTCCACAAGCAACTATGGAAGGTGAAGCTTTGACAATGACTCGTGCTGGCGAAACGTCAGAAAATTCATCATACAAACTTCGGCAGAAGAACCCGAGACAGAAGCCAACAGGCAACTTGTCAAGAAGTAGCCACGAAAGCCTTAACAACTCTGTACGAATTGGTTTGTACTGGAACTTCTTTATTTAAATTTTCTGCTTACACTGCTGAGTGAAATTGAGTATACTGTCTCTTTGCTATTCTTTATCATATCAACACTGACCTACAGAATTTGCCCTAACAAACAGAACTCAAACTTTTCCTATTCGTTAAATTACCCACAATATTCAACGGTAACGCGATCTGACTGCTTTCAAATTAACTCAAAAGAATGGCCCTGAATAAGAAGAAATCCTAACAATAACCTATACATTTCATGAGTAGCTTACCTCACAAAAGTCTTAATTACACGAACTACAGCAATGCCGCAAGCACCAATACTGCCAGCTAAATAAAAGATTCTAACTACTGAAGGTTCCAACTGCTGATAGGCATGTGGTTAGCAAAGGAAAGATTTTGTTGCAGAGCAAACAATGTATTTACCTTAAGAATGTGACAACCAGTTCAAAAATTATATAATCGACCGTGACAACCAGTGCCAAAAATTATATAATCATTGGCAAAATTAAATTTCAATGACGGACACGCGTCTAGACTCTGCGCTCCCGCTAACACTTCAGACATCCAACCTCCATCACTGCTGGTTATTCACCTCCAACAGCTGTCACCGCTGACTGTTAACTTCCAACTGCTGAGTCCGACCAGCCACAGAGTCTCCTACAGAGTGCGCACAGCGCAGTCATAGAGTTATTAATGCAGTCTATCGCGCTGCCAACATTTAAACACATGAAC
The DNA here is from genome assembly GCF_021461385.2 of Schistocerca piceifrons. NCBI lineage: Eukaryota > Metazoa > Arthropoda > Insecta > Orthoptera > Acrididae > Schistocerca > Schistocerca piceifrons. Next base: position 71,272,181 of record NC_060139.1, read on the forward strand.
AGCCTACTTACATTATAACAAAGCCAAACTGCGAGCAAAACATACTCTCATTGGTAAGACAGATGTAATCTGTGTTATCAATGAGAGTATTTGTTGTTCACACTTTGACTTGCTTGTAAAATGCTATTCGTGCTTTTGGCACAGTGTTGTATAACTATTTACGGTTAGTAACAAGGTGTGTAGTTTGATAATGGGGGAGTCAGCAAGAAATCAATAACCACTGCGGCAGTAAGTTGTATATTCATGGAACTGAAACGGACAAAATACAAAGGAAAAAAAATTAAAAAGTTGCAGACATATCATCCCGGAGGCAGCATGTCTCGAATCAGCAAGTATATTTTATTCCGTAATTCTGTATGTATTCCATCACGTTTCGCAAATCGCTATTAATAATGCACTGTAACTGTCACAAATTGCTGTTTCTGGCTTGTTGAAATCGCAATGAAGGTCCCCTGATGACGAATCTGTTACTTCTAAACGAACTGGCCAAAGACACTACTAGCTAGGGCATAGCCACCTTTGGTAAACCAACATACACTAACAAGCGACAAACGTCGGCAAGCCCCTGCATATTAGCAACACTGACCGGTAATTACTAGCTGCTACTAGAGCCGACCAACAGGCCACAGCAGGAACAACGACGAGCTCGCCCACTGACGCACAAACAATCCACCAACATCACCCTACACTGTGCATCCGATATGTGACCGATATGTGACCGAACTGTTACAGGTTGCTGACGCTGAACGAGAGCTCTACACCGGCACCCAGCGGCAGTCTCCGAGCAACACAACTGCACAACGTCAAGGTATCGGCCTGTCTGATACCCACTACTAACAAAGCCTACCCTCGCATGACCTCTCGCAGGCAGCAAGACATCCGTTACCGCTCTTACCACCCGACCTAACTATCGCAGAGAGTTTTTTTTTTTTTTCCTTTGGCTCTTGCCTTGGCACTTTTTTTCCTCTGCCCTTCGAACCGCTACCCTTCGTTCGACTTCGACCCAATCTATCTCCAGGTATAAATGACTAATCTTAACCAGACGTACGCAAACATCGCAGTACCCACATCCTGCGACACCTCACTTTAGTGAAAACTAACCCTTATGCAGAGATGGCAGTAGACCTATTGAGTTGGCAATCATGCCGGTGTGGGAGTGGAGGGGCTCCACCTCTTTTTTAAAAAAAATCTAAACGGACATTGTCGAAGTAAAAGCGCAATTGAAATGATAGTGGACGTATTTTATTATTAGTTTCTGCAGATTTTGTTATGTTCTTGTTGTTTGTTCATTTTCATATCGAGGAAATTTATTCGTGAAATTAGGATCCCGGCAGGGGCGGCAGCAGATTGACAGTGCACCGGCGTGGGCGTGCAGGAAGTCAGTGAGCGACGGGGGCGCGGCACATGTGGCAGTGCGGAGGCGGCAGCTGGAAAGCGAGCCGGCAGCTCGCTGACCTGTGAAGGGCTTAAACGGGGGCGTTCCGTGTGCGCGGGCGGGCATTAGCGTGACAGGCGCTCAATTTGGCGTCAGCGATGCCTGGCCGAGTGACGGACGGGCAGCGCCGCGCAGCGCCGTGTGTTCTGCCGCGCGCTGCGCCCGGGTCGGGGAACAAAGGCGGCGCCCCGGGAGCGCGGCGGAGCGCGCGCAATTGACAGCACCGGCGATTGATTCTGCGCTGAATGGGCGCGCGCCGTAATGACTGTACAACAACAAACAGGCACGCGTGATTACACGCGCCACCCGCCGCGGCCGGGGGGAGAGAGCCGGCAGGGCGCGCGCATTTGCCCTCATTTGCAGGGAACGGACTCCCGAAATCTGGCGGCGCACGCGTTAACGACGGCAGCGCGTGCACGCACTGAATCTGCAGCCGTGTTTCTGAGAGCTGTTTCCGTAGGCAATGATGGAATATTATAAAGTACTAGGTTACGACTCATCTACTTTCATCAAAGTAGTGCATTGGTTCCCAACCTTTCTCAAACCGTTACCGTAGCGCAATCGGACATTTTCTAGTACTCGCTCCCTGCAACCACCCTCCTCCCCATCATCACCAACTATTTGGAATATTTAAGTTTTAAAATTATAAAAAAAAAATGAATAGTATTTAGTTTTTGTGGGTGTTTTACCAACCTACGAACTACTGAGTCAATGAGACAATCACTACTGTTTATTTCGAACAACTTTTTTGTATTTGAGTTGTTCTGTCAGTGTACGTCATAAATCTCACTTCAAATCCATTCATTTCCTTGTTATTATTTTTATTCCTATCACAGTAAAAAATCTACTAACACGTGTGTAAATCTTGAATGGCACATTTGTTTTCCATGTTCTGTCAGTCTGCGCTCACTGTGTATAGTCAGCTTTCTTACCGGAGGAAGAGTTGTAGGTAGCACTCCGATACATCGGGAATTGCTTCAAAATTCTGCCCCTGGAAATGTCTTACAATTTAAAACCTGGTTCCTAAATCTCTGTCTTACCATTATACGAGTATAATCTATCTGATACCTTCTAGTATCTCCAGGATTCTTCCATCTATACAACCTTCTTTTATGATTCTTGAACCAAGTGTTAGCTATGATTAACTTATGCTCTGTGCAAAACTCTACCAGACGGCTTCCTCTTTCATTTTTTAGCCCCAATCCATATTCACCTACTACGTTTCCTTCTCTCCCTTTCCCTACTCTCGAATTCCAGTCACCCATGACTATTAAATTTTCGTCTGCCTTCACTACCTGAATAATTTCTTTTATCTCATCATACATTTCATCAATTCTTCGTCATCTGCAGAGCTAGTTGGCATATAAACTTGTACTACTGTAGTAGGCGTGGGCTTCGTGTCTATCTTGGCCACAATAATGCGTTCACTATGCTGTTTGTAGTAGCTTACCCGCACTCCTATTTTTTTTATTCATTATTAAACCTACTCCTGCATTACCCCTATTTGATTTTGTATTTATAACCCTGTGTTCACCTGACCAAAAGTCCGCCTCGGTAGCTGAGTGGGCACAGTCTGCCGCCGGCAGTGCTGCGAGGCGGTCACGCGCCAGAGCGCTGCGGGCGAGGCGCGCACGGTGTGTTTGTGTTTACTTCGGCCGCTGTAAGTGCCGTTTTCCTTCTAGACCACCATGGCGCACAACTATCGGAAGAAGACATTACGTTTCAACTTTTGTTCCGACTTCGCGCGACCCAAGGCCCTGGAGGTACAACGATTTATACGCGATGAAGTTAAAATACCACCAACGGATCTAATTGGTATCCACTTGTCCATAGTTAGCAGTACCGTCTACGTCAAAATGATCAACGATGCGGCGTGCGACAAGGTGCTTCAAGAGGCAAAACGTGGACTGCGCTTCTGTCATTCCGACGGCAACGTCGGACCCGTTACCGTCGATCACGCAGGTCTCGGCACACGGACGATAAGGATCTTCGAACTGCCGTTCGAACTACCTGCAGACGTCGTCATCGAGGCGCTCCGTCCCTATGGCAACGTTCTGGAACATGTTGCCGAACGATGGGTGCAATTTCAGACCTATCCAGTTTTAAACGGTGTTAGACAGGTCCGCATCGAGTTGCAGAAACACGTGCCTTCCTATCTACGTATCGGAGGCTGCCGTGCCATTATAATGTACGAAGGCCAACCTCGGACCTGTTCCGGTTGCGGGAAAGAAGGTCACCTACGGTCTGAATGCATTCAACGACGTGTCGCGCAGCTCCCGTTGTCGGAAGCGTCCGTCACACCCACGATGACCGCCCTACCGGTCACTTACGCAGCGGCTCTTGCCACGTCTACAGTTTCGTCCAGTCCGTCGCCCGGTCCTTCCGATCGGCACGTCCCACCGTCCCAGTCACCAACGGACGGTACAGACGTCCCACCTGACAACATTGCCGCCGAACAGGCTCCCGCACCGGACGCTGAGGAGACCAGTACATCTTCACAACACCTGTTTGACAATTTCATTGTACCCACCGACGCCTTCGAACCAGGTCGACGCTCCTCCTTGCCGTCGTCCGACACTGAGGAACACGTGCGCAAACAACGCTCGCCACGTAGGCGCAAACGCCGTCGCCGTTCACCCACGGGCTCTCAGAGCGTTGCCACCCGCGACGACGAAGACGACACCCAAGCAGCCGACATTTCCACGCAGAGGTCGGCGGACAACTTTCACGATGAACAAGACGTTTCGCAGGACGGGACCACTATGGAGGTCGCCACGCACAATGTAACGATCGGTGCGCCGGTTGAGACGCCTGTCTCCCCGCCGACAACTCCAGATCTCTCTCACCACGACGCAATTCCCATGGACATTGGACAGACCCACGGCACAGGAGCATGGGCGGACGGCATTGAGGAAGGTACGCCCCCTCCTCCGGATGAGTTACCTCCGCCGGACGAGCCTACCTGTTAACATCAAAAGCGAGGCATTGCAGCTGATGGGACGGGACTTCCTGTCGGTGCACTCCTCTTACTTCCCTTGGTGATGGTAGATGCGCGTCCACCACCACTGAAACAAACATACCGGTTTGCCACACTGAACATCAACATGATCGGCACTGCACCCAAGCTGCAACTCCTATGTGACATGCTTCGGGCCTCTGACGTCGACGTCGCCCTTCTTCAGGAAGTACGCGTTGCCACACTACCACCAGTCTACGGCTACGACTCATACACGTCCACATGTGATCAATCAGGGCGTGGAGTGGCTTTCTACATACGCGAAGGAATCCCACTCACGGACACGACAATCCTTCCCTGTGGAAGAGGCATGGCTGTTACCATCTTCGACACGCGCGTCATCAATATCTACGCTCCGTCTGGCTCCACGAACCGTCGGCAGCGGTCCACTTTCTTCGGACATGACGTGGCGCCCCTGTTTTCTGGACGCTATGATCGCCTTATCATGGGAGGCGATTTCAACTGTGTCCTCCATCCACAGGACCAAGTACCTGGTTATTCGCCATGCCCGGCGCTGCTCACCTTAATCGAAGATTTTCATCTAGTGGACGTTTGGGAGAAAATTCATGGCAATACCCCCGGTTTTACCCATTATACAGCACATTCTGCGAGCAGACTGGACCGGTTTTATGTCTCGGCTCACCTCGGCAATGAAGTCGCCCAAGCTGAACGATGGCCCCTTGCATTTTCGGACCATTGCGCCGTCATTTGCTCCCTGGCTCTGCCACCTCAGTCAGTGTGGCGCAGCAGAGGTTACTGGAAGCTTAATACCTCCCTCCTTAATGATCCACACTGCCGACAATGTATTGCCACTACATGGGCGTCTTGCGAAAGACGCCTTCCGCAGTACACATCCACGTTCCATTGGTGGCTCAAATGTGCCAAACCTGCGATCAGAAAGGCCTTCATACAGTGTGGCAAGGAAGCAGCAGCATGGCATCGAGACACCACAAATTTTCACTACGCCGTCCTCCGTGAGCTCGATGCGCTTCCTCCATCACCTGACACCCACAGGGAACGACAACGTACTAAAGCTCGTCTCCTCTCCCTTCAACGTGCACGACTGCATGGTGTCGTGGTGCGTTCCCGACGACAAGACCTCCTCCACGACGAAACCCCATCCACAATCCATGCCGCATCCGACCATAGTCGTCGACGTCGGCTTTTCGTCCCCAACATCACGACCTCCGATGGTGTTCACCACACAACACAGGCGGCGGTCGTGTCCGCCTTTGCTGAACATTATCGCCAATTTTATGATGATGAACCGATGGCGACGCCCATTCCTGATGATCTCCGTCCTTCCTCTGGTCGGACCCTCACCGTAGCGGAGTCAACGTCCATGATGTCTGCAATCACCGCAGAAGAGGTGGTAGATGCGATCAACAAAGGGGCCCAGAACAAATCACCCGGACCAGATGGTCTCCCAGTGGAGTTTTACCGGGCGTTCACCACGTTAATGCTTCCTCGCTGGACGGAAATGATTCAGGAACTCTTTACTCCGTCCTTCCCAATTCCACCTGAATTCGTCACTGGTATCCTTCTACCTGTGCCTAAACCGAAGGGAGGTTCTCATGTCTCTGCATATCGCCCCCTTACACTACTGAATGCAGACTATAAAATCTATGCACGCCTCTTAGCAGCGCGCATACGCACCGTCTTACCTACGGTCCTTTCACCTGAGCAGACTGCACGTGGTTGTGGGGCCACCTTACAAACAGCCCTAGGAGAATGCCGTGACCTCATTGCACTGGCGTCGGTTTGTCGCCTTCGTGCAGCACTGGTATCCGTCGATTTCACGAGTGCCTTTGATCGCGTTCGACACCCATTCCTCCTCATGGTGGCGACACGTATGGGGTTCCCATTGCTTTTTGTCGATGCCATTCGCCGGTTACTCCTTCCAGCGGTCCCGATAGTACAAGTCAATGGGAGGCTTGTAGGACCGATTCCTATACGCCGCTCTGTGCGTCAAGGATGCCCTATGTCTACTTTACTATATGCCATTGCACTTGAGCCCCTCATCACTGGACTTACCTCTAGACTGCAGGGCCTCACTTTGCATGACCACACCTTTCACTGTAGGGCTTATGCGGACGATCTCCTCTTTCTCACCTGCTCCTCCACGGAACTCAATGACGCCATCCAATGGATCCACCAGTATGGACGTCTTTCTGGTAGCATTCTTAATGTCCGTAAATCGACTATGATGCACATTGGGCGCGGCCTCCCGGCTATGGTGCCGACCCCACTCCCAGTTAGTGCCACCCTTCGTTACTTGGGTATCGAATTTACGAGCTCCACACACCGCACGGTGGCCCTGGCTTACCGGCGGCTTTTGCAGTCGATTCGGCACCATGTTCGCGGTCAAGTGCACCGTAACTTAAACCAACTCCAACGTGTGTCCTATGTCAACATCTATGTCGCCCCTAAACTGGTACACGTCGCCCAGATCCTCCCAATGCCGTTACTCCTTGGCCGCCGCATCCAATCAGCCTTTGGATATTTCGTGTCAGCAGGGGCACTTTTCAAAGTCCGCTACAACACTCTAACACTGCCTCCTGCAAAAGGTGGCCTCGGACTCATCAACGTGCGGGCACGCTCTTCTGCACTCTTTGTCCACACTCTGTTGCGGCACTGGCAGGGGCCGGTCCCGTCTTTAACACGCAGTCTCTTAGATATCCTCCGACCAGCTTCTCTCGATCCACCGATCAATGTGGCACCTATTTCTCCATTATTGTACTACGTCGCCAATTGTTTCATAGAACTCAGCTACGTTCGGGCCGATCTTCCAGTCACCCGTCCTCCCCGTACAAAAGATTATTATCGTTTGTTTATGCTGTCCAACCCTTGCGACCCCATGGTGCTACAGCATCCTGACATTAACTGGCGCACGGTTTGGGGGTGTGTGCATGCACCCTTTTTACCGTCGTCTGTGTCTGCACTCTGGTATGTTTTAGTCTATGGAAAATTACCGACTAATAGTCGACTTTATCGCATAGGACTGGCCACCTCCCCACTCTGCCCTGACTGTCAGCTCGAAGACACCGACGAGCACCGTCTTACGTGCCCCCTGAAACAAAACGTATGGCTCCTCATCCAACGAATCGTGGGCTTTTACCTCCGTGCCCCGCCAACGACGGTAACCCCGGATTTCCTGTTGTTGCCCCAGACATTTCACTACCCTCTTGCTAAGCACCATACCCTAATCTGGTTTCGAGGACAGGCTTTAGAATATCTCTTTCGGAGTGGTCCGCATACAGTTCTTGACTTCTGGTACAAAGTTGTGACCGCGCATACCACCCTCACCCGAAAACCATCTTACCGACAAACTTTTGCCGGTTATCTCCGCAGCGTCTTCCTTGACCCCCCTCAAAGTTGGGGTGTACCATGCCTACCTGTCACATGATGCAACACCCTTATCCACGTTCTCATGCATCGACCAAAAACAAACACAATTTTTTTTTTAAAAAAAAAGGAAGAAGACAGAATCTGTTATATTTTGTTGTATTTAATGTTTTTCCTTTTTAATATTTTTTTTGTTTAACTAACAGTCATTTGTATATTTTTAAATGGTACCTTGAAGAACTCTTGCATAGTTAATATATATGTACTTTTAGTTTGTTCAATACAAATTTTTAAACAAAAACAAAAACAAAAAAAAGAGGAAAACAGGATATGTTCTAATTTGTTGTTTTCATGTTATTCTAATAATTTGTTTACCTAACACTCATTTGTATATGTTTAACTGGTACCTTGAAGAACTTTTGCTTTGTATATTTATATATATGTACTCTCCGTTTGTTCAATAATAAAGAATAAAAAAAAAAAGGGTATGATTCCTGCTTTGGGTGCAGGAGGTCCCGGGTTCAAATCCCGGACGAGCCCTGCCATTTTGAAAAAAAAAAAAAAAAAAAAAAAAAAAAAAAAGGTTGGTAGAGCACTTGTAAAAAAAAAAAAAAAAAAAAAAAAAAAGTGGTCAGCGTGACAGACTGTCAATCCAAAAGGGCCCGGGTTCGATTCCCGGCTGGGTTGGAGATTTTCTCTGCTCAGGGACTGGGTGTTGTGGTGTCCTAATCATCATCATTTCATCCCCATCGACGCGCAAGTCGCCGAAGTGGCGTGAAATCGAAAGACCTGCACCAGGCGAACGGTCTACCCGACGGTAGGCCCTAGCCACACGACATTTCCATTTACCTGACCAAAAGTCTTGTTCATCCTGCCACCGAACTTCACTAATTCCCACTATTTCCTTTTTTAAATTTTCTAACCTACCTGCCCGATTAAGGGATCTGACATTCCACGCTCCGATCCGTAGAACGCCAGTTTTCTTTTTCCTGATAGTGACGTCCTCTTGAGTAGTCCACGCCCGGAGATCCGAATGGGGGACTATTTTACCTCCGGAATATTTTACCCAAGAGGACGCCGTCATCATTTAACCATACTTTAAAGCTGCATGCCCTCGGGAAAAATTACGGCCGTAGTTTCTCCTTGCTTTCAGCCGTTCGCAGTACCATCACAGCAAGGCCGTTTTGGTTAGTGTTACAAGGCCAGATCAGTGAATCATCCCGACTGTTGCACCTGCAACTACTGAAAAGGCTGCTGCCCCTCTTCAGGCACCACACGTTTGTCTGGCCTCTCAACAGATACCCCTCCGTTGTGGTTGCACCTACGGTACGGCCATCTGTATCGCTGAGGCACGCAAGCCTCCCCACCAACGGCAAGGTCCATGGTTCATGGGGGGATTACTACGTTATTCAACTTGAAACGTCCCCTTAGAAAAATTATGAATGACTTTACTGGTAAACCCCTTACGTTCTTTGATTTTCAAACAGCTGAGCAAAACTGAACGTACTCAGACATTGCTCTCTTTACTTATTATGATCATCACTAAACTGACACACAATATTTTTAGCGCAACGCAATCTGACTTACAATAATCTCTACAAAAGAATGGCCCTGACTAACAATAACCTATACCTTTCATGAATCACTTACCTCACAAAACTCTTCGTTACTCGAACTACTGCAATACAGCGAGCGTCAATACTGCCAGCCAAATAAAGGATTCTAACTACTGAAGGCACTAACTACTGATAGGCATAGTTAGCAAATGAAAGATTTTGATAGAGAACAAACAATGTATTTACATTAATAGTGTTCAAAAGTCATAATATATATATCAGTTCATAACATCCAGTCTTACAAATTTCGCTTTTTCTGACGGACACACGTCCAGAACTGCCCAACTCTACAATAGCGAATATTCCAACAATGCCAACCAGCCACAGACTGCACATATTACAGCCAGTGATTTTCATACAGAGCGCTACGTGAAGTTACCAACATAAAAACCTAAACAGCCCACTTACAAACTTAATTGTCACAAAAACCTGCATTCTAAGCACACGTGACTTAACACTATCTGTACCCACGATTCGGCATTTGAGCCAGGAAAATATGGAATAAGGCCCAATACCCTCATCCTCATATACAAATTGTATGATACAACACACATTGATGCCCCTGTAACAGTGATTAGTACACCATCCTCATTTGCTTGTGTTGTGGGCTGTAACACTTGATTCTGTGGCCCACAACATTTCGTATTTTCTCCAGCTAACCTGTTGTACCTCAATAAGAATGTAGGATCCGTCTGATTACTATTTTGTATATTATGTTTTTTTATTAACTTGTGACAGGTTGTTGCCCCCGCTATGACCCCCAGTCATCAGCTGGAGGTAAGATGAGACCGAATGTAATTTGACGGACCGTCATTTGACAGTTGATGCTCATTCTGTTGTTCCATCACGTTCACACCTTGGACCACAAGACTATGAGTGCTATTTTGCGAACTGTTCTGGTTTACTGTTAATATTATAGGAAGTCCGGTTCCCAGGACAATTATTAGTTTTGTTTGGTAGGTACGCCTGCCATTGTCCGTTTGCGTAATTGTCATAGTCGATATTTAGGCAGTTACCGTAGTTACGGCTTCCATTATCATTCCTTTTCCCATTCCAGTTATTTCGTCTCTTATGGTTGCTATTGAGTCGTGCATGGAAACGGTTTCCTCTCTTTCTTTTATTATTAGACGAATTCGGTCCATAGTTTTGAGGAGCCGGATTCGCACTTGACGGCTGGTTAGCCAATACTACATAGTTAACAAAGTTTTTGCGGCGCGAATTCGGTTGACTGTACTGTCACGGCTGTGTGGCGTAGACTCTCTGACTATTGTTATGTCATACAAGTGCGGGCTTAAAGTATTCCGTATCTACCTCTGGATTTTGTACAATTTTTCAAATGTCTAAAACGGTAATTTTCCTTTTACAATCCGCAACACATCAAGTTTGGTGACAGGATAGTCCCAGTAGTGTGCCATGTTTAGATACATCCCGAAATAACGCCTTAGGCTACCTTGACGTAGATGAAAGAATTCTGGCTCAACGCATTTTTATTTTAACCTCTCCTAAACGAGCTTGACCAAAATTTGGTCACAGAAGTTTGTCCAAACTGCTCGTAGTCGATACAGTTATCCGCAGTTTCGGTTGTGTGGTGTCACCGCCAGACACCACACTTGCTAGGTGGTAGCCTTTAAATCGGCCGCGGTCCGTTAGTATACGTCGGACCCGCGTGTCGCCACTATCAGTGATTGCAGACCGAGCGCCGCCACACGGTAGGTCTAGAGACACTTCCTAGCACTCGCCCCAGTTGTACAACCGACTTTGCTAGCGATGGTTCACTAACAAAATACATTCTCATTTGCCGAGACGATAGTTAGCATAGCCTTCAGCTACGTCATTTGCTACGACCTAGCAAGGCGCCATTATCAGTTGCTATTGATATTGTAAATAATGTACAGACAAGAGCTACATTCAACATTAATGGATTAAAGTTAAGTATTCCACCATCTGCGTCCGTTTTTCTAAGTTCTAATTTCCTTGTCCTGTTCCATACCTCACGCCAGCTTGCGTGAGCTTAAACGCGTGCCTTTCGGCTTCCTCTATTCATACGGGTTGCCTCTGCTGCCAGCCCACAACATTTTGGTGACGAGGCCAAACCGCGTTCGTACCTATACTGCCCTGACTTACTTGTCATGGCTTCGCCACAATCTCCAGATATACTGTCCGAATTTTATCGCTTACAGAATCAGCCGACGCAGGCCTTACTGGATGCCATTGGACAGCTCATCCAGGGTCAACGTTCAATGCAAAACGATGCGGCAGCCACCGCTCCACCGCTAACGCAGCCACAACACGCAGTTGCACCAACTTTTCGACCTTTTGATGCTGCACTGGAAAGCTGGACGGAGTGGTCACGCCAATTTGGATTCCATCTCGCCGCCTACAGAATTCAAGGTAACGAGGGGCTGCCATTTTTGTTGTCCTCCATTGGGGTGCACACATACCATGTGATAGTCAAATTATTTCCCCAACGCGACGTAGTAACTCTGTCCTACGACGAAATTTTGTCTGCATTAGATGCATATTTCAAAGAATCAGTCAATGTAGTTGCCAAACGGTATACCTTCTTTCATACAAAACATACGGCAGGACAGGCTAATCGGGAGTGGGTTGCAACTTTGCAAGGCCTTACTAGGAATTGTGCTTTTGAGTGTCAATGTGGACTCCCTTATTCAGATACTGTGGTACGTGATGCAATTGCACAGAACGTTTCTGATGTTCGTATAAGGGAACAGATTTTGAAACTAGTCAATCCCTCCCTTCAACAAGTGATGGACATATTGCATCGGCAGGACACACTTGACTTTGCTCATGAATCATTTGAAACTTCGCCACCCGTGTGTCACGTTAACCGGCCCTCCGGGCGCGCTGCTCAGAGCAGTAAACAGCCCTCGCGCTCGGCCGCGCATCGGCCGCCAGGCTCTCAGCCACGTGTGCCACGCAGGCAAGCAAAAGCAGTGCTAAAATCATGCCCGCGGTGTGCTACTAGACATTCGCGTGAGAATTGCCCGTCACGCCAGGCTATTTGCTTTTTCTGTAATAAAAAGGGACACGTTCAAAGTGTTTGCCAGAAAAAGCTCAGATCGGACACTCACAACCGTTCCAGGCCCTTTGCTTCGCGCCGGAATCGGAATCGAACCAAGGATACTCAGGCTTGCAAAACTTCGCCCATGGAAATTCATGTAGTTCATTCCACTGCGCCCAGTGCCACTCTCTCTCACAGTGACTGTGTTCGTCCCACAAATAGTGTGCATCGACATCGCCAGAAATTCCGTCAAGTCGCAAGTGATTTTGTACCAGTGTGAATTCATGTTGCACGAGACAGTCGCTGTTGTCGTCAGCAGGACAATAAACTTTTTGTCGACTTGGACATTAATGGCAAAGTGATACCATTCCAGCTTGATACCGGAGCTGCAGTTTCACTGATCAATCAAGACACGTACAAACAGCTGGGCACACCTCCGTTGCGTGCCACAAATGTTAAGCTCAGTAGCTATTCCGGTCAGCATATCCCTGTGTTAGGACAGTGCAGCCCTCTTGCAACATACAAAGGACAAACAAAACTTGTCATTTTACGTCCTTCATTCTTCTTCTGCAGTGAACTTGTTTGGTTTCGATTTATTTCAGTTGTTTAACTTGTCTATAGTAAATCAGGTCCTATCAGTGAACCAGACAGTGCCTTCAGACAATGTCTCCCGTCTATGTGAAGAATTTGCAGATATTTTTGCACCGGGCCTTGGTTGCGCTAAGAACTATAAAGCACATTTGGAACTGAAAGTCAACGCGCAACCGAAATTTTCCAGAGCGCGCACTGTTCCCCACGCATTGCGTGATGAGGTCGCAAAAACATTACACGATTTGGAATCACAAGGGGTGATTGAACGTGTGCAGGCTTCTCTCTGGGCATCACCTTTAGTAATTTTGCCAAAACCTTCCGGAAAATTGACTTTGTGTGGACTTCAAGGCAACAGTGAATCCACAACTAGTGATTGCAACATTTCCTTTACCCCGCCCGGAAGATCTTTTTGACAAACTGTGCCCGGGTAAATATTTTTCGAAGTTGGACCTACCAGATGCGTACTTGCAAATACCGGTGGACGACGACTCCCAGCGCGTTTTGGTGGTTAGCACGCATCTTCGTTTGTATCGATTCAAACGACTGCCATTCGGGTGTGCATCCGCCCCTGCACTGTTTCAGCAATATCTGCAAACTGTTCGTGCGTCGGTCCCTACTGCAGCAAACTATCTGGACGATATTGTGATCTCCGGAAAGACGGCAGAAGAACATTTAGCCAATCTCAGAACATTATTTCAGGTCTTGCGACAAAATGGTCTTCGCTTGCGGAAGGACAAATGTGTGCTTTTTGCTCACGACTTGCCCTACCAGGGACATGTAATCAATGCCCAAGGCATACATCCCAGTCCCGAGCACCTCCGTGCCATACAAGACTTGTCTTCGCCGCAGAATTTGAAGCAGCTACAGAGCGTGCTGGGAAAAATTAATTATTATCATCGCTATGTTCCCCATGCCTCTTCCATTTCAGCTCCGCTTCATCGCTTACGCCGTAAAGATGTTCCGTTCGTCTGGACGACGGAATGCGAACGCGCCTTTCGCCAGTTGAAATCGGCGTTGCTTTCCACTACTTGCCTTACGCCATTCGATCCCCAGAAACCCCTTTTGTTGATGGTGGATGCATCGGATTTCGGGATCGGTGCTGTGCTTGCGCACACAGATGGATCGCACGATCGCCCTATTGCCTTTGCGTCCAAATTGCTCTCGTCTGCGCAAAGAAATTATTCACAGATCGAGAAAGAAGCATTGGCTCTCGTATTTGGTGTTACAAAGGTTCATGATTTCCTGTATGGTCGTCACTTTACCATCATCACAGACCACAAACCTTTGACATCGCTTTCTCATCCGAACAAGCCTGTACCTCCACGTACAGCGCAGAAATTCATTCGCTGGTCTATTTTCCTCTCGCAGTACCGCTACGACATCTTGTATCGGTCCACTGCTAAGCACGGAAACGCCGATGCGTTGTCCCGTTTGCCTGTTGCTGAGGATAGAGCATTCGATTCCTCCGAACTTGCTTACATGTTCATTGATGCGGAAACCGATGACGTGGTCGAATCTTTTCCGATTGATTTTCGTCGTGTAGCTACTGCCACAGCTGCTGACCCTGTCCTTGCTACCGTTCTGCGTTTTGTTGCTACGCAATGGCCCTTGTCAATGTCACGGATCGGGGATCCGTTGGTTCGCCGATTTTTTGCTCACAAGGAGAGACTTTTTGTACGACGTGGTGTTTTGCTGTTGCGTTCTGATAATGATCAGTCCAGGGTCGTGGTCCCACGTTCGTTACAGTCCTCTGTCTTACGGCTTCTCCACCAAGGACATTGGGGTATAGTGCGAACGAAACAACTTGCTCGTCAGCACTGTACTTGGTTCGGAATCGATGCTGCGATTACGAATATGTGCTCTTCTTGCATGGCGTGTGCCGAACAACAATCCGCACCACTGCGGAAATTCTTTGCATGGCCAAAAGCCACTTCCCCTTGGCAACGCTTACACATCGATTTTGCTGGTCCATTCTGGAATGCTCGATGATTGGTTCTGGTCGATTCATTCAGTAATTTTCCTTTTGTTGTCCGGATGTCTTCCACGACGTTATCTGCCACCATCCAAGCGTTATCTGCTATCTTTTGCATTGAAGGTCTGCCACAGACTGTTGTTTCCGACAATGGCCCACAGTTCATGTCTGCAGAATTTGTCATTCTGCAAGGCCAATGGTATTCAACATCTGACGTCCGCGCCGTTTTCGCCTCAGTCAAACGGTGCAGCTGAACGATTGGTCAGGACTTTCAAGTCACAGATGTTGAAGTTAAAAGAGTCGCATTCTCTGGAGGACGCGTTGTTGATCTTTTTGTCCTCGTATCGCTCTCAGCCCTGACATGGTCGCTCGCCGGCTGAGTTGCTCCACGGTCATCCTCATCGAACCTTGATGTCTTTGCTACACCGCCGCATCAGGTTCCTGTGCAGCGGCAGACACCTGCTTTTGCTCCAGTCGACGTTGTCTACTCTCGTCACTATAGAGGTTCACGGCGTTGGCTTGAAGGGCGCATTCTTCGCTGCCTCGGCCGCGCTATGTATCTGGTTTTGGGGGCCTCTGGTGAGGTGCGTCGGCATCTCAATCAGCTGCGCCTCTGTCGTCGCACGGGTTCTGCCGCTCCCCGTCTGCTTTCAGCGACGGTGCCGTCCGGTGAGCGCCCTGGGGACCCATCTACTGGCTCGCCTCATCCCCAGGTGTTACCGACGCTGCCTTCCATTTTGCCCCATGGTGACGCGCCGCCGCCACCGCCTGTTCTCCCTCCGGCGACGCCCGCAGTGGACGCTTCGCTGCAGCCGCCGGGCGCCTCCCTGGGTCATGCGCCGCCGATCGCTACCCGTGACCAGTTGTCCTCCGACATGGACCTCTTGCCCGCTCCGAACCATATGGCGTCTTCGCCCGTCGGGTGCCCCGGACCGATGGAGGTCGACCCTTCGACCCCTCCTGTCTCTCTGCGGGCTCATACACCGCATGTTGGCGTGCACCCTGGAGCAGGTTTTCAGGCGTTTCCTAGCTCCCCGCGGACCAAATGGCAGGGTGCGGGGGGCACAGTCTCGCCTGTTGTTAGGCTCCCCACCTCGTCGCATACGTCAACATGGGGTCCTCCCCATCGCGGGCGGAAGCCTTATCACACCACCGTACGCAGATCTGCGGGGGAGGAATGTGGTGTCACCGCCAGACACCACACTTGTTAGGTGGTAGCCTTTGAATCGGCCGCGGTCTGTTAGTATACGTTGGACCCGCGTGTCAGCACAATCAGTGATTGCAGACCGAGCGCCGCCACACGGCAGGTCTAGAGACACTTCCAAGCACTCGCCCCAGTTGTACAACCGACTTTGCTAGCGATGATTCACTGACAAAATACGTTCTCATTTGCCGAGACGATAGTTAGCATAGCCTTCAGCTACGTCATTTGCTACGACCTAGCAAGGCGCCATTATCAGTTGCTATTGATATTGTAAATAATGTACAGACAAGAGCTACGTTCACCATTTATGGATTAAAGTTAAATATTCCACCATCTGCGTCCGTTTTTCTAAGTTCTAATTTCCTTGTCCTGTTCCAGACCTCACGCCAGCCTGCGTGAGCTTAAACGCGTGCCTTTCGGCTTCCTCTAGTCTTCCTGGATTGGCTCTCCTGCCGGCCCACAACAGGTTCCCCGGGGGTAGTTATCGCCTGCGTCCGGAGACGGACGGTTCCACGAGCTCTATTTGCGGTCATTTTGGTTTTTCACTTCTTCTCGTTTCTTCCTTCCTTTGGTTGGTTCCTTTCTTTGCTCTTCTCCATCTCACTGTCTTCCTTACTCTTTCCATTGTCTTCTTCTCCTTGCCTCCTCATTGCCTTCTTCTCCTTGCCTTCTCTGGTCTCCGCCTCGGCGTTTGAGACAGTCTGTCCTCTCTCTCCCTCTCTCTCTTCTTTTTCCTCTTCTTCCTTCCTCCCTGTGCGCGCCTGAAGGCCGACCCACGCGTTCGCACGCGTAGCCGGTGACGGGGTAACGCGTAATTCCCCGCCCTGGGTAGACAAGTAAGGCACGCGCGTACCCCCTGGTAAAGGCCAGGCCCAGGGAGGGGTGATTGCCTGAGCTGATACCTTCTCACCATGCCGATTGGTCCCCCCGTCCGTTTCTCGGGAGGTATGACCTGAGGTGTAAACATTCACCTAAGGCGGGAGTGCCCTCTGAGAGGGGTCCCCACAAGGAAGGAGCGCGCCATCGGAGACGCTGGCAATCATGGGGGATTCCTCCGCAATGGATTTCTCTTCTTCTTCTCTCTCGACTTCTGCCCATAAACGGAAACTTGACCAGCCACCAGTGACAAAAGTACTACCGCCTGCCCCACAGTTCCTCGTAGTTTCTCGATATGAGGACGGCAAGAAATTTTCCTCTGTCAACCCTTTCGTTATCCAGAAGGGCGTAGATGCCATAGCCGGATCTGTCAAGTCGTGTACCAGGATGCGTAATGGTACCTTGTTACTAGAAACTGAGAGCACCTTTCAGGCACAAAAACTGCTTCAGGCCACACTCCTGTACACGCTCCCTGTCCGGGTGGAGACTCACCGCACTTTGAATTCGTCTCTTGGTGTGGTATATACTCGATCACCCGACGGATAGGCTGACGAGGAGATTCTGTCTTTCCTCGCTGAGCAGGGCGTGACGGCTGTCCATAGGGTCATTAAAAAGGTCAACAAGGACCTTGTACCGACCCGGACACTTTTCTTGACCTTTGATAGTGTTCAGCTGCCGTCGCGTATCAAAGCGGGCTACGAGGTTATTTCTGTTCGCCCCTATGTCCCGACACCTACGCGCTGCTACCAGTGTCAGCGTTTTAATCACACTCGCCAGTCTTGTTCCAATGCGGCTAAATTCTTCACTTGTGGCAGGGATGCCCATGAGGGTGACTGTCCACCTCCGTCTCCTCGTTGTGTGAACTGTCAGGGTGACCATGCAGCGTCCTCCTGCGACTGTCCCATCTACAAGGAAGAACGCTGTATCCAAGAAATTCGGGTCAAAGAGAAAGTGTCCACCTCGGCTGCTCGCAAGCTCTTTGCTAGTAGGAAGCCCACGCTGCTCCCAGCGGGGAAATACAGTACTGTCCTCGCCTCTCCTCGGACTACCAGGGAGGTGGCGACGCAGACATGCGATCTGACCTTCAGCACCACGGTCGTCCGTTCGGCCAGTGCTAAGATCGAGCGGTCGACGTCTCCTCTTCCTCCCGTCACCCCTCCAACACAAGCACCTTCATCAGCTTCTGCCAAGACGAAGACCCAGAAGTCAGATGCACGGGCCTTCAAGAAGGAACCGTCTCGTGCAGACTTCCTACGTACCTCGAACTCCCACCCGTCGACCAGTACTTCCACTAAAAGACCTTCCAAGAAGGCTCATAGGAAGCACAGTTCTCCTTCTCCGCCACGGCGCATTTCTTCTCCTGCGCCACCCAGCGGTTGCCGCCCCAGGCCGTCATCCGTTTCGCCTGGCCGCACCGCTGGTAGCCGAACATCTGGCCGTCCACCGGCGGAGGAAGCTCCTCCTCCCGGCCATCTTAACGAGATGGCCGATGAACCTATAGAACCAATGGACGATGACTGTCCGCCTACTGATAGCGGCGGCAGTACTCGCTCGAAGCCAGGCCCTCAGCGGCCTTCTAGGTGACCGTTTCTTTCATCTTCCTTTTCTTCTCACGATGGCACTTATTCACTGGAATATTCAAAAATGGTTCAAATGGCTCTGAGCACTATGGGACTTAACATCTTAGGTCATCAGTCCCCTAGAACTTAGAACTACTTAAACCTAACTAACCTAAGGACAGCACACAACACCCAGCCATCACGAGGCAGAGAAAATCCCTGACCCCGCCGGGAATCGAACCCGGGAACCCGGGCGTGGGAAGCGAGAACGCTACCGCACAACCACGAGATGCGGGCCACTGGAATATTCGCAGCATTCGCTCCAACCGAGAGGACTTGAAGTTGCTGCTCTGCTTGCACCGTCCGCTCGTCGTAGCACTCCAGGAAACGAAGCTACGCCCATGCGATCACATTGCCTTGGCACACTACACCTCTGTGCGTTTTGACCTACCCCCTGTGGTAGGTATTCCGGCTCATGGAGGGGTTATGTTGCTGGTCAGGGATGATATTTACTACGTTCCCATCACAGGCAGTTGCCGTCCGAATTACTCTCCCCACTTTTACATTTTCTATTTGTACTGTTTACACTCCATCGTCGTCTGCCGTTACCAGGGCAGACATGATGCAAATTATTGCTCAGCTACCTGCACCATTTTTGTTAACTGGAGACTTCAATGCCCACCATCCCCTTTGGGGCTCTCCAGCATGGTGCCCGAGGGGCTCCCTGTTAGCAGACCTTTTCAACCAGCTCAATCTTGTCTGCCTCAATACTCGCGCCCCTACTTTTGTTTCGGACACATCTCACACCTATTCCCATTTAGACCTCTCTATATGTACTACCCAACTTGCACGCCGGTTTGAGTGGTATGCCCTTTCTGATACATATTCGAGCGACCACTTCCGGTGTGTCATCCATCTCCTGCATCATACCCCCTCTCCGTGCTCAGCTAGTTGGAACATCTCCAAAGCAGACTGGGGGCTCTTCTCTTCCAGGGCGACCTTTCAGGATCAAACCTTCACAAGCTGCGATAGTCAGGTCGCACACCTCACGGAAGTCATTCTCACTGCTGCTGAATATTCCATCCCTCACACTACTTCTTCTCCATGTCGCGTACCGGTCCCCTGGTGGACCGCAGCAAGTAGAGACGCTTTACGTGCTCGTCGACGTGTTTTACGCACCTTTAAACGCCACCGTACAGCGGCGAATTGTATCACTTATAAACGATTACGTGCGCAGTGCCGTCGTATTATTAAAGAAAGCAACAGAGCCAGCTGGGCTGCTTTCACAAGCACCTTCAACAGTTTTACTCCTTCTTCTGTTGTCTGGGGTAGCCTGCGCCGTCTATCTGGCACTAAGGTCCACTCACCAATTTCTGGCTTGACGGTCGCGAATGACGTCCTTGTGGCCCCTGAGGATGTCTCCAATGCCTTCGGCCGCTTTTTCGCAGAGGTTTCGAGCTCCGCTCATTACCACCCTGCCTTCCTCCCCCGAAAACAGGCAGAGGAGGCTAGGCCACCTAACTTCCGCTCCTCGAATCGTGAAAGTTATAATACCCGTTTCACCATGCGGGAACTCGAAAATGCACTTGCCCGGTCACGGTCCTCCGCTCCAGGGCCTGATTCTATTCATATTCAGATGCTGAAGAACCTTTCTCCTGCGGGTAAATGTTTCCTTCTTCGTACTTATAATCGCATGTGGATTGAGGGACACGTTCCCGCATGCTGGCGCGAGTCTATTGTTGTACCGATTCCTAAGCCGGGGAAGGACAAGCACTTGCCTTCCAGTTATCGACCCATCTCGCTTACCAGCTGTGTCTGTAAGGTGATGGAGCGAATGGTTAACTCTCGTTTGGTTTGGCTGCTCGAATCTCGACGCCTACTTACCAATGTACAATGTGGATTTCGTAGGCGTCGCTCTGCTGCTGACCATCTGGTTACCTTGTCGACCTTCATTATGCATAACTTCTTGCGGAAGTGCCCGACCGCGGCTGTGTTCTTTGATTTGGAGAAGGCTTACGACACCTGTTGGAGGGCGGGCATTCTCCGTACCATGCATACATGGGGCCTTCGCGGTCTCCTCCCTCTTTTTATTCGTTCCTTTTTAATGGATCGACAGTTCAGGGTACGTGTGGGTTCTGTCCTGTCGGACACCTTTCGCCAGGAGAATGGGGTGCCACAGGGCGCAGTTTTGAGCGTCGCTCTCTTCGCCATAGCGATCAATCCAATAATGGATTGCCTCCCAGCTGATGTATCAGGCTCCCTTTTCGTGGACGATTTTACCATCTATTGCAGCGCGCAGCGTACATGTTTCCTGGAGCGCTGTCTTCAGCGTTCTCTTGACCATCTTTACTCCTGGAGTGTCGCCAATGGCTTCCGTTTTTCTGCCGAGAAGACGGTCTGTATTAACTTCTGGCGCTACAAAGAGTTTCTCCCACCGTCCTTACGACTCGGTCCCGTTGCTCTCCCATTCGTGGAGACAACAAAATTTTTAGGTCTTACATTTGACAGGAAACTTAGCTGGTCTCCACATGTGTCTTATTTGGCTGCCCGTTGTACCCGTTCTCTAAATGTCCTTCGTGTTCTCAGCGGTACGTCGTGGGGAGCGGATCGAACCGTCCTACTTCGCCTATATCGGTCGACCGTCCGCTCAAAGCTGGATTATGGGAGCTTCGTATACTCCTCTGCACGGCCGTCCATCTTACGCCGCCTCAACTCCATACAACATCGGGGTTTACGACTTGCGATCGGAGCATTTTATACTAGTCCCGTCGAGAGTCTTCATGCTGAAGCCGGTGAATTGCCACTGCCCTACCGGCGCGATATACTGCTTTGTCGGTATGCCTGTCGGCTACTGTCAATGCCCGACCACCCGTCTTATCGTTCCTTTTTTGACGACTCTCTCGGCCGTCAATACGGGTTGTAAGTCTCTGCCCTGCTACCCCCTGGAGTTCGCTTTCGTCGCCTCCTTCAACACCTTAATTTTTCACTCCCTGCAACCTATAAAGTGAGCGAGAGCCACACGCCACCTTGGCTCCAGGCTCAGGTTCGCGTTCACCTTGACCTCAGCTCGCTTCTAAAGGAGGTTACCCCCGGTTCGGTATGCCACTCCCGTTTTGTCGAACTTCGTTCGAAGTTCATTAATATGACCTTCATTTATACAGATGGCTCTCAGACCAATGACGGGGTCGGTTGTTCTTTTATTGTCGGGGCACAAAGTTTCAGATACCAGCTCCATGGCCATTGTTCAGTCTTCACAGCTGAGCTCTTTGCCCTCTACCAGGCTGTTCTTTATATCTGCCGCTACCGACATTCTGCTTGTCATCTGCTCCGATTCCCTGAGCGCCATCCAGAGCCTCAGTGATCCGTATCCGGTTCGCCCTTTCGTGCACCGGATCCAACGCTCTCTTCAGCAGCTGGTGGACGACGGTTCTCCGGTTAGCTTTATGTGGGTTCCTGGCCATGTCGGTATCCCTGGGAACGAAGCTGCAGATGCCGCGGCCAAGGCTGCGGTCCTCCAGCCTCGGACAGCTTCTTGTTGTGTCCCTTCATCAGATTGTAGCAGGGTCATTTGTCGGCGCATTTTATCGCTGTGGCATGCCGATTGGGCTGCACTTACGAACAACAAGCTTCGGGCCTTGAAACCTCTTCCCGCGGCTTGGACGTCCTCCTCACGCCCCTCTCGGCGGGAGGAGGTAGTTTTGGCCCGGTTACGAATTGGACACTGCCGGTTCAGCCATCGCCATCTGCTGACGGCTGCGCCGGCGCCGTTCTGCCCATGTGGGCAATTGCTGACGGTCCGCCACATTTTAATGTCCTGTCCGGATTTTACTACACTGCGTCTTGATCTTGGCCTGCCATGTACTCTCGATGCCATTTTAGCGGATGACCCAGGAGCAGCTGCTCGCGTTCTTCGTTTTATCAACTCGACCAACCTGTCTAAGGACATTTGATTATGCTGTTTTTTTAATCCTATGCCTGTCGATCTTTTATCGTGTTTTCCCTTTTAGTTGCTGTTTTAAAGTTGTGCCTCGCGGTGCATTCCTAACGTAGTCTGGGCGCTAATGACCGTTGAAGTAGTGCGCCCTAAAACCACAAAAAGAGGTTGCCCGTACGGCGGCCTCACCGTTTATTTAGATAACTAAATAATCCTTTGTCGATCAGTCCAAGTCCCAGGCAAAGCCGTTTTGAATGATTTAAGAAAAACGAAAGGGTAGACAGTCCTTTCTACGGAACGTATACCTGGAATTGACGATGTTCTAGTAAACTCTCGTCCAGTAATGCAGTTGGAAAGTTAGATACTGCCCCCGGACTATACAGTTAGGTCATTAGTGGGAACCGAGCGCAGTACACATTTTCATTACCAATACTTCGTGCATTTTGCACGTGACTTGAACTTCAACGCCCGGTTGCAACCGTGGGTGAGGAATGTGTTACACTTCCCTGTGCTTGTTTTAGTTCCTTTTGCAAATTAGACAAGAGTGAAGACACATTTTGTTGCCAAACCGCAGAGCTTTGTCAAAAGTTTGTTTAAGTTGTTTAATTTCACGATTCTGTTCAGATTTTTAAATTTCATTGCTTCCAAAGTATTCATTCACCGACCGCTGCACCGGTCGCGGTAACTCTCTCCACTAATGCATTATCAGCGTGCTTATCTTTGTTATCTATCCATTCGGAATAATTACTGCTAAAGGTTTGCATCTCGTCTTCGAACTCTAAATGTTCTATCATGAAATGTTCTACTTCAGACTGAAGTGTCATGAAACGTGGTATTTTGAACAGTGAGCTTATCTATATTAGTAGACAAAGTCCGGCAAACATTAGTTAGATAATTTTGTTACGTTGTTAGCTAAAATTTCTAGTTGTTGCTTGAAATTCTGTTCTCTTGGGATATTTGTCCTTCATACAGAGAAATGTTATTAAACTGTTGCTGCAATCAGGTACAGTCGATGAAAGCTCTAAAATTTGTGCCGTGCGGGGTTAGCCGAGCGGTCTCAGGCGCTGCAGTCATGGACTGTGCGGCTGGTCCCGGCGGAGGTTCGAGTCCTCCCTCGGGCATGGGTATGTGTGTTTGTCCTTAGGATAATTTAGGTTAAGTAGTGTGTAAGCTTAGGGACTGATGACCTTAGCAGTTAGGTCCCACAAGATTTCACACACTTTTTTTTTTTCTAAAATTTGTGATGTCATATTTTTCGTTGCTTCATCCAACTTTGAGATCATTTCGTCTGATATCATTGCAGCAATTTCATTTTTAAATGTGATCATTTCGTCTTTAGTTGTCATATTAGCTAATATTTTTTGCAACTTTTTTGTGTATCGAGTTCACTAGAAGCTTGTGCGGGTGAGGACGGAAGGTCGGCTGAAGGTCGGACATTGCGTTTGTGATCTGTGTCACACTTTCAGACAGTGTACTGGTTTCACACACACAGTAGCATTAATATCCTCTATGTCTGAATTAATTCCTACTTCTTTACTTTATTCTTTTGTACAAATGGTTCAAATGGCTCTGAGCACTATGGGACTTAACTACTGAGGTCGTCAGTCCCCTAGAACTTAGGACTACTAAAACCTAACTAACCTAAGGACATCACACTCATCCATGCCCGAGGCAGGATTCGAACCTGCGACCGTAGCAGTCGCGCGCTTCCGGACTGAAGCGCCTAGAACCGCTTGGCCGCAGCGGCCGGCCCCTTTTGTACATATGTTGCGGGATTTGTTTCTCCCATTTTTTATTTCTTAGCAGCAGTTTTGACCATAATATTGAAAGATTAATAAATCGAAATAATTGAAAATGGAAATTTTTAACACTGTTGCTAATTGATCATAATACTGATTGCGTTTATATCAATAACGAAGCGCGCCATTACGCGCGAGATGTAACAAGATCGTCCATCTTGGACCGGCTAAACTGTGTATCGTTATGTTTATTACTGTTCACTGCACTGTACTGTATGATATTATGTGATTAACATAGAAAGCATAAGATCGCAGCCTAGGACTCACGACTTCAAGCAGTACAGAGCAACACTGAATTCTCTCTTCAAATATTTTCAGTTTCTTCGGCTTGTTAATTTTTCCTTTACAGGTTCTTTGCTTATTTTATTTTGTATTAATTCTTGTCACTCAGTTATAGTTTCAAATTACTTCGTGTATCCATTTACGGTATCAGTTGAAAAGTACATAAATTTAGAGTTCATAGTCTACATCTACGTCTACATTTATACTCCGCAAGCCACCCAACAGTGTGTGGCGGAGGGCACTTTACGTGCCACTGTCATTACCTCCCTTTTCTGTTCCAGTCGTGTATGGTTCGCGGGAAGAACGACTGTCTGAAAGCCTCCGTGCGTGGACAGCAAGCTACACCGCGATGCAGAGCGCCTCTCTTGCAGACTCTGCCACTTGAGTTTGCTAAACATCTCTGTAACGCTATCACGGTTACCAAATAACACTGTGACGAAACGCGCCGCTCTTCTTTGGATCTTCTCTGTCTCCCCCGTCAACCCGATCTGGTACGGATCCCACACTGATGAGCAATACTCAAGTATAGGTCGAACGAGTGTTTTGTAAGCCACCTCCTTTGTTGATGGACTACATTTTCTAAGGACTTTCCCAATGAATCTCAACCTGGTACCCGCCTTACCAACAATTAATTTTATATTATCATTCCACTTCAAATCGTTCCGTACGCATACTCCCAGATATTTTACAGAAGTAACTGCTACCAGTATTTGTTCCGCTATCATATAATCATACAATAAAGGATCCTTCTTTCTATGATTTCGCAATACATTACATTTGTCTATGTTAAGGGTCAGTTGCCACTCCCTACACCAAGTGCCTATCCGCTGCAGATCTTCCTGCATTTCGCTACAATTTTCTAATGCTGCAACTTCTCTGTATACTACAGCATCATCCGCGAAAAGCCGCATGGAACTTCCGACACTATCTATTCCGTAGGCTCTTACTTTGTTTATCAGGCGACAGTGCGGAATTGTATCGAACGCCTTCCGGAACTCAAGGAAAATGGCATCTACCTGGGAGCCTGTATCTAATATTTTCTGGGTCTCATGAACAAATAAAGCGAGTTGGGTCTCACACGATCGCTGTTTCCGGAATCCATGTTGATTCCTACAGAGTAGATTCTGGGTTTCCAAAAACGACATGATACGCGAGCAAAAAACATGTTCTAAAATTGTACAACAGATCGACGTCAGAGATATAGGTCTATAGTTTTGCGCATCTGCTCGACGACCCTTCTTGAAGACTGGGACTACCTGTGCTCTTTTCCAATCATTTGGAACCTTCCGTTCCTCCAGAGACTTGCGGTACACGGCTGTTAGAAGGTGGGGGGGGGGGGGGGGGGGGGGCGCAAGTTCTTTCGCGTACTCTGTGTAGAATCGAATTGGTATCCCGTCAGGTCCAGTGGACTTTCCTCTGTTGAGTGATTCCTGTTGCTTTTCTATTCCTTGGACACTTATTTCGATGTCAGCCATTTTTTCGTTTGTGCGAAGATTTAGAGAAGGAACTGCAGTGCGGTCTTCCTCTGTGAAACAGCTTTGGAAAAAGGTGTTTAGTATTTCAGTTTTACGCGTGTCATCCTCTGTTTTAATGCCATCATCATCCCGGAGTGTCTGGATATGCTGTTTCGAGCCACTTACTGATTTAACGTAAGACCAGAACTTCCTAGGATTTTCTGTCAAGTCGATACATAGAATTTTACTTTCGAATTCACTGAACGCTTCACGCATAGCCCTCCTTATGCTAACTTTGACTTCGTTTAGCTTCTGTTTGTCTTAGAGGTTTTGGCTGCGTTTAAACCTGGAGTGAAGCTCTCTTTGCTTTCGCAGTAGTTTCCTAACTTTGTTGTTGAACCACGGTGGGTTTTTCCCGTCCCTCACAGTTTTACTCGGCACGTACCTGTCTAAAACGCCTTTTACGATTGCCTTGAACTTTTTCCATAAACACTCAACATTGTCAGTGTCGGAACAGAAATTTTCGTTTTGATCTGATAGGTAGTCTGAAATATGCCTTCTATTACTCTTGCTAAACAGATAAACCTTCCTCCCTTTATTTATATTCTTATTAACTTCCATATTCAGGGATGCTGCAACGGCCTTATGATCACTGATTCCCTGCTCTGCTCTTACAGAGTCGAAAAGTTCGGGTCTGTTTGTTATCAGTAGGTCGAAGATGTTATCTCCACGAGTCGGTTCTCTGTTTAATTGCTCGAGGTAATTTTCGGATAGTGCACTCAGTATAATGTCAATCGATGCTCTGTCCCTAAACATCTGAGTGTCCCAGTCTATATCTGGTAAATTGAAATCTCCACCTAAGACTATAATATGCTGAGAAAATTTATGTGAAATGTATTCCAAATTTTCTCTCAGTTGTTCTGCCACTAATGCTGCTGAGTCGGGAGGTCATTAAAAGGAACCAACTATTAACCTAGCTCGGTTGTTGAGTGTAACCTCCACCCATAATAATTCAGAGGAACTATCCACTTCTAGTTCACTACAGGATAAACTACTACTAACAGCGACAAACACTCCACCACCGGTTGCACGCAATCTATCCTTTCTAAACACCGTCTGTGCCTTTGTAAAAATTTCGGCAGAATTTATCTCTGGCTTCAGCCAGCTTTCTGTACCTATACCGATTTCAGCTTCGGTGCTTTCTATCAGCGCTTGAAGTTCCGGTACTTGACCAATGCAGCTTCGACAGTTTATAATTACAATACCGATTGCTGCTTGGTGCCCGCATGTCCTGACTTTGCCCCGCACCCTTTGAGGCTGTTGCCCTTTCTGTACTTGCCCGAGGCCATCTAACCTAAAAAACCGCCCAGTCCACGCCACACAACCCCTGCTACCCGTGTAGCCGCTTGCTGCTATGGAAAGTAGCGACCTGATGCTGCATTTAAGTTGACATGAACAGTCGAGATAATATTTATTTATTTACTGTTTATCGTGGTATCACGATAAATCCGAGGAGCCGCCAGCACCAGCCATAGGGGGCCAAAAATTCTGAAGGTAGGATTCGAACCTGCGACCGTGGCGGTCGCGCGGTTCCCGACTGCGCGCCTAGAACCGCGAGACCACCGCGGCCGGCGATAGCGTTATCCTGCGTTAGATAATATAGTACTCTTTCTATGAAATGTTGCAAGTTGTTGCATATTACTGGTTTTCATAATTATAATTGACGTCATTGCATTCCAAATTAACATCTTCAGTGTTCATGTCACTCTTATTTTCTATACCTAAGCACGCGCGAGTGCATTTTCTCCAGTTGCCGCAATATCATTCTTGCCCAGTATTCGCGTAATTTCAAAATCATTACAGTCATTTGCTAAATTTAACTTTTGCTTGTTTTGGAGCTGGCGAATGTTTTTTAATCTGCAATCTAAATTCATTCAAACAATTTTTAATATATTAAATTACGGCTAACAACTGTGAATCTTTAACTTATCACTTTTTTTTACATTTCGATTGATGTACACATTAAGCAGTTGTACGATAACGATCAAGCTGTAACTATCTATATTCTATCGGTAACACTTGTCACAAAAACCTTCTACACGCAAATGAGAGTGTAGATACATTATTAAGTTTATAGGTTATATGAGTCAGTTTTCTATCATATATCCTCAATCACTTTTGAAAAGACTGGAAGGAGTGAAATAGGTCTGTAATTAGAGGTGGTTTGCTTATCTTCAGTTTACAGATGTGTGTTGCAAAATCACATTTAATATGCCTTAGTCCTTGGTTCTACATCTACATGACTACTCTGGAATTCAGATTTAAGTGCCTGGCAGAGGGTTCATCGGACCACTTTCGCACTATTTCTCTACGGTTCCACTCTCAAAGAGTGCACGGGAAAAACGAACTCTTAAATTTTTCCGGTCGAGTTCTAATTTCTCACATTTTATTACTATGATCATTTCTCTCTATGTAACTGGGCCACAACAAAATATTTTCGCATTCAGAGGAGAAATTACATAGATAGCTTAGGTGTCGCACTATCAAGTCAGCGCAAGATTTTAATCATCAGTTAGACATACCACCGTATCCAGCTGATTACTACTCGTACTTTTTAGTAATCTGATGAATTTAGGCTTTCTCCTCACGAGCCAAATTAATGTCTGGTGACGATGTATTCAACGTGTGAACTGTGGACGTAAATAAATACCCTTTTTTTACTTTTTGTTAATGGGTGCAATGTTTGCTGGCATTCTGAAGAAGTAATCATTGAATTTAGTGCTCAATAAATTGAAAGTATCACAATTTACACCACGACTATTTTCTCGGTACTCAATTTCATTTGGATCGTTGTTTGTTTTTCATCTACATCTACATCATACTCCGCAAGCCACCTAATGGTGTGTGGCGGAGGGTACTTTCGGCAACACTATCTGATCCCTCCAGCCCTGTTCCAATCGCGAATAGTGCGCGGGAAAAATGATTGTCGGTAAGCCTCTGTATTGGCTCTAATCTCTCGAATTTTCTCCCTTGGTCAATACGCGAGATGTCTATGGAAGAAAGTAATATGTTGTCTGACTCCTCCTGAAAAGTGCTGTCCCGAAATTTCAGTAGTAAATCTCTCCGCGATGCACAACGCCTCTCTTGTAACGTCTGCCAGTGGAGTTTGTTTAGCGTCTCCGTAACGCTCTCTCGCCAGCTAAACGATCCCGTGACGCAACGCGCCGCTCTTCGTTAGTTCTTTTCTATCTCCTCAATCAGTTCTACCTGATAGGGATCCCAGATAGATGAACAATACTCAAGAATCGGGCGAACAAGCGCCTTATGAGCCACTTCCTTCGTGAATTACATTTCCTTAAGATTCTTCCGATGAATCTGAGTCTTGTGTCTGCTTTTCCCACTATCTGTTTTATAGTGTCATTCCACTTAAGGTCGCTCTGGATAGTTACGTCTAGATATTTTACGGCAGACGCTGTCTCCAGCTGTTTGTCATCAACAGAGTAGCTGTACAGTGGTGGATTTCTTTTCATATGGATGCGCAATATGTTACATTTATTTATTTTCACGGTCAACTGCCAGAGTCTGCACCATTCATGAATTCACTGTAGATCGTTCTGCAAATTCTTACTATCTTCTGGCGTTGCTACTTTGGTATAAACAACTGCATCATCTGCGAATAGCCTTAATGAGCATCTCATGATTACTACTATGTCATTTATATACATATTGTGAACAGCAACGGTCCTATCACACTTCCCTGTGGTACTCCGAATATTACCTTTATTTACATCTGTCGATTTAGTTCCGTTAAGAGCCACGTGTTGAGTTCTATCTGCAAGAAAGTCTTGAATCCAATCGCAGTTCTGCTTCGATACTCCGCAAGCTCGTATTTTTTTCATTAAACGTCAATGCGGGGCGGTGTCAGATGCCTTACTGAAATGAAGGAAGATGGCATCAACCTGAGCGCCGTTGTCCACTGCGCTGTGGATGTCATGGAGGAACTGAGCGAGCTGATTTTCGCAGGGTCTCCGTTTGCGGAATCCATGTTGATTTTTATAGAGGAGCTATCCATTTTCCAAGAACGTCATAATTCTTGAGCATGAAACATATTCCCTAATTCTACAACAGATTGACGTCAACGACGTAGGTCTATAATTGTGTGTAAAATTCCCCATAATGTTTCCTTTATATTTGGAGTGTTCTATTTTTGGAGCATAATGTGAGAAGGCTTTTGTTTTTAAAAATACAAGGAATTGGAGGATTTTACAATATTGGTGATAATGGAGTTTCAACTCTTGATTACAGCTTATCCCCTGAACTTGGTAGAGTTCTCCCTTTGTTACACAAGATACTTTAATCCCGCGAGTTGCACATCCATTATCCTTGTTTCCATTCAATTTTATTGTTGTTTTAGAGAAAAGCGAGACGAAAGTGTTGTAGGAATATATTTAAGAAAGAGTAAAATTAGTCACAAACATTGTCTGGTTTGTATATTTCTCACCATCGTTCTTCCAGTAATGAGCCATTATTTACAAGTTTTCAATGTAATATCTATGTGAATGGCCTCGAAGAAATCGGATCTGTTATTTGCCAAGAAGTGCAAGATGCCGCCGTCTTGGGTAGTCCGAACTAGCAGTTTACAACAGTTCAGTGGGAACTCTTCTCCTCTTTGTCGCTTACGTGTGTGTAGTTTGTAGTAACCACGGCAAACGTCCAAGTCTTGTTAGTTCGAAAGACGACAAACGGGAAGTTAGGAGGCAAGAGATACTGGTCGCCTGTGCGCGACTACAGCCAGACCTCGGGAGGCGGTTACATAAATTGTCAGAGGCTCCTAAACGCATCGGGCAAAAAGGTTAATCAGAAGCACCAGGGCAGCCACGGTCGCGTATAACGATAACAATATAAGCTGTAAGAACAAGAGCGATAGATTTGCAGACAAGGAGCGAGGGTTAAGATGGGTAAACGGAGCGAGTCTTTGGAAGGGGCACACGTAAGTCACGAAGAGCCTATAGCAGGCCTCAGATAGGATACAACGACAGACTCCTCCCTCCCTCCACTCAGCCTTCGAAGAATAATGCAGAGTTAGAGCCAATAAGTCGGTGATAGCCCTTTGAGAACACCCCATGTCAGGAAGTGGCGGGGGTGAAGGGAAAAACTGAATAAATCTTTGAAGCAGGGCGCTCCGAGAGGTCTACTTGCAGTCAAATTAGGAAGTTGGTAGTAGCATCAACAGAGGCAGCCGAAGAGAGTAGCTAGACAGGGCTAAGCAGAGTTATCTGCAGTAGTCGCAGTGCAGTTGATGGAATCCCAGTACACAAAGGGACTTGCAAACAGAATGTCATCAGCATGTTATGCCCTTAGAATCCTATCATCAGTGTGTAATACGCAGTGCCTTTTAGTTACATATTATTCATATGTACACTCAATTCTTAGCTATGGAACTCTTTTTTGGGGAACAAATGCACAAAATATGTACACAATTTTCAAACTCCAGAAAAAAGCGATGAGAATAATAACCAAAAATACTAGTCGAGCTCATTGTAAATATCTGTTCAGAACACTGGGGATTTTAACTGCTCCATGTGAATACATTTACCAGTCAGTTGTACACATCAAAAATAACATTGGTAATTACTGCACAAACAGCTCGGTCCATGCCCATGCAACAAGAGATAGACTCAACTTACATTTACCAAGAAAAAATAAACATAAAACTCAAAACAGCAGTTTCTACCAAGGAATAAACTGTACAATAAATTACCATAAGAGATTAAAGAAATTGCCAAAATACACTTATTTAAAAAGGCAGCTAAAAAGTACCTGTTATGCAATACATTTTGTACATTGAAGGATTACTTAGCTAAAACAGAGTAGGGGTTTGATAATATGTTATAAAAATAAATATAATAATAATAATAATAATAATAATGATTATAAAATATTCAACAATCCACATAACACCTTCACCTTATGTTTTTTCATTCATTTTTCCTTTCTAGAAATTCTTACCCCCAAGCTATGCATAGCACAATACTAACATCTCCTCCTCTTTCTGAGCTCAACATGTCACTCATTATGTAGGGATGCTGACTCAGTTTTTCTGGATTGCAAATGGGAAGTTGCGGTACAGAAAATGGCCCAGAGATCACCATTGTGTGTGTGTGTGTGTGTGTGTGTGTAGTGAGTGAAGTGTTATGAAACAATGTGTGCATAGTGTGTGCAGTGACTGATGTGAGATATGAGTGAACAATGTAGCATTACATTCTTTAATAAGTTATTTGTAAAAAAAAAGTATTGTGTACCACGAGTAAATCTAATGATTGTCTCTAACTAGAAGTCTGTAAATATATGTGTATACGAATTAGCTTATTTTAAATTGGTCTAAACTTGTAAATACTTTGGCATGTCCTATATCCCTGTAAAAAGAGATCTACGGATGAATAAAGCTACTACTACAACTAGTCATTTGGCTTAAAACTTCTCTGTGTCGCGGCGTGGGTGCGGGCTCATTTAGGACAGGCAGTTCCATGCTAAGTAGAGGGAACGGTGCTAGTTAGTCACCGTCTCTGTGCAAAGATTTGGTCCGTCCGTGGATACAATTCCTTTAGAGTAAGTATACCAGGAGCTGCTACTGTTTTCTGAATGACGTCAGAAGTTGTAAAACACTCATAGTGCTGAATGAGATTTTCACTCTGCAGCGGAGTGTGCGCTGATATGAAACTTCCTGGCAGATTAAAACTGTGTGCCCGACCGAGACTCGAACTCGGGACCTTTGCCTTTCGCGGGCAAGTGCTCTACCAACTGAGCTACCGAAGCACGACTCACGCCCGGTACTCACAGCTTTACTTCTGCCAGTACCTCGTCTCCTACCTTCCAAACTTTACAGAAGCTCTCCTGCGAACCTTGCAGGACTAGCACTCCTGAAAGAAAGGATATTGCGGAGACATGGCTTAGCCACAGCCTGGGGGATGTTTCCAGAATGAGATTTTCACTCTGCAGCGGAGTGTGCGCTGATATGAAACTTCCTGGCAGATTAAAACTGTGTGCCCGACCGAGACTCGAACTCGGGACCTTTGCCTTTCGCGTGCAAGTGCTCTACCAACTGAGCTACCGAAGCACGACTCACGCCCGGTACTCACAGCTTTACTTCTGCCAGTACCTCGTCTCCTACCTTCCAAACTTTACAGAAGCTCTCCTGCGAACCTTGCAGGACTAGCACTCCTGAAAGAAAGGATCCTGCGGAGACATGGCTTAGCCACAGCCTGGGGGATGTTTCCAGAATGAGATTTTCACTCTGCAGCGGAGTGTGCGCTGATATATCTGCCAGGAAGTTTCATATCAGCGCACACTCCGCTGCAGAGTGAAAATCTCATTCTGGAAACATCCCCCAGGCTGTGGCTAAGCCATGTCTCCGCAATATCCTTTCTTTCAGGAGTGCTAGTCCTGCAAGGTTCGCAGGAGAGCTTCTGTAAAGTTTGGAAGGTAGGAGACGAGGTACTGGCAGAAGTAAAGCTGTGAGTACCGGGCGTGAGTCGTGCTTCGGTAGCTCAGTTGGTAGAGCACTTGCCCGCGAAAGGCAAAGGTCCCGAGTTCGAGTCTCGGTCGGGCACACAGTTTTAATCTGCCAGGAAGTTTCACTCATAGTGCTGTCATTTCAGTACTTATTCAAAGCCTTGCCTTTTGTAATAAGGGAATTTTAACAACATGATCACGTCAAGACTGCCACTCGCTTAGAACAACTATTTCCCCTCTACCCGAAACCTGTCGCCCAATACCAAGCAACGCTCACCTGTGCGAAGAGACAACTTATCCCAGTCTGTTGTGGAAAGGTTAAAATCCAGTGAAATGAGTTCTGAGTTACTTTTATAAACGAATTCGCAAGCCTATCCATGTTTCACTCTACAAGCATTTCGCAAGCAGACACTGTTTCTAGCTCAGTCGGTATAATACTCTTTTTTACTGGTCCTAATTCACTATTTTATCCCAAAGAATAAACAGGATTGTACCGAAGATCTCCCTACTGCCAGTTTCCGATGTTTGTCAACTTTCGGTATCGATAATGCTCGTGTCCCCCAGCTTTTCATTAGTGCCTTAAGCTCTGGCAGATTTTACGAATGCGGAAAAAAGTTATTTAATAGTATCACATAATAATAGCATCACAGTAGCCTCACATTGCCTTCGTGTCTGATACGAGTGTTTTAGAAGCCTCTGCAGGGCTTTTTCTGAATGGAGGGAGAACAACTGATTCAAAAAATGCTCATTTCATACATTTCCATACGGTCATCTACAACGGTAGTTTGCTCTGGTACGAAAAGATAAGCTTAAATCTGATAGTTACTGCACGATATTTATGTCAGGCGGAAATCCTGTCTAATAAAGAGTGGAAAACTTATGTTAGAGATATATGTTTCTACCACGTGCGATGTGTGTCGACACAAATACCAACATATGTAAACACTGTTTATTTGCAAGTTCAAATTCCTCCGACAGTATCGCATAAGCTGGCTGCTCGTCTACTAATCTGGCACTGAGCCATAAGCGTCGAGGCCGGTCTGTGTGACCGAGCGGTTCAAGGCACTACAGCCTGGAACAGCGCGACCGCTACGGTCGCAGGTTCGTATCCTGCCTAGGGCATGGATGCGTGTGATGTCCTTAGGTTAGTTAGGTTTAAGTAGTTCTAAGTTCTAGGGGACTGATGGCCTCAGATGTTAAGTCCCATAGTACTCAGAGCCATTTGAACCATAAGCGTCAAGTGAAAATGGGTGATAAAGAAGAGTGGTCAGAAGCTGAATTTGAAGAATTAATTAATAAGTACCACAATGAACCTGAATAATGGGACGTTGCACGCAGAAGTTATAACGACAGAGTGAAGAAACAAGGCCTTAACAGAAATGGCGCAAGAATTTATTACGACCGTAGGAGATATTGAAAGAAATACTCAGTTTAACAATGAGTTAAAAAAAAAAAGAAGAGTAAAGACGAAATCTGGCTAGGTCACTGAAGAACTGCATCTATCAATATGGCCGTACTATAATTTGCTGTTATTTCTGCAAAGAGGCTCAGCGTGCAAATCGGCAGTTAGTGAGAAAATGTATCATTTATTCCAGTCTAATTTTTTAAATGAATCTGTGTTCCCAAGGCACTTCACTTTGTCTGCTAACAATATATTCTCTATACTCTTCGCGCAATTCTTCAGAATTCTTTGAGTAGTTATTACTACCTTGTTGGGGTAGTGGTAGCAGATCTTCGTTTTGCCAGCTCCCATGTATTATTTAGCATGTTTCTAAATTTTCTCGTTCGAATGTGCCTTCGAGAGTATATACATCTGGAGAATATTTTTCAGACTATGTTTATGTTCCAAAAAGCTGCGCCCGAAAATGCAATTTTTCACGCGGTCGCATCTAGCTTTCTTTATGGTCACAGAGCTGAGGAGTGCAGTCTTTTGGATAGCCTTTGGCCTACCGACCATTTGCATACCTATCGGAATATCGGGTATATTGTACCTATCCTACAGTACACGGTCAAAATTTAAATATTGCACACTACCTTGAACCCAGGCAAATTGAGCAAATCGGTTGGTTCTTTTGGATGAGGTGTAGTCTAGGGCGGACCGTAGATGGCCTATAACATCACCATTTATTCATGGCTTTTCCTGAGAAAACACCGAAAAACAATGATTTTTGGGTACCAAAATCACCAATTGTGTGGAAGGCCATTTCTATAATTTCTATCCGTCAAAAATTTTACCATATGTTCTTAAGGTGGTGTTCTCGGGGAACTTCGAAAATTTCGTCGATATAATTTTCCGTTACCGAGATCTAGAGATTCAAAGCTACCGTACTTACGTACATAAAATATGCGCGTAATATTCTGTTTGAAGCGTCACCAAAATATGTTTTTAGTCGGCGTTTATTCACAAATAAAACTTTATGACGCGTCGTCTCTGTATAATGATCACTTCACGTCTATAAGGGGTACCTTGACCTGGAAATTACTCGATGGCGCCACCTGGCGGCGTAAGCAGCTTACAAAAAATTACTTTATCGTGCGAAATTGTTTGTACTTGCAAATAAAATACTGCATTTTTTCTATACAGTAGGTGTAGACTAAAAATGTTATGCATTTTTGTGTAAAGTAAACTTGTGTTGTATGGGAGACGATTTTGTGTTAACCTCATATTATATGTACTTATTTGTTGTTTATCTGTGTCAAAGTATGTAAATATATCGAAATATATAAATAAACTGTCAGAATTTTACTGACCCACAGAATACGTTTTATATAAGCAGCATATCCTGCTGTAAGAGAGAAAAGAAGGAAGCCATCTGAAAAATGTCCCTGTCAGAGCACAAGAAAGGCGAACATGTTCATCTTAAGGAACGTCAGAAAAATGGGTAACCAGTTGCCTCAATGCTCATTCCGCCTTCCTCACCTTTTTGGCATACCAACATATTCGCGTTTTTCTTTTTGTGCTGAAAGAGAGTAGCAGAGAAACAGAGAGACTGGAAGAGAGAGGAGACAGAAATGGTTGGGAGAGAGAGTGACAGTGAAAGAGAAAGAGAGATGGATGGAGACAATAGCAGTGGGAACCAAAGAGAAAAGAGATAGTAATGGCAGTGAAAATCAATGGCAGTAAAAGAAGGAGAGAGATGGATGGAGATAGTAGCAGTGGGAGGAAAAAAGAGACAGTGGAAATGAAAAAGTATGAGTTAAGACCATACATAGGCTTGGTTTGCTGCCCCTCTCCCCCCCCCCCCCCCAACCCTTCCTCTCAACCAGTTGCCTATAAAACACGAAATAATTTACTCCTTTCCCCCATCCCCTATACGTACTGTCAAAGTTTCCGAGTCTAGAGACCAAAAAACCTGTACAAATGATCCCCAAGGACATGTATGGAGAGGAGACAACGGTGGTTGAAGGAAAAGACATCAGATTGTAAGCGAGAAAGAAACAAACAGTGGCAAAGTGAGAGAAGAAGAATGGAACAAAGACAATGGCAGAGGGACAGGGAGACAGTGAAAATGGTAAATAAGAAGACAACGGCAAGCAAGAGTGAGAGAGAGAATTTAAGTCAGTGACAGTGAGAGATACACACATCAAAAAAAGTTTTACATCACCCCAGTTCCCAGTACTCCTGAAGATAGGCGTTGACTATGGATTTTGTATCACAGACACAGTCCATTTGACTGTTCAGAGATGTCACTGACCCACCCAAAGATGTAAACAAGCGTGCATGAGCAGCGCCTACTAGACGGAGGGGATCCGACAGCCGATCAGTACCAGTCATTCCACCAGGAAGGAGGTACACAGCTCGTGTTGTCTATAGTTCAATCATGCCAGACGGTCAATACCGCGGTTCGATCGCGTCCGTATTGTTACTTTGTGCCAGGAAGGGCTCTCAACAAGGGAAGTGTCCAAGCGTCTCGGAGTGAAGCAAAGCGATGTTGTTCAGACATTGAGGAGGTATTGCGAGACAGGAAATGTCGATGAAACGCCTCGCTCAGGCCGCCCATAGGCTACTACTGCGGTGGATAACGGCTACCTACGGGTTAAGGCTCGGAGAACCCTGACAGCAACGCAACCATTTTGAATAATGCTTTTCATACAGCCACAGGACGTCGTGTTACGACTCAAACTTTGCGCAATAGGCTGCAAGATGCGCAACTTCACTCCCGACGTCCATGGCGAGGTCATCTTTGCAACCACGACACCATGCAGCGCGGTAGAGAAGAGCCCAAAAACATGCCGAATGGACCGCTCATCTTCACCGATGAATGTCACATATGCCTTCAACCAGACAATCGTCAGAGACGTGTTTGGAGGCAGCCCGGTCAGGCTGAAAGCCTTAGCCACACTGCAGCAAGGTGGAGGTTTCCTGCTGTTTTTGGGCGGCAGTATGTGGGGCCGACGCGCGCCGCTGGCGGTCATGGAAGGCGGTGTAACAGCTGTACGATACGTGAATGCCATCCTCCGACCGATAGTGCAGCCATATTGGCAGAGTATTGGCGAGGCATTTGTGTTCTTGGACGACAATTCGCGCCCCCTTCGTACACATCTTTTGAATGACTTCCTTCAGGATAACGACATCGCTCGACTAGAGTGGCCAGCATGTTCTGCAGACACGAACCCTTGTAACGCCGGAAATGCATATCCCCCTATTTCCGTCTATTGTACTATAAATTTTTTTCCTTATTTTATTACCTGAAGATATGACATTTCTGTGTCTTTATATATTGTAATTGTTTTACTATTTGTATATATATATATATATTTATGCATTTATGTCGACGTATAATTGGTTTGTTTTGTAAATACTATTTGTATTTTTACGCTGGGTCTTGCCTGGGGTGGCCGGCCGAAGTGGCCGTGCAGTTAAAGGCGCTGCAGTCTGGAACCGCAAGACCGCTACGGTCGCAGGTTCGAATCCTGCCTCGGGCATGGATGTTTGTGATGTCCTGAGGTTAGTTAGGTTTAACTAGTTCTAAGTTCTAGGGGACTAATGACCTCAGCAGTTGAGTCCCAAAGTGCTCAGAGCCATTTGAACCATTAAAACCATTTTCTTGCCTAGGGAAAACTATGCTATCGAACGAATGCATCGATAGGTCGTGTGGAGAACCAAAGTGTTTAGGATCTTTGGTAGTGTTAACTCTGCCGCGTGGAGCGCGGGCAGAGCAGAGAGAGTCTGGCGGGAGTAGGGCGTTGGAGCAGGTGTGTTGTGTGTCGCTCCCGCGAGTTGCCGCGCTTTCGGGGTCTGGCAGCATGTAATTGCGCTCGACTTGGTATGATAGTTTCTGACACGGTGTCGCGGACGGGAAGCATTAGCTGGCGCACATCAAGAGCCCGTTTCGCCTGGTGGCCGTGTCGAGAAGAAGGCGCGCCAACATCCAGCTTCTGCAACAGCGACGGCCGACAATGAGTGACTGTCGCCACCTCCTCGATCGACGACTTCAAACTTTCAATCAACCAACAAGGAAGACTGGAAGCACGTAAATTTTTAGAACGTATGGCAGACCTCAGCTTTTCAAACTGTTACAAAATTACAGCAATGTAGCATGAACCTTTGTTGCTCATTGTCCCAATTGCATTACCAAGCAGGGTCCCTTCCTTTTGCGGAATGAACCCGAGCGTCGTTGAAATTCAAACGCCAGCATTAATGTAATATCATTCCATTTCACTGCTTTAATTTCAAAATTCAGTTAAAGTATTCATAGCTGGCTACAATATTTAGATTGCACAAGCACAAATTAAGAGTGCGAGTTTTGTTACCATATTTTAACTTACCTGTGACTGCAGCTCAGCTTGGTACGTACTAAATTTTACTATTGTTAATTGTTCAGAATCATTTAATTCAAGTTCAAAGTTAAATCTCTTATTTCTAAATTGCGTAGATTCAAGTAGGTTTTTATAATGATTGTTGAGGTAGCCCAAGACTAACCTTATTTTATTGAATTTCGTAGTGCTTCAGAAACAAAGTTCACTATTAATTTCAGTCACTAAATTAACTTTCAATTTTCCGGTTTTATTAATTCTTTTGCTAAGTTAAGTCAGAGTGTAGCGAAATTTATTACTTCTGACAAACATTCAGTTTTCACACAACTTGTGCCAATCTTCAGTTGCCACGCTTTTAGTGCTAAATATATGTGCATTAATCTTTCATTTTCAGTTATTTGAGTAGTTGTCCATAGGACTGGCGACCATAATTTTCCCCAAACCTCAAATATCTAATTAACGCCAATTAATTGTTAACGTAACGATCGCACATTTACTTTTTTTTATTAATTTTACCCTTTTCTCAAAATTAATTTCCACCAATTTCATTTGCATTTTTCCTTTCATTTAGATGTAACCCTTTCCTCCCTTTTTACCGACAAACTAACTTCGGTGACGATTGCTTTTTCCCAAATTTCCATTAGGTGCACGCGGTTTAATTTTTTACTGTCATTAAGGTCGATAAGTGAGGGGGAGGTTACACGTGGCGACCTGGTGACAGGACAATCTTCGGATTTGAGGTTGTTCTGGACACGAATTTTGCATTGTGCAAATCTCGTAACAAGGTACTGGTTACGAACAGGTCGTTACGTCAGCGAGAATGAGTAGTGGGAGGAATCCTAATTAGATTTGAGGTTTGTTATTTATAT
Organism: Schistocerca piceifrons; assembly: GCF_021461385.2. Classification (NCBI taxonomy): domain Eukaryota; kingdom Metazoa; phylum Arthropoda; class Insecta; order Orthoptera; family Acrididae; genus Schistocerca; species Schistocerca piceifrons. Next base: position 71,312,424 of record NC_060139.1, read on the forward strand.
TGAAAATTATTAAAATGAGTGAAGGCAACAATTACCAAAATTTGGTAGACTTGGATACGGAACAATCGGTCGAACAGCGGGAAACGCGCACCGCGGAACCCATTGTTCATGGGCAGGCGGCTAGCATGAAAGACGCGACCACCGAAGCGCAACAAAGAGCTGAAATGGAATTCCAAACTTTAGAAAATGTTTCGGAATCGGAAGTGAAAATCAAACCTGAACCCCTTGATGGCGAATGCGGGGGGACAATTAAAGAGGCACCCGCTACGGAAGTAAAACCGCTGGTTTCCTAGAATTTAACTGATATATTGAGTGTTTTGATTAAGGAAATCAAGATTCAATCGGCAGAAATTAAAGCTCAGTCTGCCAAGCAAGAAGCTCAGTCTGAAAAAATTAACAGGAAGCTAGACAATCAGAACAAAGCTATTAATGTTGTTAACAACAATGTTGGAGTTGTTAACACGAAAGCTGATAAAATAAAAGAAGATATTGTTGTAATTAATACCGAAATCGGTAATCTTAAACAAGAAATGATAGGCGTTCAGGCGGAAATTGCGATCATAAATACTCGTTTTGATTCCGAAATTAGCAGAATCGAGAAAAGTGTAGGAGAAGCAGTTGCTCCGATCATCGAGAATAAGGTGACGGAACAAATTGAATTAGTGAAAAAAGAGGATCAACAGAAGGTGGAAACTTTAAAGGCTTTAGTGTACGAAGTAGATACTAAACTGAGGAAGCAGGCTAATACCTGCGAAGAGAAAAAGAGGGAAGTGGAAACGCTTGCGACAACCACTTGCCAAGTAATTACGAGAGTGTCGGAATTAGAAAAGAAACTTGACGAAAAACAGAGTTATGTGCCAATCTGTGCACATAGTTCGGAATTGTTGACGAAAGAGGAGCGGTTCGACCCCTTGAAAAAAGGTGGTATACACGCGACGGTTTCATTAAAAATTGTGAGAGTTTTACGCAGATCATTGATTAATGAGACAAAAATTAGTGCGGTTATTGACGTGTTGGCTGGTGATGCCAAGCGTTGGGGCTTAAACCTCAACATCACGAACCTGACTTCCGACGAGTTTAAAAATTTGTTTCTGGCTGAATATTGGTCAGAGCAAAAACAACAAAGTGTCTGGCGCGAATTTGTCGTATCGAGGCCTTTCGATGCGAATTCGCGTGGCTCGATGAAGGAGTTTTGTGAGGGCTGGATCCGCAAGTTTGAATATTTGCGTGATCGCCTCACGGAATCCGAAACAGTCAGGGAACTCTACAGGAAGCTTCCAGATGATACAAAACGCTACATAGGAAGCAATTACTGGACAATCAATGATTTCCTGGAAGGAGTTGAGGACGAGGACAATTGGCGCAATAATCACGATAGTGGTAGAGGCCGTGGTAACAACAACGGATACCACAACAACCACAACAACGATAACCATGGGAAAAACGCATACCGCAACTTTGGCAGCAATAACAATAGTGGTTAAGACCATAATGACAATCGGTACAATGCAAATAATAACAGGAATGACGGAAACCAGTATCAAACTAGCGTGATACGGGCTTCGCAGAATAGTAATAACGCCAGAGGGTGTGATCAGCCGCCTCAGCAGCATCCGGGGAGCAGATCTGCCGGGACGAGACAGGGAAGCCATTAGCCGCGCTGGTGAGGGGCCGACCGGGCGTAGAGGAATTTTGGCGGCCCTATAACAGTAGAAAACTGAGGTGTCGTCGTTATGAAAATTCCGAATGGAATAATCAACGGCGGGAGAGTGTGCCAGTGTTAGGAGAAGGGAGTGCACCCACAAGTAGTAGATCAATTGTAGACACGGCAGTAGAAAATACATTCACTGTCAGTGAGAACAATTTAAGTAGTGTCCGGGGAACGATTATAATGTGGCAGCTGTAACACACAAAGCAGAACTGGAGATTGAGTTTAAGAATGATTCGCAAGTGTTGAGAGAAGATCAGATGTCGGATAAAACGTCCGTCATCGAGCAAGGGGATGCAGAGAGGGATGAGGTCTGGTTAAGGCAGTTCGGTCGCTTATACGACGAACCAAGAGATTAAAGGGGCCTGTATGGGAGAAGTGCTTATGGGGAGCGCGTGCAGGATTTTCCGCGTCTCGTCCCGCAGGAAGATAGTGGTTGTGAAATGATAGAAAGTTCTGGCCCTAACCGGCAGACTTTACCAGAAATAGTTTATGTTAATGGGGAACACGAGCAAGATTCGTCGTGTTTCGTCCCGCAGGAGTTGGATGTTGAAGTAGTAACGGAAAGTTCTGGCCCTGACCGGCAGACTTTACTGAAAGTTATAGTGGTAGAAGTGGCCGACCCATCCGACGCAAAACTCCAGTTTAAACATTGCGAAAGTATTAAGGAGAAAGATTACGAGAATTTTAGTGATAGCCGGGCACGATTGGTAGAAAAGCACGTTGATCACAGCGTGTATGAGGTTAGAGCTGACGTAATACGGTCGGACGATAGCAGTGTGGGTTGCGCAGATCCAGAGGAAGTAATTGCAGATACTACTGGGCACATTCCTCCAGGTAGATTGGCAGATGAGATCCATCTGACCAAAGAGGAATCAACGAAGGTGACAATTAGTGAATTGATAGCAAAGCAACACTCACTAGTTGACGAGTTACAGGAAAAGGTTTCGGTATTGGAGGCGAAGCTACAGACTAAGCCTCGGGACAAACGTGTTGAAATTAAAACTGTATGTGAACAGAGGCTGAAAAAGCCGCCAGATAAGCCGGATTTACGATCAAAGCCGGATGGTTTTTTCTGGAATGACCTGGATATAGACGAGGATTTACTGTGGGAAAATAAAGAAACAGTCGAGGACAAGTGTAGACAGATAGTAGTTTCTGTTAATATGCACGACCTACAACTAAACGTGTTGATTGACACCGGTGCAGAATTGAGTGGTGTATCTGGGAAAATATTTGAGTTTCTAAAAGACAGACCTGGTATCGTAGTTATGCCAGTAACAGGAGTGAAAATTATCGATGCTAATGGAAGGCCAGTAAACCGGTCACAAAACAGATTTTTGTCAACTTCGAGATATGTGGGGCACGATTTGAACAAGAGTTTGTCGTCTTGCCAGACTTAACTACGGAAGTAATTATCGGGTTTACGTCACAAGATAAAACAATAGTAATTAGTTTTGACGAGGCAGAAGATGGTGTGCATAGGCAATACCAGCCTATGCACATTGTTAACTGGCCGAATGCCATTGACGTAGGCATGAATTTGAACTACTGTACCGTGAGGAATCCACGGATTGACATTAGTATCGGTGTGAAAAAGGATTGTTTGCGAGAAATAATGAAGCTAAGAGCTGATGCTCGCATACGTCGTCATGACGCTGCAGCGCGTTTTGCTAAGTTTGCAATCGGAGACTTAGTACTTGTAAAAGCTCATGAGAAATCGAGCGAGATAGACAATGACATCTCTAAATTTAAGTTTGTTTATAATGAACCATATAAAGTCATTGGTATACCTCACACAAATGCTTATTGCTTAGAGTATCCAAGCTCTGGAAAACTATTAGGTATACGGAACATTGTAGACTTGAAATTGTACCAACCTAGGATTGATTAATACCACAGAATGGGTAATTTGTACAGTATGTAAATATAGAGTGTAAGATTTAAGGATTTGCTAGATTGCCATACTTTTGCCTGACCAAGAGGACATTAAAGAAGTTGTAATTAATAAGTAATTAATTTTGACTAAATGGTTTAAGAGTAACTGATTATTAATCAAGTGAAAAATCCAAGCTGCTAATTTAAGTTTTCAGCTGAGTCACAGTAGATTAAGGAATGTAAATATGATTTTGTAACTAGCTGTAAGATTTCATAAATATGTGGTTTACTAGTCATTGCCGATGTACTTAGACGCTGTTTTAAGTTTCAGGCTAGTACATGCGTATGATGATGGACAGTGTCGAGTTATCCACTGTGATAGTGTTAATGGACTCCTTGAGATTACTCGGGAGTGAGTTTTTCCGAAAGAATTCAGAGAGACGGACGTTCTGGAAATGCCGTTAGACAGGCGAGTGAGATCAAGCGTGCCGCACAGGTGGGTGCAACAATACTGGCGAGGCGGAGCTGCTGTCGGCTCTTGTGCCTCTATCGGCATTCTTTGTACTTGCGAGTACGGCAGGCGGAGTTGTGTTTCTTCCCGGACAGCTAATGTGAAAGAAATCTGCTCTCAATATTTTTTTCGATCTGCTGTATATTATTTTCTTGTTTAGCTTTAAGTGGACTCTCATGACGAGAATATTAATTATGGAAAGGTTATATAAAAATGTGTATTCTATGTAATGAATTACGAATTTGCGTATTTTGATATACCTGTTTTTTATGACCATGTACTCTGATTAATTTTGTAATTAGTATTCCATTTCTTGCTGATTAAAAATCGCTTAACCATTTTCTATGTTTTCTATGAATTTTAATATGTTGTCAACCTGTTTTCTTTTGTGTAAGATGACAGACTAGAACAAGGTTAGGAGTCTCTCCACTCAATTATTATGGTCTAAAAATTGGTTTATGGTTAATTAGCCTAATGCTAAATTTTCTTGATATTTTAAGCATATGCATTTCCGCTGTTTTTTTCCTTTTTCGGACATTTTCTGAGTCTGTTTAGATTACACGAACATCCTCAGGCAATGTGGGGCACATGTAATGCCGGAAATGCATATTCTACTATTTCCATCTATTGTACTATAAATTTTTTCCTTATTTTGTTACCTGAAGATATGACATTTCTGTGTCTTTATATATTGTAATTAGTTTACTATTTGTGTATATATATATATATATATATATATATATATATATATATATATGCATTTATGTCGATGTATAATTGGTTTGTTTTGTAAATACTATTTGTATTTTTACGCTGGGTCTTGCCTAGGGAAAACTATGCTATCGAACGAATACATCGATAGGTCATGTGGAGAACCAAAGTGTTTAGGATCTTTGGTAGTGTTAACTCTGCGACGTGGAGCGCGGGCAGAGCAGAGAGAGTCTGGCGGGAGTAGGGCGTTGGAGCAGGTGTGTTGTGTGTCGCTCCCGCGAGTCGCCGCGCTTTCGGGGTCTGGCAGCATGTAATTCCGCTCGACTTGGTATGATAGTTTCTGACAAGGTGTCGCGGACGGGAAGCATTAGCTGGCGCACATCAAGAGCCCGTTTCGCCTGGTGGCCGTGTCGAGAAGAAGGCGCCCCAACATCCAGCTTCTGCAACAGCGACGGCCGACAATGAGTGACTGTCGCCACCTCCTCGATCGACGACTTCAGACCTTCAATCAACCAACAGGGAAGACTGGAAGCACGTAAATTTTTAGAACGTATGGCAGACCTCAGCTTTTCCAACTGTTCAAAATTACAACAACGTAGCGTAAACCTTCGTTGCTCATTGTCCCAACTGCATTATCAAGCAGGGTCCCTTCCTTTTCCGGAATGAACCCGAGTGTCATTGAAATTCAAACGCCAGCATTAATGTAATATCATTCCATTTCACTGCTTAATTTCAAAATTCAGTTAAAGTATTCATAGCTGGCTACAATATTTAGATTACACAAGCACAAATTGAGAGTGCGAGTTTTGTTACCATATTTTAGCCTACCTGTGACTGCAGCTCAGCTTGGTACGTACTAAATTTTACTATTGTTAATTGTTCAGAATCATTTAATTCAAGTTCAAAGTTAAATCTCTTATTTCTAAATTGCGTAGATTCAAGTAGCTTTTGAAATGATTGTTGAGGTAGCCCAAAACTAACCTTATTTTATTGAATTTCGTAGTGCTTCAGAAACAAAGTTCACTATTAATTTCAGTCACTAAATTAACTTTCAATTTTCCAGTTTTATTAATTCTTTTTCTAAATTAAGTCAGAGTGTAGCGAAATTTATTACTTCTGACAAACATTCAGTTTTCACACAACACGTGCCAACTTTCAGTTGTCACACTTTTAGTGCTAAATATATATGCATTAATCTTTCATTTTCAGTTATTATAGTAGTTGTCCATAGGACTGGCGACCGTAATTTTCCCCAAACCTCAAACATCTAATTAACGCCAATTAATTGTTAACGTAACGACGGCACATTTACTTTCTTTATTAATTACCCTTTTCTCAAAATTAATTTCCACCAATTTCATTTGCATTTTTCCTTTCATTTAGATGTAACCCTTTCCTCCCTCTTTACCGACAAATTAACTTCGGTGACGATTGCTTTTTCCCAAATTTCCATTAGGTGCACGCAGTTTAATTTTTCACTGTCACTAAGTTCGATAAGTGAGCTGGAGGTTACACCCTATCTAACACGCCTGAGATAGATTGAAAAGGACTGTTTATGGACGACGTGTCCCACCAACCACTCTGAGGGATCTACACCGAATGCCGTTGAGGAGTTGGACAATCTAGACCAACAGTTCCTTGATGAACTTGTGGATAGTATGCCACGACGAATACAGGCATACATCAATGCAAGAGGACGTGCTACTGGGTATTAGAGGTACCGGTGTGTACAACAATCTGGACCACCACCTCTGAAGGACTCGCTGTATTGTGGTACAACATGCAATGTGTGGTTTTCATGGGCAATAAAAAGGGCGGAAATGATGTTAATGTTGATCTCTATTCCAGTTTTCTGTACAGGTTCCGTAACTCTCGGAACCGAGGTGATGGAAAACTTTTTTTGGTGTGTGTATAAGCAAGAGGAAGTGCCAATGGGAGAAAAAGGAGACAGTGAGAGAGACATGTATATACAGTGGCAGTGAGAGGGAGATGCTGAGTACGTAAGCATCACTAGAAAGAGTGACTGGGTTAAAGGATTTAGAATGTTTCGCGTTAAAAGGCCACTTAATATGTTCTCAGAGCAAAATTTTTATTGAGGAAGACGGAATGTGGATTGAGGCAGCCAGTTCCTCGCTTTTCTGACAGAGGTATTTTGAAGGGAGCATATTCGCCTTTATTTTGCTTTTTCAGCTGGTAACCAATTATGTAACCTGAGAACTGCCGAAACTATAGACTCCACACATTCTGGAGCAAGAAGAAGTAGTTGACTTAATACTCTAAATATGTTAGACATGATACCAAAGGCGTTTTCCAATACTGTTCTTGCTCTAGAGTATCTATAGTTTTTACTTCTCACGGAATCTTGACTTTTGATTGGTTGTGGTTTCATAATATAAAGCTGTAAAGCAAATGCATCGCCAGCTACAAGAACATGTGGCACACACAGTCTTCTTCCTGGGAGACGTATCTTTTCTCGATCTATTACTGCGGTGTCAATGAAATCTGAAACTCCATTTCTGCCAACGGTGACGTTGAGGATATTGTAGGTAATATTAACAGTTGCCGTTAAGACAGCACTATGTTGCCCTTTAATAGCAGCACACAGACATTCGAGGAAGTTCCACTTTAACTCGAATGTGTTGGCAACAGCTTACCAATCTTTTGATGTAAACGGTGGCGCTAACAAAAACGAAAAATAACGGTACTTACTAAAAATTACACCTAACTTAATGTATTTACATGCGTAAATCATTTACTGAAACAGTTTTCCTCTTCATCTTCCGATTTATTTCGTATATTTATTTATTTGTGATGTTGGTCTTAAGTCAGAACGATTCTCTTCTTCAGTCTGTTCCGATGTGTCTCGATTGTCAGATGGTGTCTTTTTCAAATGCAGCCTTACTGAAGCATCCTAGTCGAAATATAATTCCTTTTGGGTCTATTACATGAATGTTATGAACGTATAGTGTCTGTTCTTTCGGACACGTTCGAAAAAACAGACACCACACGGAATCCGCAGCTTTGATACATATTACGTAATTTGAAGATGGAGGGGGACAGGAAAGGGAAGGAATTCATGCTATGTCATCTGCATCGAGAATTCATGAGGAATCATGAGTGAAAATGTGTGCCGAACTGGGACTCGAACCGGAGATGTACTGCTTTCGGACATGTCTGAAAGAACAGACACCACACATTCATACAATTAATTCGCTTAGATGGGCCATGAATCTACCACCTTCAGTGCGGATGCACAATTACGTACGACCTCCTCCGGGAATCTCAAAACAGCGACCATGGAGGACACGAATGGGGATTGCAGACAGGAGGTGCGCTGTGGGAGTTTAGGTCGGCCAAGAGGCGTACCGAGGTAATCTGCGCATTTGTGACGAACACTATGTCTGGATGGCGCAGTGGTTAACACAACTACCCTGTAAGCAGGAGATCCAGGGTTGGAGTCCTGGGGCGGCGCACATTTCATTCGTCGCCACTGGTTCTGTATAAATCCCGATGTAGCTGACTTCAATAACTTGTTTACTTTTCCTTCTCTCCCTTCCGTCTTCAATTTAAATGCTTTTGGATTTATGTCACACTACGGAGTGTTTGCACGGTTACGTTGAAACCTTCCCGTCTCCTCTATATCTCTTTTGTTATGCATCCTTCCCTTCTACAATAACCTATGAAACCTTCCCTTAGGATTTCTATCTCTTGCTTAATAATAACAAATGAAATTTTCCCTTTGAAATTAATTATCTTTCTCAATCTTCGCATATATATTTAATTGCTGTTTATTAAAAGTGATTTTTTTGATTATTTCGATAAAACGTAGAATGTGTCGTCGTCGTGGCCCTCAGTCGTTATCTGCAATAACCCAAGACTGTTCCTTACCTTTTTTACTGTTACTGGATCGCCATGTGACTGCTACATCGAACTACGACATGAATATACTTACTCTGGCTTATTATACTCTATTAACTGCTGGTGGGCTGTCATAATAAGTGGCTGTATTTATTAGCAAAACTGACGTTATTTTTTAATAGCAAAGCTGACGTTATTCTTTAATGAATTTGACTGAAGTTACATAATTCATAGTTACACTCTTTCTTGAAACAATGAAATTTTTGCAAAGTTTTATGTTGATGGTTTTTGGGATGTATTATAATCAGTAATGCAACATTGCTGCCAAAAATTAATTATACTCTGAAAACGCTTCAGATATTTACTGTTGGTAATGAAATGATTTTACAAACGTTCAAATGGGACTTACTTTTTACAATAATCTTACAACTAGCACTGCGCAAACATACCTTCAGTAGTCTTGAGTTTCGCAAAGAAAATAATTCAATAATATTGGTTCCCCTTATGATAATAGTTGGTTCATGTCTCTGTAGATCCGTTTATAATCTCTTGTAAATCATAGCTGGTGGCTCGCAGGCACACTGCTCCTCTCAACCTCTCGCTTCAGACCTGCTACCGACTCGCTTCACATCTCGCTTACTACTGACATCCTACGAACGCTAAAGTGCGGTCTCTCCCGCCAACAATGCTTTCCGGTGCAGATAATCCCTGCTACAATTACAAAATGTATCAATGCGCGGTCTTTCCCGCTCTTTTCTTAAAATGTATCCATACGCGGTCTCTCCCGCCCTTTTTTAAAATTATATCAATGTGCGGTCTCTCTTGCCAACAGTACTTTGGTGCAGACATTCCCTGCTACCACAATTATTTCCAACATGACAAATATTAATTATTCCTACTTAATCCTATTAATAAAATATGAACATCTTTCATAAATTGTGGTTTGACAGTAGACAATAGAAATATGCACGTCTTCCAACGTGCACTGTCTGTAGTAATGGTTCTTTATTTACGTGACCATTACGGCACTGCCAACCCCAGTTCTCGATACCAGTAATATCGTACTACTTTTCTGCGAAGTAACAGACATATTTTTGTGGCAATATTCACATTTGGTTTTATTAATGTATAGGTACTCGATGTATCGATATATTACAGTGATATGGTTCTTGTGTGTATTCATTTCTGTGAGACTGCCATAATCTTTGACTTGCTTGTAACCGTTTTGGCACGAATGCGCACAGAGCAGTCTTAGTTTTACTTCGCAGAAGTTAAGTTGTTATTTCGCTTTGCAAAAGAACAGTCAAGTCTTGTGTTTGGTTAAAGTGGAAATTAAATAGATGAAGATTGATACAAAACTGTTTTATTGGTGATGTGACAATTAAGGAGTATATGTGAATTTGCAAGAAGTTAAATAAAAATGTGGATCGTGAACACCAAGTCAAAAATTATTTCTACCATACCATTGATCATTAAGAATTTCCTGAAAAAACGCATTTGTTAGGTCTTCAAATATTGCTATAATACAGATCTGGTCCTTCTAGGAGTCAAAGTGGAATCACCCTAGAATCAACAAGATGAGTCATAACAACTTCGACGAAATCTACGTGGGAACCCATTCAAGGTAAGTGCCAAAATTAATGATTTTTTTACAGTGACTTCATTATTTCCATTCTGACGATACCATCCACAGTCAATAACTTTGTTGTTGCCCGATAAAGCGAACATATGCTGCGTGAGCAACATTATTAATCTGATTTATAACCCACTTTGCAAGTGGTGGTATTGTGTAGACTGTGTAACGCGATACATCTCGGCGCGTGCAAACACTGGTGCGCGGGCCGGGCCAGAACGCCAGTTGTCTCCCACGGGCTTCGGCACTGCGGCCGTATCCGCCGGCTACGCGGCAGGTGCCAGACGCCGCTATTCAAGGCGCCTGCTTTCAGCCCGGGGCCGCGTTTCCCAGCCGTGTCCTCTCCTTGCGATACACCAGCACTCCACTGGAGCAAAATTTGAGAGTATCTCGATCTGGCCATCCTCCAGTATCTCTTTGTAATATTGTTGCCATTATTGACACTTCAGAATGAGGCCGCAGGGGCAAAGTTTTGTAGGAAGCGAGGTCAGTACCAGTTTCTCGAATTTTATTACCCATCATATATGGCATTTCTTACGAGATACACTCTCACAGTCTAACTCAAATTAAAGAGTGATAGTTCCATTAAGTTTCGGGTGTGCAGCCGCAGGAATTCTCCTTCTTCTAATATTTCGGCCGTATAACGTTCAGCCGTCTTCAGAGTGACCCGCAAGACTGCCGCTCCAGTGCTCGCTTTGTCCCTTTATACTCGTGTACCGCGCAACTGCCCATGCGGCCACAGGTGCAAATGTTCCAGAGACGTTGGTCGACGACAGAGATGTGCACAACCATAGAGTAAATATCTCTGGAGTGAGCATTGCGTTCTGAGCATGTTGTCAACGTTAAACCAGGATTGTCACGTGTTTTCGGGTCTTGGCTGTGCGTGTGTGCTTTCCGCAGCGTTTGAAGTTTATAATATCAAGAGTTTTTGTTGTGTTTCACCGTTTGTCGATAATGTAATAGCGATAGTGAATTACTGTTGTTGCTACGGATGCAAAGAAAAATATGTGAAAGGAGGGATAGTAACTTTTCATGGTTACATACCATGTTGTTGTTGTTGTTGTTGTTGTTGTTGTTGTCTTCAGTCCTGAGACTGGTTTGATGCAGCTCTCCATGCTACTCTATCCTGTGCAAGCTTCTTCATCTCCCAGTACCTACTGCAACCTACATCCTTCTGAATCTGCTTAGTGTATTCATCTCTTGGTCTCCCTCTCCGATTTTTACCCTCCACGCTGCCCTCCAATACTAAATTGGTGATCCCTTGATGCCTCAGAACATGTCCTACCAACCGACCCCTTCTTCTGGTCAAGTTGTGCCACAAACTTCTCTTCTCCCCAATCCTATTCAATACCTCCTCACTAGTTATGTGATCTACCCATCTAATCTTCAGCATTCTTCTGTAGCACCACATTTCGAAATCTTCTATTCTCTTCCTGTCCGAACTATTTATCGTCCATGTTTCACTTCCATACAAGGCCACACTCCATACAAATACTTTCAGAAACGACTTCCTGACACTTAAATCAATACTCGATGTTAACAAATTTCTCTTCTTCAGAAATGCTTTCCTTGCCATTGCCAGTCTACATTTTATATCCTCTCTACTTCGACCATCATCAGTTATTTTGCTCCCCAAATAGCAAAACTCCTTTACTACTTTAAGTGCCTCATTTCCTAATCTAATTCCCTCAGCATCACCCGACTTAATTCGACTACATTCCATTATCCTCGTTTTGCTTTTGTTGATGTTCATCTTATATCCTCTTTTCAAGACGCTATCCATTCCATTCAACTGCTCTTCCAAGTCCTTTGCTGTCTCTGACAGAATTACAATGTCATCGGCGAACCTCAAAGTTTTTACTTCTTCTCCATGGATTTTAATACCTACTCCGAATTTTTCTTTTGTTTCCTTTACTGCTTGTTCAATATACAGATTGAATAACATCGGGGAGAGGCTACAACCCTGTCTTACTCCCTTCCCAACAACTGCTTCCCTTTCATGTCCCTCGACTCTTATAACTGCCATCTGGTCTCTGTACAAATTATAAATAGCCTTTCGCTCCCTGTATTTTACCCTTGCCACCTTTAGAGTTTGAAAGAGAGTATTCCAGTCAACATTGTCAAAAGCTTTCTCTAAGTCTACAAATGCTAGAAACGTAGGTTTGCCTTTCCTTAATCTTCCTTCTAAGATACGTCGTAGGGTCAGAATTGCCTCACGTGTTCCAGTATTTCTACGGAATCCAAACTGATCTTCCCTGAGGTCGGCTTCTACTAGTTTTTCCATTCGTCTGTAAAGAATTCGTGTTAGTATTTTGCAGCTGTGGCTTATTAAACTGATAGTTCGTTATTTTCACATCTGTCAACACCTGCTTTTTTTGGGATTGGAATTATTATATTTTACTTGAAGTCTGATGGTATTTCGCCTATTTCATACATCTTGCTCACCAGATGGTAGGGTTTTGTCAGGACTGGCTCTCCCAAGGCCGTCAGTAGTTCCCATGGAATGTTGTCTACTCCTGGAGCCTTGTTTCGACTCAGGTCTTTCAGTGCTCTGTCAAACTCTTCACGCAGTATCGTATCTCCCATTTCATGTTCATCTACATCCACTTCCATTTCCATAATATAGTCCTCAAGTACATCGCCCTTGTATAGACCTTCTATATACTCCTTCCACCTTTCTGCTTTCCCTTCTTTGCTTAGAACTGGGTTTCCATCTGAGCTCTTGATGTTCATACAAGTGGTTCTCTTATCTCCAAAGGTCTCTTTAATTTTCCTGTAGGCAGTATCTATCTTACCCCTGGTGAGACAAGCCTCTACATCCTTACATTTGTCCTCTAGCCATCCCTGCTTAGCCATTCTGCACTTCCTGTCGATCTCATTTTTGAGACGTTTGTATTCCTTTTTGCCTGCTTCATTTACTGCATTTTTATATTTTCTCCTTTCATCAATTAAATTCAATATTTCTTCTGTTACCAAAGGATTTCTTCTAGCCCTAGTCTTTTTACCTACTTGATCCTCTGCTGCCTTTACTACTTCATCCCTCAAAGCTACCCATTCTTCTTCTACTGTACTTCTTTCCCCCATTCCTGTCAATTGTTCCCTTATGCTCTCCCTGAAACTCTGTACAACCTCTGGTCCTTTCAGTTTATCCAGGTCCCATCTCCTTAAATTCCCACCTTTTTGCAGTTTCTTCAGTTTTAATCTACAGGTCATAACCAATAGATTGTGGTCAGAGTCCACATCTGCCCTGGAAATGTCTTACAATTTAAAACCTGGTTCCTAAATCTCTGTCTTACCATTATATAATCTATCTGATACCTTTTAGTATCTCCAGGGTTCCTCCATGTATACAACCTTCTTTCATGATTCTTAAACCAAGTTAAGTTGTGCTCTGTGCAAAATTCTACCAGGCGGCTTCCTCTTTCATTTCTTAGCCCCAATCCATATTCACCTACTACGTTTCCTTCCCTCCGTTTTCCTACTACCGAATTCCAGTCACCCATGACTGTTAAATTTTCGTCACCCTTCACTATCTGAATAATTTCTTTTATTTCATCATACATTTCTTCAATTTCTTCGTCATCTGCAGAGCTAGTTGGCATATAAACTTGTACTACTGTAGTAGGCGTGGGCTTCGTATCTATCTTGGCCACAAAAATGCGTTCACTATGCTGTTTGTAGTAGCTTACCCGCACTGCTATTTTTTTATTCATTATTAAACCTACTCCTGCATTACCCCTATTTGATTTTGTATTTATAACCTCCTGCCACCGAACTTCACTAATTCCCACCATATCTAACTTTAACCTATCCATTTCCCTTTTTAAATTTTCTAACCTACCTGCCTGATTAAGTGATCTGACATTCCACGCTCCGATCCGTAGAACGCCATACCATGTAGCTCTAATTGTAGGTATCATATTAGTAAGAGACACTGTATACGTTTAAAAATTTTCGAGACGCATTATAATTAAGGCTTGATTCTGTACACCGCTTTTCCTACGATTTTATGACTATCTAATAGATATTACGGCTCGTACAAAAGCTTACAAACAATCCCTTCCTCTCGTAAATTTGCTAGTGGAACAGGAAAGGGAATGGTTAGTTGTTTCAGCAAATGCTATCCTCCATGCATTTATCAGTGACTTGTCGATTATGTATATAGATTACTCTGTCTACTATTTATTTAATAAACTGGGAGCAAGTACGTAAAATGCGTTAAATAAACACTTCAAAGTGTCACCAGTAAGAAAATTTGTGCTTTAGGTCGCAAAAACGAGAAAATAAATACGCTGAAATAGCAGAAATAAAGGACGAATTAGCAGGGATATAATCGCTAATGTGTGGCAAATTCGGTGTTTTTTCGGACACTTGCAAAAGTACTAGCGTACTGTCGTTTTGCAAGATTATCACTGCAAAAATGTACGTCAGGCTCTGTAATACTATAAAGTGCCGTATCATGCCGAAAAGTACCAAAAATCGAGTGCATCTGAACTGTGACACCTATCGCAAAGAAGCAAAATGCAATATCACTTGCCCTTAAAGGTTACGTAGCTGGTTTATTCCTGGTATCAAATGGATACTATTAAAATGTCTGCGCAACATATATAAATAGGGATGTAGTGACATTCTAAATATACAGGGCGCTATAAGGACGAACACACGACGTCCCGAGAACACGTGACCAGGCCGGCAATGTATGTTGACAACACAAAATCTGTTCTGCGCATGTGAATGCTCACTCCAGAGATATTTACTCTATGTGCACAACGCGCGAGTTACATCTACGACTCCGCAGTCGATCTGTGTTGGCATGTCGATATATCATTGTGAGCTGCACTGTCTTTGTGAGTTTATTGCAGCAAGTGCCGGATTCTATGATTTATCAAGGTTGAAACCCCTATCTCTATTAATTAAATTCGACGTCAAGCGAATTTCAGTTGCCTCCGTGACTAACGAGTCTCAAAAAATTGACGTAGTTGCCAAAATTTCGACGTTGTCATACAACATACTGTGACCAGAGTCAATACAGTGCTCTGCCACTGCCGACTTGTTAGGTTGTAAAAGTCGTGTGTACCTCCGGTGTTCTGTACATCTTTCTTGGACAGTACGAGTTGTTTGTCCAATGTAAGAGAGGCCACATTCACATGGAGTTTTGTAAACTCCAGATTTTCGTAGCAGCAAATCACCTTTGACGGAGCCAACGTCTCTGGTGCGTTTGCATCTGTGACCGCATGCGCAGTTGCGCGGTACACGAGTATAAAGGGACGAAGCGGCAGTCTTGCGGCTCACTCTGAAGATGGCTGAACGTTATATGGCCGAAATATTAGAAGAAGAAGGAGAATTCTTGCTGCTGCACACCCGAAACTTAATGGAACAGTCTTTGCGCCGCCAAAACCTGAAGTTTCACGTAAAGAGTGATACTTCTCTTTCATAATATCGTTATCTTGCCGTCGAATTCCATTTTTCTTTGAATTTATGACTTTTTCTTTTGATCAGTCTGGCACCTAGCTGTGTTTCAGGTGATTTCCAACACTCCAGTCTCGACCTGACTCCGATATACACCGACAGAGAAAGAAAACGCAAAACCAAATAATAATTAATGTAGAATAATGAAATTTCGGGGTGGAAGACAGTGGGATTCTATTGGCAACGTGAAGCTCAGGATCGGAAGAAATGGAAGATTTTACTGGGATGCTCTGTTACACGCCGACTCAGAGAGGCCACATCATTAAGTGATAGAACTGGCTGCTGCTGCTGCTGATGATGATGATGATGGAAATGAAATGAGCGTTTGGCGTCATTGGCCGGAAGGCTCCTTTCGCGGCAGGTCCGGCCGCCTTGGTGCAGGTCTTATTACATTCGACGACACATTGGGCGACCTGCGCGCCGGATGGGGATGAAATGATGGTGAAGACAACACAACACCCAGTCCCTGGGCGGAGAAAATCCCCGACCCAGCCGGGAATCCAACCCGGGCCCGTAGGACAGCAATCCGTCACGCCGACCATTCAGCTATCGGGGCGGACATGATGATGATTGAAATTTCGGCAACACATTTGCCTAAGTACCGTATTTAATGATTAACATTGCAAGGTGATAGGTCGATGTAAGAGCGAGATAAGCCGTTGCAAAGCTGAAATGCTGTACATTACCAACCTGTGTAACCACCAGAATGTTGAGTGCAAGCATGCAGACTTACATGCATTGTGTTGCACGGGTGCCGGATGTCAGTCTGTGGGAAGGAGTTTCCTGCCTGTTACTCTTGGTTGGTCAATACAAGGATGGCTAATGCTAGTTGTGGATGACGCTGGATTTGTCGTCTGATGATGGCCCATATGCGCTCGACAGAAGACAGAACTTGTGGTCGAGCAGGCCAGGGTGACATGTTGACACTCTGTAGAAATTGTTGGGTGAGAGTTATCCTTTCGGAAAGCACCCCTGGAATGCTGATCATGAATGGCAGCACAACAGGTCAGTTCAACATGTTGTTGTTGTTGTGGTCTTCAGTCCAGAGACTGGTTTGATGCAGCTCTCCATGCTACTCTATCCTGTGCAAGCTTCTTCATCTCCCAGTACCTACCACAACCTACATCCTTCTGAATCTGCTTAGTGTATTCATCTCTTGGTCTACTTCTATCGTCCACGTTTCACTTCCATACATGGCTACACTCGATACAAATACTTTCAGAAACGACTTCCTGTCACTTAAATCTATACTCGATGTTAACAGATTTCTCTACTTCAGAAACGCTTTCCTTGTCATTACCAGTCTACATTTTATATCCTCTCTACTTCGACCAACATTAGTTATTTTGCTCCCCAAATAGCAAAACTCATTTACTTCTTTAACCGTCTCATTTCATACTACAATTCCCTCAGCATCACCCGATTTAATTCGACTCCATTCCATTATCCTTGTTTTGCTTTTGTTGATGTTCATGTTACATCGTCCTTTCAAGATACTGTCCGTTCCGTTTAGCTGCTCTTCCAGATCCTTTGCTGTCTCTGACAGAATTACAATGTCATCGGCGAACCTCAAAGTTTTTATATCTTCTCCATGGGTTTTAAATCCTACCTTCAATTTTTCTTTTGTTTTCTTTGCTGTTCGCTCAATATACAGATTGAATAACATCGGGGATAGACTACAACCCCGTCTCACTCCATTCCCAACCACTGCTTCCCTTTCATGCCCCTCGACTCTTATAACTGCCATCTAGTTTCTGTACAAATTGTAAGTAGCCTTTCGCTCCCTATATTTTATCCCTGCAACCTTCAGAATTTGAAAGAGAGTATTCTAGTCAACATTGTCAAAAGCTTTCTCTAACTCTACAAATGCTAGAAACGTAGGTTTGCGTTTCGGGTCAGTATTGCCTCACGTGTTCCAACATTTCTACGGAATCCAAACTGATCTTCCCCGAGGTCGGCTTCTATCAGTCTTTCCATTCGTCTGTAAAGAATTCGTGTTAGTATTTTGCAGCCGTGACTTATTAAACTGATAGTTCGGTAATTTTCACATTTATATGCCGACTCGAAGAGGTCACATTGTTAAGTGATAGAAATGGCTGATGATCATGATGATAATGATGATGAATGAAATTTCGGCAATACATTTGCCTAAGGCCTAAGTACCGTATTTAATGATTAACATTGCAAGGTCACAGGTCGATGTAAGAGCGAGATAAATCGTTGCAAAGCTGAAATGCTGTACATTAACAGCCTGTGTAACCACCAGAAAGCAAACGAACATGCACTGTGTTGTACAGGTGCCGCATGTCAGTCTGTGGGAAGGAGGTCCATGCCTGTTGCTCTTGGTCGGTCAATACAAGGATGGTTAGTGCTGGTTGTGGATGACGCTGCAGTTGTCGTTTGATCACGTCCCATACGTGCTCGACAGGAGATAGATCTTGTGGCCGACCAGGCCGAGGTAACATGTTGACACTATGTAGAACACGTTGGGCGAGCGTTATCCTTTTTGGAAAGCACCTCTGGAATGCTGATCAGCCGGCTAAAGTGGCCGAGCGGTTCTAGGCGCTACAGTCTGGAACCGCGCGGTCGCTACGGTCGCAGGTTCGAATCCTGCCTCGGGCATGGATGTGTGTGATGTCCTTAGGGGACTGATGACCTCAGAAGTTAGGTCCCTTAATGCTCAGAGCCATTTTTTGAATGCTGATCATGAATGGCAGCACAACAGGCCGATTCAACAGATTTATGTACAAATTTGCAGTCAAGCTGCGTAGAATAACCAAGAGATTGCTCCTGTTGTCATGTGAAATACCACCCGATACCTTAACTCCACGCGTAGGTCCAATGTGTCTAGCACGCAGACAGGTTAGTTGCAGACCCTCAACTGGCGTCGTTCTAACCAACACCTGATCATTACTGGCACCGGGGCACAACCAGCTTTCGTCATAAAATACAACAAAGGTCCACCCGGCCCTCCAATGAGCTCACACTTGACACCATTGAAGTCGCAAATGGCGTTGGTTTGGGGTCAGTGGAATGTATGCTACAGGGTATCTGACTCGGAGCTGTCCTTGAAGTAACCGATTAGTAACAGTTCGTTGTGCCTCGGTGGTGCCAACTGCTGATCAAATTGTTGCTGCAGACGCAATGCAATGCGCCAGAGCCATACGCCGAACGCGATGGTCTTCCCCCTCGGCAGTGCTTCGTGGCCGCCCGGAGCGCGTTCTTCTTGAGATCGTCTGATCCTGTGACCACTGCTGCCAGCAGTCATATACAGTAGCTGCAATCCTGCCAAGTTTTTCTGTAGTATCGTATAAGGAATATCTGCTTCTCGAAATCCTCTTACACGCCTTCGTTCAACTCAGAGAGGTGTTGATAATGGCGTCTTTGTCGTCATAAAGGCCTTCTTGACTAGCTTCAACACAGCAAGTGCACAGTGAAGCTAACTAACGCTCACGACTTTTACAGCGGGTATTTAAAGCAAACTTCATTTACTAGCGCCACTCTTATGCGACTGGCGCGAAATTTGAACAGACATCTTCGTTTATGTTGCACATCTCCTTCATGGTGCAGCGATTTTTATTGTGGTGTCACCGCCAGACACCACACTTGCTAGGTGGTAGCCTTTAAATCGGCCGCGGTCCGTTAGTATACGCCGGACCCGCGTGTCGCCACTGTCAGTGATTGCAGACCGAGCGCCGACACACGGCAGGTCTAGAGAGACTTCCTAGCACTCGCCCCAGTTGTACAGCCGACTTTGCTAGCGATGGTTCACTGACAAATTACGCTCTCATTTGCCGAGACGATAGTTAGCATAGCCTTCAGCTACGTCATTTGCTACGACCTAGCAAGGCGCCATTATCATTTGCTATTTATCTTGTGATGCATGTACCGTCAGACCGATGTTCACCAATTATGAATTAAAGTTAAGTATTCCAGTAGTTACTACGTTCTTTGCTACTATAAATTCCCTTAACTGTTTCAGACCTCACGCCAGCCTGCGTGAGCTTAAACGCATGCCTTTCGGATTCCTCATAGTGGCTTGGCTGTCTTGCCAAGTCACAACATTTATTTTCCGTCAGTGTATATCGAAGGCACGACTCCCGAGATGGCAAATATGAATATTGTTTTCTGCATTGACAACGGCACGTCGTATAAAGTTGTTTACAGTGATGACCAAATCCAGTGCAGTATCGAGTTCGAGCTCCAAATTGACCATCGAGAAGTGTATGATTACAATGTCGTGCTGGGTACAAGAATACATGTTACAAACCACTCTGTTAGAAACTGAAGTGTCAGTAAACACTTTTGCGACTCATCTTCTGGTAAACCTTCCGGGATGTAAGGTCGTGGTCCATGAAACTCTTCAGCTCCTAACGTTTCGTCAAGAGCAGCGCTGGACATCTTCAGAGGGGTGTTTCTCCTCCGGTGAGTCTTGCCGACAAGACTCACCGGGGGAGAAACACCCCTCTGAAGATGTCCAGCGCAGCTCTGGACGAAACGTTAGGAGCTGAAGAGTTTTATGGACCACGACCTTACATCCCGGAAGGTTTACCAGAAGATATGTCATCCGGTCGTGAAAGCCTTCATACTATGACTTTTGCGACTACCACGTTTTTTGTCAAGAGGTATGCTAGGTTATCGCAACGAATAAAAATGCTCCAATCGGTGTTGAGAATAAGACTGTAGAAGTTGATGAGTCTTATATCTGCACTCGGAAGTACGGCAGAGGACCTAAAAACCGATACAGAACATATATGGGTTTTCGGATGTACTGAAAGGCAGTTTAGGAAGTGCTTTATACTAAGAACAACAAAACTTTAATGCCTGTTATACAGCAAAGCACTTCATTTTGCCAGGCGCCAAAGTGATAACCGAACGTTGGAAGTCTTACAAAACTTTGAAAAAAGAAAGCATATATCACGGATTTGTGGCCCATCACTACGAATATGTGTCCTCCTGTGGTGTGCGTACTGTAAGACCTTCGGTACACACACCATCAGATTATTTGACTTGTCGCTCTAACGAAGTAGGCGAGTGTCAGCGATATGTCTCGTGGTCTTATCGTGGCGTGTTTATCTTCTGCCGTTAGGTCAGACGATAGAAATGCCACTTGCACGCTTGAAGTACCAGATTGATGGTGACCAACTTTAAACAGAAATTGACTAATTTTCACACACATTTATTAAAATAATAACAAGCATAAAAATAACTTAACTTGGTTCTGGATGCTGTTTACAATTGACAATCTGAAGTTCCTTTGGTCTTGGTACGTTAATCTTATTCTCACATATCTCTGATACTTGACAAATTGTCTATACATTTATCTTCATGGCTATGTACAGGAATATGATAATCTTCTTAGGCGCAGACTGAAACTTGACTATAGACTGGTACAGACTAATGCTGACTGGTACAGACTGGTGCAGACAAACGCAGACCGACTAATCGGAGGTCTGTACACTCGTTATAATACCTCGCGCGTTCAGGTATCACTGCGCGAGTGTGATCCGCGAGGAGAAAAGGTTCTACGTTAGCAGCAATCTCACTGGTTGCGTGGCATATTAATACGCGGATCGGCGGAAGCATAATTTGGTCCGTCTCTTAGGCAGCACCATCTCGTAGTGCGGAGACGGACGAGCGCTGCGCCTGCGCTGTTGTGCTTAGCGGGGAGCGCTCTAGTGGGAAAGTTGTGTACGCGCTGACTATGCGGAACTATGTACACAACACCTCCGACGATCCGTCGGTCCATACGCAGCCTGTTGAGTGGTTGTGGAGATATTTGAACTCCATTAAGAGAGAGTGCCGTCAGGAAGACCGTGACGAACTACATATTGTCCAGCATCTATACCTCCAGAATTACGGTTGTCTGGAAAAACTGTTCCACGTGAGACCCTGTTGATATTTCTGAGAGACATATCAAGAGTGTATTCTGGCTAGGAAAGAAAAGGATTGCTCCCGGCTGCCTACACCAGCCGCGGAATTGTTCACGCTGAAAATGTGAGTAAAGTAAGTCAAATTACTAGTTTCCTTTGTAAGTTACACCAAGTTACGAAATGTTCGTCATTTGCCGTCGCTCTTGTCAACGCAGTAAACAGCAACCATATTTGCCGCCTCGAGAGTCACATGTCCAATATGTATTGAGCAGATATGCAACTCTTCTTGGAAAGTATCTTGTTTTATTGTATACGTGAAATTCTTTTGATTTTACTGCTGCAGTCACACCATTGTACGGCGAGCGTACCCAGAGTCTGCCCCAGCAAGGGTGGGAGGCAACCCACTTTAGATTCGCGGGGAACGACAAAATAGTTTTGAAATTTAACGACAGATGCCTCTGTATACTCTTACAACTGCGATATCCATTAGATGTTATAGTTTTCTTGAAAAGTATTGCTGTCGGGGAGGGGTTCGAGTTGGATTACCGAAGATTTATGCTGGGGCGGGGTATGGGGGGGGGGGGGGGGAGACGCCTCTCTGCTCCGTACAGGGGCTTATTATTGTTTAAGTCCCTCCGGCGTAACCAGCATTCCATAAGATTCCGGGATGGCAGGTGCATGACGCTGACTTCTTTCTTCGATATTTCCGTTGACCACCAGGCAGCCATCGTCAGGTGAATTTTACAACAGCTTAATATTCAAGTACACGACGTTCCTTGTACATGTTGTCACTATTTAATCAAGACTAGGCAAAATCGAGAACAGCCACTTTGAAAGAATTTGAGCCTTCTCGGCTCGGTATAGCATGATCTAGATTTGCAGAAACCACGCCAACACGACAAAGCCTACACTGGTCGAACCACACGCGCAGTTCATGATACGTGGGTGGAATATGTTCTTATCGCTTGCCTTTCGCCACACGGTGTATCTTAGGGACATTTCACGGATTACTCTGACACGAAAATCTTGGTTACAATGAAATCCTTTTGAGATTTGGTTGTTAAGGACTACACATTAGGCAGAAGAAAGTTTCTTTCGGAACACAAGTTTTCAACTCGATAATGCTTAGGACTCGATCCTTTCCTAACTTCGTTAAGAAACACAAAATTATACGCCTAATTCCCCGTCGAGTGACAAATAATTTAATTAATTTGACCATTGAGTTTTTATCAATTTTTAATAAAGTCCACAATCATATAAAACTTTTAAAACAAGTCATCGTCACCTTTTCTAAAATTGTTTGTGAATGAAATACATAATAGTAATTTCGGCCTTTAGGCTTTTCAGTCCAAACACAGAAAATATTTCGTGCTTCAATACATGTTAAACTCTAAAAATATCTTGTATGTATGTCATCAGGGAAAACAAACTGGCGTTCTATGGATCAGAGCGTCGCATGTAGAACACTTAATCGCATGCCACAGTACAAGTTATGTGCAAAGAAATATTTGTTGGAAGAAACCTATACTATATGTTTTTAGCATATACAGGGTGAGTCACCTAACGTTACCACTGGTTATATTTCGTAAATCACATCAAATACTGACGAATCGATTCCACAGACCGAACGTGAGGAGAGGGGCTAGTGTAACTGGTTAATACAAACCATAAAAAAATGCATGGAAGTATGTTTTTTAACAGAAACCTACGTTTTTTAAATGGAACCCCGTTAGTTTTGTTAGCACATCTGAACATATAAACAAATACGTAATCAGTGCTGTTTGTTGCATTGTAAACTGTTAATTACATCCGGAGATATTGTAACCTAAAGTTGACGCTTGAGTACCACTCCTCCCCTGTTCGAGAGTGTGTATCGGAGAGCACCGAATTACGTAGGGATCCAAAGGGAACGGTGATGGACCTTAGGTACAGAAGAGACTGGAACAGCACATTACGTCCACATGCTAACACCTTTTTATTGGTCTTTTTCACTGACGCACATGTACATTACCATGAGGGGTGAGGTACACGTACACACGTGGTTTCCGTTTTCAATTACGGAGTGGAATAGAGTGTGTCCCGACATGTCAGGCCAATAGATGTTCAATGTGGTGGCCATCATTTGCTGCACAGAGTTGCAATCTCTGGCGTAATGAATGTCGTACACGCCGCAGTACATCTGGTGTAATATCGCCGCAGGCTGCCACAATACGTTGTTTCATATCCTCTGGGGTTGTAGGCACATCACGGTACACATTCTCCTTTAACGTACCCCACAGGAAGAAGTCCAGAGGTGTAAGATCAGGCGAACGGGCTGGCCAATTTATGCATCCTCCACGTCCTATGAAACGCTCGTCGAACGTGTACCTCACCCCTCATGGTAATGTACATGTGCGTCAGTGAAAAAGACCAATAAAAAGGTGTTAGCATGTGGACGTAATGTGCTGTTCCAGTCTCTTCTGTACCTAAGGTCCATCACCGTTCCCTTTGGATCCCTACGTAATTCGGTGCTCTCCGATACACACTCTCGAACAGGGGAGGAGTGGTACTCAAGCGTCAACTTCAGGTTACAATATCTCCGGATGTAATTAACATTTTACAATGCAACAAACAGCACTGATTACGTATTTGTTTATATGTTCAGATGTGCTAACAAAACTAACGGGGTTCCATTTAAAAAAACGTAGGTTTCTGTTAAAAAACATACTTCCATGCATTTTTTTATGGTTTGTATTAACCAGTTACACTAGCCCCTCTCCTCACGTTCGGTCTGTGGAATCGATTCGTCAGTATTTGATGTGGTTTACGAAATATATCCAGCGGTAATGTTAGGTGACTCACCCTGTATAAGGAGAGAACAAATGGCTGAATGAACAGAATATAAAAATGACTGTAAGTAAAAAATACAACCATATAATTGCAAACAGAAATAGCTAGATTTAAATAGACTGTCAAAGAATGACAAAAAAACTCATGTCAGTACATATATAATCGAATAATTTTATGTGTATTGTACACCACTGAAGATGCCTAACATGAATAGGCGAAACATGTCTGCTACTAAAAAATAAAGTTCAGTTGCGGAAGACGGACGTTTTTCTTACCTTTATGATAAAACATAATTCGCTTAGGTACGATAGAGAATTTAAAAAGAGAAATTGATAGGTAGAGTATAGATACAGTAGAAATTACACTGAGGTGACAAAAGTCAAAGGATAGCGATATGTACATACACCGATGGCTATAATATAGCGTAAACAAGATATAAAAGAGCAGTGCATTGGTGGAACTGTCATTTGTACTCAGGTAATCTATGTGGAGAGGTTTCCGAAGTGATTATGGCTGCACGAGACTTCGAATGCGGTGTGGTAGCTGGAGCTAGATGCAAAGGTCATCCAATTTCGGAAATCGTTAGGGAATTCAATATTCTGAGATTCTTAGTGTCAAGGGTGTTTCGAGAATACCAAATTTCAGGCATTACCTCTCACCATGGACTTAACGGCCGAGAGCCGCGGTGTTTGCGTAGAGCTGTCAGTGCTAACAGATAAGCACCAGTGCGCGAAATAACCGCAGAAATCTCTTTGGGACGTATGACAAACGTATCCTTTAGGGCAGTGGGGGGAAATTTGGCGTTAGTGGGCTGAGGCAGCAGACGACCGACACGAGTGCCTTTGTTAACAGCACGACATTTCCTGCAGCGCCTCTCCTGGGCTCGTGATCACATCGGTTGGATCCTAGACGAGTGAAAAACCTTTGCCTGGTCAGATGAGTCCCAATTTCAGTTGATAACAGCTAATGGTAGGGTACGAGTGTGGCGCAGAATCCACAAAGCCACGGACCCAAGTTGTCAACAAGGCACCCTACAAGCTGGTGGTGGCTCCACAATGATGTCCGCTGTATTTACATGGAATGGACGGGGTGCTCTGGTCCAGCTGAACCGATCATTGGCTGGAAATGGTTATGTTCGGCTGCTTCGAGACCATTCGAATTCAGGGGCTTCATGTTCCCAAACAACGATGTCATGGGTCCACAATTGTTCACGATTGGTTTGGAGAACATTTTAGACAATTCGAGCGAATGATTTGGCTACTCAGATCGCCCGACACGAGTCCCCTTGAAAATTCAAGGGACATACTCGAGAGGTCAGTTGGTGCACAAAATCCTGCAGCGGCAACACTTCCGCAATTATGGACGGCAATTGAGGCAGCATGGCTCAATATTCTTGCAGGCGACTTCCAACGAGTTGACGAGTGCATGCTACTTCGAGTTGCTGCACTATGCAAAAAGGACGTCCGACACAATATAAGGAGATATCCCTACTACTTTTGTCACCTTAGTGTACTGAAGTACGATGGCAGAAGAACAGAGCATTATGCGGTTGTCAACACAAAATCAAATAGTTGTAATTGAAGAGTAGGTGTAATAAAAATAATAACAGTGTGGCTAAAGTACTATGAACAACACAGTAAACGCATTGCTGCAGCCAAGGCGCATCCAAAAAATTTGGAAGTTTGTGGCAAGTTCTATGGGACCAAACTGCTGAGGTCATCGTTCCCTAGGCTTACACACTACTTAATCTAACTTAAACTAACTTACGCTAAGGACAACACAAACACCCATGCCCAAGGGAGGTCTCGAACCTCTGACGGAGACAGCCGCGCGAACCGTGGTAAAGCGCCATAGGCCGCACGGCTACCCCGCAAGGCCACATACAAAACCAACACCCACCACAGCAGTATGAATCTATACGACCACTAGCTAGCTCCAAAGATAATGAAGAGATTCAAACACTGTATGGTGGGTTAAAAGAAAGTGTTCAGGTAGTTAAGGAAGATGGAAATTTAATTGTAATGGGAGACTGGAATTGGAGATTGGAAAAATAAAGAAAGGGAGAAAGAGTAGAACAACATGGAAAGGAATGAAAGGGGAAGGCGCCTGGTAGAATATTTCACAGAGGACAATTTAATCATTGCTAACACCTGGATTAAGACCTATGAAATAAGTTTGTATACGTGGACGAGAGCTGGAAATACTCGAATTGTACAAACAGTTGACGTAATGGCAAGACAGAGATTTCCAAAGTATAATTTAAACTGTAAAATATTTACAGGGTCAGATGTGAATTTATTAACTATGAACTGCAGATTAAAAACGAAGAAAGGCAGGAAATTAAGGAGATGGGACCAGGATAAACTGAAAAAAAACAAATGACGCTGGAAGTGTCAAAGGGCGCATTAGGAAGCGATAACTGAAACAGTGGAAATGGACACAATAGAAAACGAGCGGGTAGCTTAGAGAGATGAAATTGTGAAGACAAAAAGACGGCTCTTGAATAACACAGGCATATTACATTTAATTGATGGATGGAGCAAATATATAAATGCAGGAAGTTAAGCATGCAAGAGGCAATTAAGTGTCTAAAAAAACAGATTGACTCTAAATGCAAAACTGCTACGAAAGGTTAGAGAAGAAGTGCAATATGTAGAAGCATGAATGAATAGAAAATGTAAATGCTGCGTAAAAGAAATTTTTAAAAAAAGTCAGGAAAAAAGAGAAGGAACAATATGAACATCAAGAGCTTAAATGGCAAGCCAATACTGTGCGAAGAAGGGTGGCTGCAGGGCGTAAGGAATATACAGAGGAGTTATATAAAATTAAATATTATACTATGGAAAAGAAAGAAGAAGTGGATGAAGATGAGATGGGAGATCCGATCTGACAGCGCACTGAAAGACCTATTTCTAAACAAGGACTCGGAGTAGGCGACGTTCCCTCAGAATTTTTAAGATCCTTTGGAGAGCCCAACAATTACAGAAGTCTCCATCTGGCATATACAACAAAATACCCTCACACTCCAAGAAGAATGTAATAATATCAAGAATAAAGGAGGAAGGTGCCGATTGGTGTGGATCTTACCGAAATATCGGTTTCATTTGTCATGATTGCAATATACTGTCACGAAATATTTACAGAAGAGTGGAAAATTGGTAGAATCAGATCTCGGGGAAGATCAGTTTGAGTGCTGGAGAAATGTAGAGACACGCTAGGCAGTATTGATCCTACGAGTTACCTTAGGGTGAAAAAAAGGAAACCTACATTAATAGCGTTTGAAGATCTACGAAAGTGTTTAACGGTTTTGAGTGGAATACTCTCTTTGAAATTCTATATGTAGCAGGAATAAAACACAGGGAGCGAGTTATTACCTACAACTGGTACAGAAACCAGACTTTAGTTGTAAGAGGAACGGAGCAAGTAGTTGAGAATGGAGTGTGACAGGTCTGTAATCTACCCCTGATGTTATTAAATGTTTATACCGAGCAAGCTTTGAGGGAACGAAGGGAATATTTGGAAAGGACTTGGAGGAACAGTTGAGCGGAATGGATAGTGCCTTAAAAAAGTCGAAACTCAACAAAAGTAAAACAAGGGTAACGGAATGTATTCGAATTCAATCAGGCGATGCTGAGGGAACTAGATTAAGAAAAGAAATACTAAAAGTAATAGATGAGTTTTATTTGTGCAGAAAAATAGGTAGCGATAGCCGAAGCAGAGATGATATACAAAGAAGACTGTCAATAATAAAAAAAGCATATAAGAAAAAGAGAAAGATTTTTACATCGAATTTAAATGTAGTTGTTAGAACGACTTTTCTGGAGATATTGTCGTAGAGAAGTGAAACGTGGACAGTAAACATTTCAGATAAGAAAGGAATAGAAGCTACGAAAATGTGGTGCTTCAGTAGAATGCTGAAGAACTGATCGGAGTATTGGATGGACCAATGTGTTGGTACTGAATCGAATGGAGAAGGAAGAAACTAATGGCACAGCCTGACAAAAAGAAGTGTTCGGTCGACAGAACGCACATCCGGAGGCAGCACATAATCGGCAGATTGATAATAGAAGGAAGCGTGCGGAGGTAAAAATTGTAGATGGAGACCAAGGGCAATGGGTATACGGAAATGAAGAGGCTTGCACGAGATATACCACCGTCCAGAGTAGAACCAAACCAGTCTCCGGACTGAAGGTCACAACAAAAATGTCTTCGTAAATTTTGAGAAGTACTGAGGCACGAAATTTTCGCTGTTTTCCGCTTTAAATCGGTTGAAGGCCTAAACTGCAATTATGTACTGAATAAATAAATAATTTTAACAATAAATGGTGACCAAGACGTGTTTTAAAAATCGAGTTTTGATACAACGGAAGATGTGCCTGCAGTAACACTGTTACGCATGCGTCAGTGCGCCTCGGACGGAACATAATTCGACAGAGGGGACTCAACTGGACGGATGGCCGTCGTGCAGCCAAGACAAGAATTTTGGTACAAGCATAGCGGCACGTTCTAGTAATATCCTGTCGTAAAATTCACCTGAAGACGGCTGTGTGGTTTGCAGTCGAAATATCGAGTAAAGAAGTCAACATCGTCCGGCTTAGATCCCGAAATCCAATGAATAGGATTATTGTTGCACAAGTTATACGTATATTCTACAGGAGGAGTAATAATCATCCTTTGTAAAAATTGAATATCTAGATTCAGGTACTGAGAACTTCTTCTAGCTACATGATAAGTAGCAGCGTTGGTTATAAAACAACGTAACAGGTGGTAATGTACTATCAAGAGGATTCAGTGTTTATAGACGTGAAAAATATTTTCTTTGGAAAATGTAAGATGCAGTCAAATGGAAATGAGATAGATGGAAAAAGTATGTAAACTGCTTATAATTTCAAAATCAATCGCCGTAACTGTTAACACATTTGCTCCATTGTGAGACAAGACGGTTAATGCCTTCATGGGAAAATGTTTGCGGTTGCCAGCGGAACAATGATTGTAGTCTGGCGTGCATCTCTTCGTCCGTCCACATGTTGCCAAGATTGTTTCGACTATGCTGTAGAAGCTACACTGGGAAGCCCTTGCACATCCTCCATGCAGTTCCATCTCTCCCCGCGCGATTTCCGTAGTTTTGGAGTCCAGAAGGAAGACATTTGTGACCGTCGATTAGCTTCACGCCTGGGTGAAATCTAGATTGCGTAGGCAACCACAAACATTTTCCCATGAAAGTACCGACGGTCTTGTCTCACAGTAGGATAAATATAGTAACAGTTATGGCGATTACTTTTGAAATAATAAGCAGTTTACTTGCTTTTTTCCATCTGTCTCATTTTCATTTGACTGCCCCTTAGACACTAAATGGTTCAAATGGCTCTGAGCACAATGGGACTTAGCATCTGAGGTCATCGGATCCCTAGAACTTAGAACTACTGAAACGTAACTAACCTAAGGACATCACACACATCCATGCCCGAGGAAGAATTCGAACCTGCGACCATAACGGTCGCGCGGTTCCAGACTGAAGCGCCTAGAACCGCTCGGCCACTCCGGCCGGCCCTTAGACCACTATAATCCTGTAAATGCTTAGCTAATAATAACAGATACAGAGCAGTTACGTTGTAAAACTGAGGAGGTACCAGCTTTTTTTCAAATTAATTCCATTAATTTTAGACAGCATAAACGTGACTAGCACTAAGCAGTGTAGAGATAAGCTAATACCGAATACAGATTAGGTTACTACAATTTTTCTTTTTTTAATGCACGATGCCTTGACCCGTTATACTTCCCTGAAAGTTATCCTTCTGTATGAGATCTACATCTACAGAATACTAATCAATGAATGAATGACTGCCAGTCTTGTCAAAGAGCACTGTCTCTCTCTCTCTCGTTTTTCTTTTTCTTTTCTTTTTTTTCCCTGCAAGAGATAAACAGTAAGATTCGCTACATAACATACTTGTGTTGCTATCTGAAAATTATTTCATAAGTCGTTATACTGAATGACTTACGAACTTGTATCATGTTCTGAAATAACCGGTCTAAAGTTGCTATTCTCGTCTCAAAACCGAGAGTATGCTACCACTGTCCAGGCCTTTATCAATGGTAGTAAGAAAGACAATCGACTGATCTCAGAACATAATTGTCAAGGAGATCTTTCCTCTAAGTATATATCGAATTCTTGACTGACCATGAGTCCTCCACCTTTGTCATTAGTTTGTGCCCAACACTTCATCAAATGTAACTGAGGTATAACGAATTCAGTCAAATACGAGGATGACATCAACTTTTATGGGTAAAATTGTGTTTCAGTAATCTTCTCACGTAGGTCAAGGAACCGACAAAAAATTTAGTGATGGTATTTGGGAAGGACTACCTAACTCCTCAAGTCACTAGGGCTGCTCGCACAACACTGCCTGCCTACAGCTCTTGTAGTTTGAACACCTGTGAGTATTTGTCCTTTTTGCAGCCGCTCTGCCGCCATCGCCAATCAACGTTTATTCTCTTGAAACAAGGGAAAATGTCTGCAGGGGAATCAGTTCAGTTAGATAGGTTTAGGACAATATAATTTGGTGACAGTTTTGACCAACATTCCTGGCAAAGGATTTCAGAAGTTTCTAGTCATCGAGGAAACCGCCGTACTTAAACGTAATATTTAATAATCCGCACCGACTATATTTTGACGGCGAGTAAAATATCAGGCTTGTTCCGAGAAGATGTTCCAAGTATTCAACACAGCTAGCCACCCCACGAAGGCACTATTTCCTATATTCACTTCAGATTACAACACTTTGCATCAATTAGCGCCAAGGTCCTTCTCCGTCGGAAGGATGGTAAGTAACAAGCTTTATCAGATGTCCGTCTGACTAGACATCTGCATCACAGCTCTCCAATCCATACTTAAGTGCCTGGCGGAGGATTCATCAAACCACCTTCAGGCTTCCTCTCTACCGTTCCACTGTCGAAAAGCACGCGGGAAAAACGAACAGTTAAATCTTTCCGTGCGAGCTCTGATTGCTCTCTTTCATTGCGATGATTACTTCTCCCTACGCAGGTGGGAGTCAACAAAATATTTTCACATTCGGAGGAGAAAGCTAGTGCTTGAAATTTCGTGAAGAGATCTCGTCACAAAGAACATCTTTGTTTTAATGATTGCTACTCCAACTCGTGTGTCATATCTGTGACACTGTCTCCGCTATTTAGGGACAATACAAAACGAGTTGCCCTTCTTTGAACCTTTTCGATGTCCTCCGTCAATTCTATCTGGTAAAGATGCCATACCGCATAGAAATACTCTAGCAGAGGACGGGAAACGTAGTCTCTTTAGTGAATTTGTTGCATCTTGTAAGTGTTGTGACAGTAACATGCAGTCTTTGCTTCGCTTGCACCATAATATTGTCTACGTGACCGTTGTATAGTTAGTAATTGTAATCCTTAGGTATTTAGTTGAATTGACAGCCTTTAGATTTTTGATTTATAGTGTAACGAAAATTTAACGGATTTCTTTTAGCACTCAAGTGGACGAGCTCACTCATTCCATTATTTATGGTCAACTGCCACTTTCCGCACCACACAGAAATACTGTCTAAATTATTTTTCGTTTGCTTTTGATCCTCCGATGATTTAACTAGACAGTGAATTACAGATCTTCTGAAAAGAATGTAAGTCGGCTGCTTAGACTGTCTCCAAAATCATATATACAGATGAGGAAAAGCAGAGAGCTTGTGACACTTCCTCAGGGAAAGCCAAACATCGCTTTGGTTTCACTAGACAACTTACCGTCAACTACTGCGAGTTGTGACTCTTCTGACAGGAAATCACGACCCAAGTCGCACAACTGAAACGATACTCCGTAGGCATGCAATTTGGGTGGAAGTCTCTTGTGAGGACCGGTGACAAAAGCCTTCTGGAAATCTAGAAATACGGAATCAATTTGAGATCATCTGTCGATAGCGCTCATTATTCCATGGAAATAACAAGTAGTTGTGTTGCACAAGAAAGATATTGACACACAGTCAACATGGGTTCTTGTGAAACACAACTCTCTAGCTCTTTATTCACATGAAGTGCTGAGTGCTATTGACAAGAGATTTCAGATCGATTCCGTATTTCTAGATTTCCGGAAGGCTCTTGACACTCTGCCACACAAGCGGCTCGTAGTGAAATTGCGTGCTTATCGATTATCGTCTCAGCTATGCGACTGGATCTGTGATTTCCTGTCAGAGAGGTCACGGTTCGTTGTAATTGACGGAAAGTCATCGAGTAAAACAGAAGTGATTTCTGGCGTTCCCCAAGATAGTGTTATAGGCCCTTTCCTGTTCCTTATCTATATAAACGATTTGGGAGACAATTTGAGCAGCCGTCTTCGGTTGTTTGCAGATGACGCTGTCGTTTATCGACTAATAAAGTCATCAGAAGATCAAAACAAACTGCAAAACGATTTAAAAGAAATATCGGAGTGGTGCGAAAAGTGGCAGTTGACCTCAAATAACGAAAAGTGTGAGGTCATCCGCATGAGTGCTAAAAGGAAGGCGTTAAACTTCGGTTACACGATAAATCAGTCTAATCTAAAAGCCGTAAATTCAACTAAATACCTAGGTATTACAATTACGAACAATTTAAATTGGAAGGAACACTTAGAAAATGTTGTGGTGAAGGCTAACCAAAGACTGCGTTTTATTGGCAGGACACTTAAAAAATGTAACAGACCTACAAGGAGATTGCCTACACTACGCTTGTCCGTCCTCTTTTAGAATACTGTTGCACGGTGTGGGATCCTTACCAGATAGGACTGACAGAGTACATCGAAGAAGTTCCAAGAAAGGCAGCACGTTTTCTATTATCGCGAAATATGGGAGAGAGTGTCACAGAAATGATAGAGGATTTGGGATGGGCATCATTAAAAGAAAGGCGGTTTTCGTTGCGACGGAATATTCTCACGAAATGCCAATCACCAACTTTCTCCTCCGAATGCGAAAATATTTTGTTGACACCGACCTACATAGGGAGGAACGATCCCGAAGATAAAATAAGGGAAATCAGAGCTCGTACGGAAAGATATAGGTGTTCATTCTTCCCGCGCGCTATACGACATTGGAATAATAGAGAATTGTGAAGGTGGTTCAATGAACCTTCTGCCAGGCACTTAAATGCTATTTGCAGAGTATCCATGTAGATGTAGATATTGAATGAATCCGACCTGACTGAGTGTCAATAGAACGTTGTATGTAGCAGTTAAAAAATCTTGTTTCAACCGTAATAGCCTGCTTTACTGAATGAAGTGCGTAGCTAAAAATTTCGTATTTGGCAGGTTTTGTGACATTCGCTAGGTGACAGATATGGGTATGTTCAGTCATTGAGGAACTTCTTTTTTCGCACCAAAGCAAAAGAGGAGGAAGAGCAAGTTTAGGTTACCAGTGCTGCGATGGAGACCTGCAAGTACAACAGCGGACGGGGGATCAGACACGGTAAACGGATCTCGTATTGCGAAAGCGCTGTAATGTCTTAATCCATTCTGAATGGCCATTGTAGGAGGCCTTCACTGCGAAGTTCCCTCTTTTCTCAAGAAATAAAAAAAGAAATAAAATAGCAGCCCGCGTAAGCAGGAAGGCCGGCGTGGGTAGGTCGCGCACCACTTGTGCCCCTGCCCCGCCGCGGGGCCAGAGAGGCTATAATCTCTGAACGTGATCCTATCTGCGCAGCGAATCTCTTTGACGGCAGCAGTTTGCAAACTGCACCAGGCGTCCGGGAGCGCGATCGAGTTACACGCTCTCCCACACCGTTCCGTGGCTCCCAGTCGCGTCCCCAAAGCTTGCCAAGCTTGCCATTTTTTTCTGTACAAATACAACCCAGTTTCAGTGACCTAGCAACTATAACTTCTGTTGTCTGAACTGCACTCCTTCAGTCACAAATTTTACATATGAATTTTATTTCTAACTTTCTTCTTCTTCTTCTTTCGATTTCGGCCATCTTTGGACCACGTTCAACAATTCACTTGCCCGGCTTTTTGATCTTTTTTTCTCTCTTCCCAATATTTCCTCATCATTTTCGAGTGGTTCCTCCTCCGCTCTTCCGACCATT
This sequence comes from Schistocerca piceifrons, assembly GCF_021461385.2. Taxonomy (NCBI): domain Eukaryota; kingdom Metazoa; phylum Arthropoda; class Insecta; order Orthoptera; family Acrididae; genus Schistocerca; species Schistocerca piceifrons. The sequence continues at coordinate 71,346,962 of NC_060139.1, forward strand.
TCCTGTTATTATTCTTTAGTTTCGTTTCTTCTGGAAAACACTTAATTTCGTTCACTATTTGTCTAAACTTTTCCCTGTCCCTGATTGACTCACGGGTGACATTAAAATAGGCCAAATCCTTTTTCACCATCTGTATCCATTTATTGTTGGTTTTTTCGTTCCTGTTACTATGTTCAAACACTTTTCTTGTTAGTCTGTTTCCATCCATCCTCGACAGGTGACCATAAAACGTTAGTCTGCGTTTACGCATTGCCTCACTCCCTTTCTCAATAGTTTTGTATATTTCCTTATTACTCTTTAGCTTGTACTCTTCTCCAATCTTTCTCGGTCCTAATATTTTTCTCAAAATTTTCCTTTCTTTCTTTTCCATGTTTTCTATTTCCCCCTTTTTGTTAAGAGTTAGGCACTCCGATGCATACAGGCATTCTGGTCTAATGACAGTTTTATAATGTCTTAATTTAGCTTGAATCGAAATGTTTTTTTTGTTATATATGTCTTTGGTTTTTTGAAAAGCAAATTCCATTTTCCTTGCTCTCGCCTGGTTTGCACTCTTGTCTAAACCATTCACTTGAATTATTTCACCTAAATACTTAAATTTTTCTACTCTCTTAATATTGCCGTATTTAGTAATAAGATTTTTCTTGTTATTTCTATGATTAGACATATACACGGTTTTTTCAAATGAAATCTGCAGTCCAGCTCTGGCCGAAACTTCTTGTAGTTTCTCCAGGTAGTTCTGAGCTATTTCTTCGTTTTCTGTAATTAACTTTCTAATATAAATCGTCACTTAATATTATGAACAGGATAAACATCATTGTCAACTTTTCTTGTTTCTGAATACACTTTGTACAGTTCGTTTAGTGTGCATGTTTTCTAAGCATACCGAACAAGAGCACACTGTACTCGCTTTCGGGAGGACGACGGTTCAATCCCGCCTCCGGCCATCCTGATTTAGGTTTTCCGTGATTTCCCTAAATCGATGCAGGCAAATGCTGGGATGGTTCCTTCGAAAGGGCACGGCCCACTTCCTTCCCCGTCCTTCCCTAATCCGATGAGACCGATGACCTCGCTGTCTGGTCTCCTCTCCCAAACAACCCCAACCACCCCGCCCCCCCCCCCCCCCAACTCCCAACCGAACAAGAAAATAGTCACCACCAGGAGACATCACGTGGATGACGCAAAAGACCACCTCTACCAGTAATAATCAACTAAATGCGATAAGGAAGAGAATCCTCGAGTTTCTTCAGCTATGCCTTATTCAGCTGAAGCCGCTCATTAATGATTAGGACTGTACAGATACCAAATTGTGGATATGGTGGTTGGTTGGTACATGTTATATACTAATCACCTTACAGACAGTATTAATAGTAACGCCAGACTTTTGCAAATGATGCATTTATCTATAATGAAGTACTGTCTGAAAAAGCTGCACAAATATTCAGTCAGATCTTGATGAGATTTCAGTGTGGTGCAATGACTGGCAACGCCCATTAAATGTTCAGAAATGAAAAACTGTGCGCGTCATAAAATGGAAAAAAAGTAAAGTCCTATGACTATAACATTAGTGAGTCACAGTTGAATGGATCAACTCATACAAATACCTAGGAGTAACAGTTTGTACAGATATGAAACGGAATGATCACATAGACTCAATCGTGGTTAAAGCAGGTGGTAGAACACCGGGGAAATGCCATCAGTCTGTAAGGAGATTGCTTACATATCGTTCGTGAGGCCAATTCTAGAATATTGCTGAAGTGTGTGTTCCGTACCGAATACGACTAACAGGGGATACAGAACGGAAACAGAGAAGGGCAGCACAAACGGACGCAGGTCTGTTTGACCCATGGCAGACTGTCACAGAGATGCTGAAGAAAGTGAACTGGCACGATCTTGAAGACAGACGTAAACTGTCCGGAGAAAGCCTGCTTACAAATTTGCAAGAATCAGCTTTAAATGATGACTCTAGCAATGTACCACAATCCCCTACGCAACGCTCACAGAGCGATCGAGAGGATAAGATTAGATTAATTACAGCACGCAAAGAGGCATTTAAACACTCATTCTTCCCGCGCTCCATACGTGAATGGAACTGAAAGAAACCCTAATAATAGTACAATGGGATGTACCCTCTGCCTCGTACTTCACAGTGCTTTGCAGAGTGTAGCTGTAGACGTAGATGTAGATGTACGTTTCACCCTCTGCTCCAAGTATTCTATAGAATTAAGATTGAGTGATTTAGCGAGCCGGTCAAGATGCGGAAGGAAACATGAATGTTCACCAAACAAAGAACGTACCCCTGCGGCGCTATTACCTTTACTGTTGTATATTTATCTTATTTTACTCTTTGTATCTTTATGTTTTACTTATAGGCACATACCTGATGCAGAGAAGTATAAGTAAAAGTAAAAAAGGAACAATTATTTTATTATTCCTTCTGTTAATTGAGATCATAATCTCTGAATGTAAGTTGTTATTTTTAATTCTTTAGGACCTCGAATAAGGTTAACGAATAAAACTCCTAGTGAAAATATTTTTATCGTACAGGTCACAGCCAATTGCGAAAATACTCACTAAGAAACTGAAAACTGATTTTAAATTATGTCATACTCATTCATTAATATTCTAAAAATCAGAATATATAATTTGTTTTACTTGGAACTGCGCGCTGCCTCACAATTAAAAAAAAATTGAATCTGCCGCGTAATGGATCCCTGCTGTTGCATCGCAGCGATGTTATTTCTCTAAGCTGCAATCTTAAGTAAAAGTCTAAAAATTCTTAAATATTTGACATGCTGGGTGCCATTATTAAGTAAGTAACCGCAAAAGAAATGCTTAACAAATATGTTAAACTCATTTCTCACAGTACAGACCTGTATACAACAGCGTAAGTAACCAGCCTCTACTTTCGGCTACATGCAGAGAAGTAGTTCTTTAAGTGTCCGATCTTGTTCGTCATTTCACGAAGAAGACCTCGGAGTTTATTACATAATCTATTATTCATAGACAAATAACTCAAATTCTTTTACAATTATTCTCACATAAACAGCGTTAATGGATTTACATTGTAACACTTTTCAAAAATTATAATCTGATGTCACACATGATGTCCTTCACTGTGGTGCATTTAAAATTTTACATTATTTAATACGTCCAACCATATAGGATGGCTTTCGTCGTCTTGGAAGACGAGAGTGTTGACAGCATATTCATCGTGAAGGTATGGAACAAAGAGCAATACTTCGTCACCCTGCGTTTTGAGTTAAATATGCTGAATGAGTGGATGTAAGTCGAGGGATGAAAGAATGTGGACCTTTTGGTGGCTCTCCTTCTAATAGTACCTTCAGGAGTTGAGAACGAGCAGGCATTGGATCATTTGACAGTAAATCCCGCAGTGGACATTAGGGAAAGGAACATCTCGAAGCACTTACTGGGGACAGAAAATTGGTCCCAAGAATTTCTCGCACCAGTGTGGAGACAATGATTTTGGCCGAAGAGGCAAAAAACTGCCTACTTGGATCTAACTGTTAGACGTTTCCTGCCACGGCAGGGGCAATGACGCCAGATAAATATACACTATGTGGTCAAAAGTTTCCTGACACCCCCAAAAACATACGTTTTTCATATTAGGTGCATTGTGCTGCCGCCTACTGCCAGGTACTCCATATCAGCGACCTCAGTAGTCATTAGACATGGTGAGAGAGCAGAATGGGGGCCCTCCGCGGAACTCACGGACTTTGAATGTGGTCAGGTGATTGGGTGTCACTTGTGTCATACGTCTGTACGCGAGATTTCCACGCTCCTAAACATCCCTAGGTTCATTGTTTCCGATGTGATAGTGAAGTAGAAACGTGAAGGCACACGTACAGCGCAAAAGCGTTCAGGCTGACCTCGTCTGTTGACTGCCAGAGACCATCGAAAATTGAAGAGGGTCGTAATGTGCAATAGGCAGACATTATCCACACCATTACACAGGAATTCCAAATTGCATCAGGATCCACTGCAAGTACTATGACAGTTAGGTGGGAGGTGAGAAAACTTGGATTTCATGGTCGAGCGGCAGTTCATAAGCGACACATCACGCCGGTAAATGCCAATTGACGCCTCGCTTGGCGTAAGGAGCGTAAACATTGGACGATTGAACAGTGGAAAACCGTTGTGTGCAGTGACGAATCACTGTACACAATGTGGCGATCCGATGGCAGGGTGTCGGTATGGCGAATGCCTGGTGAACGTCATCTGTTAGTGTGTGTCGTGCCAACAATAAAATTCGGAGGCGGTGGTGTTATGGTGTGGTCGTCTTTTTCATGGAAGATGTCTGCACCCCTTGCTGTTTTCTCGTGGCACTATCACAGCACAGGCCTACATTGATGTTTTAAGCACCTTCGTGCTTCCCACTGTTGAAGAGCAATTCGGGGATGGCGATTGCATCCTTCAACACGATCGAACCCTGTTCATAACGCACGGCCTTTGGCGGACTGGTTACACGACAATAGGATGCCTGTAATGGACTGGCTTGCACAGAATCCTGACCTGAATCCTATATAACACCTTTGGGAAGTGTTGGAACGCCGACTTCGTACCAGGCCTCACCTACCGACATCGATGCCATTCCCCCATGCAGCACTCCATGAAGAATGGGCTGCCATTCCCCAAGAAACCTTCCAGCACCTGACAACGTATGTCTGCGAGAGTGGAAGCTGTCGTCAAGGCTAAGGGTGGGCCAACACCATACTGAATTCCAGCATTACCAATGGAGGGCGCCACGAACATGTAAGTAATTTTCAACCAGTTGTTCGGATAGTTGGATCACATGGCGGCCATAAAATTCCGCGAGTTTCCATGTTCATCATGAACCGAGTGCTATCAAGGGAGCTGTCAGGTGGTGTCGACCCTCTGCCATTTTAGAATGGAATGGAACATTTATGGCAGCTTTGAAATGGTCTGTGATGGGACATAAAAGCACTTCTCTTAGTTTAGCCGAGGCCCCTGGTCGGACACACTGTAGTGTTCGGCTCGGCCTGTACATATAATGATATCTGTGATAAATGTGTTGTTCACTATAGGGCTAAGCGGAAACTCAAAACATGCTACCTGAAGTGGTCATGGGAAAAAACAACTCTGCAGCACAACGTCTTCTCCTATCTGCACGGGGTTTACGAGTCCAGAATAGAGAAGAACATTGTTAACTTTGATTAGGACTGCCCAATTGGTAAAGCAGGCAAACTAGAGGGGAGTCTTGTGATTGGTACAAAACCCTTTTGAGGGCAGTTGCATGAGTGCTTTTGCGGAGTTTACCAATGTTTCATGGAAAGTGAGGAGCAGAGAAACAAGGTCTTTTCATTCAGACTCTGGTCTGGAGAGGATTCTGGTCTTGACTCTTATGAGTGGGTTGCACTTGAGACACTCAGCCTGAGCGCACAGGCATTGGTTCTGAGTGGGGAACTCGTGGTGAGAACTTAGCTGTACCAATAGTTCACACCTCAGATATCACAGACCACTCGCTGTGCTGAGGGCAATCTTACTCGTGTCAGGTCTGCCGCCCATGGTCCATGGTATGATCGGCGAGAGGGAGTGTCAAATGCTGGAATCTGCGGAGATTTCAGGGCTCCGCTAGAGAGTAATTGCGATCCGTCTAACAGACTGCCACACACAACTCTGCATATTTCGTGCCCACGATAACGAATTACAGGCGCTGCATATTGCTACTCTGCAGGCGATTGCACAATGACTTCCACCTGAGACACCACTACACATCGAGAGAGAGGGTTATAATATTGCTGCTCTGCCTTACTTGACCGAACAGAATCACAGTCTCGCCACTTGTTTCAGCTGCTTGAACGTAGCATTAAGTTCTGCTTGGAATAAATACATCAAAGTCTATTCATTGTTAGATAATTTCAGATTGTGTTGTCCATGTTTGAGTCAGAGTAAATAGTTTAATCGCTCGCATCTCGTGGTCGTGCGGTGGCGTTCTCGCTTCACACGCCCGGGTTCCCGGGTTCTATTCCCGGCGGGGTCAGGGATTTTCTCTGCCTCGTGATGGCTGGGTGTTGCGTGCTGTCCTTAGGTTAGTTAGGTTTAAGTTGATGACCGTAGCTGTTAAGTCCCATAGTGCTTAGAGCCAAATAGTTTAATCAGACAAATCTTAGTCATTGTCAACCAATAGTCACCCAGCGGACTGTTAACTTTTTGTTGCTTCTATTTATGTTGCCAACAGTTCACGATTTATTTGTCGTCATGCTTAAATTGTATCGTTTGTCCTATTTTACGATCAATGAACTTTTGCCATAATTTTTTATAAAAGATCAATCCTGTGTTCCTATATTAATCATTAATCAGTAATTGACTACAATAATGACAGGGCCACCACTTCATTAAATTATTTCAGCATTCAAGTTCATTTAGATGCTGATAAAAGTGATAACCACTAATGCAGGCTAACAACAACAATCACTGTCAAAGGGCAAAATCAATTTAGCGGACTCATGGGCCCGATAGACAAGTGGAAGGCTTACTAGTTGAAGTGACTGCTGTCAGAGCACAAACTCATAGTCGCCTGTAGCCTTTAAAATCATACCGCAAGACCGGGGAAGTCCTGCAAGCTCGTTTTTCCAAGGTAAATGAGAGGTGCATTTAATTATAATTATACTTTATTACGGTTCGTTGTCAATCCCTTCCCGTATAGGTTTCAAAATCCCGCTGATGGTGGACAGAGTGATAAAGTTTCAGGAAGCGACAGCTCAGTGTATTTCGTCGCTATTTTTACCCTGGGGTCGTAGCAACAAGGAGAAGAGGAAGACGAAGGAAGAAGAGGACTATGGTTCATTTAAGCGTAGTTTCAGACTGTTACAAGCTGTGTTCTGTTCATGTGCTGGAAGACCATGTTGCTGAAGTGTAGCTAGTGCATGTGGTCACTGCAGTTCATGTGATTCAATATGCCTCACAAATTCGTAAAAATTGCTGACAATATTTGCTACATTTGTGGACAGGTTACATTGAAATAGCAACGGAAGCCAGTAACGCCATATACTAGGGAGGCGTACAGACTGTACTTTGGCTGTAAAATTTGGCACCAGGACAGGACCTGGGCCCCTCATGTGTGTGCATATCTTGTGTCTCGCGTCTTCATACCTGTTGAATCGCACAAGAACTTCCCTGGGCTTTGCTACATCCATGATCTGGCGAGAACCACCAAACAATGTGAATGACTGTTACTTTTGTATGAGAACTCCATTAACACGTGGCATTTCCAAGAAGGTAAAGTGTTGCTTGACATATCCTGACATACCGCTGTCACGAGACCAGTACCTCACGGAGGTGGACAACCTGTTTCTATCCCACCTGACTGTGGTAGTGAGTGATGAGGGGGTGGTGAAACTAGTGCTCTACCATCGACTTCAAAACCCAGTTCTTCGAAAGAGCCTGATTTTGTGTGTGACGATGAGCGTACAGAGATTCACAGTGTGAAGTTAATGACCTGGTGAAAGATGGCATTCACGTATCATACACCCGTTATGGCGTCTTCCATGACAACCAGCGGTGTACATTGGTCCCACATAATACCATCCCAAAATAGCAGGGAACCTCCACCTTGCTGTAAGAGCTGGACAGTGTGTCTAAGGTGTTCAGCCTGACCGACGTGCCTCCAAACGCATCTCCGACGATTAGTTTAAGGCATATGTGACATTCATCGGTGAAGAGAACGTGATGCCAATCCTGAGCAATCCATTCGGCATGTTGTTGGGCCTATCTGTACTCCGTTGCGTGGTGTTGTGGTTGCAAAGATATACTTCGCCATGGACGTCGGGAGTGAAGTTGCACATCATACAGCCTATTGCACACAGTTCGAGTCATAACACGATGTTCTGTGGCTGCATGAAAAGCATTATTCAACATGGTGACGTTCCTGTGAGGGTTCCTCCGAGCCATAATCACTAGGTAGCGGTCATCCACTGCAGTAGTAGCCATTGGGCGGCCTGAGCGAGGCATGTCATCGACAGTTCCTGTCTCTGTGTATCTCCTCCACGTCCGAACAACATCGCTTTGGTTCACTCCGAGATGCCTGGACTCTTCTCTCGTTGAAAGGCCTTCCTGGCACAAAGTAACAATGCGGACGCGATCGAACCGCGGTATTGATCGTCTAGACATGGTTAAACTACAGACAACACGAGCCGTGTACCTCCTTCCTGGTGGAATGACTGGAACTGATAGGCTGTCGGAGTCCCTCCGTCTAATAGGCGCTGCTCATGCATGGTTGTTTACATCTTTGGGTTGTTTACATCTTTGGGTTGTTTACATCTTTGGGTTGTTTACATCTTTGGGCGGGTTTAGTGATATGTCTGAACAGTCAAAGGGACTGTGTTTGTGATACAGTATCCACAGTCAAAGTCTATCTTCAGGAGTTCTGGGAACTGGGGTGATGTAAAACTTTTTTTGATGTGTATTTTATATATATATATATATATATATGTACTCACACTACTCCCTTGTATCAAGGGAATATATATATATATATATATATATATATATATATATATATATATATATATATATATATATTCCCTTGATACAAGGGAGTAGTGTGAGTACATAAGAGTTTCAATCCCATCATCACAAATGACCCTTTTATCATTATTAGGTCAATTTAAGATTGCAGCATAGTGTACACTTCGTGTTACCTTGATTGAATACTATTTACCATATTGTATGTGGCGGCTGTGGTGCATCACCACGAACACCGCTCACAAGCACTTCAAACAGTCTTCGATAGAGAGGGCTGTCATTGCCATACAATGCACACCCTTAGCTCATCTCTGGGTGGCACCTGCCAATGCGCAATATACACACGTTTTTGATCGCAGTTCTACTAACTCCACAATCTTCAACCCATTCATAAGTCCGATAACCTTCTTGTTCTGTGAAACAATACCATAAGGATTATCGGCCATGTATAAGGACTTGTCGAATTCATTACTGTGGTAGCCTATTACTTCATATGGATCCTAGTTCTTCATCCAATAAATGAAGCTATCTGTATCCATATAAAGTAATTTAGGAGCTGCGAAATGAGTTTTCGAAGTCTCATAATGAAAGCAGTACATCTAGTGTCTGGATAGGTCTAGTATGTACATCCTCACATAAATAAGTTTCATAAACTCTGCTGTAGTCTTCGCCATCTTCACCGCAACAAAATTTTTTTTTGTAATGTGGTGGCCCACTTAAAATTTGGTCCAGTGATGCTTTTCTTATGCCCCAACGCCCATCCCATTCCGTTCTGATCAAAATATTCACGCTGTTTCCTCAAATTCTCCATTGTTTTGCCGAAAATTGAATTATTCATTTGCAGCATTCAATTGTACGTTGCAGGAGATCTCTGTCTCATACTCAGATCAATATACCACTTCAACCTGGGGGATTGCTTAAGGAGATAGCCTGAGTGATTCTACCCAGCTGCATGCTGGGACACTGCAGGAGATTACGATAACGAATAATACATCTTTGTTTATTCCCCAGTATTGTCATCAGTTTTGAGGTGGAACTTCCTCGTGGAAATGGTTGCCCTGAACACAGCGGCAAATCGGCGCTTGTATCATGCAAACGAATAGGATATGAGAGTCCTGCCTCCACCACATACACTATACTAGAATCAGCCGCCATATCCTTGATTTTTCCACCTAATCCATCGCATTCGTCTTCAGGCATCCACTGAAACTCACCACTCAGCAGTAATTGTTGCATGTTGTACCCATATAAGTTACTCACATCCAGGTGCATGATGTAGCTCGAACTAAGGGATGCATTGAACCTGTCGCCCATCCATCGGTTATTTGCCTTGGCATGTCTATGGACACATTGGCAAGGTCCCCCATGGATCCCTCGCTCAAGAAAAGAAGAAGCATATCAGCATTGATCAAAAATTCTGTGGTAAACTTCATTTTCTTGAGCGCTGCATCCCAAGAGAGCCTAGGTGCTGTGTAATAAAATGCAGGATCCAGAGAATATGTGGTCATGTACAGACTCTGGAATTTCTCGAAAACATCTGCAAGAGAGCACATCTATGTCCATGTAAACCTGTGTGTACTCTCCTAAAGTAGAGATGTTGAATTCTTGCCAGACATTCACAGCATGCTCACAGTCTGCATCCGTTATGGCATTGCCTGTAAGGTTACTGGGGAATGCAGCTATGCCAGGTAGCTTGGTTTTGCTGAGTTTTGCCATACTACCCAAATGCTCATATGGGGAAACCCTCTCCCTAATCACAAGTTGAAACTTTTCCTTGTTGGGAAATGCAGCTCGAGTGATATGCCTATCCTCCCGAAGTAGGGTTTCAACGAGTTTCTGGAGTTGTGACTGCATAAAATGTAGCATGTCGAGGAAGCGGAGCGTAATACATTTCTCAACGATCTCAGGAAGGACGCTGGCTTGATATTTCTCCATGCCAAAATCAGCCAACTGCTCAACAAAAAAGTGAACGTTATAGCCACTTAAATTATGGAAGAAAGTGGATATGTGCCTTGCTACTGATACTTGGCATTGCATATATTTTGAGCTGCACCATGGAACTTCCAAATGTCAGGTGACAGTGGTCCCTACAAGGAGTTTCTGTTTTTATATCTAATGGCTGCCCACAAATATGACAGTCAAACACAATATTGTGCAAATCTTGATTCTCTTTCGAAGTGGACATGGGAACTTTGTCACTATAAAGCTTATCAACCTCCCATGAAACTTTTCAAGCTCAGTGAGCAGCCAAACAGCAGGATTATGCCCGACATAAGATTTGTAACAGTTAAGACTTGAATCATAGGACAACACAATTTGGTATCGTGCTGCATATGGTATGTGTTTTCCTGTAAAGGTGCTATATGAGGCTGTGGGTCACCTTCACAGCGGGTTAAAGGAGTGATGGTGAGCATTTTAAAACTTTATGAATTTGTTTTACACAGTAGGCATAATAACTCATGGCAGGTCCTTGGAAGTGCAATCTACTAGATGCTTGTCTGAGGAAAAGACATAAGAAAATATGCTCTTTACCCTTAGGTTTACTCATCTGGGAGGCGAGAAGGCGGGACAGGTCTTTGATCCAAACATAATGATATTTGCCTTTCTGCTTACTTTTCTCATTGGAGAATAAGAGCACGTTTACATGCATCTGACACTCACCAGGAAATTTTGAGAAATGGAGATGGCTGACTACCATATGCCTGTCCTGCTCAATTGGCTTGCTTTTCTTCTCCAGTCCATAAACATGAATCAATATACCGGTATTCTGAGCCTCAAATTTAGGAGTTTAATGGGTGGACCCAACTTCCACCACAGAGCACGACTTTGGACGTAGTGCGTGGTTGGTCCACCTGTGAGCCTTATCCCAGATGTGACGTGTGGAGTATCCACCTCTGAGCATCGGTCTGGATATATAGTGCCCAGCAGATCCACTCTCGAACGCTAACTCGGATGTGGTATATTCTGGATCTGCATCCCAACATTGCTCCATTCATTGTGCGTGGCGGATCCACCTTCAGACCCAATCCTGGACGTGGCATATCGTGGATCCGCATCCCAGCATCACTCCGGATATAGCGTGATGCGGATCCACACTCGAACGCTAACTCGGGTCTACTGCGGGTCCTGGGAGCCATCCGTGGCACAACCACATACACAGACATACAGAAAACAGAGCAAAAACACTGCAAATGTGGAATATGTGGGCTGAGGCGACTGGACGCAATCGAGTAGTCTTAATACGCCTCCTGATCAGAAAAATATTGTATTTGCGCTAGGTGTTGGCAGCTGTACTACATTTACACGCAGTTTTAGAACACGGAACGAGAGGTTATGACATGATCGCATGGGTAGAAGTGACATAAAATAATCGATAGAATTGCGAAAAATGACGGAAAATGCTTATAAATTGAGTGAAAATACACTGAAATTTGAGGAAATTGAGGAAGCACTTGCGTGTTTTCTGGTCGGCGCAGAACAACTCTTGTACATGGGAACAAGCATGCGACAGCAAGAGGAATCCGAGAAAACGTCGACATGGAAGCGAAGGAGACCAGGGAAACAGTTACTTTTTTCCGTCGAGGGAGCATTCTACTGTATATCTATTGAGGTAACAGTGATACACGCGATTTGACTACTGTATTTGATGCATTTCAGAAAACTGAGAACCATCTGCCTCTAAACTTACATGCATCTGTATGTTGTGACTTAGAACACTGTCTACTTACGATCGATAACAGCAAACCTCTCGGTCATCAGAGAACTTACATCTCAAGTGCGATGAAACGTGACCATCCTGTATCGACACTTTCCTCTAAACGAACGAAGATTTATGCGATGTACTCCATTTCCCTGTCGCATCTCGGGCATAAAATCGAGACTTCAGTTTCATAACTAAGATGATTCTAAGTCAGCGATAGGTGTTTGTGAGACACTGCAATCCTCTTGTATACATCTTCTTGACAGATGTGCTGTTTACAGAGTTAGTGGCGTCATGACGTGTAATTTCACATGTCGGACGCCGCTGCTATGCATTTATCTGTTTCCTTCTAAGAGGTATTCTCCGTTACTAACGATCATTTTATATAGGACTGATGTAGGCGTAGTATGATTTCTGAACCGTGACCGGATGTGAACAGTGGACGCTATACATCTTTGGAAAGCTATATTGTGCACGTATAACATGGAATCGATATTTTAAGGATTTTACAGTTTGTTACCACAGTTTATCGTAGAGAAACCGGCAAGAAGGATGTATGTCACGCGCTGGAAATATATTTCTTACATTGGAATATTAACAGCGTTACATTCCACGCGACTAATGAGTCGGAAACTGGAGAAATCTAACATTATGGCCTGTTTTAAGTGCGGAACCTTGCAGCCTTAGGAGTGCGTGTGTTGATGTTCTCTGGTACCAATACCTTCCAGGTACTGATCTCAGACTCTAGAACATTGCTTTAGAATTGATAGCGTGCTTTATTTGCGCAAAAATTCTTCAAACTCCATCCATCTTCAGCACCATCATGCATAAAAACCACCCGTTTCTTGTTCTTCTTAATCATCTGCTATTACATCACAACACTTCAAATATGTTACTATACACCAATAAGGGGTGCTAACCTCCTCGACGTTGGCTCATCTGGAGAAACCTTGTGCACGTGGATGGGCGAGGGCTCGGCAATGTCCATTCATTCACGAGACGCGGAATGTAGCGGTTGTAAGTAGGCTGTTTAGGTTTTCTTATTGGTAACGCCACGTAGCGCTCTGTGTGAGAATCACTGGCTGTGCTGTGTGCAATCTTTGGCTGGTTTGCATTGTTGTCTGCCATTGTAGTGTTGGGCAGCTGGATGCGAACAGCGCATAGCGTTGCGCAGTTGGAGGTGAGCCGCCAGCAGTGGTGGATGTGGGGAGAGAAATGGCGGAGTTTGAAAATTTGTAAGACTGTATGTCATGAACTGCTATATATATTATGACTTTTGATGACTATTAAGGTAAATACATTGTTTGTTCTCTATTAAAATCTTTCATTTGCTAACTATGCCTATCAGTAGTTAGTGCCTTTCGTAGTTTGAATCTTTTATTTAGCTGGCAGTAGTGGCGCTCACTGTATTGCAGTAGTTCGAGTAACCAAGATTTTTGTGAGGTAAGTGATTTGTGGAACGTATAGGTTAATGTTAGTCAGGGCCATTCTTTTGTAGGGATTTTTGAAAGTCAGATTGCGTTGCGCTAGAAATATTGTGTGTCAGTTTAAACACAGTCATGTATAATTTTTCTAAGGGGACGTTTCACGGTCTATTTCTGGCCAGCTGCAGATTAAATGGGTAAAGGTGCTGCAGAGTGGGCTGGTCAAAGACAGTGTGACAGGGTCTTTGAAGTCTCTAATTTTATCCTAAGACTGCGAGAATGCTCTGTGTCTCCCATCCGCATAGAGACATATCGTAAATTATGCACTATGCTCGAAGTGCTAGAAATATTTAGAGCGATATGTGGTATACTTTTAGGATGTATGTGTTCGAGAATTAGCAATGAATGGACGTACTGCACACTCATCTATCTACATTGGCAATGATACTCGCAAAGTAGAGAAGGGGCAGTTTAGCTATGATACTGAAATTGGGAAGCATGCTGTCACATCATTGGTCGGTGTTGAAATTACTGTAAAATTGCTAAAATTGTGCGCACTATCAACTGTGATGCTTATTATTACAGTATATTGACGGTGTCTTTTCCATCCCATCCATCCACCGGTATGCTGTTGGTTATCGCATAATGATTGACTGACATCGCTTGTTTGAGTTGGAGAAAGAGTTTTGGTGGAGGGGCAACACCTTCTGGGGGTGATCGCATACATGACTGCAATATGAGGAATCAGTCGAAACGGAACGCAGAGCCGTCAGCTATTCCATCACTGTGACATATGAATTTAAATGTAGAGGTCGTCATTCACCTTCGGACAGCAGTTTGGAAGCCCTGCACAACGCCGCCAAACTCTTCCAGTTTCCTTATGTTGTAACTGTCTTTTATTTAAAATTATCCAGTTTGTGTGGTGTCTTATGGTAGCAGCAGTAACAACTTGACTTATACCATGTGACGCCTAGTTTCTGCGAGAGGCAATTAATCAGAATGTGTTTGTTAATGTCAGACCTCAAAGTCATGGCGGAAAAACAAAATGTATGGCAGTCTACAAAGCATGTTACAGCAGAAAACACAATGTTTCAAATAATGACACAGGGTCACAGGGAGGGTCTCTTCGACTTAAAGTATAATTTGTGGGATACAGTCATCCTCCTACTATACAGGCGGTGCAACTTTACACTGGTCCGTGCAATGGATCAATAGCTGAATGTTTAATAGGATCATCACATGTGTTCGATGCCAGCTGGCAGGTGGTATTTGTTTCCGATATATGGAAGGAGAAAGACGTGGCAAAAAATCTTATTGAGTTCTCTATCGGCTGAAGTTAGTGGAGCTTTTATAGTTCGTAATTTTTCTCTGTTGGATGGTACAGAATAACGAAGATAGCATGTTGGGGTGATATACGTGAATGGGCCCTGAGGGACACGGATCTGCTTTGGACAGCAGTAGTTGTATGTAGTTTGGGGACGCACCACAATGCTGTAGCAAAATCCTCGTCCTTCTCCCAGTGCCCATACTGTCTTTTATACAACCTCGTGTTGCAGGAGCAGTCTTCGTTTGGCGCTGACCTTACACATCGTACACTGTTGGCGGAGTTACCACATGTTCACATTTCCACAGAATGGTCAAAACATGGTCCTGTCACACTAATTCAGGTCACTCTGTTTCTACAAGGGTTGCAGAAGGTGGCAGATACAGCTCTCTCCGACTTCAGCTCACCTCCTACTTAATCTGGAACGATCACATGCGCAAAGCTGCAGTTATGGCGACAGTTGCAAGAAGCACAAGGACCATCTAAAATTCTACTGTAGCTGATAGGTTCGAAAAACGTGACTCATTTCAGGATATGAGGGAGCCAGAAAGCCAGAAATATGATTCACTAGTGGCTGTAATCATCAAAGGACTTCTCCATAGGTTCCAATGCAGGTATGTGGTTGAATGGAAAGACTTGATTCCAAATCCTAGACAGCATTTCTACCAGAGAGTGTAACACTAGAGATCTGAAAAACTAGCATACATTTCTTATGACCTCAATCAGCACACCCTCTACTGTTTGTGATCCTTCTCAATCCACATACACCTATAACCCAGTGGATACACTGCAGAACCTCTCACATGGTATCGAGACAGAATGCGTTACAATACTGGAGAAATCTCTAGCGTGGGCATGAGGGAGTTGCAAGTACCGGTTTCATACCACGTTCCTTAGCTGAATCACTTTCTAAATTCAGTGATTTTATCACGAGATTGCATCGTCAGCTACATGTAACCGCTCTGTTGGTATGATAATATACAGTCCGGCGATCACCGTCTATATTCAGTATCATGGTATTTGTCTGGAAAAACTACTTCATTTGGAGGTAATGCCATACCTCGATGTATAAAGCCGGTATAGCTTTTAACGTGGATTCTTGTGTGGACCTGTAGAACCAAGACCGATTTTGATAGTAATATGGTCGTTGCGATCGTGTTTTTAACATCTGGCGAGATGTAAGACGATTACACCTCTGTTTCTAAGACAGTGGTACCACTAGCTAGAAAAACTTATGAGACATGTCCACCCATTGCTGATTTTTCTCTCAGTATTATTTCGTATCGCCAGCAATCATTTATTGGCGAAGTATTATACTTACAAGGGGAGGCCGCCAATTGTGAAATTCAGATTGGATTCATACTGCGCATAATAAAAGCTCATGGCCAGAGGTGTAATGTGGCAAAGCACCAAGATGCACTTTTCAGCCGTTGTCGAGAAAATCGACATTTAAAAGAAACCGTTGCGGTGAAATACTCTCTACGATTAATAATTTTCTACAGCGTCGTGGCGCAGCGGTAAGCGCTCGGGTTCGTAATCCGAAGGTCGCCGGATCGAATCTCGCGCCATGAAATTCTTTTTTATTGTTAGTTTTTTTCTAATTCAAATATATATATATATATATATATATATATATATATATATATATATATATATATATAAACTGTTAATGAATTGCTTATGCATGCTGGTGAAGGCGGATCGCTCTCCAATTGTACCGCCTCCATTTTTCCGTTTGTTTAACAGGGTGTACCAAAGCTCTCACGTACGCACTGATTTTCGACGATGTTATAAGTTGCGCTAGGGACCGCATCTACCTTCTTTCGAAGTTAGCACGCAACTACGCTGTTATGCGGCGGCTCGTTTCGGCCCATTCAACATCTGTCCTTCAAGTGTAACGAGCGAGTAACGGAGTTTATATTTTATACTTGCCACAGCGAATTTGTGTTCGTGGGGTCTCTATTCTAATTCGAACGTTTGACTTACGCTATACGTATTCGTTTCGGAATATCGTTTCTACGTATTCCGTTAACTATACGTGGTTAACACTATGAAGACAATTAATAACATCTGTGAAATACAACTTTGTTTGCGGAAAACATAATGATGTTCGAAGTCGCCAGTTTTTCCGCGACAAACGACTTTCAACAACTTATTATATGGATAATTGTTGCAACTGATTGCCGGGAATTATATATATATGTGTATATATACACACACATATATATATATATATATATATATATATATATATATATATATATATATATATATATATTTGAATTACAAAAAACAAATACTACAAAAAAAAATTGCGTGGGGCGAGATTCGAGCCGGCGACCTTCGGATTACAAACCTGAGCGCTTACCGCTGCACCACGACGCTGTAGAAAATTATTAATCGTAGAGAGTATTTCACCGCAACGGTTTCTTTTAACTGTCGATTTTCTCGACAACGGCTGAGAAGTGCATCTTGGTGCTTTGCCACATTACACCTCTGGCCATGAGCTTTTATTATGCGCAGTATGAATCCAATCTGAATTTCACAATTGGCGGCCTCCCCTTGTTAGTAGTAGGGAGTGCATGATCGGTTCACCATGAGCATCAGGCTTATAAAGTATGTGTATGTGTTCCAACATGTGCAAAAGAAATGACTATGTCCAGTGGTAAGGAAGGTATGCATTTGACATGGAAAACCGTGATAGCAAAGGGAAAATTATGTCAGGTCATAAGACTGGTACAGATATTTCTATTTCCAGGGTCACAGCCATCAGCATGGTGTATTTCCGATACTTTGATCATTGTCGAATGTTCTCCAATTGAGACTGAATCGTAACATTTAATTGTAAGTATGGCGATCAAATATGTTTGTGACTGGTTTCCTACGATAATTCAATCTAGGGGTGCGTGGCGCGCCGGCGGTGGCCTGTGGGGGGAATGATTCACATTTCCGGCTAACGGTAGGAGCTGTCCAAATGGAGAGGCCTGTTGGGATGCAGGAATGTAGCTGCCTTAACTGTGTCGTCCTCTAGACGGCCAAATAGCGAACTAACACTTACTATGTGTTGGATAGCTTTGGTGATCGCGTGAAAATGTGAGAAGATCCAATATGGACGTGTGTTTGTACTGGACCATTATTCCCTCCCATGTAAATTGTTTGATTGACTGATACATCACATTTCCTGTCGCCTGTTGGTTTGTGGTACCCAGTACTAGGTTCGTCTTCTGCTGGCTGCCGGGTTGTGGGAGCATGAACGGCGCTCCCATGTTGCTCACCTTGTCGCCTGAAACTAAAGCTGGCATTACTCATGCTGATTTCAGTTATCCCACCCCCCTCCCCCATGAACCATGCATGGACCGTTGGTGGGGAGGCTTGCGTGCCTCAGCGATACAGATGGCCGTACCGTAGGTGCAACCACAACGGAGAGGTATCTGTTGAGAGGCCAAACAAACGTGTGGTTCCTGAAGAGGGGCAGCAGCCTTTTCAGTAGTTGCAGGGGCAACAGTCTGGATGATTGACTGATCTGGCCCTGTAACAATAACCAAAACGGCCTTGCTGTGCTGGTACTGCGAACGGCTGAAAGCAAGGGGAAACTACAGCCGTAATTTTTCCTGAGGGCATGCAGCTTTACTGTATGGTTAAATGATGATGGCGTACTCTTGGGTAAAATATTCCGGAGGTAAAATAGTCCCCCATTCGGATCTCCGGGCGGGGAGTACTCAAGAGGACGTTGTTATCAGGAGAAAGAAAACTGGCGTTCTACGGATCGGAGCGTGGAATGTCAGATCCCTTAATCGGGCAGGCAGGTTAGAAAATTTAAAAAGGGAAATGGATAGGTTAAAGTTAGATATAGTGGGAATTAGTGAAGTCCGGTGGCAGGAGGAACAAGACTTTTGGTCAGGTGAATACAGGGTTACAAATACAAAATCAAATAGTGGTAATGCAGGAGTAGGTTTAATAATGAATAAAAATATAGGAGTGCGGGTAAGCTACTACAAACAGCATAGTGAACGCATTTTTGTGGCCAAGATAGACACGAAGCCCATGCCTACTAGAGTAGTACAAGATTATATGCCAACTAGCTCTGCAGATGATGAAGAAGTTGATGAAATGTATGATGAGATAAAAGAAATTATTCAGATAGCGAAGGGGGACGAAAATTTAATAGCCATGCGTGACTGGAATTCGAGAGTAGGAAAAGGGAGAGAAGGAAACATAGTAGGTGAATATGGATTTGGGGTAAGAAATGAATGAGGAAGCCGCCTGGTAGAATTTTGCGCAGAGCATAACTTAATCATAGCCAACACTTGATTCAAGAATCAAAAAAGAAGGTTGTATACATGGAAGAATCCCGGAGATACTAAAAGATATCAGATACATTATATAATGGTAAGACAGAGATTTAGGAACCAGGTTTTAAATTGTAAGACATTTCCAAGGGCAGATGTGTACTCTGACCACAATCTATTGGTTATGAACTGTAGATTAAAACTGAAGAAACTGCAAAAAGGTGGGAATTTAAGGAGATGGGACCTGGATAAACTGACTAAACCAGAGGTTGTACAGAGTTTCAGGGAGAGCATAGGGGAACAATTGACAGCAATGGGGGAAAGAAGTACAGTAGAAGACGAATGGGTAGCTTTGAGGAATGAAGTAGTGAAGGCAGCAGAGGATCAAGTAGGTAAAGAGACGATGGCTAGTAGAACTCCTTGGGTAACAGAAGAAATATTGAATTTAGTTGATGAAAGGAGAAATATAAAAATGCAGTAAGTGAAGCAGGCAAAAAGAAATACAAACTTCTCAAAAATGAGATCGACAGGAAGTGCAAAATGGCTAAGCAGGGATGGCTAGAGGACAAATGTAAGGATGTAGAGGCTTATCTCACTAGGGGTAAGATAGATACCGCCTACAGGAAAATTAAAGAGACCTTTGGAGAAAAGAGAACCACTTGTGTGAATATCAAGGGCTCGGATGAAAATCCAGTTCTAACCAAAGAAGGGAAAGCAGAATGGTGGAAGGAGTAATAGAGGGTCTATACAAGGGTCATGTACTTGAGGACAATATTATGGAAATGGAAGAGAATGTAGATGATGTTGAAATGGGAGATACGATACTGCGTGAAGAGTTTGACAGAGCACTGAAAGACCTAAGTCGAAACAAGGCCCCGGGAGTAGACAACATTCCATTAGAACTACTGATGGCCTTGGGAGAGCCAGTCATGACAAAACTCTACCATCTGGTGAGCAAGATGTATGAGACAGGCGAAATACCCACAGACTTCAAGAAGAATATAATAATTCCAATCCCAAAGAAAGCAGGTGTTGACAGATGTGAAAATTACCCAACTATCAGTTTAATAAGTCACAGCTGAAAAAAAAAAACACGAATTCTTTACAGACGAATGGAAAAACTGGTAGAAGCCGACCTCGAGGAATATCAGTTTGGATTCCGTAGAAATATTGGAACACGTGAGGCGATACTGACCTTACGACTTATCTTAGAAGAAAGATTAAGGAAAGACAAACCTGCGTTTCTAGCATTTGTAGACTTAGAGAAAGTTTTGACAATGTTGACTGGAATACTCTCTTTCAAACTCTAAAGGTGGCAAGGGTAAAATACACGGAGCGAAAGGCTATTTACAATTTGTACGGAAACCAGATGGCAGTTATAAGAGTCGAGGGGCATGAAAGGGAAGCAATGGTTGGGAAGGGAGTGAGACAGGTTTGTAGCCTCTCCCCAATGTTATCCAATCTGTATATTGAGCAAGCAGTTCAGGAAACAAAAGAAAAATTCGGAGTAGGTATTAAAATCCATGGAGAAGAAATAAAAACTTTGAGGTTCGCCGATGACGTTGTAATTCTGTCAGAGACAGCAAAGGACTTGGAAGAGCAGTTGAACGGAATGGCAGTGTTTTGAAAGGAGGATATAAGATGTTCATCAACAAAAGCCAAACGAGGATAATGGAAAGTAGTCGATTTAAGTCAGGTGATGCTGAGGGAATTAGATTAGGAAATGAGACACTTAAAGTAGTATAGGAGTTTTGCTATTTGGAGAGCAAAATAACTGATGATGGTCGAAGTAGAGAAGATATAAAATGTAGACTGGCAATGACAAGGAAAGCGTTTCTGAAGAAGAGAAATTTGTTAACATCGAGTATAGATTTAAGTGGCAGGAAATCGCTTCTGAAAGTATTCGTATGGAGTGTAGCCATGTATGGAAGTGAAACACGGACGATAAATAGTTTGGACAAGAAGAGAATAGAAGGTTTCGAAATGTGGTGCTACAGAAGAATGCTGAAGATTAGATGGGTAGATCACATAACTGATGAGGAGGTATTGAATAGAACTGGGGAGAAGATAAATTTGTGGCACAACTTGACGAGAAGAAGGGACCGGTCCGTAGGACATGATCTGAGGCATCAAGGGATCACAAATTTAGCATTGGAGGGCAGCGGGGAGGGTAAAAATCGGAGATTGAGACCAAGAGATGAATACACCAAGCAGATTCAGAAGGATGTAGGTTGCAGTAGGTACTGGGAGAGGAAGAAACTTGCACAGGATAGGGCATCAAACCAGTCTCAGGACTGAAGACCACAACAACAACAACTAAGACTTTTCTGACCTTCCCAGTCGCAGAATCTGAAATGGGTATTTACTTTGCCACAAAACCTGGTAGGGTCCCGTATACCGCAGCTGAAGAGGCATTCATGAGGAATCAGTGGACAACATGCATGATGAGCGAACAGTCTGTTAGCGCTATTAGTGGAGTAAAGCAGGTTGCATACATTCAGCAGTGAACTTGACCACTTGACCGCTCCACTCAGAGTCATCGCAGCCATAGAAGGTTCATATAAGAGCTAGCAGGGTTGTCAAGCTCAAGTATTCCTATATTCCTAGTGTCCTGCACTTCATGGGGTAGGGGGGGGGGGCTGTGTGGAAACAGTGAAGCAGTGAAGCCAGTAAATACTCTTGGGAATGTACAAACATTGAACTATAATTATTGTTTGATTGTGTTATTCTTAGTTGCTTTGTGTTGATTATAAAGTTGAGATCTCTTAATGTTTGTATTACATCTCATCTACAAATTTTTAAAGGACATTATATTCGCCACTGACTATAGAGATTATTTATTTCTCAATTACAGTTTCGGCCTTTGGGTATTACTCAAGTGGTACTGCAAAGGCTAAGAAACAAAAAGAATGAAGCGAAGAGGGTAAATGTAGAATTAGTTGAATATGCCATGTATACAGTAGTACATTCCAAGAACGGCAAACATAACATGTCACATATATTTTGCTTCATCACACAATGTATACAAATCATTGTCATAACTGAGGCTTTTCTCTGTAAGAATATATGAACATTTAATGAGTGTGAAGCTCTGTACATCATGATGTACATCATGATGTAAATTACATGAACTGTTACAAATCTTAACACCCTTAACACAAATCGCAGTAAGCTTACAATGTTCGTCACTGGAATGCACTGTCTGTGTCAGAGAAAAGAAAATACGACTTGTTAAGGTATTTTCAAACAAAATGCCTCAGTTCACATGTAAACAGTGTGTGAGAACATTGATTACAATTTGTGTTAACGATGTTAACATTGGCAATAGTTTATGTAATTTACATCACTTCAAGATTTACAGAGCTTCACGCTTGTTCAGTGCTGCTCTATTCTTAAAGTGAAACGTCTCAGTTTTGACGATGACTTGTGCAGGTCACCTCAAGCATATCCCTGTTGGGCCACAACTCCTGCTTAATGACTCAACCAAACACCTGATTCTCAGCATGTTTTTTCCCTTCCTTAACGTCATCTGTGCCACTATCTACGTCCGTCCCACAGCTCCTCTCCCGTATGACTTCATCTCCCATGTTGACTGCACCTCCTCCACCTATGTGATTGTTGCAGACCTCAACATCCACAGCTGTGACCCTGCCACCCTTCAGCAGTAGCATCAATTCCTCGCCATCCTCCAAGGCGACATTGTTCCTCTCCCACAGCACACCTGTCTCGAAAGTAACTCCAATTCAGATGTCGTCCTCACTTTCCCTAACCTCATTGTTTGTATTGCCATGGACATCCTCGACCCCATTAGTAGCGACCACCTCTCAGTCCATCTCACCATCTCCTCTGCCCATCACCCCTCTTCTACACTCCCCCCCCCCCCCCAGCCCTGCTGTCCCTCCAAAGTCCATGACTACTGCTGCACTGATTGGGATACTGGGATGCCTACAGCGAATCCATTGCCTCACAGTTCGAAAGCCACCCACTTACCTTTCACCATCCCACTGACATCACCCATGCCTCGCCTTTCCTTCAGAAGACCGTCACTGACGCTGTGGTGGCCCACATTCCTACCAAGCTAATCCACCCTCACCACCCTACTCTTCCTCCACAGGCCACCCTTCTTCTCCATGAATCCTGCAGGCTCTACCAGTCCATCCCCTGCACCTGTGACCACCGGCAATTACAAAGACATATCCGAAACCTCTTAACAGCAAAGAAATGCCGGGACTGGCGCCAGACATGTACATGTCCCATTTCCTTAGGTTAGTTAGGTTTAAGTAGTTCTAAGTTCTAGGGTACTGATGACCTCATATGTTAAGTCCCATAGTGCTCAGAGCCATTTGAACTACTGCCACCTCAAGGAATCCCCTCCTCCTACCTGGCTGTCCTTGCTATCCTGTGTAACATCCTCCTCTCCACTGGATTTTACCCTGACCTGTGGAAGGATTCCCACTTCCTGCTGTCCCCTGAACCCAAAAACCACCCATGACACCTCTTCCTATCATCCCTTCTGCCTCACCCGCCTCTTCAGTAAGGTCTTTGAGTCCATCCTCTCCCACCATATTCATCACTACCTTAACCAGCACCACTCCTTCGCCTTACTCAGTGTGGCTTCTGTCCATCCTTCTCAACCAATGACCAGCTCCTTAGCCTTACCAATCTTCTTTCCCTCCCAAATAACTCCCATCACTCCACTATTTTTGTTTCCCTAGACGTCCAGAATGCCTATGGCTATGTCTGGCATCCTGGGCTCCACTTTTAACTCCAGACCTATACTCTTCCCATAAATTTCGTTTATCTCGTTGGTTCCTTCCTCTCATGTCGTCCCTACTATGTCACTATCCACAATACCAACTCCTGTACTTTCTATCCCACCGCCAGTGTGCCCCACGAATATCCTTTCCCATCTTTTCTATCTCCTGTATACTGCAGATATGCCTAAACCTCCTCCATCTGTTCACCTCCTCCAATCTTCTGATGACACTGCCTTCCTGGCCCTTTATCCTGCCTTTTAATGGTCCCAATGTACACTCCAAACCCACCTTGACCAGTTAACTGCCTGATGCAACCAGTGGTTCCTTCGAATCAACCCTTCCAAGACCGAGGCAATCATCATAGGTTATACCACCCACTCCTTCTGGCTCCACCATTTTTACATCACCATTTACGGTCACCCTATCCACCTCACTCCTACCCTGAAATACCTTGGCCTCACCCTCAACCATCACCTTGCCTGGACTCCCCAGCTCCTTAGGATCCAACACAAAGTCCACAATAGACTCTGCCTAATTCCTGTCAGGCTAGATATGGGGAATGCTCCCTTCCACCATCCTTGACACCTATAAATCCTTGATCTGTCCCATCCTTTGTTATGTCTACGTCATCTGGACTTCTGCTCCACCCAGATTCTATAAAGCTCTCCAAATCCTTGAATGCCATGCACTCCGCCTCGCCTTCCAAATGGATCATCTATGACCTCATCCCTTTCCCACATCTTCTCCTTTTCCTCAAACACATCTGCACCCTGTACATCATCCACAGACTTGAACCCCCTGATCCCCTGTTGCCTTCTATCCTCTCTACCCACAGCCCATTGCCATGCCTTTACTGTGATGCCTGTCCTCTCTCCATATCCACACCCTCCACCTCCTTTCCCAATGCAACTTCCAGCACCTTCCCCTCCCAGATGATGAGCTTCGCCCTGATATCTACTTCTCCTACCAACTGTAACCCCACCTTCCCCCTCCCCCTCCTCAGGGCTTCCTTTCCTCCTTTTCCCTTCCCCTGAGCGGTTATTTCCTCCCTCCTCTACCCCCTACCTTTCCAGTGCACCTCTTCTGCATCCCTGCGCTCCCTCCTGACTTGCCTTCCCTCTCTGTTTCCCACCCTGTCCATCTCCTGCCCCTTGATGTGCCCCTCTACCCACTTGTTCTCCTTCCACCCCCTCCAGCCTCCCTCGCCCTCTGCCCCCTCCTGTCCACTCTTTCCCTCCTCTCAGGCCTCCTTTCCCTCGGCAGATCCCTTCTGGCAGTTTTTACTCTTCGTCGTGTGTGCTCCGTCTCGAGCAGTGGTTTTTAAGTGTCGTAATTCTGGTGTATTTTAGTACTGGGCCAACCATAATTTGTGTGTTGGACTTCAGTGTTTTTTCGTGCTATGCAAATCGCCAACTGTGTTTTTGAACTTTATGTGGACTTTTTTTTAACTGTCCCACATGAACGCCTCCATGAACGTGTATATTGTAACCCGTTTTCATCTTTTTATTAAACGTATCACTCGACTGAAGAGCGGTGGATTGTGCTGCTGCCAGCCCTCCCCTGCTAATTTGGGGTAGGGGAATGAAATCACAATAAAGGGGGAAAATCGATGACTTATGTACGTGTCGGAGGTACTTCAAGTCTGACATGTGCTGAAGCAAAATGTAAAGGATATGTTGTTTTCACCGTTCTTGGAATGTACTACTGTATACCTTGCACGTTCATACAATTCTGTATATACCCTCTGTGCTTTATTTTTTGTATTTGTTAGCTTCTGCAGTACCAAATGACAATGACGTTAACGCCGAAACTGCAATAGCGAAATAATCTCGTTAGTCAACAGCGAATATGACGTCGTTTAAAAAATTCTGCATGACTGTGAAGCCCAATCATGAGAAGTTTATAACGGAAACAAATGTTTTTATTGAAATTTTCTTGATCACAGAAATTAATAACAACGTTGATAGATTTTAACTGCTGAACAGCCATTATCAGAACTATAGAACAGAAAAATTACAAATACAATCACGTTTCACGTCTTATCACTTGCCTCCTACAATTTCTTTTACATTTTTATATTTTAAGTTCTGTTTTTATTTGTATCTGATCATGATTTTTACCATAATAACCCCTTCCTACATGATTTTTACTTGCCATACATTTCTTCTGTTAAAGACAAAATCGTTTGGATTTTAGTTTATGAGTTGTAGGTGACTAGATAATGAGTTCTACTGTCATTTTATTTTCACATCTCTGTTTTATACCTATCTGGTTGTCTTATATAAGGCGAACATGATTCTGCGGACTCTAAGTTAGTTTATTTCGCTGTTGCAACCTCGACGCAGACGTACAGACTGCAGTTCGCAATGTTGTGATAATTACTGTGACAATTACTCTGTTACAAGCTTAGCGGTTATGGCCTCGTCAATATTAATGCATTTTTTTTATTTTTCATATTTTACAGAACTATTTGCATTGTGTCTTTTCTGTTCTTCAGTTTTGATGAGAGATGTTTAGCAGCTTAAATCATCGACCTTATTATTAATTTCTGGGATGAAGACAATTTCAATAAAAGCGATTGTAAATAGATAGAGAGCTCAACACACTGTGTCTAGTTTCAAGAGAACGCAGAAACAAGCTAGTGTGGATATAGTAAACTGATCATATCATTAGTTCCCATAAAAGGATTCTCTTCTCATCCAAAGACCCAGACCAAAATTAGATTCTTTTAGAACAGTCCAATTTTTAAACAATTAATTCTTTCTGCTATTTGGTTTAAGAAACTGGCCACGATAGGACAAAGACATAAAAACAAAGGTTACCGGATTGTAGAGTGCATGAGACGCCCGTCTTGATAGGCAAAAGAATAACACCAGAGGAGGCGCAAGAAAGTACTCATCCATTATCTCGTATTAAGCTTATCCATTAGGGATGTTCAACAAACCGTGACTGTTAATTCTATGTAAATACATGAAACTGAAACCAGACGCTTTTTTGAAATAGTTATTTATTTATTACACAAACCGGTTTTCGAACCTTTTCACACTCATCTTCTAATAGTGTACTGGAAGTTACATAGCTATTTCAGGCATAATTCTGGGTACCGGCTCTATGACAAGAAGATGGACTACGCTTTAATGCATCGCCATGAACACTGTTTATCTGCCGATTTGGATCCAAAATTTAGTTTTTTACTTACTGCGACAGTAAGTACAAAACCAGATTATGGTTCCAAAACGGCAGATGCACAATACTCAAGGAGATGCATTGAAGCGTGTTCCATCTTCTTGTCACATAACCAGGGCCCAGTATTACTGTATGCTTGTATAGTTAAAACCGTGTTCCATCTTCTTGTCACATAACCAGGGCCCAGTATTACTGTATGCTTGTATAGTTATGTAACTTGGTTGCAGTTTTATGTATTTACATTATCTCGTATGGTTTTGAAAGCTGGGCGTGGAAAAAAAAGAATGTTATGTGAGGGCAGAGTGAAGAAATAAATTTCGAAGAGAAATACGGAACCAAGATAATTGGTCTCCTCCAAGCGTCAAAGCGACCTTCGTGGACGTGGCAGCAATTGGAAAATGTAGCAATTCAACGTCTAATAAAAAAAGTATCAAACGGCTATACTCAAGAAATATGATCAGTGGGCAGCACACTACTTCCAAAATCAGCTTTAAAATACGACGCAAATGGAAGAAGTGAAACTTTTAAGAAAATATTGATTTTTGTGAAAATGTAGTATGATTAAAGCCTACCAATGAAATAAGAAACTGGAAGAATCAATAGAGGTGGCAGATTCGCCGTTTCGTACTAGTTATTTCCAACCATTGGGCAATCAAAACACGCCAACTGTATACATCGCTGTAAACCAGCTTCCCCTATCCTCTGAACACAAAATCGACCGCATGGTTTCGCTAAATTTACTTTACTGTAATGTACATTTGTATTTCATATCGCCCGGGGAGGGGGGTGGGTTGTCTCTTGTGCACGTCGACACCAAGGAATTTAGACCACAAACATGTCTCCCAAATACAGGAAAGTTTCCACTTGATTGTGTTATCTCAGCACCGCGCTACCGCTTCCTGGTTTTAAACAGCAGACGTCTGCAAGGCAGATCAAACGGTGGGCAGAATTCTGTATTTATGTTCCCAACAAGCAACTCTTCGAATGTAGCTCATGACTTTTCTTTGTTACAAGACTTCTCAAATCAATTTATCGACATGTTTTTATAGGCTGACATTAAATTTATATATAAATCTAAGAGCTTCTTTGAAATACATTATTCCGTATGTAAATTACAAGCATCGAGTACATGCTGGACAAAAAATGGAGACATCTCCGTTTCATAATGGTACCAACTGGTATGGTTGCGGAGAGATTTGCAATTTAATCCAGGAAACTGGTGCAAAGACATCCACCGCCAGATCTCTAACTGGTTACCTCCAAGTTGAATGTGCATTAGCAACCTCAGCATGGTAGCCGGTGAGTGACTTGCATTAACAGCTCAAGCAGGATGTTCCGAATATTTGTGCAACAATGGGGTAGGTGAAAAAAGTGGAAATATGATAAGCAAAAATTCGTGTTAAGAATTTTGCAATATATGGTTGCCGGGTATCACCATTATTCTATGATTTGTGTGTACAAAATTCGACGAAAGAAGAGAAAAAAATAACACAGGGATAAAAAAACAAGAAGGTACGTATATCAGTGTTAAGGTCTGCGGAGGATTAGATTTTCTGGTCTTTTAGTAAGAAAGACCTACAACTGTTAAATGGAATGGACGTTTCATTTGGCACAGAGTTTTGATGAAAGAGAGACAAAAAAGACACAACGAACGAAAGCCAATAGAGAAAATAATGACGACTTACTAAACATTGAAATTTAGGAAGGTAAAGCGAA
Source organism: Schistocerca piceifrons (assembly GCF_021461385.2). Taxonomy (NCBI): domain Eukaryota; kingdom Metazoa; phylum Arthropoda; class Insecta; order Orthoptera; family Acrididae; genus Schistocerca; species Schistocerca piceifrons. The sequence continues at coordinate 71,375,860 of NC_060139.1, forward strand.
AGAACAGTACCTTGGAAACGAGATTACACTACGTTACCAAGGCAAGGGCAAACATCGGATGCAGACTGGTCCTGGCGAAAAAAGCTTCTTATAATGTCAGGCAGCAGTAGCCAGCCGAGACACAAGCAGCAACAGGGTTGTAACCATATTGTGACTTTTACGAGTTCCTAACCAGGAGCGAATTTTATCATATCATCTGTGTGCTTTAATAGTTTAGTCTCTTGAGTTTCTGCGTGTTAATTTAATATCTAATACCCACAGTTCTCGCGTTTTCGTTTGCGTCGGAAAGTAACCCGATTTTGTGACATATTATAAGTTCCTAATCAGGGGCGAATTATTTAGTTTCACCTGAGTGCTTCGGTAGTTAGGATTTTGAATCTCTCCGTGTTAATCTAATTTATTAGACACAGTTCTTGCGTTTTCGTCAGGGTCTACAGCAGAACTGCGCAGCACGTGCCGATAGTCCGTTTATCTGCATAGTTAAGTTTTCCACGGTCTTTAGAATGGACAGGGACTGCGATTGATTTGTGCGGATGCGAGCCGAGTTGGCAACACTTCGCTTCAGCTTCAGACGGTGATGGCTTCGGTTACACAGCTTGGGGCTGCAGTGGATGGGCACCACTGTTGTGGGACGGCCGTCGGGATCTAATGCACGTTCAGGACGTCCAAGTCCTCTGATCGGTCCTCACTGGTGGCCAGCCAGTTACTGCTGGCACTGAGGTTGACCCCTCACCTGTGGTCGAGTGGGAGGTCTCCCCAGGTCGTTGCAGGCGGCGAAAGACCCGGGCGGCCGCACTTAAAAGCCTCCCCGGTTTGTCTGACAAACAGGTTCCAGGTGCTGTCTGTGGCTGACACTGTCGCTGAGCTAGATGCTGTCGCCTGCCCTGTTTCAGAGGAAACCACTCAGCCTGCAAGATCCGGGCAGTCGCAGAGGGTGGGGATTATTGATAGTAGGGAGCTCCAACGTTAGGCGCGTTATGGGGCCCCTTAGGGACTTGGCTGACAAGAAGGGTAAGAAAACCAATGTGCACTCCGTGTACATACCGGATGGAATCATTCCAGATGTGGAAAGGGTCCTCCTGGATGCCATGAAGAGCACAGGGTGCAGCCAACTGCAGGTGGTTGTTCACGTCAGTACCAATGAAGTATGTCACTTTGGATCAAAAGAGATTCTCTCTGGTTTCGAGCAGCTAACAGAAATGTTAAAGGCTGCCTGTCTTGCTTGCAAGATGAGAGCAGAACTGACCATTTGCAGCATAGTCGACGGGACCGATTGTGGACCTCTGGTTCAGAGCCGAGTAGAGGGTTTGAATCAGAGGCTCAGACGGTTCTGCGACCGTGTAGGCTGCAGATTCCTCGACTTGCGCCAAAGGACGGTTGGGTTTCGGGTTCCACTGAATAGGTCAGGTGTCCACTATACGCAGGAGGCGGCTACACGGTTAGCAGGGGCTGGGTTTTTTAGGTTAGAGGGACTCGGCAAAAAACAAGATGGGCTAAAGTCACAAATGGTGCAGTTCGAACACAGGAAGAACGTAGATACAGGAACCATCGGTATGACAGTTCTAAATTCTCGCAGCTGTGTTGGGAAACTACCAGAGCTCCAAGCGCTAATGGAAAGCACTGATGCTCAAATCGTTATAGGCACTGAAAGCTGGCTAAAGCCGGAGATAAGCTCAGCCGAAATTTTTGCGGAGGACCTAACGGTGTTCCGAAAGTATAGGCTAAACACTGTTGGCGGTAGCGTGTTTGTTGCTTGTTAGAAGTAGTTTATCTTCTCGCGAAAATGAAGTAGATATTTCGAGTTAGTATGGGTAGAGGTTGGCAACCGGAATAAAATAATAATTGGATCCTTTTACCGACTTCCCAATTCGGATGATACAGTTGCTGAAAGGTTCAAAGAAAACTTGAGTTTGATTTCAAACACGTACCCGACTCACATGACTATAGTCGGTGGTGACTTTAATTTACAATCGATGTCTTGGCGAAAATACATGTTTAATTACGGAGGTACGCACAATACATGATCCGAAATTGTGCTAAACGCATTCTCTGAAAATTATTTCGAGCAGTTAGATCATGAGCCCACCCGAATAGTAAACGGTTGTAAAAACACACTTGACCTCTTAGCAATACACAATCCTGAGTTAATGACGAGGATCAAAACCGATACAGGTATTAGTGAACACAGGGTTGTCGTAGAGAGATTAAATATTATAACCACCAAATCATTCAAAAATAAACCAAAAATGTACCTATTCAAAAAATCAGATAAAAATTCACTTGACGCCTTCCTGAGAAACAATCTCCACTCCTTCCAAGTTAATAATGTAAGTGTAGACCAGATGTGTCTTGAATTCAAAGAAATATTATCGGCAGCAATTGAGAGATTTATACCAAATAAATTAACAAACGACGGAGCTGATCCTCCTTGGTACACAAAACGGATCAGAACACTGTTGCAGGAACAACGAAACAAACATGCCAAATTTAAACAGACGCAAAATCCCAAGATTGGCGATCTTTTTCAGAAGCTCGAAATTTAGCGCGGACTTCAATGCGAGATGCTTATAACAGTTTCCACAACGAAACTTTGTCTCGAAACCTGGCAGATAATCCAAAGAGATTCTGGTCGTATATGAACTACTGTATATTAGCGGCAAGAAACAATCAATGCCTTCTCTGCGTGAGAGCAATAGAGATACTATCGAAGACAGTGCTGCCAAAGCAGAGTTACTAAACACAGTTTTCCGAAATGACTTCACAAAATAAGACGAAGTAAATATTCCAGAATTCGAATCAAGAACAGCGGTCAACATGAGTAACGTAGAAGTAAATATCCTCGGAGTAGTGAAGCAACTTAAATCACTTAATAAAAGCAAGTCTTCTGGTCCAGACTGTAGACCAGTTAGGTTCCTTTCAAAGTATGCTGATGCATTAGATCCATACTTAACAATTATATACAACCGTTCGCTCGACGAAATATCCGTATCCAAAGACTGGAAAGTTCCACAGGTCACACCAAAATTCAAGAAAGGTAGTAGGAGCAATCCACTTAATTACAGGCCCATATCATTAACGTCGATATGCAGCAGGATTTTCAAACATATATTGTGTTCGAACATTATAAATTACTTCGAAAAAAACGGTCTAGTGACACGCAGTCAACATGGGTTTAAAAAACATCGTTCTTGTGAAGCGAAGCGCAACTAGCTCTTTATTCGCATGAAGTTCTGAGTGCTACTGACAAGAGATTTTAGATCGATTCCGTATTTCTGGATTTCTGGTAGGCTTTTGACACTGTACCACACAAGCGGCTTGTAGTGAAATTGCGTGATTATGGAATATCGTTTCAGTTATGTGACTGGATTTGCGATTTCCTGTCAGAGAGGTCACAGTTCGTAGTAATTGACGGGAAGTGATCGAGTAAAACAGAAGTGATTTTTGCCGTTCCCCAAGATAGTGTTATAGGTCCTTTGCTGTTCCTTATCTATCTAAACGATTTGGGAGACAATCTGAGCAGCCGTCTTAAGTTGTTTGCAGATGACGCTGTCATTTACCGACTAATAAAGTCATCAGAAGATCAAAACAAATTGCAAAAAAATTTAGAAAAGCTATCTGAATGTTGCGGAAATTTGCAGTTGATCCTAAATAACGAAAAGTGTGAGGTCATTCACATGAGTGCTAAAAGGAATTCGTTAAACTTCGGTTACACGATAAATCAATTAAATCTCAAGGCCGTAAATTCAGCTAAATACCCAGGAATTACAATTACGAACAACTTAAATTGGAAGGAACACATAGAAAACGTTGTGGAGAAGGCTAACCGAAGACTACGTTTTATTGGGAGGACACTTATAAAATGTAACAGACCTACTAAGGAGACTGCCTACACTACCCTTGCCCGTCCTCTTTTAGAGTACCGCTGCGCGGTGTGGGATCCTTACCAGATAGTACTAACGAAGTACGTCGAAAAAGTTCAGAGAAGGGAAGCACGTTTCGTATTATCGCGAAATATGGGAGAGAGTGTCACTGAAATGATACATGATTTGGACTGGACATCATTAAAAGAAAGAAGTTGTTCGTTCCGGCGGAATCCTCTCACGAAATTCCAATCACCAACTTCCTCTCCCGAATGCGAAAATATTTTGTTGACTCCGACCTACATAGGGAGAAACGATCACCTCGATAAAATAAGGGAAGTCAGAGCTCGTACGGAAAGATATAGGTGTTCATTCTTTCCGCGCTCTATACGAGATTGGAATAATAGAGAATTGTGAAGGTGGTTCGATGAACCCTCTCCCAGGCACTTAAATGAGATTTGTAGAGTATCCACGTAGATGTAGATAATGAATTGCTGGTATCAAGTGTTCACAAGAACCTGTGGAAGCTGCTTTTGAAACTGTAGAGTTGGTTCACGATATTGGATGGAAGAGGAAAAAGAACTTTGGAAAAATCAGAATAGAACATACTGGGAGTATCTGAAATGTGTTGCTGTAGATGGATGTGAGTATAAGTGCAGGGAATATTGCCAAGTGACGAAGTACTAAAAATAATAGACGAAAAAGGAAGTCTTTGGATAACCCTTGGCAGAGAAGAGACAAGTCAATCGGGAACATATCAAAAGATTAAGTAGTACACTGCCTGACAAAACAGTGAAGCATCGTGAAGGAGACGAGGAAATGAAATGAGCCATCAATGTATGAGAGGGCATTTGATGTTATATCAGTGGCTATGATACCGAATCAGATTTACAAACAACTTGGCATTATGAGCCCAACTGTCATTATGACGTTTCACTCCCTCTGGCTTGGACGCATGCATTGATTCGGTTGGGAAGGGTGTCGTAAAGCCGTCGTACTCCTATCCTCTCCTGAGCCACTCTGGCCCATAACTGTTGTAAATAGTCCTTGATATCATGGATATTGGTACTGGGACGGACTTCTCCGAGCTGGTTCCACACGTTCTATCGAGGTCGGATCTAGCTGGCCATGGCAGTGCCTCAACTTCACGCATACAGTTGGAGGTGACATATACAATGTGTGGGCGAGCATTGTGCTGCTACGAAATGTCACCGCGATACTGTTGCCTGTTCGGAAACAAATTAGTACATCGGACGTAATTAAAGTCGTACCCGATGCTCTTGCAAGTGATCCTACTTCCTCATGTGTCGCCTCCCATGCAACAGTATCGTGTTGCAACTTTACAACTGGAACCTTGCCGAGAGTATGCTTACCCTCACGTTGCCATGAGGTCCAACAATGCACCTCTGTTGCATCCGAATGCCCCACAAATCTGGATATTGCACGATTCGACGAGCTGGTCAAGTGGAGAGCCACAATGAGGCCCCTCTTAAACTCTGTCAGGTGTTGTAGAGGACTTAGGAATACTTGGAGTCATACCCGATGGTTCTACACATCATGAGGCCAAAACTAACACCGCTGTGCCACTGTAAAACAGTGGAAGACTGTGGCCTCTCACCAGGTCGCACCAAAGTCGCCGACGATTGTCACCGAGGGTAATGCAGAACCAGAATTCACCGCCGAACACAATGTGACGCTAGTTGTTACTATTCCAGTCTTCTCGTTCTCGGAACGACTATAAAATCAACCGTTTGTGTCGTGATGTTGTAAGTAGGCTGTTTATGTTTTCTTATTGGCAACGTTACGTAGCGCTCTGTATGAAAATCACTGGCTGTGCTGTGTGCAGTCTGTGGCTAGTTTGCATTGTTGTCTGCCATTGTAGTGTTGGGCAGCGGCAGCTGGATGTGAACAGCGCGTAGCGTTGCGCAGTTGGAGGTGAGCCGCCAGCAGTGGTGGATGTGGGGAGAGAGATGGCGGAGTTTTGAAATTTGTCATGAACTGCTATATTTATATATGATGATATCAAGGTAAATACATTGTTTGTTCTCTATTAAAATCTTTCATTTGCTAACTATCCCTATCAGTAGTTAGTGCCTTCCATAGTTTGAATCTTTTATTTAGCTGGCAGTAGTGGCGCTCGCTATATTGCAGTAGTTCGAGTAACGAAGATTTTTGTGAGGTAAGTGATTTGTGAAACGTATAGTTTAATTTAGTCAGGGCCATTCTCTTGTAGGGATTACTGAAAGTCAGATTGCGTTGCACTAAAAAAAAAATATTGTGTGTCAGTTTAGTGTTAATCAGAATAGGTAAAGAGCGAAATGTCTGAGTGCGTTCAGTTCTGCTCAGCTGTTTGAAAATCAAATAATGTAAGAGGTTTACCAGCACAGCTATTCAATAATTTTTCTAAGGGCACGTTTCTATGTTAATGGCAGCCTATGCATGAGACAGTAACTCCTAGTCCGGTTGCTGCTATAATCCGTTCATCATAAGAATAAACCTGATGTAAACATTGCACTATGTATTCTTCCGCGTTTGATGGAACCTCATTGGGTTTCCGTTTCATCTACATCTACATACATACTCCGCAATCCACCATACGGTGCGTGGCGGAGGGTATCTCGTACCACAACTAGCATCTTCTCTCCCTGTTCCACTCTCAAACAGAACGGGGGGAAAATGACTGCCTATATGCCTCTGTACGAGCCCTAATCTCTCTTATCTTATCTTTGTGGTCTTTCCGCGAAATATAAGTTGGCGGCAGTAAAATTGTACTGCAGTCAGCCTCAAATGCTGGTTCTCTAAATTTCCTCAGCAGCGATTCCCGAAAGGAACCCCACCTTTCCTCTAGAGACTCCCACCCGAGTTCCTGAAGCATTTCCGTAACACTCGCGTGATGATCAAACCTACCAGTAACAACTCTAGCAGCCCGCCTCTTAATTGCTTCTACGTCCTCCCTCAATCCGACCTGATAGGGATCCCAAATGCTCGAGCAGTACTCAAGAATAGGTCGTATTAGTGTTCTATAAGCGGTCTCCTTTACAGATGAACCACATCTTCCCAAAGTTCTACCAATGGACCGAAGACGACTATCCGCCTTCCCCACAACTGCCATTACATGCTTGTCCCACTTCATATCGCTCTGCAATGTTACGCCCAAATATTTAATCTACGTGACTGTGTCAAGCGCTACACTACTAATGGAATATTCGAACATCACGGGATTCTTTTTCCTATTCGTCTGCATTAATTTACATTTATCTATATTTAGAGTTAGCTGCCATTCTTTACACCAATCACAAATCCTGTCCAATGGGACTGCAGCCAAGCAGTCTGGAGTACTGTCAAGTTCTATAATAAGAGCACGTTTTGTACTGTGCGTTACGCGCACATAGACCTAGCGATAATACGGGACAGCAGCTTTACCGGCGGAATTAACTTGGAGAGCACTGGTCGGTCAGCTGGTACAGCTAGCCTGCAGTGACGTGGCCAGCTGCAGTTCACACTACAAAGAGACGAGCAGAGAAGCAATACGGCTTCGAATGCCGTTTAAATTTCACGCAGAATGAAATAATACGCTGCAAATCTCCCACAATACGCTCCTTGGACGACTAGACGAAACCGTCAACACGTTATCGTTTTTAGCTAACGTACTATTTTAATTAAAAACAAGAATAATGAAAATTCCTGACTTAACCACAGGGTAATTTTTCGGCATAGGCTGTTTGTAACGTAAGAGAGTATCGAAGGATTTCACCCATAGTTAAATATTGAAGCCACTGAGGGTATTACTTACAAGCAGTCGTCTGGTAATCTCTTAACTTCTTCCTTATCCAAATGCGAGAAATACATTTCAGTTCTGGAAGTGTCACCTGCTACATTGATGACGAGCCTATCAATAACAGAATGCACAAAGCCAACCAGGCGCAGCATCTTCTCTACTTCATTATGACGAGCCCTTCTATATCACGCCAGTGAGGTGTGAAAAAGCTGCGTGCGGTACTTCCAGTACGTCTGGCAGCTTAACAGTCTTGTTACTTCTCGGGCCAAATCCCGCAGCTTGGCTCCAGATCAGTTCTGTTGGGTTCATATTGTAATGGTACAGTAGCAAATGTAAAAATGCAGAATTTGTATGATGTGCTCGATGGTGTGAAAATGATTGTTTTTCACGTTTCTACGGTACTTATCTACCTCTGTGGTATAAAACGATGGACATAGTCCAAATAAAGTGCATTTGGTTTTTCATTTTTGCCTTAAAATTAAATTGCTATGTTTTCTTAATTTAAACAACTTTTCTGAACAGTCTTTCATAAAACATCGATAATTAAGAATTTGTATTTCAAATGAAAACAGGAATTTCGCGTCCAATATGTAATTAGAAACAAGACGACATGCATTATTCATAAAAAATGATGATGAGTTTTATAATTACGAGATGAAGGTATTTGAAATTGAACGAGGAAAAAAAAAGGCTACTGGGGAGATTTGAACCAACGCACGAATAACCGTACATCCAATTGCGCTACCGACTGCACTAAATGTCCAGTGTTCGTTTATCAACTGCATTATATACAATGCTGGGAAAACTTTAGCCAATTATCTCCTTATATTTATGAAAAACATTAAGAACAGCCTATTTCTCGGCACTTTTTAACCGTGTTCCATGCGCGTGTTTCACTACGGAACAGAAAGCAGCCTCAGCCATTTTCATACTACGCATTAACAGCGCGACAATAAGAGCACAACGCTGCAGAGGTTGTGACTGTACACGATTTTTGAAACACAAACTACGTAACTAAAGCGTGATTAAGAAAAACCTTGATGGCTGTTAATACATTTGAATATCTTTAAGTTTCATTTAACGTAACTTAGTAATAATATATCTAATACATAAGTAGGATCTACTTCCAAGAGCGTAACACCAGTGTACGTGTGATACGCTTTTGACCAATCATCGCGTTTGAGTTTGTTTACATCAGGTTTATTCTTATGCTGAACGGATTATAGTCTCCAACTAATGTTGCAGGATGACACAGATCGTTGCAGGTGTAAGGTTTTCATATGTTTTCTGCCACTGTAAATAATTAACCTTTACTGTACTGGTTCAAACGTGCATGAGCGCGCTGCACGACTAGTGGATAAGATCCTTAACTCTGTGTTTTAGGCAATCTGTCTGTGCGCTTGGTCGCCTATCTGTTGTGCAGGGCTGGGCTTCCTTATTAGGGGCATAGTAACGCTCAGTTGTCAGAGGAGAAGATGTGATATTAGTGAATCTGGGAAAAATTATCTGGAGCAATTTACTCTAGACATTACAACTTGTTTATAAAGCTAATTAATTGGTTGTATCGATGAAGAAGAGTTCGAGGAAACCCATGCACGTGCAAGAATGAAATGTTTGTTTGTTAGAACTATCAATTGAACGAAATCTTTGTCCCTTAGATAATCTATAATATAGATTTTTTGTGATTCTCTGATCTCTTTGTTTTCATTATGCCAAAAATTACGCATTTGGTTGAAATGTCTGGAATTTTTGTGATGAGAGAATTTCGTAATTCTTAGAATCTTCTTATGTCGTACAGTCTCATTTTGACAATAATCAGAATTTAATTTTTCAAGAACGCTTTTATTTAAAGTAAAACCCTCCTCCATCATTGTCTAAAATATTTTGTCGTGTGTGCATTGCTCCTTACGCCACAGTCACGGATTATTGCTGACAAGCAAATACAAATTTAGAGGACATTATTTTTTCTGTAGCTGCTGCATTTGCTGATTTCAATTTGCTCTCGAGAACATCGGTACACCAGGCACAAAACAGTATGCTGATCGTGAGGTAAATTACTTTTCTTTCAGGGCAGATCTCACTTTACATTCTTGTGAGCAAACAGTAGTAGTCAGAATTTCCAGGTGGTGTAATAAGTAAGCAGATTAATTTACATTGAACAATGTCGGTTTTCTTAAACAGTTATTTTCTACCATGTTGAGCAATATTTTTTATTTTGTGGATATTTCAAGTCAGACATTGCACTCCTTGTTACGCAACTTCCATAACGTACTTCAGTACTGAGATTCAGTTAAGTAGTTTTCACTGAGTACCCAGCTGGTTTCTTTTGGAAATTAATAAGATTCAGTTTCATTATTTCAAATTCAGCATTTCAGCATTCAAATCCCCACGTTATGACATTGTGTTTGCTATCATTTACCAAACTTGGTTTACTAGGCACTATGTCCTAACAGAACAAATAGTCCTGCCACGGGAAAAGCCACGTATAACACTATACACTGCACCGTTTGTGTACTGATACTATATTTATAACCAGTTATGGTATTTAGATGCAATATAATGTTACCCTCTGCGAGGATTTTTTCAGAACTGACCGTGAAATGCCTAAAGGGTTTTTGTTATGTCGGTTACCGTTATTACGGTTTTCGTTATCATTCCTGTTCCCATTCCAGTTATTTTGTCTGTTACGATTACTAATGTATCCTGCATGGGAATAGTTTCCGTTCTTTCTCTTGTTATTAGATGAGTTCGGTCCATAGTTCTGAGGAACCGCATTCGCGCTCGACGGCTGATTAGCCGGTACTACATAGTCATCAGTTTGCGCGCCGCGAAATCGGGTGGCTGTAACGTCGCGACTGCGTCGCGTAGGCTCTCTGACTATTGTTATGTCATGCGAGGATAGACGTGAAGTATTCTGTATCTGTCCCTGGAATTTGTACAAGTTTTTGAAGTGTTGATACGATATCTAAAGAAAACCTTACAAGAGGAGAAAGTTTTTGAAAAAAGAATTTTGAGTATTGCACGTAAAGATAAATTACATAGAAAGCCTATACACGGAGTCCATTACTTGTTCTCCGATGGCAGGGGCAGATATGAAGGGGTTACGATGTGCTTGGTGCACAATATGGCGATCCTCTCACCTGGTGGTCAGACGTGGCCAACTGGAACCACGACAGCGAGTGTGCTTACCCTCCCGTTCCCATGTAGTCTGGATATTGCACGACACGACCGGCTGGGCAAATGGAGAACCGCAACGAGGCCCCTTTTAAACTCTGTCGGAACCCTGTCTCACAAAAGTAGGCAGAATCTCCCTGTCCTCTATAGTGATGACTGAACGTCACTATTCACGCCTCTTATATACCCCTCCAGACCTGGTAACAATAATAAACACGAACAACACAAATCCACTGAGGTGACAGTTCTACGAGTCAGAGAATCACAACTCTAATCATTTACATACCCGTCGATGGTGTGTACGTGTATCAAGTTACACTGACATCTGGCCATGTCTTCTGGCTACTTCACTTTTTTTTGTCAGACTGTGTAGTTAACTTGGCGCTTCTATCGTTAAAAGGTTTTGCTTTTCACATTTAACCAAATATAACATTGATGATGATAATTTATGGCAATGTTTGCCGACAAGATAAAGAATGCAACCTTTTAACACTAGATTGCGTACTCACGGCAGTTCTCCTTGGCCGTTTTTTGGTACGACTTGGAAAGAGAGAAAAATTAATGAATGATCGCCGATGCGTCGGTTCTCGATTGTGTTCAGGAGACGTACAGATTGATTGCGCGAAAATAGTTTCTCAAATGACCTCTTAACCCGGATTGCTTTCACGCAATCAGACTCTTCAATGAAATTACCTAAGGGACCTATTTGAATAATTAAAAAAAATTGGAAATGAATGCAAAACAGTGAAATTTTGTAACAAATTGTCAGATCAGAAATTGAACACATTAATGGTCTCCCAAATACAATCTAGACACCGCGATAAAGAGCGAACCTGTAACAAAGTTAATTTAAACAGAAACATTATTTGTGGTTAATTTAAAGAAAAGAATAAGCATAGATTTTCTGTACAGTGAAGCATCAATATATTCTCAAAGAACAAAGGCGTTAAACTATAAACATTAACAAATTTACAATGAATACAAAACTTACATTTTTATGTTTTTCTCATACATGGAACAGTCCAACAATCGCTGCTTTTGTATGTGTGATATTTTGTAAAAATTAAATGTCCTGGCGTGCACGTAAGTATTTTTTTTTATCGTCACAAGGTTTACAAAAGCGTTTTTTTTCTTGGTGATAATGTGGTTTTCCACACTAAATGAAATATAACTTGCAGCGGTGCTACACAACACGTCTTAACAAGTCGGCGACCAAACATCAAAGGTAATGCAGTACATGTTAACATATCGGCGACCAGAAGTAAAGGTAATGCAGTACATGTTAACATATCGGCGACCAGAAGTACAACTAACTATAAAGACTATAGAATTTTCCTAACAAATGATAAATTGTTCTTTCTTCTGTTTCGCAGCTCCTTGCTATCAAGCGCTGCGGCAATGATTTTAAATATCTGCGCCCAGCGAGTCATAGTGTTTAAGAGTACCTTTTAAACGCTGGCCGCGCGTCTTGGTATAGGCGCACGTTATAAACAGATTTCGTTTCTTTACTCTTGCGTTGTCATGCTTAGTATCATTACAATCTACAGCTCGATGGCTGTCCTTTTCTCATATGCAAAATGTCTGAAATCCAATAATAACACATTGCTTCCCGCGTGAGGAGCGATGACTCCGTCAGGATCATCGCGACTCACGCGTAGTCGTGATATTATTGCTTTCGTGAAACAAGTTAATATTACTTGCAAAAATTATTTACAATAGATTTTACACACTACATCAGGCAAAGTGGTTAACATACAGAGTATCAGGTAAGTATATTCGTAGGACTGAAATTGATAGTAATTTGTCCATAGGGTAACTACATGACAATTGAACTGTGCTCTTTCTAATGTATTGTACAAGGATAACAAATGTTCATTTCTCGGTAAAAGATAACGAAATTAAGATAAAGATACACATACATAGATACATTATAAATGGCATAATAAATATTAAAAAATAACAAAGAAATAAATTACTTGACTTCGCAGGAAGTCTGGGTGCTGTGTGCACTCGTGGAAAAAATATGTTACAAAAAATTGACATTCTTGTTTTACAATGACATATTACAGGAATATTTTTGTCGTTGTTTCGTCGAAGATTTCTTGCAGTAAATACGTAGCACTTTACTTATTTGTGGCTTTCATGACCTGCAAAAAAAAATTTTTTTTCACTACACTTGGGTAGGTATGAGTTGCACTGGAAGTGGTAGAACTTCGGGTATAAATGATAGCACTGCACTTGAGTGGGGAAATTGATTACACTTTCACAGTGGAGGGAAAGTAGGGCATCACTTTCACTGTGGAAGTTGGAGTAGTTGTCGGGGTGTGATGTGGCGTTGGAAATACGTCGTGGGTCAGCAACTGGAAGATTGGTTCTGCAACATGTTGAGCCGTATGATGGCGGTCTCTATTTCACTTGACACATGTCCGTGCTTCCATTTATGTTTTCGTACATGAAAAATACGGAAAAAAATCTGAATTAGAATGTGCTTACTTACTAATAACTTAGTCTAAAAGAAAATTGGATTCGATAAGGATAACAATTGTTTATGTACATAAGGTCACATTCTCTTAGGAATGCTTCTCATATTTATCTATTTTTCTGATTTTATTTGGTTCGACACGTTTTCGTCATTACTCGGCCTGGTCAGTAAATTCGGTAGCAATTGTCGAAATCGAGCTTAAGACTCTTCCGATTAGTGTCTTTATAATTTCACAAGGTACATGAGTGCTTAATTCATTGCTTTATCATATTTTATTTTGAATGCATTTCAAACACATTTGGCATCCGCGCTCGCTGTGCAAAGAAAAATTGATTGTTGAGCGCTCAGCGTACACAGTGTTACGTCCGTTGGTCACAATCACGTGATAATATTTTGACAGTTCCACAACGCTAGCAGCAGTATTCTGCGAGAAGCAGAGCGTTTGGTATCTACTATCCGTGGTGTGAGTTTTAACACAGTTTTTCATCGACTCTGGATTACGGAAGCAGCCAGATGCGGCGACTCCCGCAGCTGTTTCGAAGAATGTGTCCGTGGAAAGGCGTACAGTACCGTTTGTGGTAAGTACAACACTTATTCACTTTCACTCTTCGGCTTTCTACATCGTGGTTTCTTGGTACAAGTACTTATAACATTACTTCACACGTGTCCTTGGAGTTATCACCTTTTCAGTTCACACATTATTATTAATTCTTGTTCACATTTATTTGGTCGTCATGTTAAGGTTCACACGCACTACTTTTATACGTGTCCATTAATTACTTGTCTATAGTCGGTTCACACGCAGCAGCATATACGTGTCCATTTATTACTGACTGCATTATTACTACAAAGTACAGTTAACATTTAGTATACATATCATGTCTAAAAATTATTTACAAAGAAATACTTAGTCTCTGTGACAAGACCTGACGAAAAGCGTGTCTCTTGTTCGTAGTTTGTGCTTCCAAGGCACTTTAGGTTTACACTTTGTTCGAAATCTTGTTATTCTTTTCTTTTTACAATAGTTACTCTTTTCTCAAGTTCAGCTCTTTTATCTTCTCTCTATTACGTCGTTAGTTTGAAGACATAGTCAATGTGGTTTCGTTTACGTGATGAACAGTTCGTGTTCAAACTGCCATTAGGGAAATTGGGAAGCTTGGTGTTCCCTGTCGTGCAATTGCACATAACAAATCTTAATTGAACTCGCAATTTGCGGAGAATAAGCATAGCCCGTCGACAACCAATGTGTCACGACTATCCATTCGTATTGCCTGTATGTATCAATCATGCAACCAGCTCGTAAAATTCACTGCGACGCGGTCTGTGGCGCCGACAGCTCACGTGTCGCCTCGTCGTCTGTTGTTCCCTCACTACGACATTCAGGTTTGTTTACACCCGCGCGCGGTCTAAGTTGCCTTGGTTGCTCATCAGCCATCGTAAATTTAAAGTACACTCCTGGAAATTGAAATAAGAACACCGTGAATTCATTGTCCCAGGAAGGGGAAACTTTATTGACACATTCCTGGGGTCAGATACATCACATGATCACACTGACAGAACCACAGGCACATAGACACAGGCAACAGAGCATGCACAATGTCGGCACTAGTACAGTGTATATCCACCTTTCGCAGCAATGCAGGCTGCTATTCTCCCATGGAGACGATCGTAGAGATGCTGGATGTAGTCCTGTGGAACGGCTTGCCATGCCATTTCCACCTGGCGCCTCAGTTGGACCAGCGTTCGTGCTGGACGTGCAGACCGCGTGAGACGACGCTTCATCCAGTCCCAAACATGCTCAATGGGGGACAGATCCGGAGATCTTGCTGGCCAGGGTAGTTGACTTACACCTTCTAGAGGACGTTGGGTGGCACGGGATACATGCGGACGTGCATTGTCCTGTTGGAACAGCAAGTTCCCTTGCCGATCTAGGAATGGTAGAACGATGGGTTCGATGACGGTTTGGATGTACCGTGCGTTATTCAGTGTCCCCTCGACGATCACCAGTGGTGTACGGCCAGTGTAGGAGATCGCTCCCCACACCATGATGCCAGGTGTTGGCCCTGTGTGCCTCGGTCGTATGCAGTCCTGATTGTGGCGCTCACCTGCACGGCGCCAAACACGCATACGACCATCATTGGCACCAAGGCAGAAGCGACTCTCATCGCTGAAGACGACACGTCTCCATTCGTCCCTCCATTCACGCCTGTCGCTACAACACTGGAGGCGGGCTGCACGATGTTGGGGAGTGAGCGGAAGACGGCCTAACGGTGTGCGGGACCGTAGCCCAGCTTCATGGAGACGGTTGCGAATGGTCCTCGCCGATACCCCAGGAGCAACAGTGTCCCTAATTTGCTGGGAAGTGGCGGTGCGGTCGCCTACGGCACTGCGTAGGATCCTACGGTCTTGGCGTGCATCCGTGCGTCGCTGCGGTCCGGTCCCAGGTCGACGGGCACGTGCACCTTCCGCCGACCACTGGCGACAACATCGATGTACTGTGGAGACCTCACGCCCCACGTGTTGAGCAATTCGGCGGTACGTCCACCCGGCCTCCCGCATGCCCACTATACGCCCTCGCTCAAAGTCCGTCAACTGCACATACGGTTCACGTCCACACTGTCGCGGCATGCTACCAGTGTTAAAGACTGCGATGGAGCTCCGTATGCCACGGCAAACTGGCTGACACTGACGGCGGCGGTGCACAAATGCCTCGCAGCTAGCGCCATTCGACGGCCAACACCGCGGTTCCTGGTGTGTCCGCTGTGCCGTGCGTGTGATCATTGCTTGTACAGCCCTCTCGCAGTGTCCGGAGCAAGTATGGTGGGTCTGACACACCGGTGTCAATGTGTTCTTTTTTCCATTTCCAGGAGTGTAGTTACACTGCACGAGTTAGAAAATATAATCCTTTTTAATTATGATTTTCACTTGTCAGGTGCGCCAAGGATTTCGCGTCCTGATTTCTCAGATATTGCTTGCGCGTTATAAACAATTGAAACTGTGACACAAGAAAATGCCAATATGGCAACGGGAGTGATAAAATAAATGAAAAACACTTTTAGAGCACTGAAACTGGCACAGATAGCGGCCATTGTGATTCACTAAAATTCACAACAATGGAAATTCTTGCTAACTATTTCTAACTATTGTAAGCGAAATGATGTGATAGAGGCGGATTTAATAGCAAACGGAAACAGAAATTTGAAAATTAAATTGCTTGAGGAAAAGGAAAAAATCGTAGAGAGTGAATGTCACGAGCCTACTGAATGCTCGGTACGCAAAGCTTCAAACGTTATGAAAAATCTTGCTCACATTAGTTGTCTTGCGCGCTGCTATTTATTGCTGTTGTGGATTCTTACTGCGATTTTCTGCATATGCGTCCTTTTTTTTATCACTGGTTTTGGCTTCCAATTTTCTCCAGATGGTAGCATGAAAATAAAAAGAACAAATTAGTTTTTTAGTTAGGTCCCTGTTCGGGCGCCACATCTTGCGTTAAAAGGTTTTTGCTTTTCACATTTAACCAAATATAACATTGATGATGATAATTTATGGCAATGTTTGCCGACAAGATAAAGAATGCAACCTTTTAACACTAGATTGCGTACTCACGGCAGTTCTCTTTGGCCGTTTTTTGGTACGACTTGGAAAGAGAGAAAAATTAATGAATGATCGCCGATGCGTCGGTTCTCGATTGTGTTCAGGAGAAGTACAGATTGATTGCGCGAAAATAGTTTCTCAAATGACCTCTTAACCCGGATTGCTTTCACGCAATCAGACTCTTCAATGAAATTACCTAAGGGACCTATTTGAATAATAAAAAAAATTGGAAATGAATGCAAAACAGTGAAATTTTCTAAAAAAAATTGTCAGATCAGAAATTGAACACATTAATGGTCTCCTAAATACAATCGAGACACCGCGATAAAGAGCGAACCTGTAACAAAGTTAATTTAAACAGAAACATTATTTGTGGTTAATTTAAAGAAAAGAATAAGCATAGATTTTCTGTACAGTGAAGCATCAATATATTCTCAAAGAACAAAGGCGTTAAACTATAAACATTAACAAATTTACAATGAATACAAAACTTACATTTTTATGTTTTTCTCATACATGGAACAGTCCAACAATCGCTGCTTTTGTATGTGTGATATTTTGTAAGAATTAAATGTCCTGGCGTGCGCGTAAGTATTTTTTTTATCGTCACAAGCGTTTTTTTTTCCTTGGTGATAATGTGGTTTTCCACACTAAATGAAATATAACTTGTAGCGGTGCTACACAACACGTCTTAACAAGTCGGCGACCAAACATCAAAGGTAATGCAGTACATGTTAACATATCGGCGACCAGAAGTAAAGGTAATGCAGTACATGTTAACATATCGGCGACCAGAAGTACAACTAACTATAAAGACTATAGAATTTTCCTAACAAATGATAAATTGTTCTCTCTTCTGTTTCGCAGCTTCTTGCTATCAAGCGCTGCGGCAATGATTTTAAATATCTGCGCCCAGCGAGTCATAGTGTTTAAGAGTACCTTTTAAACGCTGGCCGCGCGTCTTGGTATAGGCGCACGTTATAAACAGATATCGTTTCTTTACTCTTGCGTTGTCATGCTTAGTATCATTACAAACTACAGCTCGATGGCTGTCCTTTTCTCATACGCAAAATGTCTGAAATCCGATAATATTACACGCTGCAAGGGGCGGTAGAGAGAAAAAATTGCTAGAGCAGACAAGCGTTAAAATATTTATGATTCAGGCTATAGAGAATACTATGTTTAGCAATAATGCAGATATGGTGTTATTATAGCACCTTAAGAAACGCACCTGAGCCTAAAAATGGGGTCGTCGTAACAGTAACTGAAATGTTCTGTCGTTTCTCTGAATCGCGCCTGCTAACACCGGAACAGTAGCTTTAGGGAAACGACTTGGAAGATCAGTTGAACAAAATGGGTACTGTTTTGAACGGAAGTTGTAAGGTGAATATCTACATCTACATATATACTCCGCTAGCCACCAATCGGTGTGTAGCGGAGGGCACAATTCGCGCCAGCCCCCCCCCCCCCCCCCCCCCCTCCACCAATCTGTTCCACTCACGGATCGCGCGAGGGAAAAACGACTGTTTGAACGCCTCAGTACGGGCTCTAATTTCCCTTGTCTTTGAATGTTGATCATTGCGCGATTTGAAAGTTGGTGATAATAATATATGCTCTACATCCTCGGCGAAGATAGGATTTCGGAATTTAGTGAGCAGCCCTTTCCGTTTAGTGCGACGTCTGTATGCAAGTGTTCCCCACTTCAAACTTTCTATGAGATTTGTAACGCTCTCGCGATGGCTAAATGTACCAGTCACGAATCCTACCGTTCTTCTTTGGACCTTCTCAATCTATTGAATCATACCCAACTGATAAGGGTCCCACACAGACGAACAATACTCTAAGACTGGACGAAATAACGTATTGTAAGCAATTTCCCTTGTTGAAGGACTGCATCACTTCAGGATTCCACCAATAAACTGCAATCTAGAGTTCGCTTTGCCCGTTACTTGTGTTATCTGAGATCATTTCGAATAGTCACACCCAGATACTTGACGGATGTTACCGCTTCCAAAGACAGGGCATTTATTTTGCACTCGTACATTAATGGGGATTTTCGCCTTGTTATACGCAGTACGTTACCCTTACTAATGTTGAGAGATAACTGCCAGCCATTACACCACGCATTTATTTTCTACAAATCCTTATTGATTTGTTCACAACCTTCGTGTGATACTACTTTCCTGTAAACTACATCATCATAGGCAAACAGACTAATTCCGCTTTCAATACCATCAACCAGATCGTTTATGTAAATCGTAAAAAGCAGCGGATCTATTACGCTGCCCTGGGGCACACCTGAAGTTACGCTTCTGTTTAATTCACCCCTTTCTGAACAACATACTGCTCTCTGTCTGTTAGAAAACTTTCTATCCAACCTCATATGTCATCGGATAGACCGTAAGCGCGCACTTTTTGGAGCAGTAAAGCAAGAATATCTGTCATCGACCCGAATGTTTGCGTCAGCACTACAGTGCTTTACTAGGCATTGTTCTGTTGAAGGTAGTATAGCTTCTGTTCCTCAGACCTTAAAAAAGAGACTTACCCAGCCAGTTATAGGGGGACCTACAGTTTAACGTGAACGCCAAACCATGCTGCAGCTCGGCATTTTGAACAGTAACAAACGTTGCGGAGGTGAAAGAAGTAAGTGACAGGTAAAAATCCTATAACCAACCAGGATCTGACACATCACCTTTGGACCTGCAGTCCGTTTTCCACTGAGCCACTGATATGTTATCGAATTTTATCAGGCTGGCTGGAGGAGTTGTCAGGTTGGTGCACAATTCGCAGCGTTTTTGTGTCGCATGTTGGTAGTCCGGTTGCTATGGGTTTATTTATCGATTGTCATTTTTCTTTGTAGTTCGCTGTTGCTGCTTGAGTTTAAATATTGTCATGTTCTCATTTGGAGATAATGAGCGGAGCTCTGAACCCTGTAAAAAGGAGTGCCAAGTGGAGAAACCGGAACATTTCCGACATATTCTTCTATTTGAGTTCAGTACAGGGATGAAAGCAGCGGAGGCAACCAAAAACATTTGCGCCATATTTGATGGCGCAAATGATGATGAAAATGGTTTTCTCAATTTAAGGAGGATTGTTTTGACATTAGTGATTTCCCATGTTCAGGAAGACCTTCGGGATTTGATGAAGATAGTTTAAACGCATCAGTCCACAATGATCCGCGTTATTGTACTCTAGAACTGCAAATGTGACGAACTGTGATTATTCCACCATCGTGCGAGACATCTGCATGCAGTGGGGAATGATCAAGGATCATGTGCATGGTTACCACTTGCTCTAAGCCAGAATCACAAAAATCAGCGTGTGGCATGATGGGAAGTCATTCCGCACGCACCTTATTCATCTAATCTTGAGCCCTCAGATTTTCCCCATTCCACTCTCTATCGAACTTTCTTTGCGGATGGAAATGCACTCCGAACATGGCTCTACGAGTTTTTCGTCTCAAAACTACGTGCTTTCTATAGTCAAGGAATCGAAAAGTTACACCAGCGTTGGCAGACTGTTGTAAATAGTGAAGGAAAATTCCGGGTGATCAAAAAGTCAGTATAAATTTGAAAACTGAATAAATCACGGAATATTGTAGATAGAGAGGTACAAATTGACACACATGCTTGGTATGACATGGGGTTTTGTTAGAACCAGAAAAATACAAAAATTCAAAAAATGTCCGACAGATGGCTCTTCATCTGATAACAATAGCAATAATTAGCATAACAATGTAAGACAAAGCAAAGATGATGTTCTTTACAGGAAATGCTCAATATGTCCACCATCATTCCTCAACAATAGCTGTAGTCGAGAAATAATGTTGTGAACAGCACTGTAAAGCATGTCCGGAGTTATGGTGAGGCATTGGCGTCGGATGTTGTCTTTCAGCATCCCTAGAGATGTCGGTCGATCACGATACACCTGCGACTTCAGGTAACCCCAATGCCAATAATGGCACGGAATGAGGTCTGGGGACCTGGGAGGCCAAGCATGAGGAAAGTGGTGGCTGAGCACACGATCATCACCAAACGACGCGCGCAAGAGATTTTTCACGCGTCTAGCAGTATGGGGTGGAGCGCCATCCTGCATAAACATCGTACGTTCCAGCAGGTGTTTATCAGCCAGGCTGGGGATGTTGCGATTCTGTAACATTTTGGCGTACCTCTCACCCGTCACGGTAGCAATTACAAAACCAGAATCACGCATTTCCTCGAAGAAAAAAGGCCCGATAACGGTGGATGTGGTAAATTCAACCCATACCGTGACTTTCTCTTCGTGCAATGGAGTTTCCACGACAGTTCTAGGATTGTCGGTAGCCCAAATTCTGCAGTTGTGGGCGTTGACAGACCCTCGGAGCGTGAAATTAGCTTCCTCGGTCCACAACACGTTACTCAACCAATCGTCATCTTCCACCATCTTTTGAAACGCCCACACCGCAAATGCCCTCCGCTTCACTAAATCGCCAGGTAACAGTTCATGATACCGATGGATTTTGTACGGATAACATCGGAGGGTACGCCTAAGTGCAAACCAATCAGTAGTGTATGGAATTCCGGTGCGACGTGCGACTGCACGACCGCTGACTTCCCCCTGCATAGACGAACCCGCAACAGTCTCCATTTCGTTCTGAACTATCTCAGCAGCATTACACCTTGTGCTCGGTCGGCCACCACGGGGTCTATCGTCTAAACAGCCCGTAGCTTCGAACTTCGAAATCATTCTCGCCACAGCTGCATTTGTCAACGGACCTTTACCCGTTTGAATCCCCTTCCTATGGCGATAGGATCGTAACGCTGAACTAGCACATTCCCCATTCTGATAATACAGCTTCACTAAGAGCGCCTTTTCAGGTAACGTCAACATGCTGCGACTGCTGGCGCATGTGATTCTCTCTCTCATTACAACTCCTTTTATACACGATTGTCATGCGCAGTCACTGACGTTCTGCTGTCCAGCACCATCTGTCGGACATTTTGTGAACTTTGTTTTTTTTTTTTGTTCTAATAAAACCCCATGTCATTCCAAGCATTTGCGTCAATTTTTACCTCTCTATCTACATTATCCCGTGGTTTATTAAGTTTTCAAATTTATACTGACTTTTTAATCACCCGGTATATTGTTGATGACTGACGTCTCTGTTATGTATGTGTATCTGTCGTGTTTATTACACTTGCGGAATAACTCTACGACCTTATGCGCCAGTCCCCTAGGCTAGGAAATGACACGCTGGAAGAAGTAAATGAGTTTTGTTGTTCCGGTAGCAAAACAGATGACGGTGGACGAAGTAGAGACATTATAC
Source organism: Schistocerca piceifrons (assembly GCF_021461385.2). Classification (NCBI taxonomy): domain Eukaryota; kingdom Metazoa; phylum Arthropoda; class Insecta; order Orthoptera; family Acrididae; genus Schistocerca; species Schistocerca piceifrons. The sequence continues at coordinate 71,398,053 of NC_060139.1, forward strand.
ATTGAAGTGCAAAAGAGATGGTGTACCTGCCTAATATCCTGTAGGGTCCCTGGTGAGCACGCTGAAGTGCCGCAACGCGACGTAGCATAGACTCGACTAATGTCTGAAGCAGCCTATGAATCGTGCAGGGGTGTCCATAAATCCGTAAGAGTACGAACGGGTGGAGATCTCTTCTGAACAGCACGTAGCAAGGCATCGCAGATATGCTCAATAATGTTCATGTCTGTGGAGTTCGGTGGCCAGTGGAAGTGTTTAAACTCAGAAGAGCGTTCCTGGAGTCACGCTGTAGCAATTCTATAAACGTGTGGGAAGTCGCATTGTCCTGCTGGAATTGCCCAAGTCCGTCGGAATGCAGAATGGATGTGAATGGATGCAGGTGATCAGACAAGATGCTCACGTACGTGTCACCTGTCAGAGTCGTATCAGAGGTCCCATATGACTCCAACTGCACACGCCCCACGCCATTACAGAGCGTCCACCAGCTTGAACAGTCCCCTGTTGACAAGCAAGGTCCATGGATTCACGAGGTCGTTTCCATACCCGTACACGTCCATCCGCTCGATACAACTTGCAACGAGACTCTTTCGACCAGGCAACATGTTTCCAGTCATCAACAGTCTAATGTCGGTGTTGAAGGACCCAAGCGAGGCGTAAAGCTTTGTGTCGTGCAGTCATCAAGGGTACACGAGTAGGCCTTCGGCTCCGAAAACCCATATCGATGATGTTTCGTTGAATGGTTCACACGCTGACACTTGTTGACGGTCCAGCACTGAAATCTGCAGCAATTTGAGGAAGGGTGCACTTCTGTCACATTGAACGATTCTCCTCAGTCGTCGCTGGTCCCGTTCTTGCAGGATCTTTTTCCGGCAGCAGCGATGTCGGATTCCTGCTATCCACGGTACACCCGTGAAATGGTCGTACGGAGAAAATCCCCACTTCATTGATACCTCGGAGTTGTTGTGTCCCACCGCTCGTGCGCAGACTATAACACCACGTTCAAAGTCACTCAAATCTTGATAACCTGCCACTGTAGCAGCAGTAATCGATCTAATAACTGCGCCAGACACTTGTTGCCTTATAAAGGCCAACCGCAGCGCCATATTCTGCCTGTTTACATATCTCTAGTCGACCGTGGCGGCCGAGCGGTTCTAGGCGCTTCAGTCCGGAACCGCGCCACTGCTACGGTCGCAGGTTCAAATCCTGCCTCGGGCATGGATGTGTGTGATGTCCTTAGATTTTAGGGGAATGATGACCTCAGATGTTAAGTCCCATAGTGCTCAGAGCCATTTGAACCATTTTTGAACATATCTCTGTATTTGAATACGCATGCCTATATCAGTTCCTATGGCGCTTCTGTGTACAATGCAAACTCATAGTGGCATGGAAAGTTTTTATGAAAAAGAGAGCCGCGCGCAGTGCCGCGTGGTTTGAGGTGTCATGTCACGGATTGCGCGGCCCATCCCGCCGAAGGTTCGAGTCCTCCCTAGGGCATGGGTGTGTGTGCTGTTCTTAGCATAAGTTTGTTTAAGTTAGTTTAAGTAGTGTGTAAGTCTAGGGACCGATGACCTCAGCAGTTAGGTCCCTTAGGAATTCACACACATTTGAACATTTGAAAAAGAGAAATCTGTTAATACCGAATATAAATTTAAGTGATACGACTTGTTACCGGAAGTTATTTTTCTGGAGGATAGTCCTGTACAGAAGTGCAACACGGCAAAAAAATATATATATAGTTTAGGCTAGGAGAGATTAGAACCTACAGAAAAGTGCTGAAGGTGTGATTGGTATATCGAATAACTAATTAAGAGGTACTGGTTCGAACTGCAGAGAAAAGAGCTGTACGACACAACTTTTCTATAATAAGAGAAAGCTTGGTAGAATACATTAAGGTACAAAAGAATAGTTAATTTGGAAGTGGAGGATAGTGTGCGTTGTAAGAAATTTAGTGGCAAACCAAGGCTTGACGAGAGCAAGCAGGTTGGAGGGGTGTAGCTTGCATCAGTCATGCAAGGAGACTTGCACAGGATAAACTAAAGTGGAGGAGTGAATGGAGCTACTATTCAGTTAGAAGACCACAAGAAAAAGCCTCACTTACTTCACATTTTTTTGCATGGAAACCAATCACAGTCTTTCAGCCCAGTATTGGCCAGCGTCCGGGGCTTCTTTCTTGTCCAGCCACAAATCGTCGAAGTTGCATCTGTAGGGACAGTTTGGACAGGCCAGGAGGTGTTCCACGTCATGCACAACACCACAACCGCACCTGTCACGCGTGACCCGATCTGATCATGTTTATTTTCAGTGGGGGCCCACCCTGTTCTTATGTGGTGGAGGGTCTTGCATGTTCTCCAGTTTGTCGTGGAGCCGCCAGGTGCTGGTGGACCGTCAGGTGGTGGTTCTTCAAACGGAATGTTTAAGAACCTTTTATGGAATCTCTGTTGTCAAAAATGGTTCAAATGGCTCTGAGAACTATGGGACTTAACTTCTGAGGTCATCAGTCCCCTAGAACTTAGAACTACTTAAACCTAACTAACTTAAGGACATCACACACATCCATGCCACAGGCAGGATTCGAACCTGCGACCGTAGCGGTCGCGCAGTTCCAGACTGTAGCGCCTAGAACCGCTCGGCCACCCATGTCGGCCTCTGTTATCCAGGCATGCACTCAGTACCAAAGAGAGGATGTCGATCATCAATGGTTTGTTTGAGCCTGTCGGTGAATTCGCGAGACATTCTTCGGCAACTGGGACTCGCAAGACCAGCAGGTTTGTAGAGCTTTGGTAGGGGCATGGGTTTTATACTCGCTGTTGTGACTCCATGTTTCATTAAGACTTATATCATTCTTCTACGGGTGGATTTCTTTGCTCCATGCCGGGCAGGCGTATTCACCTGTAGAGAAATGTAGCGCTTGAGCGGTGGATATTAGGGTAACAGGTTTTACTCCCCCATTTGCTGTTTATGAGTTTCCAGAAAATATTATTTCTCGAGGCCACCTTCTGACGGATCTTTTCGCAGTGGTCTCTATCCATTAGCAATCTATCCAACGTCACACCAAGATAGGTTGGATTATCTGTGTGTTCCAGTGTTGTATTACTCCAGGAAACTGCGCATTCGCTTTTCATGCCAAGGTCGAAGGTGGAGAGCGCTTGTTGAATCTTCGGAGGATTGGGATTAAGGGAGTCATTTTGGCAGTGTTCTGAAAAGACTTTCAGTGCATTCTGCAGCTTCTTCTCTACATTATCAAAAGTCCTCACCTGAGTTGTGACTGCGAAGTCATCTGCATATAGGAAATGCTTATAGTGATTAGGTATTGGCTGGTCGTTAACGTACAGAATAACGAGGGAGGAGGGCAGAACGCTTCCCTGATCCAATTCATTTCTTTGGTTTCTCCATCGGCTCTTCTTAACATAGGCTATGCCTTGTGTCTCTTCTCTTTTTCCTAACCTTATCCCGTGTCTACATGGGGTCGGCATTTTAATCTGCATCGGCAGTTTTAGTGGCAGAGGGTGGCCGAATGAATAAAAACTACATCATATTCATCACTCAACTCTAAAAAAAAAACAGTCCAAAATTAGGTCGCCATTTACGTAACGTGGCACTTAATCACATTTCTACATCTCAAAGATGATTTATGTTCCAATTTAGCGCCAGTCGCATAAAAGGTTTGCTTTAAATATACATTGCAACAGTCGTGAGAGTTAGTTACCTTTGATATTTGAAGTGATAAGTTGATGATAGTCAAGAATAGCTTTAAGGTGACAATGTAACCATTATCAACACCTCACTGAGTTTCAACAAGGTCGTGTAGTGGGGCTACGAGAAGCTGGATGTTCCTTCTGCAATAATGCAGAAAGGCTTGGCGAGAGAGTGGCCACTGGACATGATTACTGGCAGCGGTGGTCACGGGAATGGACTGCCGCAAGAAGACCGGCTCCGGACAGCCACGTAGCGCTACCGAGAGGGTGGAGCATCACGTTCGGCGTATGGCTCTGGCGCGTCGAACTGCATCTGCAGCAGCAATTTGAGCAGCAGTTGACACTACAGTGACACAACGTACTGTTACAAATCGGTTACTTCAAGGGCAGCTCCGGGCCAGACGCCCTGCAGCGTGCATTCCACTGGCCGCAAATCACCATCATTTGCGACTTCAGGTGGTGTCAAGCGAGAACTCGTGGAGGGCAGAGTGGAGGTCTGTTGTGTTTTTTGATGATTGGATTGGATTGTTTTCAGGAAGAGACCAAACAGCGAGGTCATCGGTCTCATCGGATTAGGGAAGGTCGGGGAAGGAAGTCGGCCGTGCCCTTTCAAAGGAACCATCCCGGCATTTGCCTGGAGCGATTTAGGGAAATCACGGAAAACCTAAATCAGGATGGCCGGAGGCGGGATTGAACCGTCGCCCTCCCGAATGCGAGTCCAGTGTGCTAACCACTGCGCCACCTCGCTCGGTTTTTTTGATGGATCCTGTTGTGCCTCGATACCAGTGATGACCGTGGCTTGGTTAGAAGAATTCAAGCTGAGGCCCTGCATCCAGCCTGGCTGTGTGCTAGACACACTGGACCTACACCTGGGGTGCGACTTGTATGACAGCAGGAGCAATCTCGTGGTTATCTACATCTACATACATATTCCGCAAGCCACTGCACGTGGCGTGGCGGAGGGTACCCTATACCACAACTATTCGTTTCCTTTCCTGTACCACTCGCAGGCAGAGCGGGTATGGGCCTCAGAATATGCTCTAGAATTCTGTAGCAAACCGATGTTAACGATATTGATCCGTAATTCTGCGAGTCCGTTCTTTTACCCTTCTTATATATAGGGGTAACCTGCGCTTTCTTCCAGTCGCTCGGCACTTTGGGCTGGTCGAGAGATTGGCGATAAATGCAAACTACGCAAAGAGCTAATGACGTTGCGTGCTCTTTGTGAAACCAAATTGGGATTCCATCCGGACCTGGCGACTTACTTGTTTTCAACTCCTTCAGTTGTTCCTCTACGCCAGGCATGCTTACCACTGTCAATCATACGGGATTCTGGGCGGCAGTCAAACGACGGTACGTTTGTACCATTCTCCTGCGTGGACGATTTCTTAAACGTGGAATTTAAAACTTCGGCAGTCCTTTTGCTACCTTCTGCTGCCCAATCAACTGGTCAACGAGTAACAGAATGGAAGTCTTAGACGCGATTAGCGATTTTATGTAGGTCCAGAATTTTTTCGAGTTCTCCGACAGGTATGACGGTGGTAGCTGTGTGTCCTTCGCGCATGGATCTTTTCACAGACGCACGAATCGCTACTAACCTTTGCCCGTCGTCATTTGCGCGTCCTCTTTTGATTCGAGAGTGCAACAGGCATTGCTTCCGAATTTCGTTATCAAACCACGTTCGGTCTTTTCCGTCCTTAATCCACTTACTAGGCACATACTTGTCCAGAACACGATTTACAGTCTGTTTAAACCTTGCCCATAATTCCTCTATCGCCATCATTCTGGAACTAAATGAGTGCCGTTCATTGTCTAAGTGAGATGTTAGCAACTGTTTATATGCTCTTTCTAGCAGAAACACTCTCCAAGCCCTCTTGACTGATTTATTAACTTTCGTAACTGTAATCGCTAAGATGACATCATGGTGACTAATCCTCGTCTCTATACTGATGCCATCAATAAGGGCCGACCTGTTTGTAACTATAACGTCAAAAGTACTTCACGAGACTGTCTGCCTATACCCCTGCCATGAATCCATACACGTCCCAGTCTATACTCACCAAGTATAGACTACTCACACACCCTGACTGGAACACTGTACGTCAATTTGCCGGCCACGGTGGCCGTGCCGTTCTAGGTGCTTCAGTCCGGAACCGCGCTGCTGCTACGGTCGCAGGTTCGAATCCTGCCTCGAGCATGGATGTGTGTGATGTCCTTAGGTTAGTTAGGTTTAAGTAGTTCTAAGTTCTAGGTCACTGATAACCTCAGATGTCCATAGTCCCATAGTGCTCAGAGCCATTTGAACAATTTTTGCAGTCAGCTTCAAATGCCGGTTGTCTTAACTTTCTCAGGAGTGTTCCTCGAAATGAATCTCTTCATCCCTCCAGGAACTGATCTCCTGAAGCATATACGTAACACTTGGATGCTGCTTAAACCTACCGGTAAAAAATCTAGCAGTTCGCCTATGAATTGCTTCGATGTCTTCTTTCAATCCGTCCTGGCGCGGTTCCCAACACTCGAGCAGTGCTCAAGAATAGCACGCATTAGCGTCCTATATGCTGTCTCCTTTACAGCTGAACCACACTTTCCTGGAATTTTCCCAATAAACCAAAGTCGGCCATTCGTTTTCCCTACCACTATCCTCACATACTCGTTCCATTTCATATCGGGAGCGTCATGCCCAGATATTTAAACGACGCTACTACGAACAGCATTCCATGGAGTGTTTCCAACCGGATAACGCTCACACCCATACCGCTGTTGTAGTCGAACATGCTATACAGAGCGTCGACACGTTGCCTTGGCCTGTTCGATCACCGGATCTGGCCCCAATCGACCACATATGGGACGTCGTCGTCGGACAACCCCAACGTCATTGAGAAACAGCATTAAGCGCTCCTGTATTGAACGACCAAGCAGAATACGCATGGAACTTAATCAAAAAGTGGTTCAAATGGCTCTCAGCACTATGTGACTTAACATCTGAGGTAATCAGTCCCCTAGAACTTCGAACTACTTAAACCTAACTAACCTAAGGACATCACACACATCCATGCCCGAGGCAGGATTCGACCCTGCAACCGTAGCGGTCGTGCGGTTCCAGACTAAAGCGCCTAGAACTGCTCGGCCATAGAGGCCGGCAGAACTTCATTCCACAAACTGACATGCGTCACCTATACAATACAACGCATGCACGTCTGTATGCTTGTATTCAACTATCTGGCGGTACATAAGATAATATCGATTGGACAAAGAAGATTTCATTTGCCGTCAAAAGCAATAAATATCTATCATAACAGTATATTGGCACCAATAGTAGGGCACGCATACAGTGTGTGGGCCCACAGGTTAGCTCTGGTGCGGCCTGCCGCTGCTGTCAGGCGAATATAGAGGAACGTTTTGTTGAGATGCATTGGAGCATTCAACACAAGTCCAACGATGTTGGTAATCATGGGTCTATGTCCACTAGACCTGATAATAAGGCAGCACGCAGCCTTCTACTGGCTGCGCAAACAGAACATCGACATGGTGCAAAATATAATGGGCAGACCTCTGGTAAGCGTTAAAGCCATCCGAGAAAAAATGCTCGACATTTGGCAGGACGAATGGGATGGGTCCAGTACAGGCCGTAGAGTCCACGGGTTTCTACCCACAGTAAGGGGAAGACTAAAGAACAAGATAATGAAGCCCTCACTTCCTCACAGGCCACGGTCCCTATCCCACGTACCTGCATAAAGTAGGGAAAAGGCCAACACCGGGGTGTGACTGTGGTGCCCACGAAGAATCGCCAGAACACACACTGTTTGAGTGTGCAGTATACGAACAGGCTGTCTCAGTTGAGAGACAGCTTCTGCAAACAAGGAATGTTAATGAAATATTGACAAATGGAGAATTGTTCAGCAATTTCGCAAAATTGGTAAATAAAATCTCAAGGGAGGCCCAGCGAGCCTACCTTGGGAGAGTGTAAAAGCGCTTCAGGTCTAATGCGCAATTGTAAATATGCAAATATAATATTTGTTTAAGTCTTTGGCTTGTAGTAGCTAGTAGTTGTAGTTAGCTCAGTATGGTGGTGCAGGGAATAAAAGAGTAGTATAAATGGAGTGGTTTCTTCTAGTGGTAGCGGCTCGCCTCCACGTGGCTAGGGACGGGCAACTCTCTGGGAGGATTCCAGAGAGGCTAAGAGGCCGATCATTCACATATAGCACAATGTTGCTTATTAAATAGATAGTGTGCATGCATTAATAAACCACTTCTGTAGTACTAATAGCATAGTTAGTTAGTCTTAATACACACACTCAAAAGTGTCTGACAGTGGGTTATGTATGTTTCGTAAAATTGGAATTGTTACATCGCTTATTAATGTACCAGTATGTCACATGTGAAATGGGTTATCTCGCGCTTACATCAATGTTAACCACTTAAATATGCTACATGGACAAATGTATTCCCGAAATTTAATTACTCTGGATCAATTATTTTTTGGTGATTTTTTTCCCGTCAGTGTTTTTTTTTTGTGAAAATCGTGTTCTGCGTGACTAGGTTTTCAGCCACCCGCCTCTATTCTAGTGAAGGACACTCGAATGGAACGAAGCCAATCGAAAGGCAGCGATGTTTTGATTCCGGCCAGATTGCCGCTTTTGTCAGCGCCGACCGGGCCGACCTGGAGTGGCCGGACATTGTTTTGGCGCCCGCGGAGTGATGTGGCGGCAGCGGGCATCCGGGCGCGCCCTCTTTATTTGCCAATCACACGGAAAACAAGCCGGCGGGCGCCGCGCCGGCGGCTCAATGGGCCGACCCGACCAACCCCTTCTGGTAATCTCTCATATTTCACGGCCAGTCGCCGATAACACGAACCACCCGACATCAATCACAGTTCAGCCACCGTGTTCTCTCTCTCTCCTTTTTTTTTCCCTTTCTTCTCCGCCCTCGCTCCCCTCGCGGTGTCGAGAGAAAACTCGGCTAATGCCGCTGTCTGCTGTTTTAATACTTACCCAGATGACTAAGTGAATTGCTCGTATCTCGGGTACGTTAGCATCATAAAAAAAGGGGGTCGGGGGAACGTAAGAGACGGGTCAGAGGTAGCGCCTTTGATTTATGAGGAAACGCGCGTTATTGGGCGGGTTTCGAGACGGGTCGCCCGGGACCGCTAAGCCTTTCATATTCCGGGAAGTCCGCGACGAATTAATCATGTCGCTACGAGCTTCATCTGTTTTCCGTTAATCCCGGCGGCGGCCAGCTGGCGCGGAGTAAGTCGTCACGCTAGGGGGCGTGGCCGCAGCCCGCCGGCGCCCCGCCGGGACTTTGTGGGCGCACCCAGCGCGACAGGTGACCCGGGGGGGGGGGGGGGGGCGGGACTTTCCACGGCCCCCCGCGGACTCCACTGTTTGTCACGGGGCCCCGGGCGGACGCCTTCCAAAATTTCGCAGCGCGTAGCTCATTGTAGCCACGCGTTTGTTTCGTTGCCGCCCGAGGCAAGAGCCCGACGGCTTGGGGAAGCGACCGCGGGATGCGGCGCTGCAGTGGGGTGCCTCGCAATTCTACGTCCAGCGTCGTTTCGACAATACTGCAGCTGGACGGCGGAAAATTCACAGTCTGCGGAACGATTCCTGGTAGGGGTGGGAAAAACAGATACCAGTATTTTAGTCCTGAATAACCACTATTATTCGGTATTTGTTTGGTCTCGGTTGTGACAGATGTTTCTATTTTTTACTAATACTCGGGTGAAGAAAACTATATACGAGGATGAGTCAAATGAAAACCTTAAATTTGTAGTAACAATACTCAAGAGGACGTCGTTATCAGGAGAAAGAGCGTGGAATGTCAGATCCCTTAATCGGGCAGGTAGGTTAGAAAATTTAAAAAGGGAAATGGATAGGTTAAAGTTAGATAAAGTGGGAATTAGTGAAGTTCGGTGGCAGGAGGAACAAGACTTCTGGTCACGTGAATACAGGGTTGTAAATACAAAATCAAATAGGGGTAATGCAGGAGTAGATTCAATAATGAATAAAAAAATTGGAGTGCGGGTAAGCTACTACAAACAGCATAGTGAACGCATTATTGTGGCCAAGATAGACACGAAGCCCACGCCTACTACAGTAGTATAAGTTTATATGCCAACTATCTCTGCAGACGATGAAGAAATCGATGAAACGTATGATGAGATAAAATAAATTATTCAGGTAGTGAAGGGAGACGAAAATTTAATAGTCATGGGTGACTGGAATCCGAGAGTAGGAAAAGGGAGGGAAGGAAACATAGTAGGTGAATATGGATTCGGGGTAAGAAATGAAATAGGAAGCCGTCTGGTAGAAGTTTGCACAGAGCACTTAATCATAGCTAACACTTGGTTCAAGAATCATAAAAGAAGGTTGTATGCATGGAACAATCCTGGAAATACTAGAGGGTATCAGGTAGATTATATAATAGTAAGACAGAGATTTAGGAACCAGGTTTTAAATTGTAAGACATTTCCAGGGGCAGATGTGGACTCTGACAACAATCTATTGGTTATGCACTGTAGATTAAAAAGGTGGGAATTTAAAGAGATGGGACCTGGATAAACTGAAAGAACCAGAGGTTGTAGAGAGTTTCAGGGAGAGCATAAGGGAACAATTGACAGGAATGGGGGTAAGAAATACAGTAGAAGAAGAATGGGTAGCTCTGAGGGATGAAGTAGTGAAGGCAGCAGAGGATGAAGTTGGTAAAAAGAAATCCTTGGGTAACAGAAGAAATATTGAATTTAATTGATGAAAGGAGAAAATATAAAAATGCAGTTAATGAAGCAGGCAAAAAGGAATACAAACGTCTCAAAAATGAAATCGACAGGAAGTGCAAAATGACTAAGCATGGATGGCTAGAGGACAAGTGTAAGGATGTAGAAGCTTATCTCACTAGGGATAAGATAGATACTCCCTACAGGAAAATTAAAGAGACCTTTGGAGAAAAGAGAACCACTTGTACGAATATCAAGAGCTCAGATGGAAAGCCAGTTCTAAGCAAAAGAAGGGAAAGCAGGAAGGTGGAAGGAGTATATAGAGGGTCTATACAAGGGCGATGCACTTGAGGGAAATATTATGGAAATGGAAGAGGATGTAGCTGAAGATGAAATGGGAGATACGATACTGCGTGAAGAGTTTGACAGAGCACTGAAAGGCCTGAGTCGAAACAAGGCCCCGGGAGTAGAAAACATTCCATTAGAACTACTGACGGCCTTGGGAGAGCCAGTCCAGACGAAACGCTACCATCTGTTGAGCAAGATGTATGAGACAGGCGAAATACACTTTCCCAAAATTTTTGCAATAAAACGAAGTCAAGCACTCGCTTTTCTTACTGCCAACCTGAGGTCCTCATTCCATTTCATATCGTTCTACAACGATAGATTTTTAATTGATGCGACTGTGTTTAGCAGCACACTACTAATGTTGTTTTCGAAAGTTACAGGTTTGCTTTCCCTACTCATCCGCATTAACTTACATTTTTATAGATTTAGAGCAAGTTGCATATTCAGAAGCAAAGTAAAAAGCATAAAATCACTTGAAGAGGAGCCGTCAACGAGGAGGTCCATACATAACTTTTCCGAGGAGGAGAGAAAAAAAAGTGGAAGAATGAAGAGATTCTGGAAAGAAAGGGCAAGAAGCCTTAAGTTCTAAGCGGTCCATAGTTGGCTGAATTCGGAAGAAAGAAAGATTGCAATGCATGTTTGTGAGCTCAATTTCCACATTCTTCATCTTCAGGTGTTGGGACAAAATGTATTGCTCGATATCTTCCGCAAATCAAAAATCTTTGCAGAAAAACAATTGCATTAGTGAATCGCATTATACGAGGCGCCCAGAGAAATGTGAACACGTAATATTTAATTAATAGTGCAAGCAATAGAAATAATGATTTTGACAAATGACATTGTAAAAAGGGGCTGCTGCCTGCTTAAGATGCTCAACTTTTTTACCTACAGAGATACTGAAGCAATGTTTTTTGTCACGGTGCACTTTTTTCACTGTACTCATGATATCATAAAGAGAGGTATATTGTGACATCATAGTTGGTAATGTGTACACGAAACATTTCGTAAAAAGGGGCGATAAATGTTCTAAGTCTGAAAGATGAGATTGCAGGCACTTCTGATTTCACCTTGACTGCCGTTTGAACTGACAACCTTGGCTTTCATATTTACCACAAATACTGCTCCTTTTAATGATACGTGCAGACACCACCAAGAATTGTATCACTCTACTGCTTTCTTCAAAACATGTTGACTGTTTTTGAGAAATATCCGTTGCTACACTTAAAAGAATTGTGCCTGCTTGATAATGTCAGAAGATAGACAAGTATAACACGTATTTACCACCCAGTAAAACAATATCACTTTCTGAACAGGGCCGTCTGAATCACAAAGGTTCTCTTATTTGTTATAACTGGCTTCGATTCTCTCCGAAAATCATTATCACATCAAAGATAAGATCCCTACAGTTGTAATTTTTTTATTTTCTAAACGGAAAGCACAACCCTGCATCCCACCTTCAGGTGCATCTGCAAAGTTATAAATAAATAATAACGCCTATCCAAACTGTTAGCATTAGAAAATCTAAACGATCTTATACTAAAATTCTTAAGAAAAAACCACATGCGTTTACATAAAATGTGAGTCAATAAAAGTCGAATAACAGAGGTTAAATTAGGTTAAAATAGTGCATCCCTGGTACGTGGCATAACATAGAAGACCCTCTCAATTCCTAGGCCTGCCGGAAAGCGTCTCGCAAAACAGGACCTACATAAAAAGGCATTGCTCCCAAAATTAAAAGAACGAAATCACCGTAAATAAGATTTAAATAGAACTATTATACGACCCAACTTCCCACAATCACCATTGAAGAACCTACAAAGATCCATGCTTAAGGATGTACCAAACATGGATCCGCAGATGAACAAAAATGGAAGTATGTAGTCTGCGCACGTGCAGGCATAAGTGAATACACAATACGACTCCGGAGTAAAGGATGCATAGCTGGCTATTTAGTTAACATTATTAATTTAGACGTGCCCACGGGGATAATGAAAGAAAACGATTTTTGTAAACGTTACGCTAAAACTAGTTACGTTGATAATTCGACCTAAACTTAACCATTATAATCACAGTAGTTACACTGTCGGAAGGCCTGACGAAAACTACCATGTAATTGTTTATTTTATGTGTTACAGTTCAGGAAATTGTTAGATAAAAGTTAGAGGAACATCAGTTTTACTATATCTCAGTGCTCGAATCAGCCGGTGGCATTCTAAGGCCAGTCAATGAAGACCAAAAAAGGTCGAGTGTGGGAAATAATTCGTGCAGTCACCAATTTTTGTTCAGTGGTAGGAGGGAGGTGCCATGAACAACGTACTGGAAATACTGACCGGTGGGGGCTGAATGTGGGAGTGGGGATGTGTTTGAAGGTAACTTTTGTACGTATTTCTTGAATAACTCGAAAAGTACGGCCTCTAGCGAAAATATATCCCAGCGCAAAATTCCAATGAAAATCGCGCACGTGGTTTTTGATGGCCAGATATAACATTGTGGGTTGCATAAAAAGACATCGTTGGGGGCAGCTGGATCATCCTGTATACAGAATAATGTTTTTCTTTTTTTGTGCCTTAAAAGACGACTTACGTACAACGGTGAAATAGCACCTTTTTTGTAACAATAACTTTTTGTGCTTTAAAGATAACTATATACATTTTGTTAAACTAACTATCTGCTACAGGGATACCATTTATTTACACTAAAACCAATAAAGAGTCTATATATACTACATATCCCTTTGAAGCATGTTACAATTCAATTTATTTTCTCTCTATACGGATACAGTTTACACTCTTTATACAATATTTACAGTGCAGGGGAAACGGGTGGCCTAGCAGCAGAGGGTGAAGAAAAACCATGGATACGTATAGACATATATATGCACACGTAGTGTGCAGTCTTATGCACTATATACGCACAGACACTGTGCAGTCATTCACAGACACCTTTGAAAAAGAGTTCGTTCATCTATTCTGCAAACACTAGCACACACAATCATTATTTACAAATAAATACACATCCACACAATCACTCAAGCGAAAAAGGTGAGGCACCCAACCCCGTCCACACAGATGAGCCGTTTGTCGTCATGATGCGGCAGTTCGTCTTTCAGCTGCAGTGCAGTATGTACCACGTGATGTCCGATTGAAAGAGTACTTGCCGAACCATTTTCGGAGCACCTCCAATGACCTCCAGCAGGCACTTCTTATAGTCTTCTATCGTGAGAGCCTTTGAGACCACACGAAGCGCACTCTTAGCCCGCCCTTGGGTGGCACCTGCATTTTAGGTCTGAGCCCCACAAACTCGGCAATCTCCAGTCAATTCGCCTCGTCTTTCATCAGGCCGATAACCTTTTTGTTCTGAGGTGTTATACCATAAGGATTATCGGCCGCGCATCCACACATGTCGAGTGTGTCGGCATTGAACCTAATTACATCATATGGATCGCAGTCTTTTACGCAATAGATGAAACTTTCTGTATATATGCAAAGTAATTTGGGATCAGAGAAGTTTGGCTTCACAAACTCATCGTGGAATCGGTACATGTGAAGTTTGGAGAGGTCCAGAGTACAAATACCGGTATAGACAGGCATTGTGAACTGCAGTGAAACCTTAGCCATCTCCACGTCAAAATGTACTTCATTGCAGATTGTGGTCCGCTTACAGTTTGGTCGGGCGGTGTAAGCTCTTGCACTGTAACACCTCTCCCAGAGCCAAACTAAATGAATTTCGCGATGGTTGCTAACATTTGTTGAAAACAGAATTATTCATTAATTTATAAAAATTCTTTTTAAAATCACTCTTCGTGATAGCCCTCCTTTGGTATCTACGCCAATGTACTCCTTAACCAAGGATGCCGCTTAAAGGAGATGCTATTGATTCTAATAATTTGCATCCCTAAACTGAGAAATTTCTGGAAGTTTCTATAGTGCAGAATATATCACTGCTTGTTCCTCAGCATCAACAGCTTCGGAACGGAACAATTTCGCAGGACACAATGGCTTGTCACTGTGCTCGTCGTGCAAATGGATGGGATATGCCTGATCCATCTCCAGAGCATATCCCTCAATAAAATCTGCCGCCACATCATGGATATTTACCTTCAATCCGGCGATTTCCCCTTTGGACATCCATCAGAACCCTCCCAATGGTACACTTCTTTACATGGCGTATCCATAGAGGTTGATTGCATCCCAAGTAAAGGATGTACACTACTGCAACCAGGAGCAATGAAAAGTGTAGCCGAACAAATGCTGAATTGCGGTATGGAATTAGTTGCCGTCCAAGAAACCAGATGGAAGAGTAAAAGAGAAAGAAGCAGAGTTCTTGTTTTTCGAAATAAATACATCAAATCAGAAACTGCTAATTGGAGTAATCTATAAACCTCCAAACGTCGGTACTATGTCCTCCTTTCAGTCTGCCCTGTCCTCGCTCGTGACACTGTATGAACACATAATCATTATGGGCGACACAAACATCGACTTACAGTTAAAATCTCCCTCTGCAGAAAAACTAAGGACACTGTTCCACTCCAATGATATGAGTTTAACACCGCTGGACCCAACTCATCACACGCCACACAGCCATACACTCATAGGTATAATAGCAACAAAGCGACCAGATAAAATAATTCGCGCCAATCAGACATCCGCTCCGGGACTCTCTGCTCATGACGTGATATTCTTAAATTACTCAGTGCATACTATCAAAGAAAAATCTCACCTGGTAACCTACAGAAACCTAAAAAATGTTAACCATGACACTCTTCAAAAGGATTGCTCAGACATCCCTAGGCATGATATAAGCAATGAACCGACTTTAGACGGAAAAATTCGGGTACTATGCCGCAAAATTATTGCACTGTATGATAAACATGCTCCTCAACGCACTGTCAAGGTAAAGAGAGCTCCCGCTCCGTGGCTCACCACTGCATTACGCCAGTTAATGAATAAACGTGATGCTGCACATAGGGCCTTCAAGCGTAACCCAACTCCCGAGGCGTACGAAGCTTATAGGAAACTCCGAAACAGAACCAAGCAAAGCGTGAGGAATGCCAAAATCAGACATGCCCGCTCTGTCGTATGCGGCATATCAAAACCTGCTGCACTGTGGAAAAAGCTGCGCAGTTTCGATATAGGGAAGCGAAGATCTGACGCTGTTTATCAAGCGTCTGCAGAAGAATTAAAAGATTCTTCTCAACAGCTCAATACACTGGTTCGACAGCTACCTCAAAAACAGAAGTCAACAAGTCATTTGTGGGTCGGAAAAGTCATCACGGAAAATCGTGCGCTCTGGAGTTCCCCAAGGCTCCGTCCTTGGTCCATTACTCTTCTCACTGTACATTAATGATATTTCTTCAGTGATTCACTCCTGCAACTACCATCTATATGCCGACGACATCCAACTGTACATAAGTGCAAGCCCCAAGAACATTGCTGACGCAGTAGCGAGTATGAACGCAGATCTTTGCTCTGTTTCTCGATGGGCACAGAACCTAGGTTTGAAACAAAACTCCAAGAAATCCCAGGTCATGCTTATATCTCATCCAAAGTTAATCAGCCGGTACTTTCGCGAAACAGTCCCTCAAATACTCCTCAATGGTACCCAACTACCATACCAAAAAACAGTAAAAGACCTTGGAATAGTCTTGGATGAACACCTAAACTGGGAAGAACAAACAGTCACAGCTTGTCGGAAATAGCTCTCCTTCCTACATGCAATTCAAAAATTTAGAAAAATATTTCCAACCCATGTTAAACAAAAATTAGTCCAAACACTAGTCTTGCCTAATCTTTACTACTCTGATGTAGTTCAACACGGCACAAATAGTGAAAATTCGAGATGCCTCGAGCTAGTGATGAGTGCTTGCGTTAGATACATATGCAATATACGGTTGTATGATCATATCAGTCCTTCATACTCCCAGCTACGTTGGATACGCCCACATAAGGCACGCGATCTCCACACGATGTGCTTACTTCATCGATTTCTTAGCCACTGGTGCCCCCAATACTTATCTTCTCACATTAAACACCTATCATCATTCCACAACCGCAATACCAGATCGGATACGTCTAGCATCTTGGCTGTACCTTTACATAACACAGAATCTTTCTCCGTGTCATTCTCCATCTCAGCCATACGACTATGGAACGCGCTCCCCTGTGATCTGCGTCTTATCCAGAACCACTCAACATTCAAGAGGGAACTCAAGACTTACATATTAGGGACGGTATAGCCACCATTGTTGTGCCCCTCTCATCTCTTTCTTTCCCTATTAGTTTCCTTTCTAAATAAACATTATTCTAACCAAATCGCAACTGTGTGGCCTACATCATTTATAGGTCGTTAATTTAGTTCCCGAAATTATCATTGCTATTATTATATATTATGTTAACGTTGTATTTCGAAAACTTGCCATCAGCCAGACAATTTAACCAAAGGGTCACAAGTGTCTAAATTTATGGCGTGTAATGCGACACGTGCGGTTCAACCCCTAGGCGAGTTTGAGCCAAGACATTTCGACGAAGAGGAACCGCATGTGAGTCCGAACATCTATGGGATGTTAGCTCGCAATATGAACGTGAAGCATGGACGCTAACCAGCGCTGATGATCATCAACTCAGAGTACTTGAACGAAGAATACTAACGTAAATTTATGGAGAGATCCGAAATAATGATGATAACTGGACAGCAAGAGCCAATTATGAGTCGGATAATCTCATACAAGGAGCTGATATTGTAACGCTAATTACAAGTAAAAGAACAGCCTGGCTGGGATATGTCCTAAGGATGGAGGACACAAGAACTTCAAAGAAGGTATTCCAGTGGGAATCAACAGGAAGCAGATCAGAAGGAAGGACACATAAGCGATGGCTGGACGACGTGGAAGAAAACATCAGAGCCCTAGGAATCTGAGGAAGGAGAAGAAAAGTAAAAGAGAGGGCAGAATGGAAAAAAACTGTTAAGAAGGCAAAGACCCATGTAGGGTAGTGAACCCAAAGAAGAAGAAATAGCTTGCGCACAGCGAGCGAAAGAGTATGAAAACCTCGCACGTGGTCTTTGACGGCCAGTTTTAACATTGCGGGTTGCATAAGACGACGTCGGCAGGGACCGCTGAATCATACTGTATATGTGTATATGCCATCTTTTAAAGCACAAACAAAAGATTGTTGAAAATTATTGACCATAAAAATTTGTATTGTCAATAAATCATTGATTATTTTGTTATATCATTGTTAGTGTTTACAAAAGAAACTGATACTTACAAATGATTAGACGCACGCAGTTGCTCAAAAAGGAGGATTTGGAGTTATTTTGTTACAATAAACTACAAGTGGTGGAACACGTAACGCCAGGAAGCTACTTAGCTGCAATGTGCAGATATATCTGCATTGGACACGTCTTTTTATATAAGAACGGACGCATTTTCACAGCAGACAGATACAGATCCACATGAAGCGTCATTAGGCGACGTGTGATGTGTGTGCATGGTGCGTGCGACATCGGTGCGAAATTGGTGTGAGGTTGGTGCGAGGTCAATGCAAGGTCGGTGTGGCGTTGGTGCAACGTCGTTACGACTTCGGTATGACCTGAGATGTTGATCAATAATGAATAGACTCATCTTTTAAAGTACAAGTGAAAGATCGTTGAAAATTATTGCTCACAAAAATGTTATTGTTAATAAAGCACTAGTCATTTTGTTTTATGATAGTTATTATTTACAGAAGAACCTGATACCTACAGGTAACTAGACTCGTGCAATTGCTCAAAAGGAGGAGTTGGAATTAATTTGTTGTAACTAACTGTGAGTACTGAAACATGAAGACCTACACTTAAAGCTAATCAGGTCATTATTTGCCATGTGGAGATACATCTGCATTGCTCATTTCCTTTTCTATAAAAATGCATGCATATGCACTTTGGGGAGGTGCATCTGCATTTTGGGCATGTTCTTCCAATTTTACGAAGAATCTGTCAAATTAATAATAGCCTCTCACTACAGAGAGCAGAGCTAGGATGGAGAGCAAATTGCTCGAAAGCAGTGGAGCCCTCCCAGTGATTGGCTTGGAGGATGGTGACGTCGGCGTTTCGCAACCGTATTACAGCAAAACGAAGAGAGAGGGGGGTGTCATTGACCTCTACCATAACAAGCACAACTGGCTCACCACTGGAAATGCTGACACCGGAATGTTCTGATGTCGCCAGTTTGTGGAACACTGCAATATAATTCCTGGAATTTTGACGCCAAAAAGTGCGGACATCAGCGGTTGTTGGGCCACACATGGTACTACACAACTACTAATATTAAGTAATAGTAGCCTTAGACTTTTAGCAGATGATGAAGTATTTTCTGAAAAAGCTGCACAAATATTGAGTGAGAGTTTGATAAGATTTCGAGGTGGTGCAATGATGGACAACTCAATTTAAATGTGCAAATATTCAAACCTGTGCACTTCACAAAACGAAGATACATAATATTCGGCAACTACAATAACAATAAGACACAACTGGAATAAGTCAGCGCATGCAAATACCTGGGTAGAATAGTTTGTTGAGGTAAGAAATGGAACGATCACGTAGGCTTAGTATAGAAAAAGTAGGTCGCAGTGTTCGATCCATGAGTAGGATACTAGGAAAATGCCATCAGTCTTCAAAGGAGATTGCCTACAAAACTCTCGTCGCGACCCATCCTAGACTATTGCTCAAGTGTGTGGGACCAATACCAAACGGGACTATCAGGGGATATCGAACATATATAAAAAGAAGGCAGCACGTATGGTCACAGGTTTGTATGACCCATGCGAGAGCGTGAACGAGTTACTGAAAGAACTGAACGGTAGACAGACAGCAACTAAATCGCGGAAGGAACACCAAGCTTCTCGTAGCCCTGCTACACAACATCGTTCAAATTCAGTGATGTGTTGATAACGACGTCTTCGTCGCCTTAAAGGCGTTCTTGACTAACAACAACACAATATGCCCAATCTCAACGCTCACGTCCGTTACAGCACGTATTTAAAGCAAAGCAGATTGTCGTCGTCATAGTGGCGCCACCAGCTCCACTCTTGCGCGAAATTTGAACAGACACCATCTTTCAGATGTAGAAACGCGCCTACAAACTTTCGTTTATCTTGCACAGCTCCTTCCAGGTATTGAGATTTTTTTGCCGTTAGTGTATGGTAATGGCCGTAAAACACTCCCGTGGTATTTCCGAAGTTAAGAATGACATTGAGTGTTCTGCTTGCTAGGAACCCCTCAATATTTATTTACTTCCGGTACGATGGACGTGGAAGAATTATGGGCAAATTTTAAGCACATTGTAAATCACGCATTGGACAAGTATGTGCCGAAAAAGTGGGTTACGGGCCGAAAAGACCCACCGTGGTTTAACAGCGCAATTCTGAGAATGCTCAGGAAGCAAAGGCAGTTGCACTCGCGGTACAAGAAATATCGGGAAAATGAGGCCAGGCAAAAGTTAGTAGAGATTCGTGCTGTTGTAAAAAGAGCGATGCGCGAAGCATTCAGCCACTACCACCGCCATACCTTAGCAAAAGATCTTGCTGAAAACCCAAGGAAATTCTGGTCTTACGTAAAATCGGTAAGCGGGTCGAAGGCTTTCATCTAGTCACTCACTGATCAGTCTGGCCTGGCAACGGAAGACAGCAAAACGGAAGCTGAAATTTTAAATTTAGCATTTGAGAAATCTTTCACGCAGGAGGATCGTACAAACATACCGCAGTTTGAGTGTCGTACAGATTCCCGTATGGAGGACATAGACATCACTGGGGTTGTGAAGCAGCTGAATGGGATGAAAATAAATAAATCGCCAGGTCCTGATGGGATTCCAGTTCAGTTTTACAGAGAGTACTCTACTGCACTGGCTCCTTACTTAGCTTGCATTTATCGCGAATCTCTTGTTCAACGTAAAGTCCCGAGCGACTGGAAAAAAGCGCAGGTGACGCCTGTATATAAGAAGGGTAGAAGGACGGATCCTCAAAATTACAGACCAATATATTACAGACCAATATCCTTAACATCGGTTTGTTGCAGGATTCTCGAACATATTCTCAGTTCGTATATAATTAATTTCCTTGAGACAGAGAAGTTGCTGTCCATGCATCAACCCAGTTTTAGAAAGCATCGCTCCTGCGAAACGCAACTCGCCCTTTTTTCACATGATATCTTGCGAACCATGGATGAAGGGTATCAGACGGATGCCATATTCCATGACTTCCGGAAAGCGTTTGACTCGGTGCCCCACTGCAGACTCCTAACTAAGGTACGAGCATATGGAATTGGTTCCCAAGTATGTGAGTGGCTCGAAGACTTCTTAAGTAGTAGAACCCAGTACGTTGTCTTCGATGGTGAGTGTTCATCGGAAGTGAGGGTATCATCTGGAGTGCCCCAGGGAAGTGTGGTAGGTCCGCTGTTGTTTTCTATCTACATAAATGATCTTTTGGATAGGGTGGATACAATGTGCGGCTGTTTGCTGATGATGCTGTGGTGTACGGGAAGGTGTCGTCGTTGAGTGACTGTAGGAGGATACAAGATGAATTGGACAGGATTTGTGATTGGTGTAAAGAATGGCAGCTAACTCTAAATATAGATAATTGTAAATTAATGCAGATGAATAGGAAAAAGAATCCCGTAATGTTTGAATACTCCATTAGCAGTGTAGCGTTTCACACAGTCACGTCGATTAAATATTTGGGCGTAACATTGCAGAGCGATATGAAGTGGGACAAGCATGTAATGGCAGCTGTTGGGAAGGCGGATAGTCGTCTTCGGTTCATTGGTAGAATTTTGGGAAGATGTGGTTCATCTGTAAAGGAGACCGCTTATTAAACACTAATAAGACCTATTCTTGAGTACTGCTCGAGCGTTTGGGATCCCTATCAGGTCGGATTGAGGAAGGACATAGAAGCAATTCAGAGGCGGGCTGCTAGATTTGTTACTGGTAGGAAACTTCCTGGCAGATTAAAACTGTGTGCCCGACCGAGACTCGAACTCGGGACCTTTGCCTTTCGCGGGCAAGTGCTCTACCAACTGAGCTACCGAAGCACGACTGACGCCCGGTACTCACAGCTTTACTTCTGCCAGTACCTTGTCTCCTACCTTCCAAACTTTACAGAAGCTCTCCTACGTACCTTGCAGAACTAGCACTCCTGAAAGAAAGGATATTGCGGAGACATGGCTTAGCCACAGCCTGGGGGATGTTTCCAGAATGAGATTTTCACTCTGCAGCGAAAGGCAAAGGTCCCGAGTTCGAGTCTCGGTCGGGCACACATAGTTTTAATCTGCCAGGAAGTTTCATATCAGCGCACACTCCGCTGCAGAGTGAAAATCTCATTCTTGTTACTGGTAGGTTTGATCATCACGCGAGTGTTACGGAAATGCTTCAGGAACTCAGGTAGGGGGTCTCTAGAGGAAAGGAGGCGTTCTTTTCGTGAATCGCTACTGAGGAAATTTAGAGAACCAGCATTTGAGGCTGACTGCAGTACAATTTTACTGCCGCCAACTTATATTTCGCGGAGGGACCACAAAGATAAGATAAGAGAGATTAGGGCTCGTACAGAGGCATACAGGCAGTCATTTTTCCCTCGTTCTGTTTGGGAGTGGAACAGGGAGAGAAGATGCTAGTTGTGGTACGAGGTACCCTCCGCCACGCACCGTATGGTGGATTGCGGAGTGTGTATGTAGATGTAGATATTGTCACAAAACTGTTATTCTGTCCTGTTCGCTCGTGCTTTATGGTGCAGAACCTTGTGGAACGCCTTCTGGAAGCCAAGGAACACGGCATCAATCCGAGCCCCAGTAACTACTGCGTTCAGTGCCTTGCAGACTAACAGAGCGAGCTGAGATGAGCACGGTCGTTGTTAGCGGAATCCGTGTAGATTTCTACAGAGGAAGTTCTCGGTCTTCAGGAATGTCATTCCACATGAGGACAGTATGCGTTCCAAAATTCAACAACAAACTGACGTCAGCGATAAGGCTTACAGTTTCGTGCGTCTGTTCGTCAGTCCTTCTTGAAAATGAGACTTTTTCAATAAATGGGAACGCTCCGCTCTTCCAGTGATCTACGGTACATAGCTGCTAGAGGAGGAGCGAGTTCTTTCGCGTACTCTATGTATCCCGCGGTCTGCCATAGATATTGTTCCACTCAACTCTTGTGTACAGGCTGTCCCAGCAGGAATGGTCCATATTGAGAGATGTGACAGGAACAATCATTTCACGCAAAAATCTCCATACGGATATATGCCTTAATCCGAATGGTTACCGAGACAAAAGATATTTAATATACATTGTTATTTATTTTCTGTGTTAGTCAGCACATTGTCAGGTTTACACGTTTACACATGTACAACAACAAAAAATGGCTCTGAGCACTATGGGACTCAACTGCTGTGGTCATCAGTCCCCTAGAACTTAGAACTACTTAAACCTAACTAACCTAAGGACATCACACACATCCATGCCCGAGGCAGGATTCGAACCTGCGACCGTAGCAGTCGCACGGCTCCGGACTGCGCGCCTAGAACCGCGAGACCACCGCGGCCGGCCATGTATAACAGTTGGTAAACATTACAACACGCGTTTTACGAAGTATCAATTGAAAAATGCGTATTTCTAAAATACCTACCTCTGAGTATTTCGTACACGTCACATTACATCTGTTGTGCAGTTGAGAATATATGGTCGAGAAAAGAAATTCATGGAACAACTTGACTAGAAGAAGGGCATCAAGGAATCGCCAATTTAGTATTGGAAGGCAGCGCGGAGGGTAAAAATCGTAGAGGGAGACCAAGAGATGAATACACTAAGCACATTCAGAAGGATGTAGGCTGCTGTAGGTACTTGGAGACAAAGAAGCTTGTACAGGGTAGAGTAGCATGGAGAGCTGCATCAAACCAGTCTCTGGATTGAAGAGCACAACAACAACAACATCTCACCCTCAGCATTGATGCATGCGTCTCTTGGAAGAACACGTTGCGTTGCTTGTCTGAGTGTCTCTGCACGTTACCTGGTGAGAGCGTTCGCGATGCGACCAGGCAGTTCATTGCGTGTACTCACCTTCCGATTCCACACTTAACACTTCACTAACAAAAATCTAATGGTGTAAGGTCTCACGATCTTGGTGGCTAGTGAACGGTACTACCTGGACCAGTCCAGCGATTAGGATAAGAGCGGTTCAGATGTTCCCTCACACGCCTGGTAAACTCTGGAGGAGCTCCGTCATGCTATAAGAACACTGCAGTCCGCGTGATCGAAGGAATGACCTCAAGGTGTTCAACAAGAGATTTTTCCAAAACATGTTAATAATTCTGCCCCCTTATTCGCTCTTCTAAAATGACTGGACCTGTCAATACGTTACTGATTATGCCGCAGCAAACATTGATCGATAAGCGAACTTGGAAATTGTTTCTCACTATATTATGAGGATTTTCCTGCGACTGTCGATGACTGTTACTTGTTTTATTGATTCTATTCTGAGTAAACGTGGCTCCATCAGAGATAGAACGTAAGCGCATGACGATTTTCGTTTAAACAGTAAGAAATTCAAGTTCAGATGGTTCAAATGGCTATGAGCACTATGGGACTTAACTTCTGAGATCATCAGTCCCCTAGAACTTAGAACTACTTAAACCTAACTAACCTACGGACATCACACACATCCGTTCCCGAGGCAGGATTCGAACCTGCGACCGTAGCGGACGCGCGGTTCCAGACTGTAGCGCCTAGAACCGCTCGGCCACTCCTGTCGGCAATTAAAGTTCAAGATGGTTCAAATTGCTCTGAGCACTATGGGACTTAACATCTAAGGTCATCAGTCCACTAGAACTTAGAACTACTTAAACCTAACTAACCTAAGGACATCACACATGTCCATGCCTGAGGCAGGATTCGAACCTGCGACTGTAGTGGTCGCGCGGTTCCAGACCGAAGCGCCTAGAACCGCTCGTCCATAGCGGCCGGCTACTATTTTGTGTATTCTGTTTCTTTTTCTTATCTTGTGACAGGTCGTTGCCCCCGCTGTGATCGCTAGTCATCAACTGGGGGGTAAGATGAGGACGAATCTAATTTGACGGACCGTCATTTCACAGTTGAGGATCATTCGGTAGCTCTATTACGTTCACACCTTAGACCACACGACATTGCTTGTTAGTTTGTTACTGTTATTATTATAGGCAGGTGGGTTCCCAGGACATTCAAGTTTTATGGCATTTTCGCCAATGTGAAGATTGTGAACACGCTGTATGTCAGATGTGTACAAGTTTCTGCATGTAATGATCGCAACAGATGTGTTCGTGGGACAAACCGAGTGAGGTGGCGCAGTGGTTAGCACACTGGACTCGCATTCGGGAGGACGACGGTTCAATCCCGCGTCCGACCATTCTAATTTAGGTATTCCGTGAATTCCCTAAATCGCTCCAGGCAAATGCCGGGATGGTTCCTTGGAAAGGGCACGGCCGACTTCCTCCCCCGTCCTTCCCTAATCCGATGAGACCGATGACCTCGCTGTTTGGTCTCTTCCCCCAAACAACTCAACAACACAACTCGTGGGACAATGGTACGCGCAGAATGTCGCAGAGTACTGGTACTACGCTGGACGACTTTAACAATGTGTTGTTGTTCTTGCACAGGTTGTCGAAGTACACGTTCGGAAGAAAAACGGGAACTTGAAAGAATATGTATTTCCCGCAATATGCTGAAAATTCTAGTAAACACCCTACCATCAGAGCTGACGGTATTCTTAGTCGGCGTCAGGAGCATTACCATCGCAGAAGCCGTAAACATACATCATATTTGCATATTCTTCGTTAGTGTAGACGTGTGGTATTTAAGGCAGGGCGTGTAGAAACACGGTTAACCGACACTTCTCTGCTACACTCTCTGTCTCATTCATATCATAGCATGGCCAGCTTCGCCTTCAACGAGCTAGTTTGACGCCAGATTGAAATTTGGAGCAAAGAGAAGGAAAAGAACGAGGCAGGTTGGCGCGATGAATGAAAATTTGTAGCTAGGCCAAGATTCGAACCCAGGTCTACATCTACAGCTACATGATTACTCGGCAATTCTCAATTAAGTGCCTGGCAGAGGCTACTTCTATCGTACCACTCCCGATCAGCCTGCGTGAAAAACGAACAGTGAGGTCTTTCCGTGCGAGCTCTGATTGCTCATATTTTATTATGATGATCATTTCTGCCTATGTGGGCTGCAACAAGATATTTCCACACTCTGGAGTGAAAGTTGAACATTGAAATTTCGCGAGAATGTCCTGCCGCAGCGAAAAACGCCTTGTTTTAATGACTGCCATTCCAACTCGTGTATCACATCCGGGGCACTCTCTCCTCTATTTTGTGGTAACAGAAAAAGTTGTGCCCTTCTTTGAGCTTTTTCTATGCCCTCCTGTCTGTTGCGGATGCCACACCGCACAGCAGTTCTCCAAAAGAGGGCGGACAAGTGTGGTGTAAGCAGTCTCTTTAGCAGACCTGTTACATTTAATAAGTGTTCTGCCAATAAATCGCAGTCTTTGGTTCGCTTTTCCCGCAACATTATCTGTGTGTTCGTTCCAATTTCAGTTATTCGTAATTGTAATCCCGAAGTATTTAGTTGAGGTTACAGCCTTTATATTTGTGTGATTTATCATGTAACTAAAATTTAATGGCTTATTTTCAGTGCTCGTGTAGATGTCTTCACACTTATTATGATTTAGAATCAATTTCCACTATTTTCACGATACAGATGTCTTGTCTAAATCAGTTTTCAGTTTGTTTTGATTATCTGATGACTTCACATGGCTGTAAATGACAGAATCTTCTGCAAAAAAATCCAAAATGACTGCTTAGATTGTTATGTTATGTTAACCGGGGACCTAGAAACGACGGAGAGGCTCCGTCCCTGCCGCAGCCGCAGTGGTCCACAACCCCACGACGACTATCGCAGTCCACTTCACCCCTCCGCCGCCCCACACCGAACCCAGGGTTATTGTGCGGTTCGGCCCACCGGTCGACCCTCCAAGTAACGTCTCACACCAGACGAGTGTAACCCCTATGTTTGCGTGATAGAGTAATGGTGGTGCGCGCGTACGTGGAGAACTTGTTTGCGCAGCAATCGCCGACATAGTGTAACTGAGGCGGAATAAGGGGAACCAGCCCGCATTTGCCGAGGCAGATGGAAAACCGCCTAAAAACCATCCACAGACTGGCCGGTTCACCGGACCTCTACACAAATTCGGCGGGCGGATTTGTGCCGGGGACCAGGCGCTCCTTCCCGCCCGGAAAGCAGTGCGTCAGACCGCACGGCCAACCGGGCGGGCCTGCGTAGATTGTCTCCTAGATCATTTGTGTGGATGAGGAGCAAGAGACGGCCTACAACACTCCCTTTGGGAACGTCAGATATTACTTGGTTGGTTTGGGAGATTAAAGGGACCAGACTGCCATGGTCATCGGTCCCTTTTTCCAAAGACGAAGAACACCCACAGAGAATAAAAACAAGGAACAGAAGAGATCACAGACGATACAGAACAAGAGAAACTGAGACAAGGACAAGACAAAACGAACTAAAACCACACAGAGTGTGACGGTGGTTGGCCGACCATAGAAATAAATAAGGAAAAGCCAACCACTTAGAAACACATTAAAAAATCAGTGTAAAATCATAGGCCAAAGGCCAGAATCGACACAAAACGATAAAATAAAACAGAAACACTCAGAGTAAATGATAAAATCCCCCTGCCCGAATAAAACGTAAAACTAAGTCAGCCATAGTGGAGTCGTCTGTTAAAAGGGCGGGGAGCGTAGCAGGCAGCGCAAATGTCTGCCTGACCACAGCTAAAAGGGGGCAGGCCAGCAAAATGTGGGCCACTGTCAAAGCTGCCCCACAGCGACATAGAGGAGGGTCCTCCCGGCGCAGTAAATAACTGTGTGTCAGCCGGGAGTGGCCAATGCGGAGCCGGCAAAGAACTACTGAGTCCCTGCGAGTGGTTCGCAGGGATGACCGCCACACAGCCGTCGTCTCCTTGACAGCACGGAGTTTATTGGACATTGTCAGTTCGCGCCATTCATCGTCCCATAGCGCCAAGATTTTGCGGCGGAAGACTGCCCGCAAATCAGTCTCAGGGAGGCCAAGGTCCAGAGATGGCTTGCTGGTGGCCTCTTTCGCCAGGCGGTCAACATGTTCGTTACCCGGGATACCGACATGACCGGGGGTCCACACAAAGACCACAGAGCGGCCGCAACAGGCAAAAGTATGCAGAGACTCGTGGATAGCCATCACCAGACGAGAACGAGGGAAACACTGGTCGAGAGCTCGTAAACCGCTCAGGGAATCGCTACAGATAACGAAGGACTCACCTGAGCAGGAGCCGATATACTCTAGGGCACGAAGGATGGCGACCAATTCAGCAGTGTAAACGCTGCAGCCATCCTGCAAGGAACGTTGTTCGGAACGGTCCCCTAGAGTGAGCGCATACCCGACACGACCAGCAACCATCGAACCGTCAGTGTAGACAATATCAGAGCCCTGATACGTGGCCAGGAGAGAATAAAAGCGGCGGCGGAAGGCCTCTGGAGGGACTGAGTCCTTCGGGCCCTGTGCCAGGTCCAGCCGAAGGCAAGGGCGACGAACACACCATGGAGGTGTATGCAAGGTAGCCCGGAAAGTAGGTGGAACAGTGAAAACCTGAAGCCCAGAGAGAAGCTCTTTGACGCGGACCGCTATTGTACAACCAGACCGGGGCCGACGATCTGGCAGATGGACGACCGATCGCGGGAACAGGAGACGATAATTTGGATGCCCGGGCGAGCTTAGAACATGGGCAGCATAAGCGGCCAGCAAACGTTGGCGTCGGAACCGCAGGGGAGGTACACCTGCCTCCACTAGTACGCTGTCCACGGGGCTGGTGCGGAAAGCACCAGTGGCAAGGCGTATCCCGCTGTGGAGAATTGGGTCCAGCACCTGTAACGCAGATGGGGATGCTGAGCCATAAGCCAGGCTCCCATAATCCAGACGGGACTGGATTAACGCCTGGTAGAGCCGCAACAGTGTAGAGCGGTCGGCGCCCCAGCGGGTGTTGCCCAAACATCTCAGAGCGTTTAGATGCCGCCAACACGTCTGTTTCAGCTGCCGGATATGAGGCTGCCAAGTCAACCGGGCATCGAAAACCACCCCCAAAAACCTGTGGGTCTCCACCACAGCAAGGAGTTCGTCGGCAAGATAAAGCCGCGGCTCTGGATGGACTGTTCGGCGCCGGCAGAAATGCATAACGCAGGTCTTGGCTGCCGAAAACTGAAACCCATGCGCTACAGCCCAAGACTGCGCCTTACGGATAGCGCCCTGTAGCTGACGTTCAACAGCTGCAATGCCAGTAGAGCTGTAATAAAGGCAGAAGTCGTCAGCATACAGGGAAGCGGAGACAGAATTTCCCACGGCCGCAGCAAGCCCGTTAATGGCTATTAAAAACAGACAGACACTTAAAACAGAGCCCTGTGGCACACCGTTCTCCTGGACGTGGGAGGAACTATACGAGGCCGCGACTTGCACGCGGAAGGTACGACACGACAGAAAATTGCGGATAAAAATCGGCAGAGGACCCCGAAGACCCCATCCATGAAGCGTAGAAAGAATGTGATGACGCCATGTCGTATCGTACGCCTTCCGCATGTCGAAAAACGCAGCGACCAGGTGCTGACGGCGGGCAAAAGCAGTACGGATGGCCGACTCCAGACTCACCAGATTGTCGGTGGCGGAGCGGCCTTTACGGAACCCACCCTGAGACGGAGCCAGAAGGCCCCGAGACTCCAGTACCCAATGCAAGCGCCGGCTAACCATCCGTTCCAGCAACTTACAAAGAACGTTAGTGAGGCTAATGGGACGGTAGCTGTCCTCCTCCAGAGGGGTCTTCCCAGGTTTCAAAACGGGGATGACAATGCCTTCCCGCCATTGCGACGGAAACTCCCCCTCGACCCAAAGACGGTTGTAAAGATCGAGAAGGCGCCGCTGGCAGTCCACTGAAAGGTGTTTCAGCATCTGACAGTGGATGCCATCTGGCCCAGGAGCGGTATCAGGGCAAGCAGCTAGGGCACTGCGAAATTCCCACTCACTGAATGGAGCATTGTAAGATTCCGGGTGGTTGGTGCGAAACGAAAGGCTCCGACGTTCCAGCCGCTCTTTAATGGAGCGGAAGGCCTGGGGGTAATTCGCAGAAGCGGAACTCATAGCAAAATGCTCTGCTAAGCGATGTGCAATGACGTCGGAGTCGGTACAAACGGCTCCATTCAGTGAGAGCGCAGGGACGCTGGCAGGGGTCCGATAGCCGTAGACGCGTCGAATCTTGGCCCAGACCTGCGAGGGAGTGACCTGGAGGCCAATGGTGGACACATACCGCTCCCAGCACTCCTTCTTGCCTTGGCGGATAAGGAGGCGGGCCCGCGCACGCAGCCGTTTGAAGGCGATAAGGTGGTCGAGGGAGGGATGTCGCTTGTGACGCTGGAGCGCCCGCCGGCGATCTTTAATCGCTTCAGCGGTCTCAGGCGACCACCAAGGCACAGCCTTCCGCCGAGGGGACCCACAGGAATGGGGAATGGCAGATTCGGCGGCAGTAACGATGCCGGTGGTGACCGATTGAACCACCGCATCAATGTCATCGGTAGCGAGATGCTCAAAAGCGGCAGTGGAGGAGAACAAGTCCCAGTCAGCCTTATTCATAGCCCATCTGCTAGGGCGCCCAGAAGAGTGACGCTGTGGTAGTGACAAAAAGAGCGGAAAGTGGTCACTACCACACAGGTCGTCATGCACACTCCAATGGACAGACGGTAAGAGGCTATGGCTACAAATTGAAAGGTCAATGGCGGAGTAGGTGCCATGCGCCACACTGAAGTGTGTGAAGGCACCATCATTTAACAGCGAGAGATCGAGCTGCGACAATAAATGCTCAACGATGGCGCCTCGACCTGTTGCCACTGACCCACCCCACAGAGGGTTATGGGCGTTGAAGTCGCCCAATAGCAAGAAAGGTGGCGGCAATTGGGCGACCAGTGCAGCCAGGACATGCTGCGAGACATCACCATCCGGTGGAATGTAAATACTGCAGACGGTAACAGCCTGTGGCGTCCACACAGCCTCTAAAGGCGTCTGGAGAGGGACAGACTCGCTGTGCAGAGTGTGAAGAACATATATGCAGACGCCACCAGACACCCTTTCATAAGCTGCTCGGTTCTGATAATAACCCCGATAGCCACGGAGGGCGGGGGTTCGCATTGCTGGAAACCAAGTTTCCTGAAGAGCAATGCAGAAGAAAGGGTGAAGGCTGATAAGTTGGCGGAGCTCAGCTAGATGGTGGAAGAAACCGCTGCAGTTCCACTGGAGGATGGTGTTGTCCATGGCTGGGAAAGGCGTGACGGGACTGGGAAGGCAGATTACGCCGCTGGGTCACCTGCTGCCTCCAAGTGAGCACCTGTGCCAGTGCTTTCCATGGCGTCGGAGGGACTGGCGAGATCGAGGTCCTCAGCGGACGCCAGGATCTCCACCTCGTCCTCAGACGCAGAGTTTGAAGGTTGCGGTGGGACAGGTGCCACCGCAATGTCAGGATGCTTGGGAGCCTTTTTCTTCAACGGTTTCGCACGCTGTGCCGTGGGAGGGTCTGGCTGGGAGGGCCCCACTGGGTCAGTCTCAGGGACGGACGACGACCGTGAAGCCCTATGACCAGCGACCGGTTGTTGTTTCAAAACTTTGCGGGTGTCCGCTTTGACACTGGGCAAAGCCTGGGAAGGGAGGGCCCCAAGGGACCCCTTCCTAGCTAGAGTAGCCGAAGAAGCCCTACGCTTCTCCGGCTGGGAAGGGGGGACGAATGTCCCCGATGGTTGGGGTGGTGTTGCTCCTGGAGTAGATGGAGCAACAGTGGGCGAAGTGCCCCCCACAACCAAGGGGGCCGGTTCATTGAGACATAGCTGAGAGGCAACAGTACGTGACGACACGGGAGAGGATCGGACTGCTTGTGCAGCAGCGGCATAGGTGGATGTCATGGGCACGGGATGTAGCCGCTCATATTTCCGCCTTGCCTCGGTGTGGGTCAGGCGGTCCAGGGTCTTATATTCCATTATCTTCCTTTCCTTCTGGAAGATCCGACAGTCCGGTGAGCAGGGGGAATGGTGTTCTCCACAGTTAACACAAATGGGAGGCGGAGCACATGGAGTATCAGGATGCGAAGGACGTCCGCAATCCCGACACGTGATGCTGGAAGTACAGCGAGATGACATGTGCCCGAACTTCCAGCATTTAAAACATCGCATCGGAGGAGGGATATATGGTTTCACATCACAACGGTAAACCATCACCTTAACCTTTTCGGGTAAGACATCACCCTCAAAGGCCAAGATGAAGGCACCGGTGGCTACCTGATTATCCCTCGGACCCCGATGGACGCGCCGGACGAAGTGAACACCTCGTCGTGCGAGGTTGGCGCGTAATTCATCGTCGGACTGCAGAAGAAGATCCCTGTGGAATATAATACCCTGGACCATGTTGAGACTCTTATGCGGCGTGATGGTAACTGGAACATCCCCCAACTTAACACAATTGAGCAACCTCCGTGACTGGGCAGAGGATGCCGTTTTGATGAGCACAGAACCAGAGCGCATCTTGGACAGGCCCTCCACCTCCCCGAACTTGTCCTCTAAATGCTCTACAAAAAACTGGGGCTTGGTCGACATGAATGATTCTCCATCAACCCGCGTACACACGAGGTACCGGGGTGAATATTCGCCACCGCCTTCTTTAGCAAGACGTTCCTCCCATGGAGTAGCTAGGGAGGGAAACGATCTCTGATCAAATTTCTTCCCGTTGAGGTTAGACCTCGATCGCTTAGAGACTGCTGGTGGAGGCCCACCAGCGATAGATGATGTACCACGCTTCATTGCGGGTCATCCGCCCTGATGCCACCTACTCCGACCAAGGGCCCTCCCCACGGGCGCCACCCAGCCACAGCAAAGGCCACCTGGCAGGATGGCCATTGCCGGGAGTCCCGATGCTCCTGGGAGATGGGCATCTACTCCTTGGCATACGTGGGGAGTGAACGGCGCAGGCATCAGTAGAGCGATCCCTGTGTTGTCAGGGGGCTACAACCAAGAGGGTACATGGCGGCCCCACCACAACGGACTGGCTACCGTGCTGGATGTTAGGTGACATGTGGTCCATGGGCGTCGTCAGTGCAGAAAATGGCCCTGCACAGTGCTCGGCAGAAAGTGCACGCAGGAGCGCATCCTCGCCCAAGTGATGGAGAGCGGGCAAGACTGCAACGCAACGACGAATAAGATGGCGAAAGTTCTCAACACAACACGGACACAATGCACCAAGTAAGGCGCCCTTCCCCAATCGGCTCGCTCTTCGGAAAAAATTTGGAGATATGGAGGTCAAACCCGAGAGGGGACCATCACATAAGGCCGAAACGTTTGAGACTCCTTTTAGTCGCCTCTTACGACAGGCAGGAATACCGCAGGCCAATTCTAACCCCCGAACCCGCAGGGGGGGTCAGATATTACTTCTTTTTACTCGATGACTTGCCATCAGTTATTACGAACTGAGACCTTTCTGACAGGAAACGACGAATCCAGTCATACTCCACAGGCACGCAATAAGTCGCTCGTGTCAAAAGCCTTCTGGAAATTAAAAAAAAAAAAAAGTATGGAATCAGTTTGATGTCCCCTGTCGATAGCACTCATTACTTCGTTAGAATAAAGCGCTAATAGAGTTTCACCAGACGATATTTTCTGAATCCGTATTGGCTATTTGCCAATAAATCGTTTTCTTCGAGGTGACTCATTATGTTCGAATACACTGGCAGATGCGGTAACCACAACGTCACCCTGGCAAAGTCGCTTTGCACTACTGCACGGACTATCCTAACATGCCTCCCTTCTCATCCCAAATCCTAATTCACGTCTCAGTCCTCACCCAACTCTCGAACAGCATCGTAGACGCTCTCCAACATTATTTGAATAGCATCGAATGAAATGGGGGATCCTTCCTGAAACCCAGGCGTAGATGCTTTAATGAAATGAAACTATACGGTTCCTGAGACCTTTTCTAGTCTCAAACATCACTGATGTATATATGCAGACTGAAGCATGAATGAAAATTTGTACCAAGGCCGAGATTCGAATCCAGGTCTCCTGCTCATAAGACAGATGCACTAACCACTGCGCCCCCCTGGCACGGTGGCTTTGCACAACCGTACAGACTTTGATGTGGCTGCATTTGTATTGGCGGTTTCTCTCATCACACCTACATCCTGTGCGTGTGGCAGAGGGCCTAGTACTGGGTTAAATTTCTATAAGTATTCTTAGAGCAGTCTCAACTTTTGCTCTACTTGCCTTTAAGAGTCATTGTTCCACCTAGAGCTAAGTCTTACTACAGAGACTGTGACTGGCTTGCACCTTTCTGTGTGCTTTGAACTCAGACTGCCATTGTGTAGTTGTGCAAAACCACTGTGCCAGGGGGGCGTAGTGGTTAGCGCATCTGCCTAGCTAGCAAGGGATCTGGGTTCGAATGCTGGCCTTGGTACAAATTCTCATTTATTGCTTCACTCTGCATATAAATGTCTTAGATGTTTGAGACTTGGAGGAAAGGTCTCTCGAACCATATAGTTTCATTTGAGGTAGGTTGGGCTAAAATATAACCTCAAATGTTTCTTGCTTCACATGAGCATTCGTGTGATATCCCTGAGTACTGACAATCCCTCCTGGGACACTTTGTGTATTGTAAGTTAACCGTCTTTCGCTACAGCTTTTACCCATTTTTTGAGAATTTCAAATATCTTACACAATTTTGCATTGCCGAACGGTTTCCTATGTCGACCAATTGTGTGAAAGTGTCTTGAGTCAATTATTGCTTTGAATAAAACAATAGCGGTTTCAGAATCTTGATCCTCTTGAAAGACGCCCATTTTTTGTGTAAATCTTTCATTAGAGCATAGCCTATCAACTAGATACAGTATTTTGTCATTTTAATATACCATCTGTATCATTTTCTACTAGGACCAGTGCCTGTGAGAAGTGCTCTACATCTACGTGATTACTGTGCTATTCACAGTAAAGTGCCTGGCAGAGGGTTCAATGAACCAACTTCAAGCTGTCTCTCAACCGTTCCACTCTCGAACGGCACCCGGGAAAAACGAGCACTTGAATTTTTCTGTGCGAGCCCTGATTTCTCTTATTTTATCGCGATGATCTTTTCTCACTATGTAGGTGGGTGCCTACAGAATGTTTTCGCAATCGGAGGAGAAAACTGTTGATTGAAATTTCATGAGAAGATCCCGTCGCAACGAAAAAGGTCTTTGTTTTAATGATTGCCACGGCAATTCACGTATCATGTCTGTGACACTATCTCTCCTGTTTCGCGATATTACAAAACGAGCTGCCCTTCTTTGTTCTTTTTCAATGTCATCCGTCAGTCCCACCTGATGCGGATCCCACACTGCTCAGCAATACTCCAGAATAGGGCGGACAAGAGTGGTGTAAGCAGTCTCTTTAGTAGACCTGTTGCCCCCTCTAAGTGTTCTGCCAATGAATCGCAGTCTTTGGTTTGCTCTGACTACAACATTATCTGTGTGATCGTTCCAATTTAGGTTATTTGCAATTGTAATCCCTAAATATTTCCTTGAATTTACAGCCTTCAGATTTGTGTGATTTATCGCGTAATCGAAATTTAGCTGATTTCCTTCAGTACTGGTGTGAATAACTTCACACATTTCCTTTTTCATGGTCAATTGCCATTTTTCGCAACATACAGATGTCTTATCTAAATCATTTTGCAAGTCGTTTTGATCATCTGATGACTTTTTTTTTGTCATCAGTCTACTGACTGGTTTGATGCAGCCCGCCACAAATTCCTTTCCTGTTCTAACCTCTTCATCTCAGGGTAGCACATGCAACCTACGTCCTCAATTATTTGCTTGACGTATTCCAATCTCTGTCTTCCTCTACAGTTTTTGCCCTCTACAGCTCCCTCTAGTACCATGGAAGTCATTCCCTCATGTCTTAGCAGATGACCTATCATCCTGTCCCTTCTCCTTATCAGTGTTTTCCACATTTTCCTTTCCTCTCCGATTCTGCGTAGAACCTCCTCATTCCTTACCTTATCAGTCCACCTAATTTTCAACATTCGTCTATAGCACCACATCTCAAATGCTTCGATTCTCTTCTGTTCCGGTTTTCCCACAGTCCATGTTTCACTACCATACAATGCTGTACTCCAGACGTACATCCTCAGAAATTTCTTCCTCAAATTAAGGCCGGTATTTGATATTAGTAGACTTCTCTTGGCCAGAAATGCCTTTTTTGCCATAGCGAGTCTGCTTTTGATGTCCTTGCTACGTCCGTCATTGGTTATTTTACTGCCTAGGTAGCAGAATTCCTTAACTTCATTGACTTCTTGACCATCAATCCTGATGTTAAGTTTCTCGCTGTTCTCATTTCTGCTACTTCTCATTACCTTCGTCTTTCTCCGATTTACTCTCAAACCATACTGTGTACTCATTAGACTGTTCATTCCGTTCAGCAGATCATTTAATTCTTCCAGAATGAGATTTTCACTCTGCAGCGGAGTGTGCGCTGACATGAAACTTCCTGGCAGATTAAAACTGTGTGCCCGACCGAGACTCGAACTCGGAAACTTCGCCTTTCGCGGGCAAGTGCTCTACCAACTGAGCTACCGAAGCACGACTCACGCCCGGTACTCACAGCTTTACTTCTGCCAGTACCTCGTCTCCTACCTTCCAAACTTTACAGAAGCTCTCCTGCGAACCTTGCAGAACTAGCACTCCTGAAAGAAAGGATATTGCGGAGACATGGCTTAGCCACAGCCTGGGGGATGTTTCCAGAATTAGATTTTCACTCTGCAGCGGAGTGTGCGCTGATATGAAACTTCCTGGCAGATTAAAACTGTGTGCCCGACCGAGACTCGAACTCGGAAACTTCGCCTTTCGTGGGCAAGTGCTCTACCAACTGAGCTACCGAAGCACGACTCACGCCCAGTACTCACAGCTTTACTTCTGCCAGTACCTCGTCTCCTACCTTCCAAACTTTACAGAAGATCTCCTGCGAACCTTGCAGAACTAGCACTCCTGAAAGAAAGGATATTGCGGAGACATGGCTTAACCTGCCAGCTGCCAGCTGCAGAGTGAAAATCTCATTCTGGAAATATCCCCCAGGCTGTGGCTAAGCCATGTCTTCGCAATATCCTTTCTTTCAGGAGTGCTAGTTCTGCAAGGTTCGCAGAAGAGCTTCTGTAAAGTTTGGAAGGTAGGAGACGAGGTACTGGCAGAAGTAAAGCTGTGAGTACCGGGCGTGAGTCGTGCTTCGGTAGCTCAGTTGGTAGAGCACTTGCCCGCGAAAGGCAAAGTTCCCGAGTTCGAGTCTCGGTCGGGCACACAGTTTTAATCTGCCAGGAAGTTTCATTTAATTCTTCTTCACCTTCACTCAGGATAGCAATGTCATCAGCGAATTGTATCATTGATATCCTTTCACCTTGTATTTTAATTCCACTCCTGAACCTTTCTTTTATTTCCATAGTTGCTTCCTTGATGTACAGATTGAAGAGTAGGGGCGAAAGGCTACAGCCTTGCCTTACACCCTTCTTAATACAAGCACTTCGTTCTTGATCGTCCACTCTTATTATTCCCTCTTGGTTGTTGTACATATTGTATATGACCCGTCTCTCCCTATAGCTTACCCCTACTTTTTTCAGAATCTCGAACAGCTTGCACCATTTTATATTGTCGAACGCTTTTTCCAGGTCGACAAATCCTGTGAAAGTGTCTTGATTTTTCTTTAGCCTTGCTTCCATTATTAGCCGTAACGTCAGAATTGCCTCTCTCGTCCCTTTACTTTTCCTGAAGCCAAACTGATCGTCACCTAGCGCATTCTCAATTTTCTTTTCCATTCTTCTGTATATTATTCTTGTAAGCAGCGTCGATGCATGAGCTGTTAAGCTGATTGTGCGATAATTCTCGCACTTGTCAGCTCTTGCCGTCTTCGGAATTGTGTGGATGATGCTTTTCCGAAAGTCAGATGGTATATCGCCAGACTCATATATTCTACACACCAACGTGAATAGTTGTTTTGTTGCCACTTCTCCCAATGATTTTAGAAATTCTGATGGAATGTTATCTATCCCTTCTGCCGTATTTGACCATAAGTCCTCCAAAGCTCTTTTAAATTCCGATTCTAATACTGGATCCCCTATCTCTTCTAAATCGACCCCTGTTTCTTCTTCTATCACATCAGACAAATCTTTACCCTCATAGCGGCTTTCAATGTATTCTTTCCACCTATCTCCTCTCTCCTCTGCATTTAACAGTGGAATTCCCGTTGCACGCTTAATGTTACCACCGTTGGTTTTAATGTCACCAAAGGTTGCTTTGACTTTCCTGTATGCTGAGTCTGTCCTTCCGACAGTCATATCTTTTTCGATGTCTTCACATTTTTCCTGCAGCCATTTCGTCTTAGCTTCCCAGCACTTCCTATTTATTTCATTCCTCAGCGACTTGTATTTCCGTATTCCTGATTTTCCCAGAACATGTTTGTACTTCCTCCTTTCATCAATCAACTGAAGTATTTCGTCTGTTACCCATGGTTTCTTCGCAGCTACCTTCTTTGTACCTATGTTTTCCTTCCCAACTTCTGTGATGGCCCTTTTTAGAGATGTCCATTCCTCTTCAACTGTACTGCCTACTGCACTATTCCTTATTGCTGGTGACTTTACAAGACGGTAAATGACAGCATCATCTGCAAACAATTTAAGACGGCTACTCAGATTGCCTCCTATGTCGTTAATATAGATCAGGAACAATATAGGGCCTGTAACACTTACTTGTGGAACGCCGGGTATTACTTCTGTTTTACTCGATGACTTTCTGTCTATTACTACGAACTGTGATCTTTGTGACTGGAAATCACAAATCCAGTCGCACAACTGAGGCGATATCCCGTAGGCACGCAGTTTGGTTAGAAGACGCTTGTGATGAATGGTGTCTTAAGCCTTCTGGAAATCTAAAAATACGGAATCAATTTGACATCTCCTGCCGATAGCACTTATTACTTCATGAGTATAAACAGCTAATTGTGTTTCACAAGAACGATATTTTCTGAAACCGTGCTGACTATGTGTCAATAAATCGTTTTCTTCGAGGTACTTCCTAATGTTCGAACACAGTATATGTTCCAAAACCCTACTGCAAATCGAAGTTAGTGATATAGGCCTGTAATTCAGTGGATTACTCCTACTTCTCTTTTTGGGTATTGGTGCGACTTGAGCAGTTGTCCAGTCTTTAGGTACGGATCTTTCTGTGAGCGAGTGGTTGTATATAATTGCTAAATATGGAGCTATTTTATCAGCATACTCTGAGAGCAACCTGACTGGTATACAGTCTGGACCGGAGGCCTTGCCATTATTAAGTGATTTAAGCTGCTTCGTTACTCCGAGGATATCTACTCCTATGTTTCTCATCTTGACAGTTGTTCTTGATTGGAATTCAGGAATATTTACTTCGTCTTCTTTGGTGAAGGAGTTTCGGAAACCTGTGTTTAATAACTCTGCTTTAGTGGCTTCACCGTTGTTATCGCGCAGTGAAGGTATTGATTGCGTCTTGCCACTGGTGTGCTTTATGTACGACCAGAATCTCTTTGGGTTTTCTGCCAGATTTCGAGACAGAATCTCGTTGTGGAAATTATTAAAAGCATCTCGCATTGAAGTAAGCACCATATTTTGAACTTCTGTAAAACTTTGCCAGCCTTGGGGATTTTGCGTTCTTTTAAATTTGGCATGCTTTTTTCGTTGCTTCTGCAACAACGGTCTGACCCCTTTTGGGGGATCAGTACCATCACTTATTAATTTATGTGGTATGTATCTCTCAATTGCTGTCGATACTATCTCTCTGAAAACATTCCACAACTTTTCTACACTTACATGATCAGATCGGAAGGAGTGAAGACTGTCTCTTAAAAAGGCGTTAAGAGCATTTTTATCAGCCTTTTTTAATAGAAATGCCTTGCGTTTCTTTTTGATTGTTGTAGGTGTTACGGTATCCAGCCTAGCAGCAACTGCCTTGTGGTCGCCACTCCCTGTATTCGTCACAATACTCACTATTTGTCCAGGATTATTTGTTGCTAAAAGGTCACGTATGCTTTCACAACCATTTACGCTTCAAGTGGGCCCATGAACTGATTGTTCAAAATAATTTTCTGAGAAAGCATTCAGTACAATTTCGGATGACGTTTCATGACTGCCGCCGGCTCTGGGGGTATGTGTTTTATTTTAATCCTGACTTTCCCGTTATGATCAGCAGCCTCTATTTCATGAACATTCCCTGTCCAGCATGAAACCCATTATGTCAGTTTGGCTGTGGGATAACGTGAATTTTCCGCTCTCTTTAAGCTAAGACACAGAGGCCTGAACTGTTGCAATGCAGCGGACAATAGCCGGAGAGGGGGGGGGGGGGGGGGAGAGGGGGAATCGAAGAACAAGGTGGTTGGCTCTGAGCACTATGGGACTTAACATCTTAGGTCATCAGTCCCCTAGAACTTAGAACTACTTAAACCTAACTAACCTAAGGACATCACACAACACCCAGCCATCACGAGGCAGAGAAAATCCCTGACCCCGCCGGGAATCGAACCCGGGAACCCGGGCGTGGGAAGCGAGAACGCTACCGCACGACCACGAGATGCGGGCGAAGAACAAGGAGAGAGATGATGGCAGAGGACACCAGCACTCCCTGTCTTGGCGTACGTGACTTGGGGCACGTAGGTGGAACGATCTTTCCCACCGAATTCGTGGGCGTGTATTTCTGTTGGTTGCTGGAAGTTCGCGGTAAAAGTTTCGAGATTTTTCGAGAGAGTCTGTCCGTTAAAACGGGCTAGCAAGGGATCGACAGAACGCGCTTTTGACGCAAGCCGATTGCACCGTCGTGTTGTGGTCAGAAGCTAGAGCTGTGATGGGACGGACGGTACGCCAAAAAGTGCGCCTTCTTGCAGGTGCAGTGGAACGAACGTAGCAGCTGGAGATGGGACGAGGTAAAGGCAGCACGGTTTGGACACGCTGTCTGCCGATGGGGACACGGTGTGCAGCTGTGCTGCGAGGCAATGATGGTGAGACTGCTTGCTGGCGTACCATTAGTTGGTTCGTGATCGGAGCTGGTTACTAGTCCCAGTTCTGTGTACCAAATTCCTTCCGAATTGCTAAAGTGTTTGCCATGTGTTTCGTTAGCTAAATTCTTTACACCGTCCTGTTTTGGGTTGAACAGTGTGTTCGTTCTCTTGTTTCAATGACAGTAATTAGCATACATTTTTTCTCTCGCTCTGCTCCTGTCCCTTGAAAATCAGTTAACGAAGTTCTAAGTTTATCGGTACCGCGATTTTTTGTGAATGAGTGGTAACAACTTCCTCTCTTATTCTTTGCGATTAGCAATGCTTATCCCTGATGCAGCATGTTGCATCACACGCAAGGTTATAAATCCTTACCCTTGTTCCCATGGAGGCAGGCCCGACGCTGATCGCTTCGTCTGCTAAGTTTTTTTTGTTTTTCAGATCTGCATTTGGCAAAGGACAGTAGAATTCAAGAACACTATTTGCTACGCATAACAGATTTTAAACTTCCACTATATAAAAAATAGCTGTAATGAATCCAAAGGTTTGAATTTAATCTTTTACTTGAGGCCTCCCCAGTCATTTTCAGATGCATCAAGCAATGGTTAAAAGATATTTATACGAGGTGCGGCTAAACGTTGGGTTCGTCTCCATACTGTGCTGCTTGTTTCTGTTGCGTCTGCCGCGCGGGATAGCTGCGCGGTCTTCGGCGCCTTGCCACGGTTCGCGCTGCTGCCCCCGTCGGAGGTTCGAGTCCTCCCTCGGGCACGGGTGTGTGTGTGTTGTCCTTAGCATCAATTAGTTTAAGTTAGATTAAATAGTGTGTAAGCCTGGGGACCGATGACCTCGGCAGTTTGATCCCACAGGAACTTACCACAAATTTCCAAAATTTTTTCTGTTGCGTCTGGGTGAAGTAATTGTTTTACTGTTTTTCAGAGCAGAAATTCTTCCTACTTCAATTAACCACAGTGTGGCAATTGTAGTTATGAGATATGTTACATTCATCAATGGATGTGATGAAGAGACAAAGGGGATTAGTAGTTAAATGTATTCAGGTCCCATTTTTGTCTATTTTTGGTCAGAAACAGAGATTAAATTCACTAGTTTACCAACAGATCACTCGCTGCTACCACACATTAAAACACAGCCGGCGCCTTATACGAGGGTTGGTACTTTAATAGTGGCAACTATTTATTTACAGCTCGTACAAAATACATACGTGTTTCGAAGTTTTACTGACCGTCAAAGTAGTCACCAGCATTGTGTATAACCCGTTGCCAGCGATGTGGAAGTCGTAGGATACTCTTAGAAGTGACAGTTGAGTTGACAGTTCGAGCGGCGCCGTCTATTGCCCGACGAATTTGTAGCAGTTCTGAAGCGAATGCCGTGAAATGTGTTCAGATGTGTGTGAAAATATTATGGGACTTAACTGCTCAGGTCATCAGACCCTAAGCTTACACACTACTTGTTGTGGTTGGCAGGAGAACCAACACCGTGTTACTAGAGGAGGCCGAAATTCACGCGTTTTAGCTCACGCAGGCTGGCGTGAGGTCTGGAACATGACAAGGAAATTAGAATTTAGAAAAACGGACGTAGCTGGTGGAATACTTAACTTTAATCCATTAACGATGAACGTCGGTTTTGACGGTACATGATTCACAATATCAATAGTAACTGATAATGGCGCCTTGCTAGTTCGTAGCAAATGACGTAGCTGAAGGCTATGCTAAACTATCGTCTCGGCAAATGAGAACGTAAGTAGGCAGTGAACCATCGCTAGCAAAGTCGGCTGTACAACTGGGGCGAGTGCTAGGAAGTCTCTCTAGACCTGCCGTGTGGCGGCGCTCGGTCTGCAATCACTTTTGGCGACACGCGGGTCCGGCGTATACTAACGGACCGCGGCCGATTTAAAGGCTACCACCTA
Source organism: Schistocerca piceifrons (assembly GCF_021461385.2). NCBI lineage: Eukaryota > Metazoa > Arthropoda > Insecta > Orthoptera > Acrididae > Schistocerca > Schistocerca piceifrons. The sequence continues at coordinate 71,440,869 of NC_060139.1, forward strand.
GCAAGTGTGGTGTCGGGCGGTGACACCACACTACTTAACCTAAATTATCCTAAGGACAAACACACACACCCATACCCGGAGGTGTACTCGAACCTCCGCCGGGGCCAGCCGCACAGTCCATGACTGCAGCGCCTAAGACCGTGCGGCTAATCCCGCGCGGCCTTCACTTTAGAAATCGAGTTGAACTTCCGAGGCCTTAAGTCAGGGGAGTAGGTGGTATAGCACTTAGCAGCCCCATCAGTCAAATAAATCAGTAACAGCTTGCACTGTACGTGCTTGAGTATTGTCCTGCAAAATAATGGTCAGGTCCTGCAGAAAGTGTCATCACTTCTGTCTCTAAGCTGGTCGTAGGTTGTGTTCCAAAAATGAACAGCATAGAGACAGAAGTGATGACACTTTCTGCAGGACCTGACCATCATTTTGCAAGACAATGCTCAATCTGTTACTGATTTGTTTGCTTGATGGGGCTGCTAAGTGCTAGACCACCTACTGCACTCCCCTGACTTAAGCCCTCATGAGTTCAATTCGAATTCTAAACTGAAGGAAACACTTGACAGCATTCGCTTCAGAACTGCTACAAATTCGTCGGGCAATAGACGGCGCCGCTCGAACTGTCAACACAACTTGTGAGCGTATTGTCATATCGCTGGCTTAGTTGTGGAGTATCTTTGCGGGCAGTCGAGCACGGGACACGAAACAGTTATGTTGTGTAGTGTGTAGCTTGCATGTAGAAGCATTGTTAGCATTCAGGTTGAAGTGCTGCTACAAGTGCTATTACAGTAAAGCGATGACATATAGAAATGGTCCAGAAGAAAGTGCGTCAAGAAGTAATTGAAAATGAGCAGTGGCTTTAATAACGTATGCGTGTCGCATAGCATCGATCATCCGCGCCGTGTTCGGTCTCCAAGAATGAACAAATGTGAATCAGTAATACTATTTACCACAAAAGAGTGCAATCAAGTGCCAGTGATTTGTAGCGAGCGTGAGAACGTGCGTTCGATCATCGTGTTTCCGTATTATCAACAATCAGCCGCGTCGCGACGGTTACGCGCACGCTCGTACAAGTGAGAGCTGAGAACTGAAAAATTAACTTTACGAACAATGTTATATCATTACTAGTGGCAAGGAGGACTGTTACCAGGTATCTGTATGTGTGACGAGCGTAAGAACTTTCGTTCGATCATTCGGCTTCCGCATGATCAACAATCACCCGCGTCGTGTCGGTTACGCGTACGCTCGTCTGAATGATCTTTTTGGGCTGTTAATCATCGAGTTTGTTAATTGGGATAAACATTTACGATTTAGAGTGTAAACAGTGCAACCTGAGGTTTCCATATCGTCTCAGAATATAGATGTTCATACCAGACATAGGGACACTGTTGTGTTTTAACGTTGAGTGGCTCCCCTAAACCCGCTTGCATATTTCGATAGATAATTTCAGGCAAGCCAACAGCAGTGTGGAGCAGAATAGTAAGACCGCCGCGGGATTATCAGGTACATGGTGCGGACAGGGCGCACGGTAAAAAAAAAAAAAAAAAAAAACAACGGTCATGAAACGAGAAGTCAGTTTAAGGTACCCCACCCATTCGTACTTCCGGGCGTGTTACAAACTGGCACTACCAAGAGAATCCTACGACTTCCACATCGCTGGCAACGGGTTATATACAATCCTGGTGACTACTCTGAAGGTCAGCAAAGCTTTGAAACACCTATCTGTTTTGTACGAACTGTAAATAAATAGTTGCCACTATTAAAGTTACAACTCTCGCACTCCCTTGGGATAGATTTTTGTAGACGCCCGTGAGGACTGACTGCTTCGAGTGAAGACTGAAAAGCGGTGTAGCAAGTCGGGCGGAGCGCGCGCTGTGTGCTGTACACTCTGGACTGCTGGACTGGCCTGGAGTGGAGGGGGGCGGCTGAGCGTTGCGTGTCGTATTGCGGCCGGCGGCCGGAGACAAAGCGCCCGCGAGAGGGTTAGGCGCGATAAAAGAGCGGGCGCTGGGGCCCGGCGATTCGGCCCGGCCATCGCGCCCGATTTATTGGGCCGCGCGGCCAATTTCCGATGGAAATGAGCGCCGCACGCAGCTGCCTCGTCTCGCTCACGTCGGACCGGCCGCTGTCACAGCTAGCCCGGCGACGGTCGCACAGTAGTCCCAAGCGGCTGCATTAGTGTTGGCCGTTTCTCTCGCCAGCCTCTATTCTGTGTGCGTGTGGTAGAGGCTGCCTGGTGCTGGATCCACTCGCCAGCTTTCCCTGTCCACTCTAAAGTGTGTTGTTGTTGTAGTCTTCAGTCCTGAGACAGGTTTGATGCAGCTCTCCATGCTACTCTATCCTGTGCAAGCTTCTTCATGTCCCAGTACCTACTGCAACCTACAGCCTTCTCAATCTGCTCAGTGCATTTATCTCTTGGTCTCCCTCTACGATTTTTACCCTCCACGTTGCCCTCCAATACTAAATTAATGATCCCTTGATGCCTCAAAACATGTCCTACCAACCGATCCCTTCTTCTAGTAGGCGTGGGCTTCGTGTCTATCTTGGCCACAATAATGTTTTCACAATGCTGTTTGTAGTAGCTTACCCGTAATCCTATTTTTTATTCATTATTAAACCTACTCCTGCATTACCCCTATTTTATTTTGTATTTACAACCTTGTATTCACCTGACCAAAAGTCTTGTTCCTCCTGCCGCCGAACTTCACTAATTCCCACTATATCTAACTTTAACCTATCCATTTCCCTTTTTAAATTTTCTAATCTACCTGCCCGATTAAGGGATCTGACATTCCACGCTCCGATCCGTAGAACGCCAGTTTTCTTTCACCTGATAATGACGTCCTCTTGAGTAGTCCACGCCCGGAGATCCGAATGGGGGACTATTTTACCCAAGAGGACGCCATCATCATTTAATCATACAGTAAAGCTGCATGCCCTCCACGTAAATTTACGGCTGTAGTTTCCCCTTGCTTTCAGCCGTTCGCAGTACCAGCACAGCAAGGCCGTTTTGGTTAGTGTTAACAAGGCCAGATCAGTCAATGATCCAGACTGTTGCCGCTGTAACTACTGAAAAGGCTGCTGCCCCTCTTCGGGAACCACACGTTTGTGTTGAGCGGGAAAAAAATCCCACTGCTTGTATAATTTTATCCTGAGGGGACCTAAGCGATGTGTCAATACAGGCTGATTCAAAAAGAAAGAACAGGTTTCAAATGTTTATTACACAGAAACTATGAAAGATAAAAACGCGTTGCGCATTTCACTGGATAGAGGAAGTTTCAAAGTTTTATGTTCACGCATACACTATGTTATACGCTCAACATGAGCACCATGCGTTGCTCGAGAAACCTCGAAACTGTAGTCCATTTCATTCCGCACACGAAACAACAGATCCCTGTTTATTGAATCGACAGTTTCAACAATTCGATGTCTCAGCTCTTGAAGAATCGCTATCTGCATATCGGACAAACATTCTGGCTTTTATGTACCCTCGCAGGAAAAACCCCAAGGTGTGAGGTCTAGTGACCTGGGAGACCCAAAGCAATAAACATGATCTTGTTCATTTTATTATTATTTTATATGTCAATTTCCGTAGGACCAAATTGATGAGCAGCTCTCCATGATCATGGAACGAGTCGCTACATGAAATTATAACAGATGAAGTGAAACGTATATACACTACTGGCCATTAAAATTGCTACACCACGAAGATGACGTGCTACAGACGCGAAATTTAACCGACAGGAAGAAGATGCTGTGATATGCAAATGATTGGCTTTTCAGAGTATTCACACAAGGTTGGCGCCGGTGGCGGCACCTACAACGTGCTGACATGAGGAAAGTTTCCAGCCGATTTCTCATACACAAACAGCAGTTGATCGGCGTTCCCTGGTGAAACGTTGTTGTGATGCCTCGTGTAAGGAGGAGAAATGGGTACCATCACGTTTCCGACTTTGATAAAGGTCGGATTGTAGCCTATCGCGATTGCGGTTTATTGTATCGCAACATTGCTGCTCGCGTTGGTCGAGATCCGATGACTGTTAGCAGAATATGGAATCGGTGGGTTCAGGAGGGTAATACGGAACGCCGTGCTGGATCCCAACGGCCTCGTATCACTAGCTGTCGGGATGACAGGCATCTTATCCGCATGGCTGTAACGCATCGTGCAGCCACGTCTCGATCCCTAAGTCAACAGATGGGGACGTTTGCAAGACAACAACCATCTTCACGAACAGTTCGACGACGTTTGCAGCAGCATGGACTATCAGCTCGGAGACCATGGCTGCGGTTACCCTTGACGCTGCATCACAGACTGGAGCGCCTGCGATGGTGTACTCAACGACGAACCTGGGTGCACGAATGGCAAAACGTCACTTTCTCCGATGAATCCAGGTTCTGTTTACAGAATCATGATGGTCGCATCCGTGTTTGGCGACATCACGGTGAACGCACATTGGAAGCGTGTATTCGTCATCGCCATACTGGCATATCACCCGGCGTGATGGTATGGGGTGCCATTGGTTACACGTCTCGGTCACCTCTTGTTGGCACTTTGAACAGTGGACGTTACATTTCAGATGTGTTACGACCCGTGGCTCTACCCTTCATTCGATCCTTGCGAAACCCTACATTTCAGCAGGATAATGCACGACCACATGTTGCAGGTCCTGTACGGGCCTTTCTGGATACAGAAAATTTTCGACTGCTGCCCTGGCCAGCACATTCTCCACATCTTTCACCAACTGAAAACGTCTGGTCAATGGTGGCCGAGCAACTGGCTCATCACAATACGCCAGTCACTACTCCAGATGAACTGTGGTATCGTATTGAAGCTGCATGGGCAGCTATACTTGAACATACCATCCAAACTCTGTTTGACTCAATGCCCAGGCGTATCAAGGCTGTTATTACGGCCAGAGGTGGTTGTTCTGGGTACTGATTTCTCAGGATCTATGCACCCAAATTGCGTGAAAATGTAATCACATGTCAGTTCTAGTATATTTGTCCAATGTATACCCGTTTACCATCTTCATTCCTTCTTGGTGTAGCAACTTTAATCGTCAGTAGTGTAAATCCTATGCAGACGAGAAGCCATAAGTTTAAATAAACATAATCAAGAACATAACACAGGAATTAGCTTAACTTTTTTTTCCAGGAGTTCCTAGACAGACTAGGAGTGAGTAATGAGAAAACCTTCCAGTTTGGATCTGAAAGTGCGTGGATTACTGCCAATAATTTTGAATTCTAGTAGCGGCTTATTGAAAATGGATGCAGCAGAATACTACACACCTTTCTGCACGAGAGTAAAGAAGGTGCGTTCCAAATGCAGACTGAATTTCTGCCTGGCATTAACTGAGTGAAAGCTGAAAACTCTTGGGAATATATAGATACTGTTAACAACAAACGATATTAAATAAAATGTGTATTGAGAGGCCATGTTAGAATTCCTAGACTAGTGAACAAGGATCGATAAGAGGTTCGCGAACTTACACCACATGCTGTTCGAACCGCCCGTTTCCGAGCCAAAGATACCCTTTTTGATTCAAATGAGTCATCCCAAAAAGTAATGCCATATGTCATAAGCGAATGAAAATAAGCAAAGCAGACTATTTTTCGTGTTGAACTATCACTTATTTCTGTTCCTGTTCTAATGGTCAATAAAGCAGAATTTAGTTTTTGAATAAGCCTGCTATCTATCTGAGCACCTAGGAATCTGACATGTTCAGTCTCACTAATTATATGCCCATTCTGTGTAATCATCCGCAAAAAAGAAGGGTCCACAAACTTTGCGAACGGAAACGGCGCAAAACACATTCAATTTCCGTGAGTCGCTTTCATATTCGACGACGAAACCAGGATTTTGTGACCCCCAAATTCATACGTTACGGCGGTTTACATTACCGGGTGAAACGTCGATTCGTCCAAAAAGATGAATAGTTCGAAAAAAGTGTCCTGTGCCATATCCTGGAGAATAGAAATGCAAAATTCGTACCTTATTGTCGCCAGCGACGCAGTTTCTGCAGAACTGCAGCTTGTAAGGTTTGATATGCAGACGCCGTTTCAGGACACGCCACACCGTTGTTTGAGGAAGTTGAAGTTCCTGGCCAGCCTGCCTTTTAGAGTTCCGAGAACTTCATGAGAACGCATCTCGTATCCGCTCGACATTTTCATCAGACATGCGTGGCCCACCAATGCTCTTCCCCCTGCATAAGCAACCAGCTTCCAAGAATTTTGTATGCCAGTCATGAACCTGCGTGTGCAGAGTCGGCTTCTTGCTGAATCGACGCCGGAATGCATGTTGCACTTGAACGATGGATCGACTTCACCCAAATTCAAACACACAAAATGATTTCTCTTGTGATGTAGTCTTCATGTTGCTACAAACAAGAGCGCAGCTGGGAGAGGACTTCGAACCTTCCTCTGTCCATATAAATGGTTTCTTTGAAAGCTGCGACTGTGAAAGCAATGGGTTTTGTTTATAAATAACTTTTCTGCTACCAGTCACGGATTTCTTTTATTTTTATTATACACGAGACGTTACGGGAAATGATTCCCATTTTCCAGTGTACTTTCTCTTTGTAGTATGCTATTTTTACGTAATGTTTTCGATGCAAAGAGAGAATACATTTGAAAATGGGAATCATTTCCCGAAACACGTCGCGTAAAATATGAATAAAAGAAAATTGTGACTGGTAGCAGAAATGTTATTTTCAAACAGACTTCCTCTATTCAGTGACACGCGCATTTTGTTTCTATTTTTTATAATTAGTTTGTCTATAATAAACAATTGAAATTTGTTCTATTTTTTCGAACCACCTGCCACATGAACATAAGTATTCATATGGAACTAACAGGTTCGGATTTCCCTTGATTTCTCTTGAGACCAACCTGTGTCATTTCAGAAGCACGCAAAAAAAAAAAAAAAATAAGTAAATAAATAAATAAAAAAATATAAAATAAAACCCTCAGTCACACCCAAGAGACATCTCGGGAGATGTGCCTCTGCCCTTGACAAATGGCCTCAAGGCGTGGATGATAGAACACAAATTTCTGTAGGTACTGTCACGTCCCATGCATTGCCTGAGGCTGGGCGGCGGGTTCGTGAGAAGGAAATCAGCCAGTTCGCCTGTGTGAGAGGAAGTGTTGACCTGGCTATATTGTTAAATTACAAAAGGTGAGGATTGGAAAATGACATGAAATAACCTCAACTATAAGTAATTCATGAAACGAATTTTTGACCATCCGGTTTCGGACTTACGCCATCATCAATGGATATATACCCAAACGTACACCTATAGATACATGTAGTACACAAAAATAGGTTAAGTAATAACAAGATTAAAACAATTCAAGTAAATACCTCTCTCATATCATTATTTGACAGTGGATACATCACAGATATTATAACATGTAATAAATTCCAGTACAGTAAGTCCTACATAGGACATTTATAGGTGCAGTCAATAGGGACATTAGTTGACAGGGCAGTATGTACACTAATGACGAGTCTAGATACGATAGATACTATCATGGTACAAACACTGAAGAGTTGGTCAAAGACTTTCACTAAACTTTTTCACGCTGTGATACAAAGCATATTGATCACGAGTTGACTGCTCATTGCAGGAGACTACATTACTTTTTTCTAATTTCTTTGGCGATTTTTCACGTAAACAGAAAATGGAAAACAAAGTTTCCATTACAAATACCGAAAAACATCTATCCCACAGCAAGAAGATACAAACTTGTACAATATCTAAATGCTAAACAGTAGCATAGTTATTGCACAATAATCCATGAGATGTGTAAAAACAAACATCAGTCTCGACATAAACGTAATGGAAATGGTGTTCATGACGTAAAATAGGTCAGAAAATGAAGTGTTTAAAATAGGTGCTAATTTCAGCTACCATACATTTGCATGAGATATTTAAGAAGCTAGTACTCTTTTTAATTTCGTCACTTTTTTTGTATGCTGCATTTATCAATGTTTGTACCTTTCGATGGATATCCGTTGATGATGGTCTAAGACCGAAACTGGTTGATGCTTAAGGTTTTCAGTAAAACAGCTGATGGTCAAGTTTGCATTTCATAAATTACTTGACGGCTGTTAACAGTCACCTAGCAAAAATGTTTTGAAGCAGAATGGTTTTGCAACTTCTAAATTTATTCAGAAAACAGTTCCAGATCTGATCTCCTTGCCTTGCAGGAGTTGTCCCACGAAGAGGACAGGTCTTAGTCCAGAGGCGTTGACTGGCTAACACCGTTCTGTCTGCTTTGAAAATGAACCTGTCTGTGATAACTGAGCTGTCACCCACTCCGCGACGCTCAGAGTTCCCCAGACATTCTCCTAGGATTTCATCAGCTACGCTGATACTACTGAAGCCAGATCTACCTAGCCTCGCTGCCTTCCTATTCTTCTGCTTCTCTCTGACTTCACTCTTCCCCTGACTTCCTCCTCGGAGGGTACTGCCTTCGAGTTTTTTTCGGCTTTCCCCTACACCCCCGCCTGTCCCCGACATGACGTGACGCCGGAGGCCTCTCACCGTCTATATGGTTAAAATACAAGATAAAATCCCTGTACTCGAAAACACAAGAGTTAAATTACGAGTTGTATAAGACACATTTACAACTCGCAGATAGCATAAATAATATGACAGTTTTCTCCCATCTGGTCAACAAGGTTATTTGAAAATTTCAAAGTACAAGAAGACAGAACCATTAAAAACACTAGACAGCTAATACAACAAATAAAAGATATAAAAATCCCAGACACAGCAACACTCCTCTCATTTGATATAGAAAACATGTATTCCGACATACCAGTACCAGAAGCAATAGAAATTATAGATAAGAACCTGAAAACTTATAGTCAACTCCCTGATGAACAGCTTAATGAAAGATGCACACTAATAAAGCTCATAACAGAACAAAATTACTTCCAACTCAATAATGAATTTTATTTACAAGAAGATGGATTACCAATGGGGTCCTCAATTTCGGGAGCCTTAACAAATATTTTTGTAAACCACATTGAACAGATCATTTTCACAAAAATAGTAGCAAAAGAATACAACATTTTATATTGGTTCAGGTATATGGATGACATCCCTTGCTTAATAGATGAACAACAAACAAAAATTGAAAAACTACATACTGACATCAACAAGATACATAAAAATATAAAATTCACAACTGAAAGAGAACAGAACAACCAAATTAACTTTCTGGATATAACAATCAAAAAACAAATCAATAAGCATACGTTTTAAATTTACCATAAACCCACAGCAACAGACATTATCATTCCCCAGTCCTCGAACTACCCACACGCACAAAAGCAAGCAGCACTTCGGCACGTGCTCCATAGATTCAACACAGTAACACTCACCAAAGAAAGCTGCCAAAGAGAACTGGACATAATAATGCAGACAACACAAAATAATGGTTACAATAATGACGCAGTCCCAAAGCTAAAAAACAAAATTAAAAGTAAAATAAAAGCAGAAAGCTCCAAACCACAGACAACAACACAACAGAACCAAACACAAACACGCAGTCTCATAACAACTACACAGGATAATCAGAAAAAGATGAAAGAAAACACAAGATGGTACACAATGACACACAAACACAAATTCACCCATAAAATCACCAACATTTTCAAACGACAAGGAATAAACATACCATACACAACAGACAATTCTATGCAAAAATACACCCCAAAACTGACAAAAAACAGAAACATATACCAGAAAGCAGATATATATCAGCTACGGTGTAACAATAGTCCACCACATACATAGGGCGAACAGGGAGAACATTTGATGTAAGATGCAAAGAACACATGAGAGCCTAAAAGTATGGGACAAACCACTCCACATCTGCGGAACACCTAAGAGAAAATGACCACAAACCAACCACTAGAGAAGATGACATAAAAATAATTAGAATCAACAAAAAAAAAAAACCTCCTAACCATGCAAGAAAATTATCACATACAGAAAATCAAAGTAGAGGGGAAAATCCTGTTGAATGACTAAATACACATGCCAAGCAATTCATTATTTACACTAATCGATAAAATAATAGATTATCGTTCGCGAAAAGTATTAATATAATAATACTGTCCAATATAATAATATAGAACCCAACATCTTTACACTCACTCATCCATGAACCCCTCCACAGAATATTGAAACGAAAAGTCAAATCAGCTGTCACCAAAGTCTTCAACCACTCGCTAACACTAGTATAACCCCCCCCCCCCCAAAAAAAAAAAATAATAATTTTAAAAAAAAAAACCTCGACGGCTCCATCCCCCCCTCTCTCTCACTCATACACACACACACACACACACACACACACACACAGAGTATAAACATCATAAATAGAAGTTAGTCTCGAACATATACGTCTTTAGGTTGGCAACAAATAGGTAAACATATCAAAGAAGATGAAACACGTAATGGAGTCGTAATATTTATGTTGTGAAAAACAGTGTACGACGAAATAGTTGTGTCGAGTGAAAAAGAACAATAGTCCACCACAAAAAAGAGTGAGAAACATGGTAACAGTGTGTGGAAGGCGAGAACACAAAGATGTGATTGTATGGCAGTGATAAAAGTGGTAGTTCGACCTCCAGACCAGATGTGAGAAAACGCAGATCAGCAAATCGTAAGTAATTACTTTTTCTTACAAAAAATCGCTAAGTAAACTGATTAATAATCTGTAACTAACAAAACTGTATCGTTACAGATCCCACTGATGATGCCTTAGAACAGGAGAAGGCGAAACGCGTATGGGATAAATAAAGTAACTAGCAGCAGGAAAAGGCAGTTTTATTTACAAAAGGAGTATTTATATGCTTGCTGCGGAGGATGGCTACACAAACAAACTTGTTTTGACAATTCCATCCACTCGTGTTGGTGGAGCTTCAGGAATATCGTTAAAGGAATGTCGGCCGAAGATCCCGAGTCACAAACGAACAAGAAACACATCTGCTTTCAAATGACTCTTAGATTCGACGATTAGATCGTAAAACGGGCTCCACAGTCAATATCTAGCATCTCCTCAACAAAAAATAAAAAAACAGATAACAGTCTGAAGTTAAAAAGGACACATAAAAATAACCACTAGTTTTCACTTGAACAAACGGAATTAATTGTCTTCCGTAAGACCTTTCCAATTCCGCAGCGTGCTGTGACGGCTCGTCACAAATGAACTGGGTTCTGAACAGGCGATAAATGGCATGATCATTGCATGCGTAAAATGTAAGAATTGAAATATATTTGCAGTCAAGATGAACACTTATCTTTTGTTAAAAAAGTTTTTCTTTCCTGTGACTGTGAGTCAGATATATATATATATATATATTGACAGCACCAGTCTAACACTTATGCTGAAACAGACTGTCGTTGGTAATACACCTCGAGCATTGTTCAACAGAGACTCTTTCTCGTAGAACTGTTTGTTCAGTAGGAACTCTTTATCGTAGCACTGTGTAAAGACTAAGTTCACAAGATCTGTAAGGACTTGCGTATTAACTTGAATAGCTTAACTGACTGCTTCTAGCTCTGCAGTCGACGGACACAGTACTCTTCTCTCTGCTTGCTGTGGACTGAGCGTTGACTGTAACCCAGCGTGGCGCAGAACTGACCTCGTGTCCCTGTGTCGGTCTAATGCAAGACAGACCGCCGATGGTGGCGCGGAGAACTTCTGCAGGCGTGTCTTGCTACTCCTGTCTCGTTGGCAGGGCCAGCGCTGCTCCTATAGCAAGGAGCATCTTCGTGATGTTGATAGCAAGCGCCAGCACTATACCTAACGACTACACCACACATCGCTGTTATCAAACGCTACAGCTAGCCAGCAGATGTCTCCACGTTCTATTGTGAGACCTCTCTGTCCACTTTGCAGGTATTTGATGATTAAGCCGCACAGTTTCTTACAGAAAATGGAAAACAGGTGAGTCACTCACGCCCGTGCACGAGAAACGCACTTGCCAAATCTTTCAGTTTTACACAGCAGGACAACAAATTTGTTGATCGTTGAGAAACACACTCACTCCCGAATTTATTTTTAAAGCCTCACAATACCCAAAATCTTGGCGCACCGTCGCGAGGGCTGCTGGCTGAGTTACTCATTTCGCGAGTTCCACAACCGCTTCACTATGTTATTTAAACACTAAGACCTTTCGGCCAATCAGCCTCCTTAGAAGGATGTAGGCGCTTCAGTTGCCCATTACGCATCAACGACAGTAGTATTTAGAGCTGCGCTCTACCCAAACTACAGTTCTGTGGTTTTGGCACACTACGTAAATGATGCAGTAAATCGTAGAATTACTGGTAGTATTGATAGAATTGGTAGGGGAAGAAACATAAATGAATGTGTGAGAAAGAAACTGGTGGCCGACGACTTCTCTTTGTTTTTGTTTGTGTTGTTGTTTGTTTTGCACACAGTTAGAACCGCACATCGTTGGAGGATGCTAAGTTCACCGGACTTTGATACGATGTGACGTCATTATGACATATACACGCTACATCGAAAACGATAGAAACCGTATATGGACTATTCGACTTTTGTGAACTTTCGAGAGGTTGTGACAGGGTAGCTCTGTGCTCTGCGCCATTCGTTTGTGAACAGTAGACTCCAAAGCTGAACTAAGTATATGATGACCAAACACATTGGTTCTCCGAGTAAGAGACCTTTACTGGTGCCATCTTCTGCAAGCTGCATCCAGCAAAAGTAACGAGACTTCTGCATAGTTTAAGGTATCCGCTCACGTTGTGATGCAATTCGTATTTTGCATAATCTTGTCTTAGCAAATTATACTGCTGACATAAACCACACTGACATGGCCAGGTACATGCTAAAACTATTGTGGTTGTATATATGACATAATATACAGTACGTCTGGTTTATCATACCACCATGGAATGCTTTGACACTGCATTCAATCATTTCATACGTCAATCAGTACTAGACACTAACCTTTGGTTAAGATTACATTGAGAAATCCAATTCCCCTCGTATTTCATCTCCGGTCGACGATTTTTCTTCAACAATGCCTCATATTTTTCTTTTTAAGTTCGATATTCAATCATTCTACACACCAGTCATTACTGGACACTAAGGTACCTGTCTCTGCGGTCCGAGTGTAAAATTACTTGTAATTATGGTTGATAAAAGACTATCTTGGGATGGACATATAAATTACTTAGCTAACGAACTTGCACGAGTTCTCTTTCAGCTATATAAATTAAGAAAAAAAAGTCAGCAAGAGTATGCTGCTACAATCTAATATGTGCTGACAAGACCAATTGTATGAAACCATACTAAAATGTTGATAATAAATAAATATTATTTTCGGCGTAAGCATTCAATACAACAATCACACAATCTAATCTGGTCGGGACATAAGAAGACTTCACTTTTTTACGAAACGTGTTGTCCGTGGTGTTTTCAAGGCCACGGTCGGGAATATTTCTATTAATATCCAGCTCTTTTTCTTTTATTTTGGAGAAATACATATACGCTGCCACACTGAGCTTTTTCAGAAACGCACGTGTCAAAACAAACAACCAGCTGACGACAGTTTAGAATCTCGAACGTTCGTAAAAGTCGATAGGTGGGTTAATCGACTAAAGCGTATATACGTCATAATGACGTCACATCATATCCAGGTTGGGTGAACTTAGCATCCTCCCACATCGTTCAGTGTTAGACCATTTGTATTTTATATCCTTACAGAATATAATTTTCATTTTATGAGTAATAAAAATTGTTTGATCTCTTAACTTCTGCGTTTTTGTGTAACCAAAGCAGTTACTTTTTGTAAATACCACTTACATGCACAAACATAACCGTACTAGACATGCTGTGTAAGAAATTTTCGCGGCAACTAGAAGCTTACCAGGAAATTAATTCTCTGTTTGGATTCTTAGCAGATTTCTCGACAAAGTCCAACTATGAAATTATAGAGGCTTGACGAAATTTAGGGAACATTATTTCGAGGACACTGGGGCTGTGTTTGTAGACGAGGTGATTCAGTTCAGTTACTTCATCTTACAATTAGAGGACACCGGAAATGATAAAATTGTACACGCTGAGGAGTCGTATAAAATGACTTTTTGGTAATATGGCACAGTCAGCTTTCCCCAATGTAATGACAGCATTGCAAATGACGAAAGTCTGATGACTACAGACACCGCGGGAGAACGTGACTTTACGAAATTAAAACCAAACAAAAACTATCTTCGTTCTGTAAGTAGGCTTTAATGTTTTCTTATTGGCAACGTTACGTAGCGCTCTGTATGAAAATCACTGGCTGTGCTGTGTGCAGTCTGTGGCTAGTTTGCATTGTTGTCTGCCATTGTAGTGTTGGGCAGCGGAAGCTGGATGTGAACAGCGCGTAGCGTTGAGCAGTTGGAGGTGAGCCGCCAGAAGTGGTGGATGTGGAGAGAGAAATGGCGGAGTTTTGATATTTGCAAGAATGGATGTTATGAACTACTATATATATAATGACTTTTGATGACTATTAAGGTAAATACAATTTTTGTTCTCTATAAAAATCTTTCACTTGCTAACTATGCCTATCAGTAGTTAGTGCCTTCGGTAGTTTGAATCTTTTATTTAGCTGGCAGTAGTGGCGCTCGCTGAATTGCAGTAGTTCGAGTAACCAAGATTTTTGTGAGGTAAGTGATTTGTGAAAGGTATAGGTTAATGTTAGCCAGGGCCTTTCTTTTGTAGGGATTTTTGAAAGTCAGATTGCGTGCGCTAAACATATTGTGTGTCAGTTTAAGCACAGTCGTGTATAATTTTTCTAAGGGGACGTTTCAGTTCTTATATCTCAGAACCGTTTAAATTCATTGCCCAGAATGACAACTGAAAAAGAAATATTTGAAAAGGTCAACGTTCAAGATGTTTTAAACGATTTTATACGTAAAAAACTTAGAGGAGTCAGTATTTAAATTTATTGTATATTACAAAACGATTAATAAAAAAATATGCATATTTTCCTAACATTTGTTTCAATTTTTTGTTGAATTAGGTGATGGCATATCTTCGTAATGTAGTAAAAACAGCGTAACTACGAATAAAATTGCGTTGTGGTAGAAAAAATATATTTTAGGAAGTTAGAAGAGGAGATGTGCGTCGCCTAGGGGTCCCGCACGTGGTTAATCCGGCCCTGCACTCGATGTTCGAAAGTACGCTTCGTGTGCCGACTGCTTAAGGGATGGAAGGCGTGTGGGCCACCTATCTGTGAATTGTGTAAACTTTGTTCTGTGTTTGATCGCATTTTAACTCTTTTTGTGTATCGTATTTTCTGAGGCGAAAATTGGAGACCAGCCCAGCAGTTGCCTAAATGAGCGTAATAAACCCCTAAAACCACACTCAGTGCACTAGTCAATGTTGTTAGTCCGTGGCTCACCATTCTGTCTCAGAAGCTAGCTTGTTGCGCGTTACGCAATACGAGTGGGTCTGTAACGCTAAAAGTAATAAACGTTACTATTTTGGATAGGTTTATTCGGCTGACCAGATGCCACTCCATATCCACATCCAGTGACGCCTGTGAACTGAGTATGACACGGCGGCCGGTCGGTACCTTGGGTCTTCCAAGGCCTGTTCGGACGGAGTTTAGTTTTAGTTTAGTACTTGAACTGCACCAGCCCCAGTGTCCGCAGAATAATGTCTCTTAAACTTTGAACAAGCCTCTCTAACTTCACCATTGGACTTTGTTGAGAAATCTGCTAACAAGGGAACCTCCCCATCGCACCTCCCTCAGATTTAGTATAAGTTGGCACAGTGGATAGGCCTTGAAAAACTGAACATAGATCAATTGAGAAAACAGGAAGAAGTTGTGTGGAACTGGGAAAAAATAAACAAAATATACAAACTGAGTAGTTCATGGGAAGATAAGCAACATCAAGGACACTGGAAACGACATCAAGGACACTGGAAACGCAGGAACGCCGTGGTCTCGTGGTAACGTGAGCAGCTGCGGAACGAATGGTCCTTGGTTCAAATCTTCCCTCGAGTGAAAAGTTTAATTTTTTATTTTCAGTTTATGTGACAAACTCTTATGTTTTCATTACTTTTTGGGAGTGATTATCACATTCACAAGAAAACCTAAATCGGGCGAGGTAGAAGAATCTTTTTACCCATTCGCCAAGTGTACAAGTTAGGTGGGTCGACAACATATTCCTGTCATGTGACGCACATGCCGTCACCAGTGTCGTATAGAATATATCAGATGTGTTTTCCTGTGGAGGAATCGGTTGACCTATGACCTTGCGATCAAATCTTGTCGGTTCCCATTGGAGAGGCACGTCCTTTCGTCTACTAATCGCACGGTTTTGCGATGCAGTCGCAAAACACAGACACTAAACTTATTACAGTGAACAGAGACGTCAATGAACGAACGGACAGATAATAGCTATGCAAAAATAAAGAAAGTAAAATTTTCACGTGAGGGAAGACTTGAACCAAGGACCTCTCCTTCCGCAGCTACTCACGCTACCACGAGACCACGGCGCTCCTGAGTTGACGGTCTCCATGATGCATATCTCGCCCATGAACTACTCAGTTTGTATATTTTGCTTATTTTTTCACAGTTCCACACAACTTCTTCCTGTTTTCTCAATTGATCTGTGTTCAGTTTATCAAGGCCTATCCACTGTGCCAACTTATAACTAAATCTGAGGGGGGTGCGATGGGGAGGTTCCCTTGTAAGAATCCAAACAGAGAATTAATTTCCTGGTAAGCTTCTAGTTGCCACACCAAATTTGTACACAGCATGTCTAGTAAAGGCAAATAAGTTTCAATTTTTAACTTCTCTTTTCCTCTGTGCAAAATATCTTTTGCAGATCCGTCATCGTGATGCCTTTTGTTTCTTCGCACATGCTTATTTTCATGGCTATATTGGATACTAGTTTTCTCATTTGCCTCCATCTCGTAATCGTCAAACATATTTCGCTGTGAAAGTAAAAAAAAAAACCAAAAGCCGTTCGAAGTTCAGTAGCTGTTTTCTGTAGAGATATACTGACTTCATTGATTCGATGTAGTATGGCATCCCAGAATACTGCCATTATGGCATTTTCTTTTTTTTATTCAAGCCCTTTAATAGACATCTGGCCTCGTGAATCACTTGCGATGTACGAGTCTCATCGCCAGTAAAAAACTGCAAAGCTTTCTGGAAACTGCTGTAAGTTTTTGATAAAGTCTTAGGCCCTTCGCCCTTTCCACACCACATTGTGTCGGATACTCTTTTCAGAACTAATGACGACTTTGGTTATGTTCATCACCTTTTTCAAGGAGTTTGAGCATAGTTGCTCAGCGATGAAAAAAAAAATGGTTCAAATGGCTCTGAGCACTATGGGACTTAACATCTATGGTCATCAGTCTCCTAGAACTTAGAACTACTTAAACCTAACTAACCTAAGGACATCACACAACACCCAGCCATCACAAGGCAGAGAAAATCCCTGACCCCGCCGGGAATCGAACCCGGGAACCCGGGCGTGGGAAGCGAGAACACTACCGCACGACCACGAGATGCGGGCTGCCCAGCGATGAGTTGACGCCGAAGAGAAGTTGTATAGTGCCGGAATGAGATTTCTCCAAGACAGCTCTGTGCAGCACGTGCTCCAACCAAATTCAGTGGTTGCGCTGCGCGTAGAATGAAGTGTGCGAGATGATATGTTTTGTTAATATGCGCCTGTAGACCATTGTAACAGCCAGACGTACTTGACACATTAGCGTAAGACTGGCCTCTCAAATTTTTTTATATCTTTGTTGTTCTGACTTAAAAAATTAAAAATTGTGATTACTAGTTCTTTCCCTTTGTGACTTTCTACAGGGAAAACGTTGTAATGCTTCTCCATGTGGCGTAACGTATCTCAATACTATTGTCAACTGTCGGTATGAGATATGTCTTGTTCAAATGTGTGTGAAATCTTATGGGACTTAACTGCTAAGGTCATCAGTCCATAAGCTTACACACTAATTAACCTAAATTATCCTAAGGACAAACACACACCCAAAGCAGCCGCGCAGTCCATCACTGCAGTGCCTTAAACCGCTCGGCTAATCCCGCGCGGCTGAGATATGTCTGGTGTCGAATCGACGCTTATTGACATTAACAATGAATTTTCTAACCTTATTTCCTAATATATCAATAAGTCTCTGCAAATCGTTGAAGACAAGTATGATTGTTTTTCCCTTACCTAATCACCATATTTGTCTAAATGCGAACTAAGGAACCGGTCGTACTCAGCGATTTATTCTAAAATTCCCAAATAGTTGCCATAATGTTGAGAACCAAGGATTTCGTAATCGCCACGAAATTCTAATCCACAGGTTGATAAAAATTTAACACTCTTAGTAAAACTTTCATCCAATATTCTCTTTCTTTGTTGAATTTAGTTTTCAATGAGGTGTCGATTCGTCTGTGAGTGCGACCTCTGCTAACCACTGTCTGAGCACGTACTGGGAGCGTCGCATTATTCTCATGCGATTGAATTTGTGCGACGCACTTTTCCAATCAGGAAATCGAGTTTGAAATAGTGAGTGGCTTTGAGCTTCACAAAAAAAAAATAATAATAAATGAAAAACAGTATTCTTTTCCAGTAGCCGGAGAATACATGAACCACTCTTGTTTAATTTGCTATCGTCGTATTGTCGGCTTGAAGCAGAGAAATCATATTCAAAGTGTTGACATTAATTTGTTAGGATCTCCAGTACCCCAAAAATTTTGTATGTCATTGGTAATATTTTGGTATAATCCGATATTATTCTGACAGTCTGCACCTAGGTGGATTAATCTTGATGCAGTAATTAGACCTCAATCTCGGCCTCACATTCCTCTCCTACTAAAGTAGCTGTTTCTTAATCCTAGCCAGTCTGTACAGAACACTCGTCTGGAATCTCTACTGGATCCACCGCGATCGTATGGCTGGTAGACGTACTTGGAGACGCATAAGGTTGATTTTCCGTTGATTAGCTACTAAATCCGAGTTGAAAAAAGTTTTGTGTCTTCTTCAATTGTTCATCACGCTTCTTTAGTCGCTCTTGCCCCGTTTTACGTTTCTCCGAACCACTTCGGTGTTTTTTCTTTACGGATACCTCCGACATTTTGTTGCTGAACGAAAAGGTAAATAATCGCGTGACTAGAGTGCGGACCTGAAATTTACAAATAACATTTAATAATTAAGCACTTACTTACCTATGCAAATAAAATTAACTGAACCTAAATTCTTACCTGTCCTCTGTATTTTTATCATTACATCTTTCATTATTTTACTGCCTTACTACTGGGCGAACGGAGAGAAACCGGAAAACAGCACGAGCCGAGATAGTAACCATTTCTATAATATTACATGAAATAAGTATGTAGAATAAAATCTCGTAATCAAACTTACGTGGTATCGTAAATGTAACTTAGTTTACTACACCCGTCGTCTGACCGATTTTCTCGAAGCACTTGCAGACTTTATGAAGCTCTAGCACTCTTACCCAAATTCATAAGTTTTGAAACATAAATCACAGGAAAACTTCTTAGATTTAATTCACCGTCGCAAAACTCACAAATCACAGTTACAGAATAAAATTAATATTAAACAACTGAAAATGTTTAGAAACTGTTGTTTGTGATGCAACATAAGTATCAAACGAATCGGGCACTCCCCTAATACTCTTTGTCATGCAAACCAGTACTGTCAACCTTATTAAAGTGACGTGGCCATGGAAAAATGAACATATGAGCCAGAAAGTGTGCATTCACAATACAGCCGTTTGAAGTGCCTTTGCTTGCCGTAGCGTCCTATGATCAATCGGCATTAAAATCGTCACAATAAAATGTAATATTATTCTATAATAATTTTAAATGCATAAATGTGATTGCAGGCTTTCTAGGCGTAGCCGAAGATAACATCTTCTCGGGTGATCAGTCGAGTGGTGACGAAAAAATGGTTCAAATGGCTCTGAGCGCTGTGGGACTTAACATCTGAGGTCATCAGTCCCCTAGAACTTAGAACTACTTAAACCTAACTAACCTAAGGACATCACACACATCCATGCCCGAGGCAGGATTCGAACCTGCGACCGCAGCGGTCGCGCGGTTCCCGCTGCAACGCCTAGAATCGCTCGACCACAGCGGCCGGCGTGGCGATGACGCCACTCGGCTGATCATCGGAGAGGATTTCATTCATTTGAAATGCTTTCCGAAACGAACTGAAATGTGACGATTAATATGAAAAACAAAGCAATAACATTGTCAATGAGGAATTTTTGCACACAAATCTTCAAATTTAATTATCACTCGAAGATACATTAAAAAAAACTGTAGGGGCGCGAGGTCCCTAGTCTGTGCGGGGCCCTTAAGCGGTTGCCTTCATAGCCTAATGGATAATCCGGCACTGGTCGAGCGAGTAGAGTTTCTGTCGTTAACAGCGTGGAATAGCGCGTTAGGGACTCTTTCCGAACTCGCAGAACATTTAGATATTTTGAATGCGTGTTTGAACGTAGACCAATGAGATGGAAGAAAGCTACGTATTTCACATGCTGGCCATCTCCCTTCAGTACAAAGTCGCGAGGTTCCATATTGGCTTACAGTTGAAGCCTGTAAGAATATATGCCGTTTCTCAGCACCAGCAAATTCAAGATTTCTTGAAAACCAGTCGTCAGTTGCACGATTCGTTGTAACAAAATGTCAAAACGTCACATTCGTGGTTAAAGAATTGTTGTAACTTGTGTGTTAGGAGGGTATGCCGTTTCAAGGCAATGGCACAATGAGGATCCATCAACAACGCAATATTCTTGGTGTAATATGTCATAATGACACGTCAGTTAGCAACAAACCTATGATTATAGCTTTCAGGAGATAATAACATGCAAAGTAAGGAAATCAATGATAGCGCAGTGAGTAGCATCACAGAATTGTAAGGTGAAAGGTCATGTGTTCCTAGTTCGCGTCACACTGGATCCAAATACGTTTTCACTAGCCTTCACATTGCTTAATAGGTTCTGATACTTCCTTACTAATTAAACAAACATATATACTATAACATTCGATGATATGTACTCATAAGTGGGTTGTTTCTGAGGAGTGAGTTTGTTTGGCTTAATCCACAACACATATTGCACAACTTGCAGTAAGATATTTTGCACTTTCTTGTTCCAAGTTTTGTATTTCATATGTCGGACAGATTCTGCTACTGAATAGGAACAGTGATCAAGTAAGCATGACCTTAGGGTCCTACCAAAACGTGAGAATGATGAAATAATTTCTATTGTATGTAGAAAACTACTGTAAATTTGTGTCGCACTATTTGTAATGGAACTTTTATTAGCCGATTTCCTTATTGACTGGACACAGTATTGTAACCTCCTTTTTCCTTATAATCTGTTCACGGATTCTGAAGTAATTATTTACGTCTACTATAGACAGAACAACACGACTAGCGTATTGGCAAGGAAAGAAATGTGCGTTTTAATAGGTCTAACATAGGAATTCTACCCCCATCCTTGTCGTACATGTTATCTGCTAACCAGATACTGCTGATATTGCCGCTGAAACGCGCTGCGACCGCGTATACCAAACTGAGGCACACGCTCCGTATGCATATATCGCATCCTTTCTGTGCGTTTAGCTGCACCGATGGCTTTAGGTAACTGACGACTGCTGCACCAGGAAGAGCATCCCGCCACAAAATTTGTCAAATCCTGAGTACAGTGGACCCCGCTCTAGACGAAATTAACGCTCAGTGAAAGGCGACGACTTATTTTACGGTTATGAGACGGCCGCAGCATAATATTAAAACAAAAACATTTGTATGTAAGATTATATGGTGTGGTGCCTATACTACAGCGTGGATAGCGTGCAGTGTAAATGTGGCCCTGATGTCAAGACGAGGGTTGAGCGCACACATGCTGCTTCTTTGGGCTATCAAATTTTCTCTCTCCCTGCCTATTCTCTTGATACGGCACTCAGCGTCTTTTTCGTCTTTCCTCGGATGAAAAAACCCTTACGTGGCACGCAGGCATTTCCTAAATGACGACGAGGAGATTTCCGAGATGGAACGTTAAACAGTCAAAACGTAGATTTCTGCAAACAAGGTCTGTGCCAGATCATCCTCGTTTCTGTCGTATTGAATGGTGAATAAGAAAAGTCCTCCATCGTTCGGAAATATGTGTCGCATTGATGGTTGAACATGTAGAGAAGGACGCACACTATAACGAGTTTTATAATCGCATCCCGATTTTTTTAAAGAGATAATTGAATATCTTGAGACTTCGTTTTCCTGCGTAGGCTATTTTGATTTTGAAGTAATCACTTTATTTCCTGATTTATCTGTTAGCTAATTTGGGCATTTTCAAGCTTCCTGGTACCAACAACAATATCAAAAGTTGACAGCAGCTTCAAGAACAGACCAGAAATAAAATGAAACATCTGAGATGAAGTCAATAAGTGGCAAGAATTTTTTAAATTTCGCTGGCTTTATAAATCCGATTTCCAAAATCTTTTTTATCTTGTTGCTACATATGTTCCTGGTCTACGTTCGCATTTTCAACTCTTTTGAATATTAAGTTTATTGTTGACAGTCAAAAAGGTTATACGTGTATTCGAGCGCCCGGCGAATTTGTACTTGCGAAAGAGATGGATCAAAGAATCTTTATTAAATTTTGCTTGAGAAATGGAGTAAAGTGCAGCATACATACGAAATGTTGACTGTGGCCTTTGGCGAATCAACTATGAGTAAGAGAAGAGTTTACGAGTGGTATACATGTTTCAAAGAGGTTCGAGAAGACGTTGAAGACGACCACCGCCTTGGGCGGCCTTGCACATCAATTACTGACGACAATGTTGAAGAAGTAAGGAAAATTGTTCTGGAAAATCGCCGAATCACCATTAGAGTGGTTACTGACGATGTCGGCACATTCCTTGGCTCATTCCAATCAATTTTTTCGGATGTTATGGGCATGAAACGTATAGAAGAAAAGTTTGTTCCGAAACTGTTGAATTTCGACCAAAAACGAAGTCGCGCAGACATCGCTTATCAATTTCTGAATGAAGTCGACAACGATCCAGGACTTCTTTAGAAGCTTATAACAGGTGACGAAATACGGGCATGCGGGTATGACGTCGCAACTAAGGCCGAGTCACCTCAATGGTAGTTCCTGGAGAGCCAAGACCGAAAAAACTTCAAAACGTTCATTCACATGCGAAGGTTCTTCTCATCATTTCCTTCGATTACAGTGGGGCAGTCCATCATAATTTCTTGCCTTATGGTCGCACGGTCAATAAGGAATACTACCTGGAAGTTATGCGCCGTCTAGGTGAAGAAATCCGAAGAAAACGACCAGAATTGTGGCAAAACTACTTGTAGAAACTGCATCACGATTACCGCACATACCTCAATGTTTGCACGTGATTTTTTTGGCAAAAAAAAAAAAAAATCGTTACGTTGCCCCAGCCGCCGTATTCGCCGTGGCCCCCTGCGACTTCTCTCTTTTCCCGAGGCTGAAGAGAACCATTAAAGGACGTCTTTTTTGATCACTGATCAAGACAGATGCATTATACATACAGTACTCGTCATATGTTACTTACGGAAGAACACTGTATTCATTCACAAAACGTATTTCCTTCGGCGCATTAACGATGTAAAAATCACTACATGTATCCGCGAGGTTCGCAGCAGCCTGATGACGGAAAACAACAGTTTCCGGTTGACTTCTATAGGCGCTACAGTCTGGAACCGAGCGACCGCTACGGTCGCAGGTTCGAATCCTGCCTTGGGCATGGATGTGTGTGATGTCCTTAGGTTAGTTAGGTTTAATTAGTTCTAAGTTCTAGGCGACTGATGACCTCAGAAGTTAAGTCGCATAGTGCTCAGAGCCATTTGAGCCATTTGACTTCTATAAGGCTCGTGCTGAACACCTTCACTCTTCCAGGTTCACAACTGTGATATGACGAAGAGGCAACCGGGACAACATAACTCTCCCCGCGTGCATTCTGTCCCGTGCCTCGCTGTAAACAAGTGTCGCGCGGTCGGCTATCTGTGATCCCTCGTGAGTAATTCGCAGCACTCTTACTCGGAGTTGTTTTCATGTGACAAGGCTTAAAAGTTTAATACTTTACTAACTAACGGCGTTTGGGAACTTGGTTTGCCTACCTTATCATTACCATTCCTTATTGATTTACTTACCTTATTAACCCTCCTATCGCTGTGAGTTGAGATATGGAAAAATACAAACGAAAAGAATAACATCCGCTAGGTTTCTTTGAGATTCGAACCCGGGATCTCCGATTGCCAGCCAGTTACATTGGCCGTTGCGCTACCTTTTTTTTTCTGTGTGGTTCGTTGTGTTTGGGTCTCGGCGGACGTCACAAGACATCTGTTCAATTTCATCGTGGATTCTTCCTTGACTCAGTTTTTTTTATTACAGAGAGCACACAGCCCTTTGGTCGAACACGCTGAGCTACCGTGCCGGCATGCTATCGGCGCTGTCAGCGAAAAGCGTTTACCGGATGGGTACAGAAGCGACAGTTGTAAAAGTTTCTTTCCTCGATTTCTGGAAAAGTTTGCGTTTGCGGACCCCGTACCTGATGATGAAAAATGCTCTATTTACAATTATCTATCGATGCCTCCAATTTTGAGTTGATTGCTCTTCATAACCTGTAGGGGTGATTTTCTCAAAATTGCGAGGGTGTTGGCCCAAAATACGTTAGAGTCCTTCGTTTTAGGTTGTACACAAGCGACCTGCCAAATTTGAGCCGAATCGGTTGGCCGTGTCTGAGGCCTTCCCCTTCTGAGTCACGTGACTCGGGGCACGACGCCGAGTTTCTCTTATTACGCACTGTGTGGAGTTGACACAATTTTTCCCCTTCATAGTTGAAATCAAACATTAATTAAAACAATTTGCCTTTCTGCTGTTACACATGTAGCAATGCAGTTAACGTGATTTCTCTGAAATTCCTAATATCAATGCGATGATTATTTTTTACATATATGCTGAGGTGAAACGTACTGACAGTTCTGTTTACGAGCAACAAAATTACGGTTCTTTTCAATGAATACTTGTTTTTGTTGCAATGGAGTTTTTTAGTGCACCTTTTCCACAATAATGGAACACAAAATATCAATTTGGCAGACAACAATATTTTTCTGACGATTCCTCAACAAATGTGTTAAACGTTTAGCTATGCTTAAAGAAATGAAATCGTTTTACAACCATACGGTCCGGTTTTTACGCTACATAAGCGTTCAAATTTTATAACTTCTGCGCTTAGTGATGCAGGTACGTAAAGCAAGAAAAAGACTGCCAGTTTACGTTAAAAGAATCTCCTGAGCGTAATATCAATCCAACAGTTTGAAGCTGCTTCCAAAGGATTTTTGGTACACTTTCAGACTAGTACATATACTAGCGCTAACTGCTCTGCCATTGTAATAAATAACGACTATGATTACATACCTCAGCCAGCTTCTTACACTTTGCATTGGGTAGGAAACTGAACAAAAAAACTGGAGTTCCACATTTGGCAAATTTCACCGTGTTCTAAAATTTTTAGTTTCAATATCTTGAACAGAAAAAACAGAGGTGGCTTATCTATTACATCCAATTATCATGCTTATCTGTGGAAAATGGGCCCGAAAGTATTGAACGAATGCCCGTTTTTAATGTGAAAAACCATTTAAGAAATTAGTTACCTCAGCTTTGCAGGACATAAGGAATGATGTTTTCTTTCAGCTGAATAAACATGGTGCAAACAGTTCTACCATTGATAATCACAATTATCAACTGAAAAAAAAAGAGCTGTACTCATATAGAACTGTTAAATAAGGCTACATGATGAAGCAAGACTCCATAGCAAGAAGCTACACCATGCTCCGATGAGAACTGTCTACACAAAAAAAGTTTTGTTTAATAATCAGTGATTTTGTGATTGTTTTGAAAACAAAATTACTCACACATGTGGTGGCACCTAAGCTGCAGAAGCCAGTCACCTACAGCTCAACTGTAGTTTTTTTGTTTGTTTGTGTGAAATAAATTAATGAATTTGAGTCCCATTCTGTAGACCTGCTCTGTATTATTCTTAAACTATGTTGCTGAAAAGTGAGAAACTAAAGCCATATATTTTTCTCAGTGTGTAATTCAGAATATACGTTTCCAAATATCTACACCTTAAAACCGTGTTACCATCTTAATTTTTAAGATAAATAAACAATTTTTTCTTCTTCCCTCTCACGCAGAATTTCCACTGCAGTATAATTGGATTAAATAAAGTGATTCTAAAAGAACTGTGTTAAATGATACAGTAATAAATTTCCACAGAACAGGGATGTAAGTTTTGGATCAGTGCTGTTTCTCTGTGGTAAATTAAGTACTTGTATTAATTACCATCAGTTCTTTCACTGTTCTTTAATTTAATTCCTGATTTTAGAATTCTGTTCAACTTTTCGGCACCACGTCAGAAAGTGAAAATGTTGTCATCAGAAATGTTCACCCTCCTGACACTTCAACAGAAAAAGCTGCAGCCTTAATACAGATAATACAATCTATTGCAGATCCTAAAGAAGTTATGAAGCTGATAATGATCCTGTTAAAGCACAGGCTGTTCATCGTATTCTTCCAAGAGAGCTGTTCATCTATGAGAAATATACAGTAATATTAAAACGTACACGGCGGTGTCAAGCTTCATTAATGTCTGTATAAAGTGTTTGGGGTGCACATTGTTGTCCATGTATACGATGAAAATTTTTTGATCGGAGGGTGGGGGGGGGGGGGAGGTGCTTTTGGGCATTGGTGTTGGCTTATTTTCACTCCACTGTAAATGAATCCTTTGGGGCAGAGCGCTTAAAGTAAATGAAGTGTTTGGGCATGTGTAGTAAATAGTGTCTATTCACCAGCAGTGAGCAGCAAGATTTTGTGTAAAGTAGATAACCACACAATGTGCAGAGTGCTTTCTAAGGCTCTTGGAATGATTAGTCCCCAATACCTGTACTCCTTAATGGTTTTTCTTACTGAGAACAAAAACAAGTTTCAGCTGACCTGTGACGTACTTAACACGATATAAGGCAATCAAAATCATTTTCATGTGCACTTTGCATTCTTGCCCAGTGTTCTGAGAGGAATAATGGATTCTGCTGCAAAGCTCCCATCTGAAATGAAGCAAGAAATTGGGAACTTCTACTAATTCAAAAGACAACTACACTCAAATTGGCCACTCATTTTATAACTTGAAGATCTAGGTTCAATAATAAAAAGTCCTGTTGGTTACTGGGTAGGTACGAATGTGAGTTGTAAAGCTGTATGCCAAATAGTAATGCACAACAAGCAAGACTCAGTTTTTGCAGATATAAGTGACTATTTTGTTTGAAAAATTCAAGTGTAATCAAGTTAGTATTAAGCTACCAATGCGAGGCAAACAGCAATTACTTTGTGTAACTGTGGGTGCAGCAGTTTTTTCAAAGTATCATCTTTCTTTTTACTTTAACTAATTAGGTGCTGTAGGTATGAATTTAACTATGCAGTATAGAAATAAGTATATTAGCCGGTGGCCGAGCGGTTCTAGGCGCTACAGTCTGGAACCGCGTGATCGCTACGGTCGCAGGTTCGAATCCTGCCTCGGGCATGGATGTGTGTGATGTCCTTAGGTTAGTTAGATTTAAGCAGTTCTCAGTTCTAGGGGACTGACGACCTCAGAAGTTAAGTCCCATAGTGCTCAGAGCCATTTGAACCATTTTTGATAAGTATATTAATGTTACAAAGATTGTCTACAATTTGCTTGTTGTTATTGTAGATCTTGACTCATTCCACATCCATGAGGGTTCTCCATCTACAGTGTAATTTTGTTACAGATCAAATTTTGTGCTTTGTGTTAGCGGCATAATTAATGAACTTCATATACGCTCAGAGAAATCTTGTTTTGACCCTACAAAATTCACAAACGGATGGAAATCTCAACTGTGAAAGGGAACTGTTTCAAAATCGTTGCAGAGGTATTTCCGTGAGTTCAAATTTAGGATGGATGTAAAACTTGATGAGTGACTAAGATTTTGAGATGACATGTCGTTAATATCTAGCTCACTGCACAAGTGTAACCAACGTTTTGTAATATATTACGCTTCCTGTCTTGATATCGTTTCGGCATCTGTACTGAATTAAGCAAAAGTCCGAAAACATACGCGCTTACGTTGAGTAAATACCTGACATTGTGCACATAAACGAACTTCCTTTCTTACGAAAACATTTCACACATACCTGTATTCTAGAGGAACCGTTAGAAAACTAATGTGTGTGGAATCTCATGGGACTTAACTGCTAAGGTTATCAGTCCCTAAGCTTACACACTACTTAACCTGAATTATCCTAAGGACAGACACACACATCCATGCCCGAGGGAGGACTCGAACCTAGACTGGGACCAGCCGCACAGTCCATGACTCCAGGGCCTTAAACCGCTCGGCTAATCCCACGCGGCAGAAAACTAATGCTGCGTGCGAAATTGTTATTTTGTCTTCCACTGCTGTGGAAGCGGTAACCTACAAGAATTCACAGCTCAAAACAAAAAACGTATTCACTCAAAACAAGTGATTTCGTCGATTGTTAAAAAAACTATCAATACGTTTGGACTTGACTACATGTAAACGCCATAACCATTGCTTTCTTATCGGGAATTTCGAAGAAACTGGGTTAACTGCAATGCCACATGTATAACGGTAGTATTACAGTTCGCTGAACTGTCAAAATCAATGCTTGATTTGAGGTATAAATAAAAAAAATTGTACCTGTCAGCTCCACTTCACACAGCGCGTAAGAAGAGCAATTCTGCTCTCTGCCTCGAGTCACGTGACTCAGATACCGGTTTCAACCCTTAACACAGCAGAAATGTCCAAATGTGTGTGAATTCCTAAAGGACCAAGCTGCTGAGGTCATCGATCCCTAGACTTACACACTACTTCAACTAACTAAAGCCAAGAGCAACACACACACCCATGCCCGAGGCAGGACTCGAACTTCCAGCGGGAGGTGTCGCGCAATCCGTGACATGGCGCCTCAAACCTCGCGGCTAACTCGGCAGAGATAGAGATATGCGCGGTCTACGTTATACACTACTGGCCATTAAAATTGCTACAACAAGAAGAAATGCAGATGATAAACGGGTACTCATTGGACAAATATATTAGAACTGACATGTGATTACATTTTCATGCAATTTCGGTGCATAGATCCTGAGAAATAAGTACCCAGAACAGTCACCTTTGGCCGTAATAACGGCTTTGATAGGCCTGGCCATTGAGTCAAACAGAGCTTGGATGGCGTGTACAGGTACAGCTGCCCATGCAGCTTCAACACGATACCACAGTTCATCAAGAGTAGTGACTGGCGTATCGTGACGAGCCTGTTGCTCGGCCACCATTGACCAGACGTTTTCAATTGGTGAGAGATCTGGAGAATGTGCTGACCAGGGCAGCAGTCGAACATTTTCTGTATCCAGAAAGGCCCGTACAGGACCTGCAATATGCGGTCGTGCATTATCCTGCTGAAATGTAGGGTTTCGCACGGATCGAATGAAGGGTAGAGCCGCGGGTCGTAACACATCTGAAATGCAACGTCCACTGTTCAAAGTGCCGTCAATGCGAACAAGAGGTGACCGAGATGTGTAACCAATGGCACCCCATACCATCACGCCAGGTGATACGCCAGTATGGCGATGAGGAATACACGCTTTCAATGTACGTTCACCGCGATGTCGCCAAACACGGATGCGACCATCATGATGCTGTAAACAAAACCTGGATAAATCGGAAAAATGACGTTTTGCCATTCGTACACCCAGGCTCGTCGTTGAGTACACCATCGCAGGCGCTCCTGTCTGTGATGCAGCGTCAAGGGTAACCGCAGCCATGGTCTCCGAGCTGATAGTTCATGCTGCTGCAGACGTCGTCGAACTGTTCGTGCAGATGGTTGTTGTCTTGCAAACGTCCCCATCCGTTGACTCAGGGATCGAGACGTGGCTGCACGATCCGTTACAGCCATGCGGATAAGATGCCTGTCATCCCGACTGCTAGTGATACGAGGCCGTTGGGATCCAGCATGGCGTTCCGTATTACCCTCCTGAACCCACCGATTCGATATTCTGCTAACAGTCATTGCATCTCGACCAACGCGAGCAGCAATGTCGCGATACGATAAACCGCAATCGCGATAGGCTACAACCCGATCTTTATCAAAGTCGGAAACGTGATGGTATGCATTTCTCCTCCTTACACGAGGTATCACAACAACGTTCCACCAAGCAACGCCAGTCCACTGCTGTTTGTGTATGAGACATGGGTTGGAAACTTTCCTCATGTCAGCACGTTGTAGGTTTCGCCACCGGCGCCAACCTTGTGTGAATGTTCTGAAAAGCTAATCATTTGCGTATCACAGCATCTTCTTCCTGTCGGTTAAATTTCGCGTCTGTAGCACGTCATCTTCGTGGAGTAGCGATTTTAATAGCCAGTAGTGTATATAGTCTATGCTGTAGCGCCATCTCCCGTTTTTTACCTCCATGCGTACAAGGTTTTTTTTATATCTTTGACAACAGAGTCGTGCTGTTAAATTCGTTGACATGCTCTGATTTTAAGGCCTCCAGTGAAACAAAAAGTTTACTGTTATGGAGCAACTTTCCCAACTGTAACTTTCCATTATATAAATCGATGTATTGAACATGTGTTTTTTAAAGTAGAGTGCTTTCAGTTCCTTTTTCATCCACAGTTTTCGTGCGTTTTCCAATGTTTTCTTTGTAGATGTTTGTTTTGACCTCACTCTTGACAAAATTCGGAATGACGTTATTTCTGAGAACATTTCTATTGAGCTTAATGTATTGCGTCGTCGTCGCAATGCAGATGTTGGCCACGCAATGTGTATTTTTATTTTAAATGTTACACTAACCTATTTTAAATTGTTGTACACTGGCAAGGTGGAGGAGCTTTTAACGTCAGTTAAGCGTAATATAACACTAAATTCGTATTTTTGTGAATTATGCTAAATAGCGATGTATATACAGGTTGTGCCCAGAATTAACATAAGTCGTAAGAAACCGTTATTAAAAACACCATTTAATGTTGCTACCTCCAAACAAATGTATTGCATGTAAGATGCTACATGATTACAGTTTTTATTGTGTTGCCAGTAACAGAAGCAAGTCAATTTTTATGTATGTTTATTTTTTATTTTATTTCTGGTCTGTTGTGGAAGCTGCTCTGTAACGTTTGATATTGTTCTTTCCACAAGGTGGCTTGAACAGTTAACAACGTAAATCTTCGAAGGAGAGTACAGGTACGGAATTAGCTAATAGCTAATTCATGAAATAGAGTGATTATTCCAAAGTAAAAAAGGCCTGTACAGAAAATGATTGCCCTCAAGAAATTTAGAGTGGGTGTGGACTCATATGTACAAAAGATTTTTTTTTCGTTTGTCGTCGGTGTTATGAGTGGTCTGAAGCGGCCCACCACGAATTCCCCCCCCCCCCCCCCCCCCCCCCTGCGCCAACCTCGTCATCTCAGAGTAGCAGTTGCACCCTACGTTCTCAATTATTTCTTCGATGTATTCCAGTCTCTGTCTTCCTCTACACTTTTTACCCCGTACATCTCCCTCTAGTGCCATGGAAGTTACTCCCTGCTGTCTTAACAATTGACTTATCATCCTGCCTTATCTACTTGTCAGCATTTTTCATATTTTCCTTTCTTCGCCGAATCTACAGAGAACCATCTCATTACTTACTTTACCAGTCCACCTAATTTTCAACATTCTTTTGCAGAAGCACATCTCAAGTGCTTCGATTCCCCTCTTTTCCAGTTTTCCCGCAGTCCACGGTTCACTGCCACAGAGAGTTGGAAAACTACGGTAGTTTTCTCGATAGACTTGATGAGTTAAGATCCCACCCGCATGACCTACATGTTAGGTGTGTTGCATACCAACCGGGCGTTACTTTATAACGATCGCTTTCGTTACGTATGCGATGAGTGTCCTAGTAAAACACTCATTCCCTTAAAAACCGGAAGCACTGAACCGTCTAGAAACTGAGTAAACATATAAAACGGGTCAGGTAACTTACGGAATATTTTTATCGTACATAGTTATCCTCGTGTCTGTTACTTAAAAATAAACAGTTCTTGTAGCAAAACTGAAATTACCGATATTCAGTTCAGGTTTTATTCGAAAGCTGTTGATTTATAACGTGATACTGAGAAATGTTTTGCTGAAAATGTTTTGCTGTCACACAGTGCTAGAAAATGCAACTGCCTGAACAAAAAGACAAAAGAACCGTATAACAAAAATATATTAAACATCGCAATGTTTCGTCGAACTTACGTAAAACATGTTTCAGTTAATCGTAAATCACTTTCGCATTTATCAATAATAATATGGGACTTTCTTTCCTTTGATCATGATGATGTACCTTCTATTACATATTGCTACATTAGAATGCTGAAGATTAGATGGGTAGATCACATAACTAATGAGGAGGTATTGAATAGAATTAGGGAGAAGAGAAATTTGTGGGACATCTTGACTAGAAGAAGGGATCGGTTGGTAGGACATGTTCCGAGGCATATATATATATATATATATATATATATATATATATATATATATATATATATATATATATATATATATATATACGCATTTATCAATAATAACAGGAAACTTCTGAACGTTCTGTTGAGCACAAATTAGCAACAATAGTTATATATATAATTACTGTTGCTAATATATATATATAGGATGTTACAAAAAGGTACTGCCAAACTTTCCCCGGGTTCGATTCCCGGCGGGGTCAGGGATTTTCTCTGCCTCGTGATGGCTGGGTGTTGTGTGATGTCCTTAGGTTAGTTAGGTTTAAGTAGTTCTAAGTTCTAGGGGACTGATGACCATAGATGTTAAGTCCCATAGTGCTCACAGCCATTTGAACCATTTTTTTGCCAAACTTTCAGGAAACATTCCTCACACACAAAGAAAGAAAATATGTTATGTGGACTTGTGTCCGGAAACGCTTACTTTCCATGTTAGAGCTCATTTTATTACTTCTCTTCAAATCACATTAATCATAGAATGGAAGCACACAGCAATAGAACATACCAGCGTGACTTCAAAAACTTTGCTACAGGAAATGTTCAAAATGTCCTCCGTTAGCGAGGATACATGCATCCACCCTCCGTCGCATGTAATCGCTGATGCGCTGATGCAGCCCTGGAGAATGGCGTATTGTATCACAGCCGTCCACAATACGAGCACGAAGGGTCTCCACATTTGGTACCGGAGTTCTGTAGACAAGAGCTTTAAAATGCCCCCATAAATGAAAGTCAAGAGAGTTGATTGAGGTCAGGAGAGCGTGGAGGCCATGGAATTGGTCCGCCTCTGCCAATCCATCGGTCACCGAATCTGTTGTTGAGAAGCGTACGAACACTTCGACTGAAATGTGCAGGAGCTCCATCGTGCGTGAACCGCACGTTGTGTCGTACTTGTAAAGGCACATGTTCTAGCAGCACGGGTAGAGTATCACGTATGAAATCATGATAACGTGCTCCATTGAGCGTAGGTGGAAGAACATGGGGCCCAATCAAGACATCACCAACAATGCCTGCCCAAACGTTCACAGAAAATCTGTGTTGATGACGTGATTTCACAATTGCGTGCGGATTCTCGTCAGCCCACACATGTTGATTGTGAAAATTTACAATATGATCACGTTGGAATGAAGCCTCATCCATAAAGAGAACATTTACACTGAAATGAGGATTGACACATTGTTGGATGAACCATTCGCAGAAGTGTACCCGTGGAGGCCAATCAGCTGCTGATAGTGCCTGCACACGCTGTACATGGCACGGAAACAACTGGTTCTCCCGTAGCACTCTCCATACAGTGACGTGGTCAACGTTACCTTGTACAGCAGCAACTTCTCTGACGCTGACATTAGGGTTATCGTCAACTGCACGAAGAATTGCCTCGTCCATTGCAGGTGTCCTCGTCGTTCTAGGTCTTCCCCAGTCGCGAGTCATAGGCTGGAATGTTACATGCTCCCTAAGACGCTGATCAATTGCTTCGAACGTCTTTCTGTCGGGACACCTTCGTTCTGGAAATCTGTCTCGATACAAACGTACCGTGCCACGGCTATTGCCCCGTGCTAATCCATACATCAAATGGGCATCTGCCAACTCCGCATTTGTAAGCATTGCACTGACTGCAAAACCACGTTCGTGATGAATACTAACCTGTTGATGCTACGTACTGATGTGCTTGATGCTAATACTGTAGAGCAATGAGTCGCATGTCAACACAAGC
The DNA here is from genome assembly GCF_021461385.2 of Schistocerca piceifrons. Taxonomy (NCBI): domain Eukaryota; kingdom Metazoa; phylum Arthropoda; class Insecta; order Orthoptera; family Acrididae; genus Schistocerca; species Schistocerca piceifrons. The sequence goes on from NC_060139.1 coordinate 71,475,195, forward strand.
ACGGAAGTCAACTTTACCTTCCTTCAATTGGGTCAACTGGCGGTGAATCGAGGAAGTACAGTACATACTGACTAAACTAAAATGAGCTCTAACATGGAAATTAAGCGTTTCTGGACACATGTCCACATAACATCTTTTCTTTGTTTGTGTGTGAGGAATGTTTCCTGAAAGTTTGGCCGTACCTTTTTATAACACCCTGTATATATATTAGCAACAGTAATTATATATATAACTATTGTTGCTAATTTGTGCTCAATAGAACGTTCAGAAGTTCCCTGTTATTATTGAGAAATGCGCAAATGGTTTATGACTAACAGAAACGTTTTGATCTAAGATCGAAGAATTGAAGCAACGTTTAATATATTTTGTAAAAAATTAATGCTGTGGTTACATAAAAGGACAGAAGTTACGCGATCATCTAATTTTTATTACATATAAAATGAAATTTATATTTTATAAGGATATACACTACTGGACTTTAAAATTGATACACTGTGAAGATGACATGCTACAGACGAGAAATTTAACCGACAGGAAGAAGATGCTGTGATATGCAAATGATTAGCTTTTCAGAGCATTCACACAAGGTTGGCGCCGGTGGCACCTACAACGTGCTGACATGAGGAAAGTTTCCAACCCATGTCTCATACACAAACAGCAGTTGACCAGCGTTGACTGGTGAAACGTTGTTGATATGTCTCGTGTAAGGAGGAGAACTGCGTACCATCACGTTTCCGACTTTGATAAAGGTCGGATTGTAACCTATCGCGATTGCGGTTTATCGTATCGCGACATCGCTGCTCGCGTTGGTCGAGATCCAATGACTGTTAGCAGAATATCGAATCGGTGGGTTCAGGAGGGTAATACGGAACGTCGTGCTGGATCCCAACGGCCTCGTATCACTAGCAGTCGACATGACAGGCATCTTATACGCATGACTATAACGGATCGTGCAGCCACGTCTCTATCCCTGAGTCAACAGATGGGGACGTTTGCAAGACAACAACCATCTGCACGAACAGTTCGACGACGTTTGCAGCAGCATGGACTATCAGCTCGGAGACCGTGGCTGCGGTTACCCTTGACGCTGCATCACAGACAGGAGCGCCTGCGATGGTGTATTCAACGACGAACCTGGGTGCACGAATGGCAAAACGTCATTTTTTCGGATTTATCCAGGTTCTGTTTACAGCATCATGATGGTCGCATCCGGGTTTGGCGACATCACGGTGAACGCATATTGGAAGCGTGTATTCATCATCGCCATACTGGCGTATAACCCGGCGTGATGGTATGGGGTGCCATTGGTTACACGTCTCGGTCACCTCTTGTTCGCATTGATGGCACTTTGAATAGTGGACGTTACATTTCAGACGTGTTACGACCCGTGGCTCTACCCTTCATTCGATCCGTGCGAAACCCTACATTTCAGCAGGATAGTGCACGACCGCATATTGCAGGTCCTGTACGGGCCTTTCTGGATACAGAAAATGTTCGACTGCCGCCCTGGTCAGCACATTCTCCAGATCTCTCACCAATTGAAAACGTCTGGTCAATGGTGGCCGAGCAACTGGCTCATCACAATACGCCAGTCACTACTCCTGATGAACTGTGGTATCATTTTGAAGCTGCGTGGGCAGCTGTATATGTACACGCCATCCAAGCTCTGTTTGACTCAATGCCCAGGCGTATCAAGGCCGTTATTACGGCCAAAGGTGGTTGTCCTGGGTACTGATTTCTCAGGATCTATGCCCCCAAATTGCGTGAAAATGTAATCATATGTCAGTTCTAGTATAATATATTTGCCAATGAATACCCGTTTATCATCTGCATTTCTTCTTGTTGTAGCAATTTTAATGGCCAGTAGTGTAAAATACACAATGGACTAACAATTAATGATGGGCAGTTCTAATAATGTGCAAAACAAACAAAAGGGAAGTTATCGGTTCCCACTTTCTCTCTTACACATTATTTGTTTCTTTCTCTACCAGTGCCGCCAATACTGCAGGTAGTCCTGCCTTTTATTACGTCATTTATGTAGAGTACCAAAACTACCGAACCGTAGTTTTGGTAGAGAGGAGCTTGACCACCATAAAGTGCTGTGCTTCAAATGTACCGGGTGATCAAAAAGGCAGTACAAAATTGAAAACTTAATAAACCATGGAATAATGTAGATAGAGAGGTAAAAATTGACACACGTGCTTGGAATGAAATGGGGTTTTATTAGAACCACCCCATATTGCTAGACGCATGAAAGAGCTCTTGCGCGCGTCGTTTGGTGACGATCGTGTGCTCAGCTGCCACTTTCGTCATGCTTGGCCTCCCAGGTCCCCAGACCACAGTCCGTGCGATTATTGGCTTTGGGGTTACCTGAAGTTGCAAGTGTATCGTGATCGACCGACATCTCTAGGGATGCTGAAAGACAACATCCGACGCCAATGCCCCACCATAACTCCTGACATGCTTTACAGTGCTGTTCACAACATTATTCCTCGACTACAGCTATTGTTGAGGAATGATGGTGGACATATTGAGCATTTCATGTAGAGAACATCATCTTTGTTTTGTCTTACTTTGTTATGCTAATTATTGCTATTCTGATCAGATGAAGCGCCATCTGTCGGACATATTTTGAACTTTTGTATTTTTTTGGTTCTAATACAAAGTGTATTCAAGTTCTAAGGCCTCCGATTTTTTTTCTCCGGACTGGAAAGAGATAGAAACATGCGCATTGTTTTAAAATGAGGCCGCGTTCATTGTCAATATGTCCCAGAGATGGCAGCACCGTACAGCAGATGGAATTTTACCGCCAGCGGCGAGAATGAGAACTGTTTTAAATACTTAAAGTGGCGACGTTTTCCTTACTTGAACAGCATGCAATCATTCGTTTTCTGAATTTGCGTAGTGTGGAACCAATTGAAATTCATCGACAGTTGAAGGAGACATGTGGTGATGGAGTTATGGATGTGTCGAAAGTGCGTTCGTGGGTGCGACAGTTTAATGAAGGCAGAACATCGTGTGACAACAAACCGAAACAACCTTGGGCTCGCACAAGCCGGTCTGACGACATGATCGAGAAAGTGGAGAGAATTGTTTTGGGGGATCGCCAAATCACTGTTGAACAGATCGCCTCCCGAGTTGGCATTTCTGTGGGTTCTGTGCACACAATCCTGCATGACGACCTGAAAATGCGAAAAGTGTCATCCAGGTGGGTGCCACGAATGCTGACGGACGACCACATGGCTGCCCGTGTGGCATGTTGCCAAGCAATGTTGACGCGCAACGACAGCATGAATGGGACTTTCTTTTCGTCGGTTGTGACAATGGATGAGACGTGGATGCCATTTTTCAATCCAAAAACAAAGCGCCAGTCAGCTCAATGGAAGCACACAGATTCACCGCCACTAAAAAAATTTCGGGTAACAGCCAGTGCTGAAAAACTGATGGTGTCCATGTTCTGGGACAGCGAGGGCGTAATCCTTACCCATTGCGTTCCAAAGGGCACTACGGTAACAGGTGCATCCTACGAAAATGTTTTGAAGAACAAATTCCTTCCTGCACTGTAACAAAAACGTCCGGGAAGGGCTGCGCGTGTGCTGTTTCACCAAGACAACGCACCCACACATCGAGCTAACGTTACAGAACAGTTTCTTCGTGATAACAACTTTGAAGTGATTCCTCATGCTCCCTACTCACCTGACCTGGCTCCTAGTGACTTTTGGCTTTTTCCAACAATGAAAGACACTCTCCGTGGCCGCACATTCACCAGCCGTGCTGCTATTGCCTCAGCGATTTTCCAGTGGTGAAAACAGATTCCTAAAGAGGCCTTCGCCGCTGCCATGGAATCATGGCGTCAGCGTTGTGAAAAATGTGTACGTCTGCAGGGCGATTACGTCGAGAAGTAACGCCAGTTTAATCGATTTCGGGTGAGTAGTTAATTAGAAAAAAAATCGGAGGCCTTAGAACTTGAATGCACCTCGTAAAACCCCCATGTCATTCCAAGCATGTGTGTCGATTTGTACCTCTCTATCTACATTATTTCGTGATTTATTCAGTTTTCGAATTTATACTGACTTTTTGATCACCCGGTACATTCTCGGAAGTTTATTCCTCAAAAAGACTGTCGATAGTTAAGTACAGTTCGTGCCCTCCACACACTTTAAAGCCTCTGAATACGAGACACTGACGGGGGGAACCAGTGGAGGGAGCGCCTGTGCTCGAGACGCGGCGCCACGGCTGCAGAAGGCGGGCCTGCCGACTCCGACAGTGGGTGCACGACTGCGCGCGCTACTGGCTGGCGAGGGTGCTCCGCGCGGCCGTCCCGGGAGTGGAACGAGTGCCGCGACGGAAACCGCAAGACGCGGCCAGGCGAGGGCCACAAAAAGAAGGCCTATCATTATCTCAGCCTGCCCGCCCGTTCTTTGTTCGCCTCCATCTGCGTACGGCCGCCCGGAACCCACAGGCGCGCGCTGCGGTGAGCCATTCCCACGAGGCTCTCCTCTCGCCACCTCCGAGTCTGTTGCTCACGTGGCGAACCAATCTCAATTTTTAGCCCGGTGGGAAGAAGTTTTGGACGGGCAGCGAACTGGACGCACCGCTCCGTTTTGCTGCAACAACCTTTCAGAACGCTGCTGCCCAGAATATATTGGTTCTTAATTCAGACAGCACAAATACGTACAACATGAGGGGGGGGGGGGGGTTATAAGTAAAGATCGTGGTGACAAAAGTCACGCGATACTTCCCAAAGTCGCTTCGGACCTCCTCTTTCCCGTCGTAGTGCAGCAACTCGACGTCGCGTGGACTCGACACGTCGTCGGAAGCCCCCTGCCTCTGCAACCGTCCATAACTGCGGAAGTGAGGCCGGTTTAAGATTTTATGCACGAACTGACCTCTCGATTATGTCCCATAAACGTTCGATGGGATTAATGTCGGGCTATCGGGGTGCCCAGATCATTCGCCCAAATTGTCCAGAATATTCTTCAAACCAATAGCGAACAACTGTTGCCTGGTCACACGGTCCATTGTCACCCACAAAAACTTTTTCGTTATTTGGGAATAAGTAGCCCAAAATCAACTATAGTTAATGGTCGGTTCAGCTGGACCAGAGGACCCAGTCAATCCCACGTAAACCACAGCTTAAAAAAAAAATGGCTCTGAGCACTATGGGACTTAAATTCTGAGGTCATCAGTCCGCTAGAACTTACAACTTCTTAAATTTATCTAACCTAAGGACATCACACACATCCATGCCCGAGGCAGGATTCGAACCTGCGACCGTAGCGGTCACGCGTAAACACAGCTTACACCATTATGATTCCAGCACCAGATTGCACAGTGCCTTGTTCACAACTTGGGTTCATGCCGTCATGGCGTCTGCGCCACACTCGAACCCTGCCATCATCTCTGACCAACTGAAATCGGGACTCATCTGATCAGCCTCACAGTTTTCCAGTCGTCTAGGACCCAAAGGGGTCAGGAGTCCAGGAGAGGTGCTGCAAGCAATGTCTTGCCGATAGCAAAGGCACTCACGTCTCTCGTCCGCTCTCATAGCCCATCAACGCCAAATTCCGCCGCACTGTTCTAAAAGATACGTTCGTCGTACTTCCCACATTGATTTCTGCGATTATTTCACGCAGCGTTGCTTTTCATGTTAGCAATGAGAACTCCACGTAAATGCCGCTGCTCTCAGTCGTTAGGTGAAGACCGTTGGCCACAGCGCTGTCCATGACGAGAGGTAATGCCTGAAACGTGGTATTCTCGGCCCACTCTTCACACAGTGGATATTGAAAGCCCTAACGCTTTCTATGCAATGGCGATGTACTTGAGGATAATATTATGGAAATGGAAGAGGATGTAGATGAAGATGAAATGGGAGATATGATACTGTGTGAAGAGTTTGACAGAGCACTGAAAGATCAAGTCGAAACAATGCCCCGGAAGTAGACAACATTCCATTATAACGAAAGCCTTGCGAGAGCCAATGCTGACAAAACTCTGCCATCTGGTGAGCAAGATTTTGAGACAGGCGAAATACCTTCAGACTTCAAGAAGAATATAATAATTCCAATCCCAAAAAAAAAGCAGGTGTTGACAGATGTGAAAATTACCGAACTATCAGTTTAATAAGTCACGGCTGAAAAATACTAACGCGATTTCTTTACAGACGAATGGAAAAACTGGTAGAAGCCGACCTCGAGGAAGATCAGTTTGGATTCCGTAGAAATATTGAAACACGTGAGGCAATACTGACCCTACGACTTATCTTACGAGATAGATTAAGAAAAGGCAAACCTACGTTTCTAGCATTTGTAGAATTAGGGAAAGCTTTTGACAGTGTTGACTGGAATACTCTCTTTCAAATTCTGAAGGTGGCAGGGCTAAAATACAGGGAGCGAAAGGCTATTTACAATTTGTACAGAAACGAGATGGCAGTTATAAGCGTCGAGGGACATGAAAGCGAAGCAGTGGTTGGGAAGGGAGTGAGACAGGTTTGTAGCCTTTCCCCGATGTTATTCAATTTATATACTGAGCAAGCAGTAAAGGAAACAAAAGAAAAATTCGGAGTAGGTATTAAAATCCATGGAGAAGAAATAAAAACTTTGAGGTTTGCCTATGACATTGTAATTCTGTCAGAGACAGCAAAGGACTTGGAAGAGCAGTTGAACGGAGTGGATAGCGTCTTGAAAGGAGGATATAAGATGAACATCAACAAAAGCAAAATGAGGATAATCGAATGTAGTCGAATTAAATCGGGTGATGCTGAGGGAATTAGATTACGAAATGAGACACTTAAAGTAGTAAAGGAGTTTTGCTATTTGGGGAGCAAAATAGCTGATGATGGTCGAAGTAGAGGATATAAAATGTAGACTGGCAATGGCAAGGAAAGCATTTATGAAGAAGAGAAATTTGTTAACACCGAGTATAGACTTAGTTTCAGGAAGTCGTTTCTGAAAGTATTTGTATGGAGTGTATCCATGTATGGAAGTGAAACATGGACGATAAATAGTTTAGACAAGAAGAGAATAGAAGTTTTCGAAATGTGGTGCTACAGAAGAATGCTGAAGATTAGATGGGTAGATAACATAACTAATGAGGAGGTGTTGAATAGGATTGGGGAGAAGAGAAGTTTGTGGCACAACTTGACTAGAAGAAGGGATCGGTTGGTAGGACACGTTCTGAGGCATCAGGGGATCACCAATTTAGTATTGGAGGGCAGTGTGGAGGGTAAAAATCGTAGAGGGAGACCAAGAGATGAATACACTAAGTAGATTCAGAAGGTTGTAGGTTGCAGTAGGTACTGGGAGATGAAGAACCTTGCACAGGATAGAGTAGCATGGAGAGCTGCATCAAACCAGTCTCAGGACAACAAGAACAACTACGCTTTCCGAAACGGAATATCCCGTGCGTCTAGCTCCAAATAACAACCCGCTTTCGAAGTCTGTTAATTCCCGTCCAGCGGTCAGACTCACGTCGGAAACCTTTTCACATAACTCACCTGAGTACAAACGACAGTTCCGGAAATTCACCGCCACTTTATACCGTTAGTACGCGATACTACCGTCATCTGGATATGTGCACATCGCTATTCCACGCCTTTTGCATCTCAGTGTACTTCTCGACATGGTCTTCTTTGAGGTATATACAATTGGTCCAGCGATCCTCCAGTTTTTGATTCCGTCGGTAAAATACGTTCTGTAAAAACTGCAAAATACTCATTGACTGCAACTATTACATCCTCATTTGATGAAAATTTCCTCCCAGCAAATCAAAGTTTCAAGTTAGGGAGCAGGAAGAAGTCACTTGGGGCTAAGCCTGGTGAATGGGATCGATGAGGAACCAATTCAAAGCCTATTTCATGCACTTTCGCCATTGTTCTCGCTGACGTGTGGGACGATGCATCATCCTGGTGAAAGAGCACCTGTTTGCGTGCGAACCTTGGTCATTTTTCAACAACGCGAGTTTCAAACGATTCAACAAAGAAGCATAGTAAGGTCCAGTTACAGTTCTGCCTTTAAAGAAGGGATCTATGAGGATTATGCCTCGGGAATCTCAAAAAAACAATGTCCGTCACCTTACCAGCTGACAAAGTGGTCTTTGCCTTCTTCGGTGCACTTTCGCCAGGCTTTGTGCACTCTTTTTACTGCCGTTTAACTCTGCTATGGAATGATGGATCCAGTTTTCATCAACAGTCACAAATCGGTGCGAAAAGTCTTGCGGGTTGCGATTAAACACCGCCACACATTGTGCTGAAATGTTGTGCCGGCTGCTGTTGTGGTCTACTGTGAGCAATCACGGCACCAACAATTATTGGCAGTGTACTTTCTCCAGCAAGGTGTTTCCTTTGGGTTTTGATTGGAGATTGGTGGTGGTGGTGGTGGTGGTGGTGGAAGGGGGGGGGGGAACGTTTCCCCATTTCTATTAATATAACAGTTATTGAATCATTCCTATTAGGCAAATAATACGTAACACACTGGACTCTACTAACTTTTAGTAGGGTAGGAGTTTTCACCTCTCGCCTAGTTTTTGAATAGCAATGAGAAAATTACTCAGTTTTTATTATAATGGTTTGCTTCTTCTTCTTACGATTTCAGTAATACAGTCAGTTCCATTCGTACCTCACTACTGTAAAAGACAGTGTAGAGTTCTGTGTCTCAACCATAGGGCTCTACAAGAGGGAGCAAGTGATGGCACTCGCACTCTCTCTCCACCCGTTCTTCCCCTGGAATTCGACTGCGTAGTTTGTATTCATTATAGTATTCCCACACTCCGCAAGTTTCTGAGCAGTGAGCAGTGTTAAGTTTTTTCTTACCGATGAAATCAGTTCTTGGGCATGACAAATCTAGAAATTGACCAACTCATATAAAAGATGACAATTCCAGTCTTTCCTCCCCCCCCCCCTCACCCTGGTCAAATATCTGCAGACAACCATGTTTGTGACCAATGAACAGTCTATATGACAACATAAAATTTACCATGGAGGTAGAAAAGGACAAGCAGCTAACCTTTCTAGATGTGCTGTCACAAGGGATGGTGAAAACTTGGGACACAGCGTCTATTGAAAATTGACACGTATGGACTGATTGATACCTGCACAAACTGTCAAATTACAACCCGAGCCAGAAAAGAGGCATGATTAATACGCTCACAATGCAAGCAAGACGAATTTGTGAGCCACAGCACCTCAGATGGAAGATGCAACACCTACAAAGCGTTCCGAGGAGCAATGGGTATTCTGTCAGTTACATAAGAAGTGTCACAGAGTCAAACAATAGGCAAAGTGACACGTCAGAAAAAGAAATGTCAGGCACGGCCTTCCTGCATACATTCCCAAAGTTAAGGTCAGAATCAGCCATACATTGCGCAAACACAGAGTAAAGACTAGCTACAAACATGATCAAAGAGTGTCTCAGATCAGCAAAAGAGAGAGAGACCCATCTGCAATGTCGGGAATATACTGTATACCATGTATAGATAGAATGACTGGACGATCAATCAACACCAGGATCACAGAACATAAGAGGTATTGCACGTTGGGGCAATTGGACAAATTGACCATTGCAGAGCAAAAGCTGCCGGCATGGAAGTTCTTGCTGTACAGAAGAGCTATCACACCCACTTGTTCGGACAAGCTATAGGATACACAAAGATAAAAGAACAGCTTCAACAAAGTAGAATAGTGCCTCAAGGTGAACAGATCCTGGATTCCTGCACTGCAGCAAACAACTGTTGGAGATAGCAAGTGGAAAACTGCACTGGAAATGACCATGGAAAAGCCCTCGGATGTTGGCATGTCAGGTACATATACCCTGTGGCCGTGAGCACGACTTCGGTCCACTGTCAGCAGTGGAGGGTAGAGCTTTGACAATGGCAGCCACTCGTGCTGGCAAAATATCAGAAAAATATCGAACAAATGTCGGCCAAAGAACCCGAGACAGAATCCTACAAGCAGTTTGTCAACAAGTGGCCACAAAAGCCTTAACAATTTTGTCTCAAGAGATAGTTGGATTATCTTCACATGCCAGACAGTTCAAGCTTTTTCAGCATCTCTGCAATGCTCTCCCATGGGTCAAACAAACCTGATACCATTGAGGCTGCTTTCCTTAGTGCATGTTCAATATCCTCCATTGGTCACATCTATCATGGGATCAAACACACTTGAGCAATATTTTAGCATGGGTCGCACAAGTGTTTTGTAAGCAGTCTCCTTAGATGGCAGACTGCATTTCCCTAATATACCACCAATGAACCAAAGGCTTCCGCCAGCCTCACCCTTGACTGAACCTAAGTGATCATTCCATTTCAGATCCCTGCAGAATCAAACCCAAGTATTTGTAGGAGTTGACCAATTCCAGTTGTGACTTATTGATACTGTAGTCACAGAACACTATATTTTTTCACTGTGTGACATGCACAGCTTGACATCCCTTCAGAATGTATTCAGTATGGCAGCTGTGCCTCATTAACAGGTACACATGATATGGGTGTTACTCACAGCTGGAATACATTTGTTCCTTTGGTAACAGTTAACAGGGATGAGCTGCTGAGTGCAGAGTTGCTCCATTGTAATTGAAGTGCCACTGTTCCAATGCAGAAATTGTGCAACATTTACAATGTACTTGAATGTTATCCTGTAATCACGTGTTATACAAATATATTGTAGGAAAGTGAAGTATAGAAATTTTACATTTATAACTTCTGTGTAGTTGCTAGAAATGTAGTTATCTGTGGGCATATTTTTCTGTAAGAGAAGGTGATAACAAAAATGTGCAGTGTGATATTTGTTATCAAGTATTAGGTTTTAAAACTACCTTGACTAACGTGGGAACATTTGAAAAGAAGGCATTCAATGGAAAGTTTACCAATTCACACATGAAGTGCTGTATAGTGCCAACTATTTTGCTGATTTCTTCATAGTGCACTTCATGGCCTACCTGGAATATATTAAATAGTTAATATGCTTCTGGGAGTTACTATATGATTGGAACAGGAATTTATTAGTTGTAATTTACAGCTTAGCTCATCCCTAGTTCTGGTACATTAAAAGGCAGGAAATGTTACGATTCTCCCCAAAGTACAGGGAATAGTTGCTCTGCTTTTGTGAGAGTTGATGTGACTGACAAGTTATGCTGTTGTTCATCTAAAGTTGCCCCTTTGGATATAGGTTTGAACATCAGACCAGTCTGTCAAATCCTCCGAACTTTATCTGAAACACAGTGTAATGGCTCTTCTTTTGGAGGCATATCTCACTATATTTTAAACTGTTGCCAAAGTTCGAGATGCAAAACTTCTCACTACAAAGACCACATTCATTTTACCTTTGACCCAAACTAATGCCTTGAGTTCAAACAAGTAGAAGTAGTGCCACACCATAGAATAACTACCACAGAATCCCATTTTCCAGGTACTCAAATAGTCATTTGAATGACATATTATGTACCACAATCACTTGCTAAAATGAGTACATCCCAAGAAGCGTTCAGCTGAAATCAGTTGATTTGGTTGTGGTTACAGACTGATATGTAGTGCAGCTGACAGTGTGGATTAAGCTGAAAGTTGATAGTTTGTTTATCAGTTGACAAAGCCAATGATTGAGAATGCCAAATAAAGGTTGTGACCACAGATTCATCTGTAACACAGCCCAATATTTACATTCGTACCATATTTGTTTAGTTTCAGCCTAACACCGACTGTTACATACTCATTTTAGTTGCTAATTACACCATAACTTACTGTGTAAAAGCTTTTCCCATTGCTACATAGACCAAGAGCTTCATGTTCAGTATTGTAAGTGACATTTACCTTTTTGTGATCAGTTGATTTCCGGCAGCAGAAAAAAAAAAATTAACGACATTGTCCCTCATCATATATCATTCGGTCAGTGACCTCTGAGCCTGAACTTTAATTAATATCTTTCAGTAGATAACAAGGACATCTCATGAGTGGTATGTTCAGTATGTTCTAGGGTCGTGCATTCCCTGTCAGTTATTTCTTATGCCACACGAATGAATTCGGGTGCAATATCTCACCACTGTTCCACAAAGCTTGGTACCATATAACATAAATGGTGTGTCCAGATTTATTTTAGTCTTTTATTTTACTTTCTGGTACTTAAAATTAGTTTCATCTAAGGTAACGTTTTGTTTCTATGAAAATTATCAAGTTCTGTTATGGTTTGAACTCAACATTAAAATGTCAGCCAGTAAGGCTCATGCTCCAAGGCAGACTAGGTTACGTAGTATATCATAGAGAGAGAGAGAGAGAGAGAGAGAGAGAGAGAGAGAGAGAGAGAGAGAGAAAGAGAAGGGGGGGGGAGATGTACTGTCAAATACGTTCTATAATAATAATTTAATGGACAGAACACTGCCCTGAAAATAAACATTTTCACAGAATGTCACACACAAGGTGGACATCATCACTATTTCATACATTTTGTTATAAATCAAAATGAAGTTTTTGATATGTCGTAGTGTGCAAAGGGGCAAATATTTCGTAGTATAGTTAATATTTGTAACAATGATTTGCTGTGGTGCGAATGTGGGCATTTGGGTGCGTGTACCTACTTCAGCCTGAAAAAGAGTGATAAACTAAAACCTTTTTTTTTTTATTGCTGTGTGGTTGCATATTCTATGTGGCTTTCAGCAGTCAGCTGCTAGTCAGTGATTACCTGTTATTTCAACTCTAATTTCAGCTTTCCTCTACAATTTTCACCCTCTATGACTAATAAGATGTTTTAAAATATGTTCTATCATCCTGCCCTTCCTTCTAGTTAGCGTTTCCCATCAATTCCTTTCCTTGCCGATTCTGTTGAATACCTTTCACTTCTTATCTTCAGTCTCCTTAATTTTCAACAACCTTCTGTAACACTATATTTTTAATTCAATTTTCATTTTCCCACTTCTGCACAATATTGTATTAATGGGGCTCAGTTCAATTCCAAGCCCTTACATTTAAGACATTACTGGAATTTGCCAGTTTATATTTTTGGTTTAACTTAATACTGTGCTCCACTCCTACCTTTAAACTACAAATGACTTCACCACTCATAACAGAACATCACATCTATTCTCTTCCTTTTCAGACTACACAGTGATTCTGTTTCCCTTCTTCCCTAATGACATCTGGTACTTATTTTATTGTAGTTGATCATGTGATTCTCTCAACTGTTATGGGATCAACTAAAATCATTCTGTATTTTAGAATATTTGTTTTAGGATTTAATCTGTTCTGTTGTTATTATGTTGATTATCAGTCAGCAACAGAATCAGGTATATCTCATTTTATCCATTATCACAGTGTTTAAAACTGTAAGAGTCTTATATCACATACCCAAATAGTAACTTTTTAAACACTGCTTCTCACTTTATCTAAATCAGACTGCATTTGGAACATCTACAATGGATCAGCACAAAATAAATGTGACATTCATAAATAATTTCCAATTTAGTACAGTTATGTGGAAGTTATGTAAAGAAGAAGAAAGACTTCACATCTGAATATGAACGGACAAGTTACCTTTAAAGCCACAAGTGGCATTAATTAAGGAAGGTAACTGTCTCACTAAATAGCCAAGTTTTACTTTTGTTGGAAAATTTCTCTGTGCAACATGCAAATTTATACATTGTATCCACTAAATCTGTTGCAAAGGTACATACTGCCAATACAGCAAAGTGATCACCCTTACTGCTCCCAATGGTTAAAATATGAAGCATCATGTTGGCAGTGGCATTAGTTTCTTGAGTAATTCGGAGTAACTGACACATGTGACAAATTGAACTATTCAAAAGATCCCTGACACCCACTGGCTGGTTGATCAAAAAGTAAAAAAAGTAGTTTTGGTCATGGAATGCTTATTTCAACACAAAAATTATTGCAGGAACTGAACTGCCAATCTCAAAAACATTATTAACAAATATCTGCATTGAAGGGACATCATTCTACACTACAGGCACATAAAACCATAACTGGAAACAAGTACCTGCAAGGGTAGAATCTGTATAAAAAATATTTGATATTTATGTAATGCAGAAGCATATTCTTTCATTTCCTCGCCATCTTTTTTTTCTTCTTTTTACAATCACTATTTACTTTTTTTACAAAACAAGACTAGCACAAAAGGAAAGAACCGAAGAAAAACATTAAAATTTGTTTAAAATCAAAAGTATTTTTAAAATATTTTTGTTATTTACATAACAAAAATCACAATAAAATATTATTCTGCCACTCTAAAATAGTATTAATAACTAAAAATATGTCACTACATTTTTTATGATATGAAATACTTTTGTAATGTTCCTAATGGCACTATAAAAATTAAGATCACATTTCAGTTACCCCCATATCTGGCAAGATTAGACACTGGGTTACTTTTAAAGGCACATCATAAAAAGTACAAACTAAACAAAAAGTCACACAATCAACAAAACAATTAACTTATTTTACACACATCCAAAAACTTTCATCCAGTCACTGCACTTTAAATTAACTAGAAAATAAATTAGTGTTCTTGTTACTGCTGGGCAGTCATACTGTACAACTTTGCAAACCATTCGTTCCTCATAAATACTGTGACATTAAGGCATCTTTAAGTATGTATTATCAGTCCTGTGTTCTTAAATGTGACAAACATGAAAAATATTTTGGACGGACAGCACATTACCGGACTCAATTTTATAAGCTGAATATCAGCAGAATACAACATACATGCAAAACAAATTGATGTCATATTTAAAGTGTTTTTCATACAAGTACTTTTTTTATACACCTCATAAATTTCAAAAAAAGCATGTATGAGTTGCAACATACATATCTCAACATTGTATACAAAATTTACTATTTAAAAATGCATTAAGTAAATGGAATGACAAAGCTCAAATAAGTGTTCTGTCCCATTTCCTGCATCTATTTTAGTAACAACTAAACTATTTCAGTATGAGCAAACTGCTTGTTATCTGTGAGCTTTGGTTATTACTTTCACTAATAGTTGTTTTCTTCTTTTTGTCAGTAAATATTATCTATTCATCAAGTTCTTGCATCAGATTATGTAGTTCACGAAATGATTGTCCAAGTTTCCCCTGCATTGTCTGCCGTTTCAGCAGGAAAGCTCGAATTGTCATTAAACTTCTATAACAATTTAGGCACTTTTTGTACCTGAAAATCAAACACGAAATTATTACCAACATGTTTGAATATAGCATCAAAATAGAATGGCAAATTACCTTTTACACAGACATACTGAAATGAAATTTATCACTCAGCACTTAAATAATTCCATATGAAAAATAATTTCTATTGTTCAACAAATGTTATTGTATGTGATGTCATATACTGGTAACCTTCCCCCTCCCTCATTTACAAAATAATCTGCCTTGCACATGAATTAATTCAGTTAATACAAATATTCCAAATACCTCCAACACTTACATATACAATTGTTATTATTATTATTTCTCTTTCCTGTCTCCGACGTTATGTCTGGTTAAAAATGGAAAGTGACGCGGACCTTCATCAAGTGTGACTTCCTTTTAACTGTACGGTATATGTTACATTGCATTTAGGAACTTTTGGGTAATTGAACACGTATCAATAATTACAGATTTTTGTAGTTGTATATATACAGGGTGATTCAAAAAGAATACCACAAATTTAGGAATTTAAAACTCTGCAACGACAAAAGGCAGAGCTAAGCACTATCTGTCGGCGAATTAAGGGAGCTATAAAGTTTCATTTAGTTGTACATTTGTTCGCTTGAGGGACTGTTGACTAGGCTGAAAACCAAACTACCCGAGGCAGCCCATGACAGAGCACTTCATCACTGGCCTCCAAGAAGCCCTGATCTTACCCCCTGCGATTTTTTCTTATGGGGGTATGTTAAGGATATGGTGTTTCGGCCACCTCTCCCAGCCACCATTGATGATTTGAAACGAGAAATAACAGCAGCTATCCAAACTGTTACGCCTGATATGCTACAGAGAGTGTGGAACGAGTTGGAGTATCGGGTTGATATTACTCGAGTGTCTGGAGGGGGCCATATTGAACATCTCTGAACTTGTTTTTGAGTGAAAAAAAAAAACCTTTTTAAATACTCTTTGTAATGATGTATAACAGAAGGTTATATTATGTTTCTTTCATTAAATACACATTTTTAAAGTTGTGGTATTCTTTTTGAATCACCCTGTACATTTGGATGTAGCTGTATTGCGTTGATGTACTGGTGGATATTGTGTGGTATGACTCCTGTAGTTGATAGTATAATTGGTATGATGTCAACTTTATCCTGATGCCACATGACCTTGACTTCCTAAGCCAGTTGGATGCATTTTTCAATTTTTTCTCCTGTTTTCTTCGGTATATTTGTTGTATTGGGTAGGGATATTTCGATTAGTTGTGTTAATTTCTTCTTTTTATTGGTGACTATGATGTCGGGTTTGTTATGTGGTGGTGTTTTATCTGTTACAATGATTCTGTTCCAGTATAATTTGTATTCATCATTCTCCAGTACATTTTTTGGTGCATACTTGTATGTGGGAAAGTGTTGTTTTATTATTTTATGTTGTATGGCAAGTTGTTGATGTATTATTTTTGCTACATTGTCATGTCTTCTGGGGTATTCTGTATTTGCTAGTATTGTACATCCACTTGTGATGTGATCTACTGTTTCTATTTGTTGTTTGCAAAGTCTGCATTTATCTGTTGTGGTATTGGGATCTTTAATAATATGCTTGCTGTAATATCTGGTGTTTATTGTTTGATCCTGTATCGCAATCATGAATCCTTCTGTCTCACTGTATATATTGCCTTTTCTTAGCCATGTGTTGGATGCGTCTTGATCGATGTGTGGCTGTGTTAGATGATACGGGTGCTTGCCATGTAGTTTTTTCTTTTTCCAATTAACTTTCTTCGTATCTGTTGATGTTATGTGATCTAAAGGGTTGTAGAAGTGGTTATGAAATTGCAGTGGTGTAGCCGATGTATTTATATGAGTGATTGCTTTGTGTATTTTGCTAGTTTCTGCTCGTTCTATAAAGAATTTTCTTAAATTGTCTACCTGTCCATAATATAGGTTTTTTATGTCGATAAATCCCCTTCCTCCTTCCTTTCTGCTTAATGTGAATCTTTCAGTTGCTGAATGTATGTGATGTATTCTATATTTGTGGCATTGTGATCGTGTAAGTGTGTTGAGTGCTTCTAGGTCTGTGTTACTCCATTTCACTACTCCAAATGAGTAGGTCAATATTGGTATAGCATAAGTATTTATAGCTTTTGTCTTGTTTCTTGCTGTCAATTCTGTTTGCAGTATTTTTGTTAGTCTTTGTCCATATTTTTCTTTTAGTTCTTCCTTAATATTTGTATTATCTATTCCTATTTTTTGTCTGTATCCTTGATATTTATAGGAATCTGTTTTTTCCATCGCTTCTATGCAGTCACTGTGGTTATCCAATATGTAATCTTCTTGTTTAGTGTGTTTTCCCTTGACTATGCTATTTTTCTTACATTTGTCTGTTCCAAAAGCCATATTTATATCATCGCTGAATACTTCTGTTATCTTTAGTAATTGGTTGAGTTGTTGATTTGTCGCTGCCAGTAGTTTTAGATCATCCATGTATAGCAAATGTGTGATTTTGTGTGGGTATGTTCCAGTAATATTGTATCCATAATTTGTATTATTTAGCATGTTAGATCATCCATGTATAGCAAATGTGTGATTTTGTGTGGGTATGTTCCAGTAATATTGTATCCATAATTTGTATTATTTAGCATGTTGGATAGTGGGTTCAGAGCAAGGCAGAACCAGAAAGGACTTAATGAGTCTCCTTGGTATATTCCACGCTTAATCTGTAATGGCTGTGATGTGATATTATTTGAATTTGTTTGGATATTAAGTGTGGTTTTCCAATTTTTCATTACTATGTCTAGGAACTGTATCAATTTAGGATCTACTTTGTATATTTCCAATATTTGTAGTAACCATGAGTGGGGTACACTATCAAAAGCTTTTTGGTAATCAATGTATGCGTAGTGTAGCGACCTTTGTTTAGTTTTAGCTTGATATGTCACCTCTGCATCTATTATCAGTTGCTCTTTACATCCTCGTGCTCCTTTGCAACAGCCTTTTTGTTCTTCATTCATAATTTTGTTCTGTGTTGTATGTGTCATTAATTTCTGTGTAATTACTGAAGTTAAAATTTTGTATATTGTTGGTAGGCATGTTATGGGGCAATATTTAGCTGGGTTTGCTGTGTCTGCTTGATCTTTAGGTTTCAGATAAGTTATTCCTTGTGTAAGTGTATCAAGGAATGTGTATGGGTCTGCAATGTAACTGTTAAATAATTTAGTTAGATGTGAATGTGTTGAGGTGAACTTCTTTAGCCAGAAATTTGCTATTTTATCTTTTCCAGGGGCTTTCCAATTGTGAGTAGAATTAATTGCTTGGGCGACTTCATGTTGCAAAATTATCACTTCAGGCATTTGTGGTATCATCTTGTATGTGTCTGTTTCTGCTTGTATCCACCATGCATGCCTGTTATGTTGTACCGGGTTTGACCATATGTTGCTCCAGAAGTGTTCCATGTCTGTTATGTTTGGTGGATTGTCTATTTTAATGTGTGTGTTATCTATTGTCTGGTAAAATTTCTTTTGGTTTGCGTTGAATGTTTGGTTTTGTTTCCTTCTATTTTCACTTTTTTTGTATCTTCTAAGTCGTTTGGCCAGTGCTTGTAACTTCTCCTTCTTTTCATCTAATTGCTGTATCGCTTCCTGTTGTGAGATTTTACCTAACCTTTTTCGTTTTTTTTCTGATATTTCATTTCTTATAAATTGTGTTAGCTGTCCGATGTCTTTTCTCAGTTTTTCTATTCTGATCTGTAGCCTGTGTTGCCATGCTGGTTTTGTGGGTTTCTTCTGTACGTTGGTTGGTTCTGATCTCTGCCTAGTGTGTATATTTAGTGTAGTGAGTGCTCCTATATAAACCAGTAGTTGTAACTCTTCCATAGTTGTGTTTTCATTTATTTTGTTGTGTATGATTGTGTTGATAGTTTTTATTGTTGTTTCGACTTGTGGGTTATTTGGCAGTCTATGCAAGAATGGTCTAATGTCTGTATTTGTGTATTTGTATTCTATATATGTCAGCTGAAATTTTTCTTCTATATCTAACATGTGTGTCACTTCGTGTTCTATTTGTGCTTGTTCTGGTGGCTGTCTTAAGATTTCGTTTTCCTCTGACTGTTTAATTGATGCGTGTTGTTCTTTGTTTGTTTGCTCTGGGATGTTTGAATCCATTACCGTATTTTCTTCTTCTTCTGATTGCACATTATTTTGTTCCAGTATTTGTTGTACTTGTTGTTTGATGTTTTCTAATTCTGACTGTTATTTTTTATTATTACACGGATCTGATCAGCTAGTCGTCGTTCTGTTAAAAATTTTAATTCTGGGTATCTGGTAATAAATGTTGTGTATACTTGTGATCTGTATCCAGTTGTGTTGGTTCCTAGGTTTGTTGCTTGGTAATAACAGAACATGAGGTGTCGATTAACTTCATCGGACCATCTCATCCTCTGTCTTTGTTTTCCTTCTAGGGTGGTTGCAGGAAGCATATCCTGCAAAACACCTCTATTTGGATTTGAATCATTTTCCAGTTGACTAGCAGTGTCGTTACCATTGTGGGTGGGCATAGGGTTCAAGCGTCGTCCCCGACCATGACGGCGCTTGTCCGAGGCTTCTTTAGTTCTGTCCTGAACCAACTAATCACACTAAAAGGGGGGTTAGCCCTATTAGTGGTTTGTTCTTTTCGTCGCCTTTTACGACTGGCAGAACATACCGGAGGCCTATTCTTTTCCCAGGCCTCCACGGGAATTATTAACATTATTATTATTATTATTATTATTATTATTATTATTATTATTATTATTATTATTATTATTATTTGGGACTTACCTTTCTTCACGGGAAATATCGACTCCTACTGTTTGAATTGGTGCTAATATATTAGTCTTTATAATAGAAGCAAAATGCTTCAGTATAAGGCGAAGAGCATTGCAGCCTACAGTCATGTATCTGCAAGAGGAACGTAAATAAAATTAACAACTTTAAGCAGCTAGCCTCAAAAAACAGATGAAACCTGAGAACATTTATAACACTTAATGTGAATAAGAGATATAAGAGACATGTATTGTGTTGATTTAAAACAGAAAATGCAAAAATATTTTTCATTCTCTACACAGGAGAAAATCCATTAATTGCAAATAGTCTTTAACTTTGCACCAATAGAGGTGCAGACACGATGGTCATGCATCTAGGAAGGAAGTAAAAGTAGCAGCAATTAAGCTTAATCACTTTAGGAAAACCACAATGAACCTAAATCTGGATGGCCATTCAGGGACTGGATCTACCACCCTCCCAAGTTTGAGTCCAGAGTCTTACCATTCTGTCTATTGACAGAATACCAAATGCTAATTCATAGTTAACATAAAAAATGTTATATATTACAGCTATGTGTGCATTGTGCACACAAGGTGCCAAATATGAACCCCACTAAATTTCTGTCATCCTCCTCTATAACGAGTGTTACCAGGGATCATAAATCACATTTATGAAGGAGCCACTGCCTTATGGCAACATAAAGAATTATCCTACACAGAGTAATAAGTCATTGTCTATAATTACTGTATTTGCAATAGTACATAGAGTAATGTGTAATGTCCTGTTACTGTCATTGATTTTAGATTGTGAATTAGGCAATAATTTAAAAATTATATCAAAAACTTACAAATAAAGTACATTAATACCTGAAGAAGTTAACACAGTGATTTTTAAGATAGTAAACATCCAACTGACTAAGCAAATTACCCAACAACTGCTGATCAGTGAATCTCTTTTAAAAGAATAGTTGATGTGTATTAAAAGATCAGGCCACATTTATAATTCAAGAGTTAGAGAGCATAAACATGTTGGCAGCAAAGTTGATGCAATAAATGTTCCGTTTTTGCTTATAAATGCAAATGGATCAACTGTCTTGTATTTATCACTTTTTATGCATGGATACTTCACCACAATCCCTGAACTATATATATATCTCATCACATGGCTTCCTTAACAACAATCAATACTCAAAAGTCCACAGCTAAGCAGACCTTTTGGAATGCAGAAAATATTTGCAATATATTGTATATACAATTATTCTTCTGCCTTCAAAATGAAAATTATGTCTTCGGAAGAAAGGCCACATTTTATATAAAATCTATGGGTTAGTTCAGTCCCTACATTGCACATCTTGTACAAGGTACAATTAATAAATTGTGGTATGGGTGCTCTCCACATAAAAAGTAAATGTTGTACTGTGGTCACTGGATTGTGAAGCACAGATGTAGTTATGAATGGAGAGGGAAGGCAGGGGGAGTGGGGGAAGGGAGGGAGTGAGGGAGGAATGGGGAGAGGAAGAGCTAGAGAGAGACCCCATAGGAGAACATATCTGTTTATGGAGGCCAGAAGAGGACAAATGCACTCCAAACTGTTGCCTTCCAATTGTGAAGCCATTCAGGGTTCTTGAATGGTTTGGACAGTCATATTGCAGTTTTCATGGGTTGTATAGACAAAGTGATATTTAAAGCAAACCTAACTGGTAAATATGCACATTCTATGAGGTAGTAGCTGTTGTTAAGTGCACAGTGCAGATTCTCAACAGTTGAGAAGCCTGAGTCAGTTGTTAATTCAAATAGAAAGGAGGAGGTTCTGCTGTTGGATATTCCATATCACTTATTTGTAACAAAGGGCTCCCTTAAAATGTGTAAAATGTCACTAAAATTAAATAAAAAGCGTGTACAATTTAAAAAAAACGGCAGTAACTGTCCGAATTCGCCCTCAATATACTCTTAACTTCTGACAGAGATTTAAAAAACACTTGTGTCCGAAATCACTCCAATCCGAGGAGTGACTTTGGACATTTTATTTAACTGCCTCAGATAAATATACCTACACATACACTTTCTGGTTCTGGTATATTTTACCCTACCACTTCCATAACAATCAATTTAATCTAAAAATATATACGAAAGTTGCAATCAAAATAACGACAAAACCGTCCGAAATCACCCCCATTTGACGGTAGTCGTCCATAGTAGTCATAATAAATCGAGTTGAGCATCTTAATGATTTCAATTCTTTTCATTTTTTAACCTCGTCAATTCATTAGATCCCAAATTTTGTGCAACGAAATAGTTAAGCTGGTGTGTCGTAGGCTTGTAGTTCAAATATTGCTGTATAATGTAATTTTTGTGGGTTATTCATAACAAACTTTCGTCTAGAAAGGCTCGCATTCCAAATGCAGAGTAGCAGTCTACTGATCTGATTTACCCTGGTCCAAGTAGTCCCATTTCAGCAGAAGCACTGCGCTGCTTAAATCTCTGCAGTTATTACTGTTTAACCCTTTCGTCAGCCGTGGGAAACATGCTTCCCACTACAATGAACTCGCTCCTAGTCCAGCGGGACTCACAGTTCCCACCTCTGTACGGTGCTACCACCTAGTGAACAGTAGAGGGTACTGCTTCCAGTCGGAAGTTCTCACCGGTTTTGCTGTACCTTCGCGCAGAGGCATTGTATAGCTGAGTGTTGCTCTGGAGAGGAGCCTTTCAGTGCTGTTTGCGTGACATTTTGTGATTTTTTCCTCAAAGCTATAGTGTAAGGTAAATACTTTTGATTTACCCAAATTTATGAAGGAAAACGTAAAATTGGAACGTGGAGAATTCCAGTCAGTTTCCTGTCCTCCATTCATGACACATGAGAAACAGCAACAGTGAAAAGGAAAAACAAGGATGGTACCAGTACAGAGATTTCTTGTCCTGAAGTTGTGGCAGAATATAACAAGATAATGGGTGGTGTCGATAAGTTTGATCAATTACGAGAAAGGTATGCTATTGCCAGACGTTCTGTAAAATGGTGGCACAGAATATTTTATTTCCTGGTGGACGTTGCTGCAGTGAACAGTTTTATCCTGTGGAAAATAAGTAAAAGAGAAAGTGGACAGCATGATCAGCTCACATACAGGATCCATCTAGCCAGACAATTGATCGCTGGCTTCTCATCCCAAAAAAGGAGTGGAAAAAACCTGTCTTTCTGGCAAAAAGGGGTGGAGTACCTGACGATTTTCGTCATGTGGCTGTAGGGGAGCATCAACCCATTTTAGGAGAAACCTACTGGACGTGCCGTCATTGTACAGGGTGGCGCAGGGAAACGGGAAATTTCGAAATAATGTCATTTCCATGAAGAAATTCATAAAACTAGTAATTTATTAACGAAAGGGAATGTATTCAGTATGCCATTATTCAGTATGTCTTTACAATCAAAATGTACAAAAGTGTCTCTTTACTTTTTAAAGATGACATCGGAAAGATTTGCTCCCATTCGGCGTTCACACTCTAACAGCCTGTTATGAAAACTCTGGAATGCGCGGTGTAGCAAATCTTGGGGAATGGCAGTGATTTCGTTTTCAATGTTCTCCTTCAGTTCATGGATTGTTGCAGGACGTGTACGGTACACCTTGCCTTTAAGATATCCCCACAGGAAGAAGTCGCACACACTAAGATCAGGGGATCTCGCAGGCCACGCAATGTCACCGTTACGTGAAATAATGCGTCTTCCAAGCAATTGACGAAATGCTGCCATCGATTGTCGAGTAGTGTGTGACGTGGCTGCGTCCTGCTGAAACCACATGTTTTCGACGTTAAGATTAAGCTCGTACAGTCTCGGTGTGAAGAATGTTTGAAGCATTTCAACATATCGAGCGGATGTTACTGTCACTGCACTATCATCCTCACGTTCAAAAAAATAAGGGCCGATAACACCATGACACGATACAGCACACCATATTGTGACCTTGGCGATATGTAGTGGACGCTGGTGAAACAAGGATTGTCCTGTGCTCAATAACGAAAATTCTGTTTGTTCACGAATCCGTTCAGGTGGAAATTGGCTTCGTCTGATGTCCATAAGTTACCAAGGAAATTCGTGTCCTCGTTGATTTTAGCCGATATCTGGCTACTAAACTCCATACGTGACGCTGGGTCTCGTTCATGTAAGTGTTGCACAATCTGCAACTTATAGGGATGGAAGTCTAATTCGTGCAGTATTCTTTGTAAGCTTCGTCGCTTAATCCCGAGCGAAGATGCATGCTGTCGAACGGAGCGGCGAGGACTTCTCTCGATTGCAGCTCTAGCAGCTGCAATGTTCTCTGGGGTACGTACCGTTGGAATGCCACCTGGAGGTTTCTTTTTCAAGGCAGATCCTGTTTCTTCAAAATTATGCACCCACGTTGTAATCGCATGCGCAGATGGGACACGTCCATGACGTCCAAGCTGGTAATGCTGTCGAAATGATCTCTGCGCGGCAGTCGCACTATCACCATTTTTGCAAAACGCTCTCACAGCTACTGCACGTTCCGCACCAGTCCAATTCTCCATGATTACTAAATGGCAATGCGTTCACATCAATTGTGCAAACTTTCGAACATCTGCCGGCGCTACAGTGCTGCCAACTGTAACGTTCAAAATTTCCCGTTCCCCTGCGCCACCATGTAATACCAATGCTGCGGAAAAGAGCACTCGCTGTGTTTATACATATTGTCAAATACCACTTTGCATAGACCCATGTTTCAGAAAATTTCATGGCAAGTAATCGTGAACAATCATTGTAACAAGAGAAGTAAATTTATCAAATAAATATGACAAATATTGAAAAAGTTGTTTTTGTCATTTAACTCCAAGGAAAGACAGTGGGAAGAATACCTCCCACCTTGTTGTGTGACCCCACTTTCACAGTTGGAGCAAATTTGATATTCTGTATGATAAATATACCTATCTGTTAACTACTATCTGCTCTCCATTCATTAAAAAAACTGCTCAATAATTTTGCCCACGAAAGGGTTAAGTCTTGGTTAAGGATACGAACACAAAAGTAACGTGGGAAGCCCGAATAAGAACGCGATCGAAGGCGAACAGGAGCGCGCGCCGGGTCCGATGCGGGGTCGGGCGGGGAGCCGCCCTGCAACGCTACGTGCGTCCGGGGCGAAGGGGACGGTGAGCCAGACACGCTATATTTGCGCAAGCGATGAATAATTTAAAAAAAGGAAGTGCAGGGGAGCGGCGGGCGACGGCGGTTCGTGAAAGGGAGGTGGCAGCGCGCGCCTCTCGTTACGCGCGGCTTGAAACCGGAGCACGCCGGCGCCGCCGCCGCCTGCGACGTCACAGGCGGGCGCCGAATTGGCCTGCGCGCCACGGCACGGCGCAAATTGGCGCGCCTCCGCTGCGGCGCCCGCCGCATCTGGCCGCCTCTCATTTGCACAGCTGTGGGGGGCCCACCCTGCAGCGTGCGTCGAGGGTTCTCACGCGCTGTCACTTGTTACGACTTGCTCGCATGCGCCGCACCAACTCAGTTGTAACCGACTGTCACAATCTGTCCCCCCGCGTGGTACACACGAACGGCGACTCTTCTCTTCACCCTTCAAGGCCCCACCTGCCTTGTCAAGAGCTGGCGATCCTCGGCGCAAAATAGAACGTGAACACTTCACCCAAAGATTTTAAGAGTTTTCATTCGTAGGTAGCAAGCACACCATGTACTCCCTCCCAACTTAGTCGCATCTACATGATTACTCTGCAATTCACATTTAAGTGCTTGGCAGAGGGTTCATCGAACCACAATCGTACCATCTCTCTGCCATTCCACTCCCTAACAGCGCGCGGGAAAAACGAACACCTAAACCTTTCTGTTCGAGCTCCGATTTCTCTTATTTTATTTTGATGATCATTCCTACCTATGTAGGTTGGGCTCAACAAAATATTTTCGCATTCGGAAGAGAAAGCTGGTGACTGAAATTTCGTAAATAGATCTCGCCGCGACGAAAAACGTCTTTGCTTTAATGACTTCCATCCCAACTCGCGTATCATATCTGCCACACACTTTCCCCTAATATGTGATAATACAAAACGAACTGCCCTTTTTTGCACCCTTTCGATGTCCTCCGTCAATCCCACCTGGTAAGGATCCCACACCGCGCAGCAATATTCTAACAGAGGACGAACGAGTGTAATGTAAGCTGTCTCTTTAGGGGACTTTTTGCATCTTCTAAGTGTCATGCCAATGAAACGCAACCTTTGGCTCGCCTTCCCCACAATATTATCTACGTGGTCTTTCCAACTGAAGTTGTTCGTAATTTTAACATACAGATACTTAGCTGAATTGACAGACTTGAGAATTGTACTATTTATCGAGTAATCGAATTGCAACGGATTTCTTTTGGAACTCATGTGGATCACCTCACACTTTTCGTTATTTAGCGTCAACTGCCACCTGCCAAACCATACAGCAATCTTTTCTAAATCGCTTTGCAACTGATACTGGTCTTCCGATGACTTGACTAGACGGTAAATTAGAGCATTATCTGCGAACAACCTAAGAGAACTGCTCAGATTGTCACCCAAGTCATTTATATAGATCAGGAACAGCAGAGGTCCCAGGACGCTTCCCTGGGGAACACCTGACATCACTTCAATTTTACTCGATGATTTGCCGTCTACTACTACGAACTGCGACCTTCCTGACAGGAAATCACGAATTCAGTCGCACAACAGAGACGATACCCCATAGGACCGCAGCTTGATTATAAGTCTCTTATGAGGAACGGTTTCAAAAGCTTTCCGGAAATCTAGAAATACGGAATAAACTTTAGATCCCCTGTCGATAGCGGCCATTACTTCGTGCGAATAAGTGACAATCCTGTAAGTGACAGCTGCCTGCGTTTCACAAGAACGATGTTTTCTGAAACCATGCTGATTACGTATCAATAGATTGTTCCCTTCGAGGTGATTCATAATGTTTGAATACAATATATGCTCCAGGACCCTGCTGCATCTACATTCGTTCTCCGCAAACCACTGAGAGCGCACAGCAGACGGTTTCTTACGGTTCCATTCACATACGGAAGGAACGCAGGAAGAGTGATTGCCATAGCCTCTGTACGCGGGCTGCAATGAGTCTAATGTCTTCGCGATCCCTAAGGCATCCGTACTTTGAGGGGTAGTAGTATATTTCTATTAGTCTGGTGCGTGTTCGTAGTGTTTTTGTTTTGCATGTTGACATTCCGGTTGCTATGAGTTTATTTACCGATTGTCATTTCCCATTTATAGTTTACTGTTGCTACACTACTGGCCATTAAAATTGCTACACCAAGACGAAATGCAGATGATAAACGGGTATTCATTGGACAAATATATTATATTAGAACTGACATATGATTACATTTTCACGCAATTTCGGTGCATAGATCCAGAGAAATAAGTACCCAGAACAGCCACCTTTGGCCGTAATAACGGCTTTGCTAGGCCTGGGCATTGAGTCAAACAGAGTTTGGATGGCGTGTACAGGTACAGCTGCCTATGAAGCTTCAACACGATACCACAGTTCACCAAGAGCAGCGACTGGCGTATTGTAACGAGCCTCTTGCTCGGCCACCATTGACCGACGATTTCAATTGGTGAGAGATCTGGAGAATGTGCTGGCCAGGGCAGCAGTCGAACATTTTCTGTATCCAGAAAGGCCCGTACAGGACCTGCAACATGCGGTCGTGCATTATCCTGCTGAAATGTAGCGTTTCGCAGGGATCGAATGAAGGGTAGAGCCACGGGTCGTAACACATCTGAAATGTAATGTCAACTATTCTAAGTGCCGTCAATGCGAACAAGAGGTGACCGAGACGTGTAACCAATGGTACCCCATATCATCACGCCGGGTGACACGCCAGTACGGTGATGACGAATACACGCTTCCAATGTGCGTTCACCGCGATGTCGCCAAACCCGGATGCGACCATCATGATGCTGTAAACGGAACCTGGATTCGTCCGGAAAAATGACGTTTTGCCATTCGTGCACCCAGGTTCGTCGTTGAGTACACCATCGCAGGCGCTCCTGTCTGTGATGCAGCGCCAAGGGTAATCGCAGCCATGTTCTCCGAGCTGATAGTCCATGCTGCTGCAAACGTCGTCGAACTGTTCGTGCAAATGGTTGTTGCCTTGCAAACGTCCCCATTTGTTGACTCAGGGATCGTGACTGGCTGCACGATCCGTTACAGCCATGCGGATAAGATGACTGTCATCTCAACAGCTAGTGATACGAAGCCGTTGGGATCCAGCACGGCGTTCCGTGTTACCCTCCTGAACCCACCGATTCCATATTCTACTAAGTCACTGGAGCTCGACCAATGCGAGCAGCAATGTCGCGATACGATAAACCGCAATCGCGATAGGTTACAATCCGACCTCTATCAAAGTCGGAAACGTGATGGTACGCATTTCTCCTCCTTACACGAGGCATCACAACAAAGTTTCAGCAGGTAAAGCCGGTCAACTGCTGTTTGTGTCTGAGAAATCGGTTGGGAACTTTCCTCATGTCAGCACGTTGTAGGTGTCGCCACCGGCGCCAGCCTTGTGTGAATGCTCTGAAAAGCTAATCCTTTGCATATCACAGCATCTTCTTCCTGTCGGTTAAATTTCGCGTCTGTAGCACGTCATCTTGGTGGTGCAGCAATTTTAATGGCCAGTAGTGTATCTGAGTTTACATGCTGTCATTTGGAGATAGTGAGTGGAGTTGCGGACGCTAGAAAATGGAATGCCAAGTGGAGAAATCAGAACATTTACTACATATTCTTCTACCTGAGTTGAAGGGGTAACAGCAGCGAAGGTAGTCAGAAACTTTTGCGCCATGTATAGAGACAGTGGCATTGGACAAAACACAGCAAGAAATTGGTTTATTCGTTTTAAGGCGAATTGTTTTGACACTAGTGACTCTGCGCGTTCAGGAACACCCCTGGGCTTTGATGTAGATCGTTTAAACGCATTAATCCACAATCATCCATTTCAGTGTACTCAAGAACTGGCAAATGTGATGAACTGTGATCACTCCGCCATCATGCGACATTCGCGTGCAATGTGGAAGGTTCAAAAGTCGGGTGTATGGGAATGGCCTAAGCCAAAATCATCTGCGTGTGGCCATATGTGCATCTCTGCTAGCTCTTCTCAACTGGCTCGTGAACATCATCCATCATTCCTATCCTGTATCGTTAGTGGCGACGAGAAATAGTGTCTTTATGCTAACATGAGGAAAAGAAATGAATGTTTGAGCCCAAACAAAGCAGCAACTCCCCATACAAAGAGCAGCGGCGGTGTGGTGTACTACGAATTGCGTTCCCGAGTATAACCATAACTGCTGACATTTATTGTCAACAACTGAGGTATCTTGAAAACGCAATCCAAGAGCTACGACCAGGAAGACAGCGTGAAGTGTTGCTACTCCAGAATAACGCCCGCCCGCCCTCTGCTAGACTAACAAGAAACATTACACAGGAGTTGGTTGGGAAGTCATTCCGCTCCCACCTTATTCACATGATCTTGCGCCCTCAAATTTTCACCTTTTCCGCTCTCTATCGAACAAGCTATAGAAGCTTTCGAAATGTGGTGCTACAGAAGAATGCTGAAGATTAGATGGGTAGATCACGTAACTAATGAGGAAGTACTGAATAGAATTGGAGAGAAGGGGAGTTCGTGGCACAACTTGACTAGAAGAAGGGATCGGTTGGTAGGACATGGTCTCAGGCATCAAGGGATCACCAATGTAGTATTGGAGGGCAACGTGGAGGGTAAAAATCGTAGAGGGAGACCAAGAGATGAATACACTAAGCAGATTCAGAAGGACGTAGGCTGCAGTAGGTACTGGGAGATGAAGAAGCTTGCACAGGATAGAGTAGCATGGAGAGCTGCATCAAACCAGCCTCAGGACTGAAGACCACAACAACATCGAACAACCTTCAAGGAAACTCCTTTTCGGATGGAAATGTGCTCCGAACAGGTCTCGACGAGCTCTTCGCCTCAAAACCAAGTGATTTGTGCAGTTGCGGAACAGAAAAGTTATCCCAGCGTTGGCAAATTGTTGTACATAGTGAAGGAGAATATAATACCCGTGACTGAAATGTCTGTTGTATGTGCCCGTTGTGTTTACTGAACTTACGGAAAAACGGTACGAACTGATGCACCAACCCAATACTTTTGAAAATGAGCACATGTGTGGTAGTGAGTCAAGTGCTTTTCGGAAGTCGACAAAAGCATAGGCCTCTCAAATGAGAAGAGGGGGTCTTGGAATCTGGAATACGGATTTTTAATTCATCACACAGTCCCCACGCATTTCTAGAAATAATGGTCTGAGATTATACTGAACCGCCAGTTGGTTGACGAGCGTGTCGGGAAATACTGTGGTTTTAGCAATACAACTTAGGATGGCACGTTTTTCAGGCTGTTCACATAAATAGTGCGGTTACCTTGACGGTATGGCACCTTCGCCGCTGTCAAAAGTTAAGGCTAATGAGAACCTTCACAGAATAGTGCCGAAATAGTGATCCCCTCTTTTCTCTGTGCAGCCCCTACCGAACTGCAGAAAAGGGCTGATCCAGCATCCTGGCGCACAGAGTCCGTCGCAAAGTGCCAAAAGAGTCGTCTTCTCCCTCAGCACTGTAACATGAATGTGACTGCATTATACCAGGACATCACCAGTCTTCACATCAGTCTTCAATTATCACAAGGACGCTTCCTCTCGACAGCTACAGAATTTAATCCTAACAGTCCTTAGCCTTTTTCGGTGTGGAGAGAAGAGACTTAGTGAGACTACATACAGTTTTCTACGGCAGAGCGATTTCAGCAGAACCTGATTAACACATTCATTTTATACTGTAGGTCTGCTCACCCGTGCTTCATGTGTGGGCCAAAATACAAGTCGGAAAGAGAAAAGCAGTTTATTGCAATAGAAAAGATAAGTGTGAAATTTCAAGGGCGAATAAGATGTGCATACCAGGTTCTGC
This sequence comes from Schistocerca piceifrons, assembly GCF_021461385.2. Lineage (NCBI taxonomy): Eukaryota > Metazoa > Arthropoda > Insecta > Orthoptera > Acrididae > Schistocerca > Schistocerca piceifrons. The sequence continues at coordinate 71,506,080 of NC_060139.1, forward strand.
TTTCTTTGGGATTGGAATTATTATATTCTTCTTGAAGTCTGAGGGTATTTCGCCTGTCTCATACATCTTGCTCACTAGATGGTAGAGTTTTGTTAGGCCTGGCTCTCCCAAGGCTGTCAGTAGTTCTAATAGACGATAAATAGTTTAGACAAGAAGAGAATAGAAGCTTTCGAGATGTGGTGCTACAGAAGAATGCTGAAGATTAGATGGGTAGATCACATAACTAATGAGGAGGTATTGAATAGAATTGGAGAGAGCAGAAATTTGTAGTACAACTTGACTAGGAGAAGGAATCGGTTGGTGGGGCATATTCTGAGGCATCAAGGGATCACCAACTTAGTATTGGACGGCAGCATCGAGGGTAAAAATCGTAGAGGGAGACCAAGAGATGAATATACTAAACAGAGTCAGAAGGATGTAGGTTGCAGTAGGTACTGGGAGATGAAGAAGCTTGCACAGGATAGAGCAGCATGGAGAGCTGCATTAAACCAGTTTCAGGACTGAAGACCACAACAACAACCAGGATCTGGGCCCATCTGGAATAATTTGCATTGCAACACAGCGAAAAACACGAATTCTGCAACCCTGCTGTTATGGTTGCGCAACAATGAGTCAAATTAGGGTGACAAGAACCATCCTGGTCCTTCCCTGGGCTTTTCAGTCACTTTTATCGGCCAGTTTAAGGCTGGTTTTGGGAATTTTCCTCCATTCATCAAGTAAATCCTGGCTCTGCGCTAAACTTTACACAGACCACCCAAAAATGTAGTTTTCATAACACATATTTTTGCAACTTTAATTATGCCAATAAACATTCAAAATTGGAAGGCATCAAAGTGATTCAATGTTACGAATGTAAATTCATCAATTCAGTTTACGAAGTAGTTCTTGGACAGGAGGCAGCAGAGCGCCTGTTCTAACGGAAGTGGTGAACCATTATTTGATATCGATAGTCTGCATCTGACCCACAACTGCAGCTTACTGACCACCCCCTCGTGCTCTAACATACAGGGGTCGTAATGAAGGAAAATTTCAGAATGGCCAAATATGGATGGCACCACGTATTAACTGCGTCACCAACCACACCCAGAGCACCTTCATCGAGCCTTCTAGTAGGGCGGTGTGCAAATTTAAGCATATAAACAGGACTCACCTGCACTATTGGGGAGAGAAAGGTACTAGCAGATGACGCCACCTCCACGACGCTCGTCACTCTAAGCTGGACTTAGTTTATTTCGCTAGCTTCGACGAAAGTAGGGCGCGTATCGGACTTGGAGAATATAGAGTTAGTAGTTTATCATAGATGGGAACTTGTAACTAGGGAAGTGCACCACGGGGCACTTCCAGACAATGAACTCACATCGGTAACTAAGCTCTTTGACACCATTTCCTGAGCAGCCTTGCCGAGTTCCGCACTGTGCACCACTAAAAGTTTACTTTTCAGCCGAGTTTGAGGAATCAGCAGGAGGCCCACCACCACTTAACCTTATCGAATTTCATCGTTCGAAGTAAAGTCTTCTGTCGCTCATCTAGCTGTCCTTGCTCACTCTCAGGACACGACACCAATAAATCCACTAACGCAATCCGATGTAGAGTTTAGTTTTGAGTCATCAGTCTTCTGACTGGTTTGATGCGGCCCGCCACGAACTTGTCTCCTGTCGCAACCTATTCACCTCAAAGCAGCACTTGTAACCTACGCCCTCAATACTTGCTGGCTGTATTCCAATCTCTGTCTTCCTTTACAGTTTTTGCTCTCTGCGGCTTCCTCTAGTACCTTATGTCTTAACATGATGTATAGGCTTCTCTTGACCAAGAAGGCTCTATATGTCAGTGCAAGTCTGCTTTTGATGTCCTCCCTTGCTCCGTCCGTCACTGGTTATTCTGCTGCCTAGCTAGCAGAATTCTTTGACTTCGTCTACTCGGTAACCATCAATCCTGATGTTAAGTTTCTCGCTATTCTCATTTCTACTATTTCTCTATACTTTCGTCTTTTTTCGCTTTACTCTCAATTCATATTCTGTACTCTGTTCATTCTATTCAGCATATCCTCTAATTCTTCTTCACTTTCACTCAGGATACCAATGTCATCAGTAAATCATATCACTGGTATCCTTTCACCTTGAGTTTTAATTCCACTCCTGGAGCTTTCTTTCACTTCCATCACTGCTTCTTCAATGTACAGATTGAACGGTAGGGACGAACGACTATATCCCTCTCTTACACTCTTTTTAATCCGAGCACTTCGTTCTTGGTTGTCCACACTTATTATTCCCTCTTGATTCTTGTACATATTGCATATTACCCGTCTCTCCCTATAGCTTACCCCCATTTTTCTCAGAATTTCGAACGTTTTGCACCATTTTACATTGTCGTACGCTTTTTCCAGGTCGACAGATTCTATGAACGTGTCTTGATTTTTCTTTAGTCTTGCTTCCATTATCAACCGCATCAGAACTGCCTCTCTGGTGCTTTTACCTTTTGTAAAGCAAAACTGATCATCATGTAACACACTCTCAATTGTCTTTGCCATTCTTTGGTATATTATTCTTGTAAGCTACTTGGATGCATGAACTGTTAAGCTGATTATGCGATAATTCTCGCACTTGTCAGCTCTTGCAGTCTTAGGTAATGTGTGGATGATATTTTTCCAAAAGTCAGATTGTTTGTCGCCAGACTTACGCATTCTACACACCAACGTGAATAGTCGTTTTGTTGCCACTTCCCCCAATGATTTTAGGAATTCTGATGGAATGTTTTCTATCCCTTCTGCCTTATTTGATCTTAAGTCCTCCAAAGCTCTCTTACATTCTGATTCTAATACTGGATCCCATCTCTCTTCCTGTTTCTTCTTCTATCACATTTGGCCTTCAATGTACTCTTTCCATCTCTCCGCTCTATCCTCTGCATTTAGCAGTGGAGTTCCTGTTGCACTCTTAATGTTATCAACCTTGCTTTTAATTCCACGAAAGGTTGTTTCGGCTTTCCTATACGCTGAGTCAGTACTTCCGACAGTCATTTCTTTTTCGATTTCTTCCCATTTTTAATGCTGCTATTTCATCTTGGCTTCCCTGCTCTTCCTATTTATTTCATTCCACACTGACTTGTATTTCTGTACCTCTGATCTTCCCTGAGCATTGTTGTACTTTCTTGTTTCATCGATCAACTGAAATATTTCTTCTTTTACCCATGGTTTCTTCGCAGTTACCTTGTTTGTACCTATGTTTTTCTTTCCAACTTGTGTAATTGCCCTTTTTAGAGATGCCGATTCCTCTTCAACTGCACTGCTACTGAGCTATTCTTCATTGGCGTGTCTATAACCTTAGACACCTTCATCTGTATCTTGTCATTCGTTAGTATTTCCGCATGCCACTTCTTTGTGTATTGATTCTTCTTGACTAATCTCTTAAACTTCAGCCTACTTTTCATCACTATTACATTGTGATCTGACTCTATATCTGCTCCTGGGTACGACTTGCATCCAGTATCTGATTTCGGAATCTCTGCCTGACCATGATGTAATGCAACTAAAATCTTCCCATATCACCTGGCCTTTTCCAAGTATACCTCCTCCTCCTGTGATTCTTGAACAGAGTATTCGCTATTACTAGCTGAAATTTATTACAGAACTCAATTAGACTTTCTCCTCTCCTATTCCCTGTCACAAGCCCGTATTCTCCTGTAACCTTTTCTCTGCTCCTTCCCTTACAACTGTATTCCAGTCCCCCATGACAATTAGATTTTCATCTCCCTTTAGGTACTGTACTATCCTTTCAATATCTTCATATACTTTCACTATGTCTTCATCTTCAGCTTGCGACGTTGGCATGTATACCTGAACTATCATTGTCGATGTTGGTTTGCTGTCGATTCTGACGAGAACAACCCTATCACTGAACTGTTCACAGTAACGTACTCTCTGCCCTGCCTTCCCATTTATAATGAATCCCATTCCCGTTGTACCAATGTCTGCTGCTGTTGATGTTACCCTATACTCATCTGACCAGAAATCCTTATCTTCTTTCCATTTCACTTTATTGGCCCCTTCTGTATCTAGATTGAGCCTTTTGCATTTCCCTTTTCAGATTTTATAGCTGCCCTACTACGTTCAAGCTTCTGACATTCCACACTCCGACTCGTAGAACGTTATGCTTTTATTGTTTATTCAATGTTTTCCTCATGATTACCTCTCCCTTGGCAGTCCCATCCCGGAGATCAGAATGGGAAACTATTCAGCAATCTTTTGCCTATAGAGAGATCATCATGACACTTTTTCAATTACAGGCCACATGTTCTGTGGATACACGTTGTGTCTTTAATGCAGTGGTTTCCATTGCCTTCAGCATCCTCATGCTGATGTTCATTGCTGATTCCTCCGTCTTTAGGGGCAGTTTCCCACCCCAAGGACAAGAGAGTGCCCTAACTCTCTGTCTGCTCTTCCGCTTTCTTTGATAAGGTCGTTGGCTGAATAAGGGTGACTTTTCGGCCAGAAGACTTCGGCTTTGATTATTAATCAAAATTTAAGCAGTCGCGGGTTTCGAACCCGAAACCGAGGACGTTCTGATTACTAATGAAATACACTACCCCTACACCACAGGTGCAATTAGACTTTCGTTAGCGAACAAAAATTTATAGCTGGCATTCTCCATGACAAGAATTTCCACCGTTACGATGACATAAGGGTAGCTTTGTCACAGGAAAGAGAATGAAACTTCGGGCATTCACCCATACTTGAAGTCTGTCTGAATGCATAAGAATTTATTTTGGTCCTATGGTGACCCGGAACGAGAACAGATTTAAGCAGAGCAGAGATCTGTGTAGACAGTACATTCAGAATAATAATAAACTGAAGCTTTCTCACAAACCTACTAGTGACTTTACAGATTTGGTCACTTACACGGTGAAGCTTTAAATTTTCTTCAAAATTTCATTCTTAAAATTATTTTACAAGAGGCTCATGGAAAGCTCTTTGAAGAGCCCTAAATACGCACCAACCCACCTATCGACAAGTTTTACGTGCAGCCCACACACGTCCCGACCGACTTCACTCGGCTAATACAGTGCCGCCCTGCTGCTATCGTTAGTTGCGAGTTGTTCACTGAGGTTAAGTTCGACGATATGCCGCTTGTTTTGACACTGAAACAAAGATTGGCTTGGCTATTTTAGAGCTAACTGTTGCAGTTATCTCTGGTTGTATTTAATTGAGTGTCAAAGTGAGGTTGGCAGCACTAGTGCTGTGAACTACTTGGTGAACTGAGCGATGTAAACTTAACGTTGTGTCTTAGTGTTTGAACATGTGGTTTACAAATGTGATGAGAAGAGAACATTTGATGAATTAACAATACAGGTGTGTCTGTTTGAAAGAAATTTCATGAAGAATGCCAACGGTGACAAAAGATCCAAAGGAAGCATTAATGGTAAATGTATGCAAACAAAAGCCAGATGGTACAGGCAAGTTGTTAAGAATGAGTCCAGAAAAGGAGACAATTTCAATAAAATTACTATAAACAAAAGGACCACAGGGTGAAGAACTGCAAAAAGTGGAAATCTGACGAAAACTGAAGAAAAATAGAAATACAATCCAGGAAAAGTGAGCAGCTCCTAGTGCTATGTTGATAACTGTATGTGAAGAGGTCTATTCAGTTGAAGAAGATTTAGCAACACAGTGGGTCGACAATGGAGCTAAAAGGCATGTAACCAACTCTCCAAAGTACGTTACAGCCTTTTTCAACTTTGACACTCCATGTGGTGTAAAGGTGGGTGGAAAAGAAACACTAATGGTAGCAGGAAAAGGCAATGTTAAGTTATCATCACTGAGTGACAGTCAAAATATTATGTTGTTGGATGTATGTTCAAACGGCTCTGAGCACTATGGGACTTAACTTCTTAGGTCATCAGTCCCCTAGAACTTAGAACTACTTAAACCTAACTAACCTAAGGACATCACACACATCCATGCCCGAGGCAGGATTCGAGCCTGCGACCATAGTGGTCGCGCGGTTCCAGACTGTAGCGCCTAGAACCACTCGGTCACCCCGGCCGGCTTGGATGTATTTTCTTGTTTTGTTGTGCTTTAGGGCGCAAAAAACAGCTGGGGTCATATGTGCCCAAGTCAAAACTATAGAACACAAACACAGAGAGGAGTTAAAAAATGACTATACATCAGTCCCAATTGACATAAGAGAAGACAAAATACAGGGGCATGGAGAAAGGGCTAAAAAAGACACCATATAGAAACGGAGGTCCAAAACTAAAGATTAAATGGCCTTTGTCATATTGCTTAGGTGGATAAAAAGTAAAACAGCCCGTGCGTCATTTCCTAAAACGGCCGACAACACGGATGGCAAACCCAAGTGGGAACGTAAACGGTTAAAAAACGGGCATTCCGTCAGTAAGTGGCGGACAGTTAAAACTCGGGTGCAATGTGCACAAAGTGGTGGGGTAGCACCACTTATCAAATGACTACGGCAAAAAAGGCAGTTCCCAATACGCAGCCTAGTTTAAATGACCTCCTCCCAGTGGGAGGGCCGAGAGGATGTCATCCAAGCTGCTGGGAGAGGCCAAATAAGCCGGAGCTTATTCCCGTGAAGGGAGGACCAATGGCGGCGTCCAAGGGACACCAACTCCTGACAGACAACATCACAGAGATCATCGGAGGGAATATAGCAACTAGCGGGCTGAGGTACGAGGACTGCAGCCTTGACAGTAGTGTCAGCAGCCTCGTTTCCTGGCAGACAAACATGACCAAGAGCCCACATAAACATCACAGTGGCTCCACCAAGACTGAGCAATTGACAGTTTTCCTGGATCCGTTGCACTAAGGGATGGGCGGTGTACAGTGCACATAGACTTTGAAGTGGGTCTGAGCAAAGGAAACAACTGAAAAGTCTGTGTCGCCATATGTACTCTGTAGCCTGATACAGGGCAAAGAGCTCGGCTGTAAATACTGAGCAGTATGCTGGAAGCCAATATTGAAAGAGACGGGTGCCAACGATGAAGGCACACCCAACCCCATGGTCAGTCCAAGAACCATCAGTGTACACAAAGGTACTATCGCGAAGTTCCATGCGAAGGTCATGAAACAAAGTGATAGAGCAAGAGTTGAGTAGTGTCCTTAGGAAGCGAATGAAGGCCAAGGTGAACATGGGCCGCTTCATGCAGCCAAGTTGGTGAATAGTTCACACCCACTGGGAAAGTTGTGGGTAGTGTAAAGTTAAGCTGCTGTAGCAACTACTGAAAGCAGACTCCAGGAGGTAACAGAGAAGAGGGACGCACCCCATACTGGCGATCAAAGGAATAATCGAAGAAGGAGGCATAGGATGGGAGAAAATCATGTTGGTAGGGCAGTGGCAGTTCAGCAGCTTCAGCACATAGACTCTCGACCAGGCTAGTGTAAAAGGCACCAGTGGCCAAACGGATGCCATGGTGGTGGATAGTGTTGAGACAACATAAGAGGGATGGACAGGCAGATGCATAAACAAAGCACCTATAGTCGAGTTTCGAAGAGACAAGGGACCTATACAAACGGATGAGGGAAGTACCACAGAGGACATGTAGGACTTTGACGAACTGTGTACAGCGGGCTGCCAGGTAAGACACATGGGAGGACCGAGATAGTTCCCTATCGAGCATGAGCCCTAGGAATGTCATAGTTTCAATGAACGGAAGGGCAACAGACCCAAGATGTAAAGACTGTGGGAGAAACCATTTGCGCTGCCAGAAATTCATACAGACAGTTTTGTCGGAGGAAAAATGAACACATGAGGCAATACCGACCCTATGACTTATCTTAGAAGCTAGATTAAGAAAAAGCAACCCTACATTTCTAGCATTTGTAGACTTAGAGAAAGCTTTTGACAATGTTGGCTGGAATACTCTCTTTCAAATTCTGAAGGTAGCAGGGGTAAAATACAGGGAGCAAAAGGCTATTTACAATTTGTATAGAAACCAGATGGCAGTTATAAGGGTCGAGGGGCATGAAAGGGAAGCAGTGGTTGGGAAGGGAGTGAGACAGGGTTGTAGCCTCTCCCCGATGTTATTCAATCTGTATACTGAGCAAGCAGTAAAGGAAACAAAAGAAAAATTCGGAGTAGGTATTAAAATCCATGGAGAAGGAATAAAAACTTTGAGGTTCGCCGATGACATTGTAATTCTGTCAGAGACAGCAAAGGACTTGGAAGAGCAGTTGAACGGAATGGACAGTATCTTGAAAGGAGGATATAAGATTAACATCAACAAAAGCAAAACGAGGATAATGGAATGTAGTCGAATTAAGTCGGGTGATGCTGAGGGAATTAGATTAGGAAATGAGACACTTAAAGCAGTAAAGGAGTTTTGCTATTTAGGGAGCAAAATAACTGATGATGGTTGAAGTAGAGAGGATATAAAAAGTAGACTGGCAATGACAAGGAAAATGTCTCTGAAGAAGAGAAATATGTTAACATCGAGTATAGATTTAAGTGTCAGGAAGTCGTTTCTGAAAGTATTTGTATGGAGTGTAGCCATGTATGGAAGTGAAACACGGATGATAAATAGTGTGGACAAGAAGAGAATAGAAGCTTTCGAAATGTGGTGCTACAGAAGAATGCTGAGGATTAGATGGGTAGATCACATAACTAATGAGGAGATACTGATTAGAATTGGGGAGAAGAGGAGTTTGAGGCACAACTTGACTAGAAGAAGGAATCGGTTGGTAGGACACGTTCTGAGGCATCAAGGGATCACCAATTTAGTATTGGAGGGCAGTGTGGAGGGTAAAAATCGTAGAGGGAGACCAAGAGATGAATACACTAAGCAGATTCAGAAGGATTTAGGCTGCAGTACATTCTGGGAGATGAAGCAGCTTGCACAGGATAGAGTAGCATGGAGAGCTGCATCAAACCAGTCTCAGGACTGAAGACCACAACAACAATATCCCCACAACTTAAAATGATGCATGAAACCTGACAGATGATTCATAGTTACCTGTGGAAACACACTGTGGTAAAGTAAAATAAATAAAACAAATGATGCTCATGTACACTTTATTAATTTATTTTTGCGTGTACCACAAAAGATGTCCCCTATAAGCTTTCCTATAAGCTTAAGAAATTCATTTCAAAAATTGCTATGGGGCAATAGGTTGGATTTTTCTAACATTTCTAATGAAGAAGCAAGTATATTTTATGAATAAAAGTTCTTCGACTGTTCATATTTCAGTTTTTAGATTTTAGTTCCAACGCATATCGGAAATGAAACATAAAACGTAATGTATCTATATTTCAGTTTTTTCCATTTCCAATAAGCTAAATCTAAAATCTGATCTGTCTCTATCTCTACTTTTAGATTTAATTTCCAAAAAGTATTGGAAATAAAACAAAAAAACCAAAATACAGAACATCGACGGACTCTGATTCATGAAATGTACTTCTTTTACAGGCTTAGAGCCAACAGTCTGGATGATTGACTGATCTGGTCTTTTAACATCAACCAAAGTGGTCTTGCTGTGCTGGTACTGTGAACAGCCGAAAGCAAGGGGAAACTTTTTTTATTTTATTCATCAGTCTTCTGACTTGGTTTGATGTGGTCCACAATGAATTCCTCTCCTGTTCCAACCTCTTCATCTCAGAGCAGCAATTGCAAACTACATCCTCAATTATTTGCAGGATGTACTCCAAACTCTGTCTTCCTCTAGCACCATGGAAGTCATTCCCTGATGTCTTAATATATGTCCTATTCACTGTCCCTTCTGCTTGTCAGTGTTTTCCACACATTCCTTTCCGATTCTGCGTAGAACCTCCTCATTCCTTGCAGTCCACCTAATTTTCAACATTCTCTTCTGTTCTGGTTTTACCATACTTCATATTTCACTACCATACAATGCTGTGCTCCAAACGTACATTCTCAGAAATTTCTTTCTCAAATTAAGGCCTATGTTTGATACTAGCAGACTTCCCTGGGCCATCAACGCCCTTTTTGCCAGTGCTAGTCTGCTCTGTACGTCATTGGATATTTTCCTGCCTAGGTAGCACAATTCCTTAATTTCATCTACTCCATGACCAGCAATCCTGATGTTAAGTTTCTCGCTATTCTCATTATTGCTACTTCTCATTACATTCGGCATTTTTCAATTTACTCTCAATCTGTATTCTGTACTCATTAGACTGTTCATTCCATTCAGCATATCCTCTAATTCTTCTTCACTTTCACTCAGGATAGCAATGTCATGAGTAAATTCTATCACTGATATCCTTTCACCTTGAATTTTAATTCCCCTATTTCCGTCATTGCTTCTTTGATGTACAGATTGAACAGTAGGGGCGAACAACTACATCCCTGTCTTACACACCCTTTTTAATCTGAACACTTCATTCTTGATCATCCACTCTTATTATTCCCTCTTGGGTCTTGTACATATTGTATATTACTCATCTCTCCCTATAGCTTATCCCTATTTTTCTCAGAATATCGAACATCTTGCACCACTTTATATTGTCAGACACTTTTCCCAGGCTGACAAATCCTATGAACATGTCCTGATTTTGCCTTAGTCTTGCTGACATTATCAACTGCAACGTCAGAATAGCCCCTCTGGTGCCTTTACCTTCCCTAAAGTCGAACTGATCGTCATCTAACACATCCTCAATTTTCTTTTCCATTCTTCTGCATGTTATACTTTTCAGCAACTTGGATGCATGAGCTGTTAAGCTGACTGTGCGACAGTTCTCGCACTTGTTAGTTTGTGTAGTTGTTGGAGTTGTGTGGATGATAATTTTCCAAAAGTGAGGTGGTATGTCACCAGATTCATAAATTCCGCACACCAATGTACCCTGCACTCATCTGACCAGAAATTCTTGTCATCTTTCCATTTTACTTAACTGACCCCTACTATATCTAGACTGAGCCTTTCTATTTCCTTTTTCAGATTTTTTAGCTTCTGACATTCCACACCCCGACTAATAGATTATCCTTTCATTGGTTATTCAATCTTTTTCTCATGGTCAGCTCCCCCTCAGAGATCCAAATGGGAGACTATTCCAAAATCCTTTGCCAATGGAGAGGTCATAAATATACTTTTTCAATGCAGGCCACATGCCCTATGGAGACACATTATGTGTCATTAATGTCATGGTTTCCAATGGCTTCTGCATCCTCATGCTGTTGAATATCACTGACACTTGCGCCTTTAGGGGCAGTTTCCCATTCCAAAGACAAGAGATTGGCAGAATGAGGGCGATTTCTTATGCCTGAAGTCTTCAGCCTCAATGGTGACTGTTAATCAAAATTTAAGCAGCAGTAAGACAAATTCATCATCAGGAGAAACAAAACTCACATCCTATGGATCAGAGCATGGAATGTTTGATCCCTCAATTGGGCAGATAAATTAGATAATTTAAAAAGGGTAATGGGTAGATTAAAGTTAGATAGAGTGGAAATTACTGGAGTTTGATGGCAGGAGGAACAGGGCTCCTAGTCAGGTGAATATAAGGTTAAAAATACAAAATGAAATAGGGGGTCATGTTGGAGTAGGTTTAATAATGAATAAATACACAGAATGTGGATAAGCTACTATGAACAGCATAGTGAAGGTGTTATTGTAGCCAAGAAGCCCACACTCTTGACACTATCACAAGTTTATATACGAGGGGCGTTTGAAAAGTCCGTGCAAAGTCCGAGAGATGGCACCACCGGCGCATATCGAGGTCATGTTTAGTTAGTAGCAACTTTGGAAAGAACGCACTCCAAGTTTCAGCCATATTGGTCTATTTCTTTGTGTTTGGCTTTCATGTGAATCAAGGAAGTCGAGTGACTGTCAAAAAATGGATGAAAAAGAATTATTCAGATAGCTATGGGAGATGAAAATTTATTAGTGTTGGGGTGCTGGAATTTGATGGTAGCAAAAGGAATAGAAAGAAAAATAGTAAGTGAATACAGACTGAGAGAAAGGAATGAAAGAGGAAGCCGTCTGGTACAATTTTGCACAGAGTATAATCTGATCATCACTGACATATGGCTTACAAATCATGAAATAAGGCTGCGCAAATGGAAGAGACCTGGAAACACCTGAAGGTTTCAGACTGGTTACATAATGGTAATACAGAGATTTTGGAACCATATTTTACATTGTACGGCATTTCCAGGGGCAGATATGGACTCTGATTACAACTTTCTGGTTATGAACTGTAGATTAAAATTGAAGAAATTTCAAAAAGATAGGAAATTTAGGAATTGGGGCATGGATAATTTGAAAGAAACATGGGTTGTTGATAGGTTCAGAGGGGGCATTAGGCAACAATTGAAAAGAACATGGGAAAGGAATATAGCAGGAGGAAAATGGGTGGCTTTGAGAGATGAAATAGTGAAGGCAGTAGAGAATCTAATACTTAACAAGACAAGGCCTACTACAGATCCTCAGATAACACAAGAGATATTGAATGTAACTGATGAACGGAGAAAAATATAAAATTGCAGTAAATGAAGCAGACAAAAGGGAATACAAACATCTAAAAAATGAGATTGAAGGGAAGTGTAAAATATGTAAGCAGGAATGGCTAGAGGAACAAATGTAAGGATTTAGAAGCATATATCACCAGGGGAAGAATAGATACTACCTACAGGAGAATTATAGATGTCTTAGGAGAAAAGAGAAAGTGCTGCATGAATATGAAGAACTCAGAAGTAAAACCAGTCCTAAGCAATGAAGGGAAAGCTGAAAGGTGGAATGAGTTTATCGGGGGCCAAACAAGGGAGATTTCTGTCGATTGGTTGGCATGACAGCGCTAGACTTGTGGAACACTTTGTTGGGTGAAGTGGTGGTGGGGGTCGAGTGAAGTGGTGGGGACATTGGCTATTGGGTGGTCATACCCAATCAACCGTCTGACAAGAGAAATTGGTCGGTTGGTTGGCCAAAGTGCCCACACAGGTTCAATTTGTTGGTGGGTTGGTAGAAATGTAGGGCCCTTGAAACAGAGCTAGCACCAATGGGGTCAAAACACTATAATCTTTGGATGGTACAACTATTTGTGTGGTGGAGTGTGAAGTTTCAGAGACATACATTTAATTTTTCTGTTTGTTGGTTGTGATTTGTAAAAAATAATGTGTTAAAATTTTGGTGAAAATGCATATAATTAAATTACAAACTGTAACAAATTACTTTGCTGTATGAAATTTAATCCCAACACATTTTAATCCCACATATACAAAATTTGAGGTGGATTCGACATTGATGGATTTTGAACATTCATTCACATAGGTTAAAATGTAACCGAGGAATTTCAGTGGGATTGTACATCCAATGAAGTTGAAACCCACTGAGGACATCAAAAACCTAGTATGATGAAATAGGGGCAACAATTCACAATGCTGTATTCAACGAACACAAACTGAAAAATTGCAAGCTGACTAGCATTGCATAGATCTATGGAGGGCCTGCTCATCTCACATATGAGAGAGAGAGAGAGAGAGAGAGAGAGAGAGAGAGAGAGAGAGAGAGAGAGAGATTGATGTTGACAGAGGGGATGAATATTTGGAGTATTAGTGGTAGAAGAATACCACAGTAAAAGAAGTTATCACAATCAGCAAGACAACAATCAATACAATAGAAACAAAGCAGCTACTGTGACTCTGCCATCCAGAAAGGATGACAGCAGATGGCTAGAGCGAACATGAAAATGGAATCCTTAAGAAAGTAAAAAGGGGATGTGCACACAGAATAAGGAAGAAAGACAATTGCCATCTCCAGGATGGAGACTAACTGAAGAGAAAGAAATAGGTGATGGGAGTGTACAGCAGTGCTGGCCATAAAAAATACTTATGATATTTTTTGATGGTGGTGGTGGTGATGACAGTGATGAATATATACACTTGCTTCTTGTAAGTGCTATTGCAGTTTCTATCACATCTCATGACAGGAGATGATCATATGAATGTATCATTACAAGCCACTGACAAAGAAACTATCGTAAAGCAGTGTTCAAAAGTATTTTGTAGTTGCAATGTTATGTTGTCAGTACTGTTTGCATGCACTCAAAACAGAGCAGCGCATATAACCTTGTCACTTCATCAAGAGCTTCACACTGCTGTGGTTACATACCTAGTAAACAAGCAAGGTCATACAATAACAATGTAAGTTCAGCTCAAAAGCACTTTGCAATTTGCTTTTGTTGGGACAGTATTCATTAACAACTGTTACTTAGGCATTCAGACAGTATTTGTTTATTTATCAGTACAACTATAAGCATGCCAAAACACAAAGGATACTCAGTTGGTGTGAGACAAGCTGTTTTGCATGCTTTGGACAAGGGAAAGCCACAGTGTAGCCTTGCTAGAGACTTGGCATACCACAAAAACTAATAATTGTGTGGAGTCGAAGACAGCAACATGAAGGAACAGAAGCCAATATGCCAAGGTCAGGTCATACTCGAAAAACAACAAGCAGGGAGGACAAAAAGATTTGTAAGCTGTCAATGCGGTTCCAAGAGAATGGGCTCAATAAATGAGGGGTCATCTGAAGCAGTATCAAGGACTGAACAGATGTCTATAGTGTAAATGTCAGCTAGTGGCAGGTGATTTAAATGCCACGCAACCATCACATGAACCACTGCTTAAAAAAAGATCCAGGAAAGACTTTGCAAAGAAACATCAAACTTAGAATGCTACAGATTGGTCTAAGTTTTTGTGAAGTTATAGAAATAAATGTAATGTACTTTCTTCTGATGGTGTGCAGTATATACAACCAAAAAAACCTAAGTGACAACAAAAAGTACCAGGTATTGACCATTATGGTATGATTGTGGCAACATCGTGGTGTGAGAATGTTTTTCTATATGTGAGGTAGATCATGTAGTCTAAACAGAAGGCATAATGGATTGTTTCTTGTACAGTGACATTTTAGAAAAGAATATGGTTCCACCTGGGAGAAAGAATATACCATGTAATTGTATATTTCAGCACGACAATGATTCAAAACACACTTCCGGCCATTTAAAAAGATAAATTTTCAGATTTAAAAAAAGATCAAACTTTTGGAATGACCAAGCCTGACCCAGATCTAAATTCAACTGAACAGTTCTGGGATGTATTGGATCCATGTGTTCATCGTAGAAGCTACTCAAACAAGGATAAATTTCCTGCTGCCTTGCTGGATGAATGGTCAAAGCTTCCACATGACCTATCACAAAAGCTTGTGGATTCAATCCCAAATTGATGTGCAGCTGTGGTCAAAGCTCATGGGTATGCAATGAGACACTGATTTGTTCTTCAGATTCCTAAACAGATTGTTTTATTCTTACATACTTAGGTCTAGAATTATTTTTGAGCCAGAAGAACTGTTATTTCTGTTCTGATGTAAGACTTCATTTAAACTAAAAGAAGTTTTGTACTAAGTAGATTATAAACACATATTTTTGAATTATTCACTGGCAATTTTCTCTATTACACAATTATCTGTATGTAATTGTAACTAAAGCTTTCCACAAAATACTTTTGAGCACTCCTGTAATAATGAAGTGACAAATAGTGAGAGTGGTACAAATAAAGTAAAAATGGTTCCCTCTGCAAAAAATGGTAGTAGTTACTGTTTTCCAGGATTCTCGTCTTATCATACTAGAAGATTATAATGATAACAAACACTTGGGAGGAATTGCACTTCACTGTTGGACATACTAAATACTGCTATTCAGGCTAAACACCCACCACATCTTCCAATGAAGAAAGCTCCACTCCCTCACAATATTACGCCCCCTCCACATCTTGGATGATTGCTACAAAATGGCCTAACACTTCACTTCAAAGCGGTTTGCTGTTAAGTGTATTTACTAATTTTGCATCAGAATGATTACTTTTTTTGCCAAACCTTAGGAAGTGACTGAGTGGATGTTGTTGTTGTTGTTGTTCTTGTTGTGGTCTTGCTACTCTATCCTGTGCAAGCTTCTTCATCTCCCAGTACCTACTGCAACCTACATCCTTCTGAACCTGCTTAGTGTATTCATCTCTTGGTCTCCATACTAAATTGGTGATCCCTTGATGCCTCAGAACATGTCCTACCAACCAATCCCTTCTTCTAGTCAAGTTGTGCCACAAGCTTCTCTTCTCCCCAATCCTATTCAACACCTCCTCATTAGTTATGTGATCTACCCATCTAATCTTCAGCATTCTTCTGTAGCACCACATTTCGAAAACTTCTATTTTCTTCTTGTCTAAACTATTTATTGTCCATGTTTCACTTCCATACATGGCTACACTCCATACAAATACTTTCAGAAACGACTTCCTGACACTTAAATCTATACTCAATGTTAACATATTTCTCTTCTTCAGAAACGCTTTCCTTCCCATTGCCAGTCTATTTTTTATATCCTCTCTACTTTGACCATCATCAGTTATTTTGCTCCCCAAATAGCAAAACTCCTTTACTACTTTAAGTGCCTCATTTCCTAATCTAATACCCTCGACATCACCCGACTTAATTCGATTACATTCCATTATCCTCGTTTTGCTTGTGTTGCTGTTCATCTTATACCCTCCTTTCAAGACACTATCCATTCCGTTCAACTGCTCTTCCAAGTCCTTTGCTGTCTCTGACAGAATTACAATGTCATCGGCGAACCTCAAAGTTTTTATTTCTTCTCCATGGATTTTAATACCTACTCCGAATTTTTCTTTTGTTTCCTTCATTGCTTGCTCAATATACAAATTGAATAACATCGGGGAGAGGCTACAACCCTGTCTCACTCCCTTCCCAACCACTGCTTCCCTTTCATGCCCCCTCGACTCTTATAACTGCCATTTGGTTTCTATACAAACTGTAAATAGCCTCTCGCTCCCTATATTTTACCCCTGCCACCTTCAGAATTTGAAAGAGAGTATTCCAGTCAACATTGTCAAATGCTTTCTTTAAGTCTACAAATGCTAGAAACATAGGTTTGCCTTTCCTTAATCTAGCTTCTAAGATAAGCCGTAGGGTCAGTATTGCCTCACGTGTTCCAATATTTCTGCGGAATCCAAACCGATCTTCCTCAAGGTCGGCTTCTACTAGTTTTTCCATTCGTCTGTAAAGAATTCGTGTTAGTATTTTGCAGCTGTGACTTATTAAACTGATAGTTCAGTAATTTTCACATCTGTCAACACCTGCTTTCTTTGGGATTGGAATTATTATATTCTTCTTGAAGTCTGAGGGTATTTCGCCTGTCTCACACATCTTGCTCACCAGATGCTAGAGTTTTGTCAGGACTGGCTCTCCCAAGGCCGTCAGTAGTTCTATTGGAATGTTGTCTACTCCCGGGGCCTTGTTTCGACTTAGGATATTCTTGTGCTGTAGTGGATGATGAGACCGAAACTAAATAAGTGACAAAAAGGAATTTTCCACTCTGCGGCAGTGTGTGCACTGATATGAAATTTCCTGGCACATTAAAACTTTGTGCCAGACAGGGACTTGAACCCAGGACCTTTGTCTTTTGCACACAAGTGCTCACCAACTGGGTTACCAAAGCATAACTCACAACCCGTTCTTATAGCTTCACTTCCTCAAGTACCTCATCTCCTATCACCCAACATTCACGGAATTTCTCCTCTGGAACTTGAGAACTAGCACTCCTGGAAGGAAGGATATTGTAGAGACATGGCTTAATCACAATATGGGAGATGTTTTCAGAACGAATTTGCCATTTTGTAGTGGAGTGTGCGCTGATATGAAACTTCCTGGCAGATTAAAACTGCGTGCCACGCCAGGATCAATACTGGGATAATTGCCTTTTGAGAGCAAGCCATAATTATACACTACAATAAGTAGTAATCCAAAGTTTACAGGGTTCCAGTGACAGTTTGTGCACAGCCCTGTGAGCAGCTGCTACACACACTTAGTGTTAGTGGGCACCATGATCTTCTGGACTCATTTTCATGGCCGCTCCCAAGTCATCTAGTCTATTTGCCACCTGCCACTGTCCGAACAAAAGGATGAAGTGTCACGCAGCAGTCGGGACCTGTGTATAGGGTTTTGGCTCCGACATAATACCACAGTCCACTTGTGTTGTAGTGAAACACTCTGTAGTAGATTGCAACACACAAATTTGTCAATACATTTTCTTTAAGAAAATTAATAAGAATAGCAAGACATTTCAAATGAAACCAGCAACCTCTCACTTACTGTTTTCATTTGGTCTACAAAAAACAATAAGTTAACAATATCATCACCCTTGTGCTGCACAAATGACCCTATGATGAAACACGAAACACTGAATGGGGCAGCAGTTTTTAAAATTCACTTCACAGTTCTTGACATTAAAAATGATAACATCATGTGTGAAATGTTGTCATCAGATGTCAGAAATGAGCTCCAAATACTCGTTTTGAACTCTCCAGTGGATCCTATGATGTTATTTCCAAATACATTGTCCATGTAAGCTTGGAGACTCAACTAGCAAGTCTTCACCACTTTCCAATTACAACCGTATACTTTTTGCTTGGGTCTGTTGGATAGAAGCAAACTGTACAAGCATAGAAAGGACAGAGTACATAAGTTCTAAGTATAAACAAGGACTTGCAGCATTACCACTGATTTATATGAGCCTTTTCTAAGTCATTTTTGAGCTTCTGGATCCCCCAGGCTATGGTTCTGAGTTGTTATATACAGTGGAACTTCGATTTTACATTCTCCGATTTTACGTTTTTTGTTATTCTGCATCATAAATTTGTATCCCGTGAGAAACCCATAAGATCAATGCTAAAAAATTCCCCAATTTTATGTTTCTTCCTAGTAAGGTTTACCTCATTTCTACGTTCTTACTCAATAATTCGCTTGACTTCGTCCCATTTTTTTCCTATTGACATCTGATGCGACTGAACGAGTTATAAGTGGCACCAACGACAGAAGGTTTGCACCACAGGTGGTGGCAGAGTCAAGGGAATATTTTGGGCCGATGCAGAGAGGGGAGACATGAGAGGAAATGCTGACACAATCCATAATTTGCATTGCCAACACAAATTTCAACTTTTCACTGCGCAATTATGACACAGGTACTGCTACGTTGCGGTAGCAATGGGAAAACAGGGCAATCGACGCAAGGTGTTCCAGACTAAGCCAATACGTGATGAAGGGACCCAGTCACCATCTTTTCTTGTGCCACTTATAACTAATTCTCATCTTTTTGCATGTATTTCTGATGTACTGTATTCAACGACAATACTGATTGTCAACCTTTTAAATCCAAATGCTGAGGCTCAAAGAATATGTTAAATCAGTGAGCCACCACAATGCGAGAGTGTCTATGGCATCAATGATCTATAAATTATGCCACGTGTGGATTCCTAAATTTCCGAGTATGCTGCACGCTGCGCATGTGCAGAGACAAGGGACTATGGCAGCATCTGCTAACATTTTAAGTTATAACCTATTCTGGTCCAGTTCACTCCTACTACAGAAATGGATTTTGTGTCTACTTAATTATGTTGTTTATATATAAAAACAAAGATGAGGTGACTTACTGAACAAAAGCGCTGGCAGGTCGATAGACACACAAACAAACACAAACATACACACAAAATTCAAGCTTTCGCAACAAACTGTTGCCTCATCCGGAAAGAGGGAAGGAGAGGGGAAGACGAAAGGAAGTGGGTTTTAAGGGAGAGGGTAAGGAGTCATTCCAATCCCGGGAGCGGAAAGACTTACCTTAGGGGGAAATATGTCTGGTTGTGTCTGTATGTGTGGATGGATATGTGCGTGTGTGCGAGTGTATACCTGTCCTTTTTTCCCCCCTAAGGTAAGTCTTTCCGCTCCCGGGATTGGAATGACTCCTTACCCTCTCCCTTAAAACCCACTTCCTTTCGTCTTCCCCTCTCCTTCCCTCTTTCCTGATGAGGCAACAGTTTGTTGCGAAAGCTTGAATTTTGTGTGTTTGTTTGTGTGTCTATCGACCTGCCAGCGCTTTCGTTCGGTAAGTCACCTCATCTTTGTTTTTATATATAATTTTTCCCACGTGGAATGTTTCCCTCTATTATATTAATTATGTTGTTTGCTTTGTTTTTGTGGCACAGTGAAAAGTTACACAACATACTGGTATTTTTTCCTTCTAGTGTTCTCTTACAGGAGACTAAATATCTGGAAGCAAAAATTATTCAAATTTTATAGAAAAAAACTTACACTGTGGTGTACAGATAAGAATGTAAACAGATGAATGTTTTAATGAAAAACCCAGAAATAAAGGGTGAGAAAACTAATTTTCATTGTTATTTGATATCTAGTAAAAAAAACAATACACAGGATAAAATTTCGATTTTTCCATAAAAAGGATAATCCCTCAATCTCACTTTCACCACTCGGATGCCAAATTCAACAGCAAACAGTTTTCATAACACCGGCAACTTTGGTGGTGGCTGGCATGTAAATGAAAATGACCACTCAAAACACACGAGACTCAGTATAGGAAGAAAACGCCAGGGGCACTGCAGTGCACCTGTGTCACCAAAGTCTGCTGCACTGCCATTGGCTACAGAAGGAAAACACACACTCCCACATTTTAGATTACGGTGCCTTTCACCATACTTCAAATTTTCGGTTTAATTTACCATGTTCATTAATTTTTGCTTTTTTTTCTGGGTGAGCACAAAGTAAAATGCATGGTTTGACATATAGGTTGTGATTGTAGCAAGTTGGAAAATAGCTCGATTACTTTGTACCTAGATACCAATTTCAATTTTTTGACAAGATTTTGTTTGTTGTTACTCATCTGTTATTTTTTAACAACTGATGAAATTCACTATCAGATATTATTGCATAAATATTGTATTGTACATTAAATTTCCTTCGTGTATACATATTTTATACAATGTCTTGGACAGGATTAAGATTTTTAATCATATATGCCAATTACATATGTTTTTGCTCATATTCTGGAGTTTTTTAACATTTTCCTCGATTCTGCATGTTCCTCCATTTTACGTTTTTAAAGTCTGGATCACACAAAAACGTAAAATAGGGGTTTCAGTATATATGTTTTGTATGTACTTACATTTATATATGTACGTATGAATGCATGTAATATGTATCTATATAAATATGTATGTATACTGTTCACTCACATTAAAGTGACCACCTGTCAAAAGCTTCAATAGCCACCTTTTGCAGTGTGGACCACTGCGAGACTTGCAGGAAGAGAGGCAGTTAACTTCTGGAAGGTACTGACAGGAATGTGGAGCTATGCCAACTCCAGTGCTTTGGCCCAGCTGCACTAAGTTTCTTGGTTGAGAATCAAAGGTGTGTACAGCTCGACTGAGGTTTCTCTATTGGATTTAAATGTGGGGAGTTTGGTGGCGAAGGGAGTACAGTAAACACATCCTGGCACTCTTCAAACCACGCATGTACAGTGAGATCTGTGTGACATATTGCACTGTCCTGCAGGTAGATGCATTCACCCCAAGTAGAAACAAACTGCATGTAGGTGTGCACATGGTCCCCAAGGATAGATGCATATTTGTGTTGATCCACTGTGCCCTCCAGAATGAAGTGATTGTTGCAGGGTGTTAGCTTTCAGATGTTTCATGCCCGATGGAGCATAAAATGTGTGTCATCTGAAAAGGCCACCTATTGCCACTCAGTGGATGTCCTCCACTTATGGTAATTGCATGCAAATTCCAGTCTTTGTCGTCAATGAACCAGGCGCCTTCCGCAGAGGCCCATACACACAAACATTCACTGAACAGTCACTGAGGAGACACTGCTGGTAGCCCCTTGGTTCATCTGGGCGGTCAGTTGCTTAACAGTTGCACGTCTTTTCATCCGTACACATCTCCGCAGCCATTATTCACCACAGTCACCTATGGCCTGTGGCGCACCATAGTAGCCTTTGTGCTGGTATTGGATAATACCATTTTGCCAAGCTCGGCATACTTTAACCGTGGTTGCATGCTAGCAGTTTACAAACTTGGCCATTTTGAAATCTTGCATATCTTGGCCCCAAAGTCAATGACCGTAACCTTTCAGACGTCAAATAAAACACTCCGTTTCCATATTTCGACAATAACTGCACTATTTTCCATATCCCCCCCCCCCCCCCCACTGCCCCCTCCCTCCAAATATGCCTTATATACCTTCCACTGCTAGTGCTATCATCTGCTTGTCTGTGAGTGGTTATTGCACTTGCAGACATCTTTTACAGTGAGTGGTAATCCATCCTAGCTACAAACCCACTATAAGCCCATTAACGCAAGTTGTCACCACTAAAAGAATACAAAAACAGTGCACATTTTGGTCACATAGACATAATAGTGACATTGCTTTGTACCCTGTTTTCGTTTGTGAGGAGTACATATACTCTGTCATGTTGAATAAACAAGAATACAACAATTTTGTTTCATTGGATGAACTTTATATGTTTTCCATTTGAAGGATGAACTACAGCAGCAAACTTTTTCCAGACAATATACTCTTGCAGCAATGGAGCACATTTGTGATGGTATACACTTCACTGTTTAATTTTCAACTTGCACTGTCCACAGCATCACAAAACATAGCTTCCTTAGAGGCCATCTGGTCCTGCCAAGTAGTCATTTTGACCTGTCAGTTCCAGATTACGATAGAAAGATCATTCACCCAACTTTCATAGTAAGCCACAGCTTGCCTTACACCCCTGCATGCTCCAGGAAAAGAGAAAGAGCCAACAAGTGGGAAGTAACTGCAGCACCGCCACTCTCAGACTCCATTATATTTGCAAAACTACACTGGGAAGGTTGTTGTTGTTGTTGTTGTTGTTGTTGTTGGTTGGGGGTTGAAGGGACCAAACAGCAAGGTCATCAGTCCCTTGTTTCAAATGTGTTACATTCCGACGTGTCTTCTTTACGGTGAGTAGCAATCTGTCTTTTCCTACATTGCTGATATTCCTATCTCGAGTTTCCATTGATTAATTATGATAACAGTCACTTCCAGGGAAACCCTCCCTACCCTCCTTGCCACATACAAAACCACTCCAGTCAGTGGATGTAGCCCAGCCAAAGCACTATATGGGTGCAGAACAAACACCATCTTCAACCCACTGCACCTGGCCTATCTTGGCCCGCTGCCCACACACCTAGCCTTATTGTTGGGTAGGGTCCCATGTATGAGCTCTCACTTTCACCTGAACCCCAATGTAGACCTAAATTGACAGTAGCAATAGGAGGACAACAAATGTTTGAAGCCACAAGTGATCTTGAGTGCCTGGTAAGACATTAGAATCAACTCTGGCCATGGCAAAACCTCCCCTGCAACTGAGTTGGGCACAGGCACAGAGACACAGCCACAATCACAAAAAGCCTGTCAACCACCCTGTCTACCACCATTTTTATAACCTTCGCATTCATCTTTGGCAAACGTGAGAGCCACTGGAGGTCAAGCCACTGCCATCACCCTTCCATCACCCTAAGTCATTTCCGGCTCCAATCAGAGGGAAAAAAAATGTGTGCAAGAGGTTCAACTGCTATTGCACCCCTCTGGATCATCACTGTCACACATTTCCTCTGCTGGCAAGACCAAATAGTTCCCCAGAGATGTAAGACTGGTCTGTACTCCCACCCAGCGCCAGCAATGATACCTGATCCGGTCAATCATGACACGTAAATGCCATGGGGCCATTTCAACTCCTCCTCTCCGTTTCTCACCATACAAGGCACAAACTTGGCTATTTTTGGTCCTATGTGCCAATTAATGATGGGAGTAGTTTATTATCAAACGGTACTTGAGATTCATTGGCCAGCACAAGTATCCATGCAGACACATGGTCATGGATTGTTGGCCTGCATAGCAACTGAGTTAACACATATGGTGGGCCATGATCAAGGATGCAGTAGTGCTGATAAATATCTTCGCCAGCCACTTGTCTTGTAAGTCCCTTTTACACGATCAGTCTATCCTGTCTCAACTGACTACTCGATATGAGTGTGTCTATTGCAGCGCCCCTGGCATTTTATTCCCGTGCTGGGTCTGATCTGTTTTCAGTGGTCATTTTTGTTTACATGTCAATGTTAAAATTGCTGGTGTTGTGAGAGCTGTCTGCTGTGCAGTTTGGCATCTGAACAGTGAAAGTGAGGTTATGAGGAATGATTCTTTTTAGGGAAAAATCGAAATATAGTAACAAAATGTACAAACAAATAATGACAATAGAGTTTATTAATGACCAAAGCAGAATTCATTGTGGAAGTTCTTGTCAAAGTCATGTTCACACTGCTGAGAACTGAAAGAACAGGAAGAGTGTTGTCCAAACACTTCAGAACAATGTATATTTGCCCAAGAAAATATATACTTGCAAACACATCAGACAAAATGTACAATGCAGTAAATAGCACCTTTTTGCTCTATCCTCTTCCCTTATTTTCTTGCTCGTCCAATAATTCCAACTTTTTCCACTGTCGAAATAATGTTCCTTAAAACATGTTGATCCATTTATGTCTCATTTGAGCATAATGTAGATTTTTTCTCTGTAAAATGTAAATGCTATTTGCTCTCAGATAGTTCATCTTTCTGGTAGGAGAACACTAGCAGGAAAAAAAACCAGCAGGACCCTGTGCAACTTTCTAATGTGCCATTAAAACAAAGCAAACAACATAATAAAAATTAAGAAGAAAAAAAGCACAAAATACATTTCTGTAATAGGAGTGAGCTCGACCAGAACAGGTTACACCTTCCAATGAAAGCAGATGCCTCCACAGTCCATCGTCTCTGCCCATGCACAGCGTGAAGTGCACTAGGAAAATTAGAACTCCATACTTGGCACAATCTATAGATCATTGACGCCATACACACTTGCATCATGGTTGGTTGCTGACTTACACGCAGGCATGAAAGGCTCACAGGCTTCGAGCAGTCAATTTTGAGCAGAAAGTTGCTCATGTAAAATGAGCTTTATTCTCTTTTTTATTCTATGAAGCCCTTGTCTATGCACCACGTACCTATTCTGAGGTCAACCTTACCTGTTTATGTTTCGCAACTTGGACTGATTTATGACAATCTTCACTATATTCTGGATTTTGCTTCTGGTCAGCCATCTGCTACATGAACTCTGTTGTGATCAACCATATGGAACAGCCTGTTTATTTCACATCTTAGGCACACAGAAAAATAACACCACAGATTACTGTGACTGGCTGATCATTTGATGAAAATATGGATTAGCCATACTTTAAAGTGCCCTCAGTTCCTTGGCATAAGAAGAAACAGAGAAGAAGCAGAAGGTATGAGTGTGGAAGCATGAGAGAGAGAGAGAGAGAGAGAGAGAGAGAGAGAGAGAGAGAGAGAGAGAGAGAAGGGGGGGGGGGATTCGGGAAATATTATTTTAGTATCTGAATAGTAAAATTAGTTCAGATGGTAACAGAGTGACAGAAGACAATGGAAAGAGTTACTCAGCACCATTACTACTCTGTTCTTGACTAAGTACACTGAAGTTGTGCAGTGATTTGGGATATCTTTTTTTTTTTTTCAAAGTTAGTGATATAATTAATAATCTCATGATTATGGATTACCTACAGATTGCTTCTGAATATATGATAATGTTTAAGCCCATGAAATGAGAAACTCCTGTTATTTTTGCTGTGATTATTTAAAGACCCATGCTGAAGTAAAATTTTGTAGAAATGCATACCTTTGAGAGCAAGTAAGGCTCATATCTGTATGAGTAATAATTTTCTATTACAGAATGCACTGGAAGAGAACATTTTTTCTGATTTTATGGTCCACTGTGGTAGCTCTTTGCGCTATGAAGCCAGGCCTGAAATCATTTAAACTATTTCACTGATGATAGTCAAGCTTTTCAGACCCCTTACAATACCTTCTGTTACCAAATTGACAACTTCTTGATACCTCAGGATGTTCCTATCAACCAATCCCTCCTTTTGGTCAAATTGTGATACAAATTTCTTTGTTTCTCAATTCAATTCATTCATTATTTGATCTTATCATCTAACTTCACAGTCTTCGATAGCACCACATTTCAAAAGCTTCTATAGCCTTCTTTTCTGAAGTGCTTACCATCCATGTTTCACTTCCATACAGAGCCTCCTAACAGTTGAGTTGATATTAGATGTTAATAAATTCCTCTGTCCTCTCTATTTCAGCCATCATCAGTTATACTGTGGCCAAAATAACACGACTCATCTACCACTTTTAGTGTGTCATTTCCTAATACAGTTCTTTCAGCATCGCCAGATTTAATTCACCTACATACCATTACCCTTGTTTTATTTTTGTTGATGTTCAACTTACAAATTCTTTTAAAGCCACCACTCATACCATTCAACCAACCTTCCATGTTCTTTGCTATCTATGACAAAATTACAATATACCTACTGTTATCAGTAAAACACAAAGTTTTTACTCCTTATCTCTGAATTATAATTTCTTTTCCAAATGTCTTCCTTGTTCTCTTCGCTGATGCTCAGTATACAGATTGGATAACACTGACCTACAACACTGTCTCACACCCTTCTCAACTACGACTTCGCTTTCATATCCTTTGATTCTTAAAATCGCAGTCCGGTTTCTGCACAAGTTGTGAATAACTTTTCACTCCTTATACGTTATCTCTGTTATCTTCAAAATTTCAGGGTGTGTAATCCAGTCAACACTACCAAAAGCTGTCTCTAAATCCACAAAAGCTATAAGCAAAGATTTGCCTTTCTTTAACCTGTAGTCTAAGATGAGCTGTAGTACTAGTATCACCTCACTGACTTCTCCAAGCTGAGTATCTATCAGTTTTTTCCATTCTTCTGTAAATAATTCACCAGTATTTGGTAACTGTGACTTACTAAACTGAAAGTTCAGTAACATTCACATCTCTGTTTTCTTTGGAATGGCAATTAATACATTCTTCCTGAAGTCTGAGGGTATTTCGCAGGTCTCATATCTTGCACAACAGTCTGAATAATTTTATCGTGGGTGGCTCTCCTAAGGATCTTAACAACTCTGAGGAAATGCTGTCTACTCTAGGGGCCTTGTTTCTGCTTAGGTCTTTCAGTGCTCCCATTAGGGCACAGATATAATGACGAGATTTAGGCAAGGATGGTTTGTCACCAGTTTTATTCAAACTAGGACTAGAGAAAATAAAGAAACAATTATCAGGAACTTACATGAAACTGAAGTCAGAAATACAAACATCACTCATCTGGAATATGCCACGCATATAGCCATGTTGTCTCGAGACAGAGGACCTACTGCAGATGAGTATGTCCTTGGCTAATGAAACATACAAAATTGGTCTTCTCATAAATCAATAAAAAACGCAATATCTTCTCTTTATTATAGATCAAGCTGAGCAAAACATTCACTACAAGTACTGATAGAGGTGACAAACTCATAAATGGATCAGACAATTCATGGACCTGGAGGCAATTTTCACAAAGACTGCAGCAACACACAGATCCATACTGGAAATCACTCTTACTACATTCTCAGTCATCTGACTGAGACCTATAGTCCAGTGAGAATGTTCAAACTTAAGATGTACAATACATTGATGCAACAAGGGAAAGTATAGGAGTGTGAGACATGGAGCAACTGGAAACAAGACTTTCATGATAGTCTTAAGTTTGAGGATGATCTCTGTGGAGACCTGCAACAGATCGGCACACTAGATGATTGTTGATGAAGAACAAGAAAACAATATGTTGGAAAAGGAGTCTTGTAAACACACACAGTCCCCTGTGCATGATTATAATACGATTATGACCTTAGTACTGAAAGAGCGGTCATGAACTCCAATACACAAACATGTAGTTTTAGACAGGCCTGTTTTCCCATTTATTGAATTCAAATTTGCTATTAACTCACCTTTCAAACTTACTCTGCAGAAGTTCATTAATGCATGGCAGCAGGGCAACACAGACATCAAGATTCCAAACTTTGCTGAAAAATAAGGATTTTTGTTTTACTTCACACAATAAAGAGGTTAATAATAAGAATACTTTCAAGTATACACATTATAATCCACAAAAACACATCATATGTTAATGATTAAACAGACTATCTGCTACAGGTTTTAAAAGAATACAGTGACATACTCTTGTTAGAAGCCACTTATTAATTAACTGGTCTTACGTTTGAAAATATTATGAAAAAGATAAATTGCTCCTCACCATATAGTGGAAATGTTGAGTCGCAGACAGGCACAACAAAAAGACAGCTCAACAAATAAGCTTTCAGCCAAAAGACCTCCTTTTGAATTAGTCAGCATACACTGACACATTCACATGAGCACAACTCAAACACATATGACCACTGTCTCTGGCTGCCACAGAAAGTGACCATGTGTGTGAGTTGTGTTCATGTGAATGCAAAAGGAGGCCTTTTGACTGAAAGCTTATTTCTTTAGCAGTCTTTTTTGTTGTGCCTATCTGCGACTCAACATCTCCACTTCATGGTGAGTAGCAATCTATTCTTTTGATAATATTGTCATTATTCCAGCCTGGATTTTCCATTGTTTGATAATCCCAAATTTTGCATGTTTTGAATGATCCCATGGGTTTGTTGCCACTGGATTTAAATCCAAAGTATTAGTGCACTTGATGACAGAAAATACCTGCTATGCCAAGTGTACACATCTATGAGCCCTGTATATAAGACTAATATCTGGCCAACAATACGGAAAGGATAGATTGCTACTCCCCATACAGAGGAGGTATTGAGTTGCAGATAGGTACAAAGAAAAAGACTACTAAAATTACCTATTTTAGGCAGAGTTGTTGTTCTGCAGTGGAAAACCAGACATGATCACACAAGTGCAACTCACGCACACATGGCCACTGTCTCAGGGTGCTGTGTTTTTCTACTGCAGAAGAATGACTTTGTTCGAAAGCTCGTCCAACCAAATCACTGTCTCCCATTGCTCCATAGCTCAGGTTTTATGCCTTCAACACCATGTTTTTCTCTTACAGGGGTATGCATCACTGATGAGGGGCTTTGGTATTCTAGCTCGCCCTGCAATTCCCTGGTTATGGAG
This sequence comes from Schistocerca piceifrons, assembly GCF_021461385.2. Classification (NCBI taxonomy): domain Eukaryota; kingdom Metazoa; phylum Arthropoda; class Insecta; order Orthoptera; family Acrididae; genus Schistocerca; species Schistocerca piceifrons. The sequence continues at coordinate 71,535,005 of NC_060139.1, forward strand.
CTCCCTTTGTGTTATTCTGTTGCCGACAGGGCTCGCAAGTATGTCATCCAGTTCTGCAAGGACTTTTCCAGCTGTTGTTACCTTATTTTTTTGTCAAAATCCTTTTCAATTAATATCTGTCATCATCACTGAACACACACTTTTGAGCGCATCTCAAGTTTGTGGATGACTTTTTGCCTCTTTCCTCATATGCAGTATAAATCTTTCATACAGTGCCACTTGAAGCACTAAGCACTTGGCTCCCTTCACTGCAGAAACACCTGCTATACAAGCACCAACAATTTGCCCACATTCAAATTCACTCAGCACCACCATAATGCACTCACAACTACACAGAACACTGTTTGGGCCACAACTGATGCTTGAAGACATTTCACAGTGAGTTTATTGGGGCCTGGCACTTGAGGCACTCCATTTCCAAGAACGCAGATGCACCACAATTTTTACATTTTGCTGTGTCAACTACAATGATTTGCAGAAAACTGTTGCCCCACAGTCAACCATGGGCAACAACATTTTGGCAACAGGAACCACTGTTGTTTACGGCAGATCGTAATAACAGTCAGTAGACAGGTACAAGGCAGCAACTCATTCACCAAACTGACGCAGCCATATCACCCGTAACCATCTCCTTGCTACTGTATATGGAACCCACAGCCCCAGATGTATAAATACTAGCATGGATGTTAGAACAATGCCTAAAGAGGCTAACGGTTTGAAAAAGGTCACTTTTGCTAATGATTCATGAGACACATCAGTACACACTAACATAGGATGCAAATTTGTCAAAAACCAGAAGAAAGAATGTGACCAGTATGCCTGCAGAGGTGGTGTATGGATTCCTACAAGGGGAATATTTACACAGGATGAAAAGAAGCCCCTTATGTTTGTTCTGTACAGTTATTTGTTTCTATGCATCAAGCATCAATCAGCTACAGGTGATACTGACAAGTTAGATGCATTGCAGGGTGTGTGACTACACATGGAGGTGAACAATACAATCCTCTAGAAGAAGTTGGAGCTCATTTCTCAGAGCTTCCAGTCATACCTACACTGGCTTGCCTGCTCTGGGTCACTTCATAAAGAGATTAAACTGACGGTGAAAATGTACCGAGAAACACAGGTCAGTGGGCATCTAATGGAATGTTACCAAGTAATTTACAAGTAATTGCTGTCTTCAGACTCCTATTGGTGGGACTCTAGCTTCTGCCAATATATTGTTGATGATGTTCATGTGAAAAACTCATCACCAGCCTCATGCCACTGTGGTGGACAGTTTCAAGTAAACTTAATTCTGTTTGAAGCTGCAAAACCTTGTGGGACGCACCCATAGTCCAAATGGAACAGAATTAGTAACTTACAAAAACAGGAGAACCATTTGGTTAGCTCTGCAGTTGGTGCTACTGGGGAACAAGAGTGTGTTGAGCTTCATCATGCAGCAGCTATGTCAGCTAGTTATTAAAGAGAAGACCTAGGATGTGGTAGCGTTCAAGCAATAGTACTGATTGGTTGCCAAAGATGAGCTTAGGGTGAGGATTGCCTCTCGTGAGCTTACAGAAGAGTATAACACAGGATTTTGATGGAGAGATCTGAAAGTCATGTTTCCAAACCCAGTTTGTCTCTTTCAGACGGCTTCCTGTAGCTGACATTTGGTGACGTACATTGACGTACAACAGTGGAGGCAGAAGTAATTCTCATGTAGCTGTGATAAGGTCAGTGGGTGCACAAGAGATATAATCCCACTTATCATCATAGTGAAGAGCTCAAGACCTTGGACACATCCCCGAGTGCTCCATATCTTTCTGAGGGCCACTCCAATCTGGATATGGAAAAATAGTAGAGACAGGAAGTTCTTAATGGAGGTTGCCTTGGAAAAACCACCCATGGAATGTGAAAAGATGATAATGTCAACAGGCAGTGTTTTATGCTACACATAATTCAAAGAACATAGCAGTTAGGGGTTGGTGTTTGCGTCTCAAACTGAGGAATCTAGAGGCATCAGTTGATCAGTGGTGGGTCAAAATGTGCAGAGCCGCATCACCAGGCACCACAGAAGTCACTGGTTTACCTTTGTTTCTGATAGCTTGCACAGTCTGTTTGTCAAGCTGATTGTCTCTAGCTATGTGAGAAGTGTGGGTCCTTTATACACTGGATTATAGGAGCAGTAGTACTTTCTTGTCACTGGGATGCATACTGCTACTCTAGCTACATATGGTTATAAGACGTGTTGTTTTCTGTTCTTGTTTGATAATTGATTATGAGTTCTACCCAGTCCTCGAGGGGTGTCAAATTGCCTCTTCTGCAGCAGGTAAAATAGTTTTAGTGACAGTCTTTATCTAGATATCAATTCCAGTCTGATGACCAGCAACAAGTTTTACTTTGATGCTGAAGGATGACCAGTTTGCGTTTCAGGGCATCTAGCACTGCGGACACTTTACTGATCAGAAAGTTGGGAGGCAGAAGATGACTGGAAAATGATCACTGCCAAAAGCATCTCATGTGTATTCAAATTGAGTAAAGTAGTGTGAACTAGGTTGTAAATTGTTACCGTGATGCAAGAGCAAGTGTCACGTGCAGCACTGGAATGGATTGATTTTCCAGCATTGAGGAGGCAGAGGTCAAGATCAGGAATGGGCTGCTTAATTAGTTTGCCTCTGTTATAGTATATATGCAGGCACGGTTGGTTGAGAGACTTGAAGTCGCCTAACAGTATGATTGATGGTGGTAATTCGGCCTTCAAACAATGATCATATCATTTGAAACCTCCTGTCTTGTGGGAGGTAAATACAGCAAACTGTTACCCTGGTAGGTATCAGTACTAATATCATGACTGTTTCTAGGTTGGTATTTAGGCACATTTCCTCACTAAATACATCTTAATGTACTAGTGTACTGACTACTCCAGACACTCACACTATATTTACACATTTCTTGTAATATGCTGTATTTTCCGACAATAGCTTTATGACCATATGGGAAATTTGTTTACTGTACTATAGTGACTACCAAGAGAGAGAGTGTCGCTGTCTGTCAGAACTCAGCTATATGTAGTTCCCACAGTTCCACTGCAGCTGTACCATAAGTCACAAACTGTGAGGGCTTTACAATCACATTCCTGCACCACCGGGGTGGGTGGTGCATTGTCATCACTCATATTTTCACATTTATGTAGTGGTGGTTGTGACTGCCAGGCATGATTTCACCTTTTGTTATTTATTTATTCCACTTATGTGATATCAGTTCATAGAATGGGCTTTCTGCTTTTCTTCTGGAGATTTGTGTATTAGTAGCTCTGGCCCTTCAGCAACTGTCTGATATTAGGTCAAGAGTCAAGTAGGATGAGTTCACTGGCACAGACTTTCAACCCCATTTCATCATTAAATTAGTAGTTTGGTAAGTCATCAGCCATTACAAGATGTGTTTCAGCTGTCTGAGAAGGTGCTCGTATGTATAAAATCAGTTTCTCTGCTGCTGTCCTTTCTGGTCATACTTCAACTGATGTGGTATTGAGCGTAACAGCTCCAAAGTTGTACTGACAGGTGTAGGTGCTTATGATGGTAGTTGTATCAGTCTGTGTGCCCACTTCAGTCTCTGGAATAGACCGTTTGATTAATGTGGCACATGATTTAATGTGTGTAGAGGGTAGTGTTGCCTTATGTGTAACATACCCTGAGTTATCTTTATTTCTTGGATTTTTCCGCCTCTGGAAAGACTAGGAAATGGGTGTATTGAAGGTGAATCTGAAATTTCTAGCCTTTCCAAATTTACCACTTATTCATTATATTATTCACTTCAATCACTCCAGCAGCCTCCCACTATTTTAATTCACTGATGTCTGTGTCTATGAGGTGTCTGTAACTGATGAGTATTTTACTGTAGTTGAGTAAGTTGTGTAATTCTGTCATCATAGAATCAACTGCCTTGAGCTTGAGAGCTTCATACCTTGGTCAACTATAAGTGTGATATTTTATCCCGATGCCTCCATCTCTTAATGGCAACAAATACAGTGTGTACTATGTGATGTGGTCTGTTACTATTTAAGGGAATTGTTTGTTACTCTTCTCTGCAGTGCTGGCCACCCGGGTGTTCTTAATTCACCTGGGTATTCTTTATTGGTTAGGTTAAGAGTTACATGGCATTATACCCTTCCCATCAGGAGGTGAATTTGGCTCCATTGGGTTCCCATGAGCAGCAAGGAAAATACATACTGACTGAGGTAGAGATCCCACACAGCTGAGAAAGAATTAAACAACTAGAGCGAAGAAAATGCTCCATAGGTTGCTTGCAAATGATTGTTTTGTCGCAACAGCTATTCACCCTGTGAGGTCTGCATCTTCCTGGAGACTCAGGACACTAAGCCAAGAGTTCCATTATTCAAAACAAAATGTTCCACCATCATATCTAATAATGGTCACTTATGAATGTACAGAAGTTATGGTTCAAGAGGACATGTGGTGGTAAAAAGTGACACAATCTTCTGTTTAGTGTGAGAAGCATTTTTGGTGACATGCCAGGTGCCATCCTCAATTGTCTAATTATGACTGCAGTGCAAATTATTGCCTGTACTGTCAGTTATAATTGCATGATCACCTTTAAAAAAGTTCTTCCTCAAAGAGCCTGAATCACAGGTTACATGACCAAGTCCCTCACTTTACTTGAAAACATTAGTTACTTGGTAATCGTCACCTAGAGTTCTGTAAATGGTCCGAATGGCCCCTCTGTCCAATGGTTACTATCAAGCAACAACACTTCATTTGTCTTCATAACACTTTATTTGTAGCTTTAGCACATTGTGCTCTTACAATGTGACGTTCCTGCTCAGTTTGTTGGATTGTCCGAGTGATTTTGTCAACTGTCTCCAAAGCAGTGACGGTATTGTAGACATTTACACTAAAGCTGTCAGAATTGCAACATCTCCTGGATTTTGTCACTAATTTGGCATGCTGTAGAATAGTCCAGTCATATCGCACAGCTCGTCATCCAGCCCACATTACTAACATCAATAGCAGCTAACAATTATGCAGCTATTCCAGTGCCACTGTAAATCAGCCTGAAATTTCAGTATTAGATGCTCTTTTTCCAGTATTGTTTTACTGTAACTGACTGAAAATAGGAAATACTTTCACACTGAGCAGATTCTTACTGAAAAATATTAAAAAATTCTTATCTCTTACTCAATGAGACAAAAAGCAACTTTGTATACCCACAACCTGTACATGTATATTACAGAGATAATGTATAAATGGAGCGCTACAATTAAGTTTTTTATTGAATTACTTGTCTGCTAGTAGATGTGCGCACGCACATCAAATCAATTGAATTGTTACCTTAACTGACCATTTTTCTGCAGGTAATTTCACAATTATAAAGACTACTTTTTTTTACCACTGTTGTGCTTGCTGTGAGGAATGTAGGTTATTTTTCCAGGCCCTTAGTTATCATTTCCATGAAATCTTTAAATACTAATTCAATTATCATATTCACACTTCCATAATCAGATTTTTAATTTGCAAATGTTACTTTATACTACTTTCTTAAATATGAATGTTAACCAGTACTTGTTGATCTTACCAAACATATGTTTCTTAAAAAGCATTTCAGTCTTTTTGCATATACGCTGTAGTAAAAAATATACTACATAAACACAGGAATTACATCAGTTAGTGTCATATGAAAGCAAATTCATTAACTCTATTCCTCAGTAAAATAAAAGATATTAAATATTATGTTACTCACTGCCTGGAACAAAGCGCATCAAGGACATCAACTACAATAGCTTGCTCGTTCATGTTTATTGCTGACTCAACAGCAGTCTGTAAAAAAAGAATAATAAAAATGTAAGTGTATGTACATATTTCCTACATTAATTGAACAAACAGAGCAATGCCAGAAAATTAAATGCAATATTGTACAGGTGGCTGAGCAGTCATGACTTGGGAGTGGGTATCCAGGGCTGTCATCAAATGAGAACATGAAATTAGGCCAACGAAAAGGCATATATTTCTGTATACAGAGTACATGAGACATGCTTAGTGTAGGAAGTTACCAGGTGCAGGCCAGTCTATGAGGTTGAAGAAGCTAAAGTAGTGGGCAACAGGAAAGGAGGCGGTTCATGTTAAGTTCTGTTGGTGGCCGGTAATGGAACGCAGAGCCAGAGGCACAGAGTCCCAAGAAAAATGTCTGTTTTATGCTCCATAAGGTGAGTGAAGAGCACTGACAACTGACAGCACAGTTGTCAATATTTGCCACGTGAAGTGCAGTGGGCCAGCAACTGGCAGTTCAGGGAGGGTGGTGACTGACCTTCCCGTACCACCCTTTGCGTCCCGCAGCAGCCAGGGCTATAGAGCTGAACAATGTCACATGATTCATTGCAGCATTCTACTGAGTGATGTGTTCCTTGGTCAAATGTTTTTTCTCGTGTGTTACCAGTGTAAAAAAAAACAACACACAAATAGATTTTTGACATTAACAAAGTACAGCAAAATGCACAAATGTTACATGTAAGATATCAAACGAAGATGTTACCTTTATTTTTTGTGCAAGAGAACAGTAACCACAAGATCATCATCATCTGATTGATCATCTCTCGTCAAGATCACACAGGCTTTGGTATCTTCGCTGCTGCTGTACTCATCGTCTGATGAAATTACAATATTTTGTATGAATTCTTCTCTTACGCCTTCTTTTATGTTCAACCTTGTAATCTCTTTCCACACATGGTTCATGAAGATCTTCCAGTTTCTGGGCATTGTTTGCGTGACATGCTCATTTACCAAACTCACACTGTCTCTCAATATAAAGGTATTATTTCACACTGAGACATCTGCTTTTATTTGAGCCCAGAGAAATTTGATGGTGCTGCAATGGCATGGTACAATGGAGGATGTATAACTTTGTGACTGTGGCTCTCTACTACTGTATCAATTGCATACTGGGCCTTTTGTGGCTTTTATCATTTCACTAATCCCAGAAGTTCCACTTTTCGCATATTCTGTTCAAGGCCTATTTTACTATCTTTCAACAAGATGACTATTTCATGTCTCCTTGCTGCAGTCTTTGGTGCCTTATTTAATTGCATAGAATGGTATGATATGTTGTCCATTACAAAAACATTACCAGAAGTGACATTGGTAGCAAATGAGTAATGAACCAGTCTTGAAATGTATCTGATATCACCATAGCACTAGGTAAAAAAGCATTGACAGAGCCAACACAAATTATAATTAGTCACCCTCCCCTACCAGCTAGCACACTCTTAGTTCAATGGTATGTGCCATCTGCCCACGCGATTGATCAAGTATGATGGACATTGACTTAAGTTTCATCAGTCCATATTACATTCTCTGGATTCATTGCTAGCAACTCCCACAGGAAATGACACCTCCATGTTACAATGTCTCATGTTCCATTAGTACCTTTCTTCCTGAAAACTTTTTCCACCAGAAGCCAATTTTAAAAAGAAAACACCAGAGAGACTTCTTGTGCATTTTCAACTTTTCATGGCATAATGAGTAGTCCACTAAATTTCAGGCGTGCAGCTGCGCAAATAAAATTTCTTGGTATCGTCCAGCCATCCCCAGAGTAAGTCGCAAGTCTTGGAACTTACTCTGAGGATGGCCGGACAATACACAGCCATAAGATCAGCGGAAGAAATTTTATTCGTGTGGCTGCATGCCCGAAATTTAATAGACTAGAGAGACTTGTCACTCTGTCAGTAAACAAACCACTACCTGACAGTGATACCTTCAATGTTCTTAAATGTTGGGTACTCTTTCCTGCTGTAGTACGCATATATATGCTGCCTGATAGCACTTTTGTCAAAATTGCCTGTTTCAATCACATGACACGATCTCTTTCTTGACTTTCCATGTGCACAATAATAGGGCTCCCAGCTGAACTGGCAACCTCATTATCATTTGTGACTCTTCATTGTCGCTGTGTAGATGTTCAATGCTTCTGCCACTTCGTCAATCACTTTACTCACTGGTAGCAAAGGCCCACCACTGTCCCTTTCCCTTTCAAAGTAAACATGCTTGACATTTCAGCATAGCTCCTTTTCCAAAACTCCTCTTCTCTGCACTAAAGGAAGCCATTCCCCACAAACATGGCAAGAAAGTCACAGAATTATTGGGATGCTCACATACACACACAAACCTGAACAAAGCATGCAGCACCACTGCCCAACAGCAGGGGTCGTCTAGCACTAAGGCAACACTAGGGCGTTGCCATGGTAACAGAAACAATATCTCTCTATCTGACTGGACATCATGGATGCGGGAAGCACATACGCCAAGGCCACTTCAACTGTAAGAGCTCTTCTCTCACCATATGGACTATAGCCACGGTCTAGTTCACAAGAAAGAGAAGCAATAAGTACTGCTCTCCGGAAGCCCCAAGTGTCCACACAAGTGTCCTGTCTCTCAAGTTCGCTACTGGCTAGACCAATGGTGTGAATTAGCCAGCAATTTCAGTGGAGGGCTGAAATCACCTCTTGACAGCAGCTTTAACTGGATGGAACTGCCTTGGTTCTGAAAGGTAGGTAGCTTTAGTAACGTAAGCATAGCAGAAGTTACTCAGGAAAACACCCATAGACTTGAGTGGGGCCTTTGAAATGAAATTTTTAAAACCAATTCCCTCAAATATTCCTTGATTGGCTGCCATCTTGAACAATATTTAATTCTGGATTTTCCATCACCATATTTAAATGTAATAATACACATTTTAATTAATTATAGAAATATATTTTCAAAGAAACTTTCTGAATGGATAAAAGCACAGATTTTAAGGGATCTTATAAAGAAGTAAACGAGGTTTTTTTTTTTTAAATGCACCTTTTATCAAATGTTTGTTGTGAAAGATGATTACATCTTTCCATTTCATTTAAATCATCCCATACACTACTAACAAATAATTACCCTTTTTCTTCTTTTCCCCTACTTAGTGTGACACTGGTTCTTCTATCGTACATGCCATCTCTGCTACAGAAGAGCAGAACAAACAGTAGTAGCTGGCCTGATGGAAGCTCAGTTTGGGTTCTGGAGAGGCAACACTCACCCTTTAACTTATCTTAGAAGATAGTTGAAAAAGCCAAGCCTACATTTAAAGATAGCTTTCAACAATCTCAATGTGTGATTCTGCTGTGACAGTTTTAGAACCACGGAAAGAAAGACTATGCTGAGTAGTGTGGAAACACCCAGATCCTGCAATATTACTGGAGCACCTGTGAATTCATTGCAGTTGGTGCAGACAGTACTTTTGAACACATTTTCCAAAACTGTGTTTTGCGTAGCTAGTTAGTATAATAGAGACAAGGATTAGTGATCATGATGCCATCATAGGGACAATGATTACTGAAGTCAATAAATCTGCCAAGAAGGCTAGGAGAGTATTTTTGTTTACAAAAAGCAAATAAGCAGTTGTTTGCATCACACTTCAAAAATGAAAGAAGTTGATTTAGTTCCAGTACAATGGATGTAGAAGAATTATAGACAAAGTTTAAATGGGTTGTAAACCACACCCTGGAGAAGTCTGTGCCCATTAAGTGGACTGAGGATGGAAAAGACCTGCCATGGGTTAATAGAAAATCTGGAAATTGCTGAGGAAGCTGAGACTGTTGCACTCTAAGTTCAAAAAATAACATGTAAATGAAGACAAGGAAAAGTCAGTAGAAATTCATGCGTCTGTAAAAGTTAGATGCGATGTGCAGCAGATACCACTGGCATATCTTAATGAAAGATCTTATTGAGGAACCGAGAAAATTCTGGTCCTAAGTAAATTCACTAACAAGGGGACCATAAGAAGTTCCCTTCAGCGATTTGATTCATATTCACAAAGTGTGTAGGCCACAACTGGGACTTCAACATATGTAAATAGGAAGACACAACTCTCAACCAATATCAATGAAACAGAGTTTGAAATTGTAAGCACGCTTGTATGCTTTATATGATCGCTACTGCTCAAGGAGTTCACAGCCGAGCAAGTAAGTGCATACTTTCATAAGTGCAAGGTCTCTGGAGCAAATCTCACTGCTGGTATTATTTTATTCTAACAGCGGATGTTTGTGGTATGCCACGAAGTTGTGTGAAGATCGAGAACCACATATGAATGTAGATCAGGTTTGTTTTGCAATGAAACATCAAAAGAACCATGTTTGCATTTGGCATTCATTACATGTGCTGTATGCCACAGTAAGTATTATTTTCCATGCTTCTAGGATTAGTATTGAGGCATCGCAGCTAGGGCGCAATTGCCAATTTGTCTATTAAAGCTTTCTTGTATAAATTTATGTGGGCTCCAGTGTAAGCAGTCAGAATCTTATACGATCTGCAACAGGCGAGCTGTGTCCTGCAGACGTGCATCATAACCATACGGTGTGACTGCAGCATGTGAAAGAAGCAGAGAGGTGCTTACAGAGTAGTTATATTCTCTGGAAATATAAAAATTAATAACTTATCCAGAAATAGCCTGAGGAATTTCATTTTAGGTACATAACCTTATGTTGTGTAAAGGAACAATCTGTCAAAATCTGAAGTTAATAACTGTCATAATTTGGAAGTTACCAAAAAAGAAAAGTCAGTAAAAAACGTAATTATCTGACACTTAAGAAACTAAATCAATATATATATGTTAATAGTTCACAAACTGCAACTATTTGAAAAGATATGATAACACATTCAGTGTTTAGATTCAATTTGGGAAGTTCTCATTTTAGAAAACCTTTCGTAATTTTGCTGTAGTAATAACTTTAAGAATTTCAAGTTGATATTTATGTTTTGTGTTAGGGTGAGTGCGAAAGAGAGTACTTGTGCGAGCGTATGTGGGACATTCGACAATATTAAATTTTCAGTTTGTAATTCTCTATAGGAACTTGCCAGTGTTCCAGCTTTGTATTGTGGGAATGAATCCACCAGTGGTTCCCCTACTAGTGGATGACGGATGTCCAAGCATGTTTGAATCTGTAAGAGACAGCCAGAAAGTTCGCGACTATATAGTTAAATTCCAGATGTAAAGAACAGCTTAAAGTTTATTTCATTTTATTTGTTTAACAAGAGAGTTTTGAGTTGCTTATATTAATGACGTTAATGAGCTGAGAGCAGTGGTTGGTTCTTGCTAGATTTTGGTGTGAGCCGCGCCCTGAAAGTCAGTTCTGATTGGCTGTAGTTCAGTACAGCCAATAAGAAGTGAGATGGTTTGCCACCTAACGCATGAGAGAGAGGTGCTTGGAGAGGCAGAGTGAAGAAGGAAGTGGTGGACTAGCTTTCGAAGGAGCCGGTCATGCTGAAAGTGTCCGAATGCATTATGTGTAAAATAAAGTGATATTGGGACTTCCGCATTTTGGTACAGTGATAAAGGTAGCTGGTGTTTACCATTAACAATTTGTGAAATTTTAAGAGTCGAGAGATATTTTGTTCTGGGGAAAATCGCGTGTGTAAACTTTGAACTATAAGTGTGGCGGTACTAAGTAAATTTTTTTTACCGAGTATTTATGGCGAGCAAAAACTTTATTTAAAAACAACCACTGAATGCTGATCGCAAAAGTAAATAGCAGTTTACTGACTGTGTTACTCTCATAAATGATTTCGGAATTGGATAGGAAAAGTTCTGGCTGTTTGAGTGCGACGAGGACTGTGAACAGGAACTTTAATGATTTGAACAGATGTGAGCTGATGATCTTGCTTAATAGCAATTTAAAAAAATCCTAATGCACATTTAAAAGGACCTTTGAACTTAGAAATCTGAACAGCAACCCATTTCCAATTTTTTCTTTAGAGTTCACAAGACTATTTTCAGCTTTTTGTACCTATAGCAGCCTCAGTCATGTAGTTATGAAATCTCAGTTTCTTCAACACTGCGTTCTGAGATCTCTTAAGTAGCTGCAGTCAGGAGTTACATGTGCATATCTGCAGCAGTATCGAGGTAGGTGGACAATTTATGTTGCAGAAACGCCGTTGATGTGCCAAAGAGCGTGTTATGTCGCAATTGGTGCTGGATCAGCTGGGAAAAACATTAGTTAAGTTCACGGAGGTAGGCAACTTTCTAGAAGAGCAGTAGTGTTGGGATAATTGGACTGTGAAAAAGTGCTCGCAAATAAATAGGAACTGTGAAAGGACAAATATTATGAGTGAACTATCGCTATGTGGATAGAAAGAAAGTGATAACCCATGAACTGTGATTGTGTTTGCTGTGCTTGGCGGCCGGATTTGCGGTTATATCTTGCTGACTGGAGTAGCGGATAGCGGCTACTTCATGCAGACCACAAGCTATGAGAGACGATGCGACACCGGCAATGAAAGCAGTTGGCAGCACTGACCAGAGTGGTGGCCCGTAACAAGGTACGACGGCCCGGCGCATGGTGGTCGGACCCGCAGTTACAGCTAGCTGTGTCGGAGACATCAGAAGCACAAAGTTTAAGTAGTGTGCTCTTTAAAATTTTGTGTGTTAGTGCGCAGAAACTGAATAAAATGGCTGAAAGTAAGCATACAAGTGCAAAGGACAAGCTGAAGGTAGATTTGGGGAAAGAGAAAGGGGAAGAAATTAATGATTCCATGAGCTTTAGTTTGGAGGTATCACAACCAAATTTTAGTAGTAGTTTGTCAGATTCATTATACGGTAATTATGGATCAGAGGGGGAACAGAATGTATTAGACCCCAGTGTTTTAGACCTACCTGTTGCGAAGCTAATATTTACCAGGAAGTTGTGTCAGTCAATGATGGGGCGAAAGATAGTGTCGCAGGAATGTTAATGAATCTATTGGCAAAAATGAATGGGTTAGATTCTAATATGACAAAAATGGGTACGTTATTAAGTGATGAGATGGAATCTAAAATAAGTAAAATGAGGTCTGATATTGATACAGAAATGAGTGGGTTAGATTCAAAAATGAGTAATATGGATGTTGAAACAGAATCTAAACTGGATTAAAAAAAATTCAGATCTAAGAGAATTTTGGAAGCTCGACATGGCAGTGGTTAACAATAACGTAAAAATTGAAATGAATCAGGTTAAACAGGAATTTACACTACCTATTGTTAAAGTAAAAAGTGAATTAACAACACAGATCGAACAAGTTACTGATGTCCACCAACAGTTTAAAGTGCACATTAAATTAGAGATAGTCACAAGGCTCGTGAACATATCCAAGGGGTGGAAAACTACGGTGAAATAAATCACACAGCATTAGAATGTAAATTGAAAGATAGTAAAGGTAAGTGTGAAAAACTTGGGGCGCAGGTAATAAATAAAGTCATAAGCTTGGAAACCCATCTCAATCAATTAAATAACAGTGTGAATGAGCAACTGTGTGAGCATGACTGTCAAATAACAAAAGTAGAACAGTGTGTTACTAACAGTAGTGGTAGCATTATTTCTAGTGGAATAATAGAATCCACTGAGATTGCTTATGTCACACATCATCAGTTTCTCGAGTTTGATCCAATAAAAGTGTACATCCACATGAATTTTGGAATGACTTTGAGGATATCTTGCCTAAAGTGAGGAGTGATAAGCAGAAGATTGAGTTTATTACTTCTAACTTAATGGGAGAACAAGAATCTGGGGAAACTTGGCCTCAGATAAATATAATAAGTTACAGGAATTTAAGCAAGCTTTCTTTGAAGAGTACTGGGGAAAGTGTAAACAAATGTATGTGCTAAATCAGTTTTGGTCTGGGGAAAAATACGACCCCAAGAAAGAAGGGATAAAAAGATTCATACAGAGGTGGGTAACTACTCTATCCTATCTTAGTACTAAGGTAGGAACTGAACAAATAGTTATGGGGGTAGAAAATAAGCTACCTTGGTATTGGAAGAACAAGATTATATCTGCACCTAGAGATAATGTAGATAAATTCATGCAATATCTTGAACGCATAGAATCTGCACCAAAAGAGGAGGACAGCATGAGGAGAGAGCATCGACATCCTGTTAGGCAGAATGAAAATTGAGCTGAGGTAAACATAAACAGAATGAGTGTACAGAGAGGAAGCGGATACCGAGGTCGATCACGAGGGAGAGGCCGGACATATGATAATCGGGTCAGTATGGCGACTGTAGACAGCTGCCAGAAGATGGCGCAACCAGCTGGTGGAGGACGTCAGTTAGCAGTGACGTACCTCGATAGGAAAACTGCTAAGAGTCTACGAGAAGGCTGGCGCTCGTAGACAACAACATTACCAGTTGAACCCGCTGGCGAAACCATTTGTAAGAACGGCACCAGTACAACCATCTAGTATTAATTTAGTCACTAAGCAAGAAGGGGAGAATAACTGGGAGCAGCAAGAGGCAAGAGAATTAACCGATGTAGAGTTAATGGAGCACAGTAGTAGTAACACCTGTAATAAGAACACATTTGTAGAGGAGATAAGTAGTAATAATAAGGTTTTGAATCAGGAAATGGAGGTAAATCTGCACGGTGAAACAGAGGAGGAACTGTCTGACAGTTGTGGAATCAATTACATAGCTGGGGTCGAAGGGGTGATTGATAGGTTATTTGAAGTAATTCAGAGTAGTGAAGAGGAGGAGGAAAAGAAAGAAGAGGAGGAAATATATAATGCTGACAACATCTGGTATAGGGTCGCAGAAACAGAGGTAAATACAGAAAGGGAAACACTACAAAGATGTTTAAATTTAGCGATAGTGGACAAACTAATAGGAGCTGCCACTAGTAGTAATAATATTAAGCATGAGGAAGACCCAGTACACAAGGTTTTGACAGAAGGGAAACGATGCAGGATTTACTAGACGAGGTAGAACCTGCAAATAAAAGAGAGTATGTAGGATCAGAGGTATGTGCTGTGTCCCAAAATTTTGTTAATGAACTCCCAGCAAATAAGCAAGAAGTAAGGATGCCAGTAAGTGGCCTAGATATAACTGTAGCAACGGGAAAAACCAAAAGGGTGGTGAAGCAAGAAGTGGTAAAGGGGGTAGCAAATAAGCAGAATTTCTTAGTAATTAGTGGACTAAGTGTTGATATGTTGGTGGGTGTCACTTTTCTTGGTAAGCACAAAGGATGGGTAAATTTCAGGACCAACAACGTAATGATAAGAATTAATGGTACCCTTATCACTATACCATTCATAGGCAAAAGACCAAGGAGAAATAAAAAAAAGCTTACCTCAGAAACCAAAAAGTTTATTGACGAGTATGTGGGTCCATTTAGGATAATAAAGAAACCTCACCATAATGCTTACCGATTGGAATTTGTAAAGTCTCATAAACTACTAGGCTTCAGAAATATTATTGATCTAAAGAGATATGTACAAAAAAAAAAAGAGACGTAGCCAGGAGAAACTAAAAACCTCAGAGGGCTTTGCACTCTTTGCAAGGCTAAGTGTTTGATGAACACTAGGACTCAAGTTAATGACAATGCTACTTAATTTTTATTTTGTGTTGTCATTCTTCCTCTGCATAATTCAGAACTTTTGACTATCGTCTTTCCTTTTTCACTATAGTAATTTTAAGTAAATTTAGACATGGAGGTACTGGGTACCCTCAGAAGGGGTTATATTTCGTGTAAGGAAGTATTTACAAAGCATCAAGGCTGACTGTAAGACAGTGGTAATGAATAAACAAATGAGTGAGTGGCAAGGTGTTTCCTGCTAATTTTAGTACACAAAGAGATGCAATGTGGTTAAACAAAAGAGATCAAAATTTAGAAACAGGTGGAAGTGCAAACAAGAGGCATAAGAAAGGACATGAAGTAATCAAGAATAGATATGTACGTAATTAACCATCACTAATCTGAGTGAATGTGGTATGGATATGACTATGTAATAAATATTGAATGTGACTGGAGGAACCTGCTGTTGTAGTTGTGAGACATTGAAGCTGAGCAGTAAAAGAGCTAGTTTGTGAAACCTGAAGTGGCTGTTATTGTAACAGAGCAGCAAAAGGCTGGCTTGAGAAACCCTAAGTGGACTTTAGTAAATACTAAAATGTACATGAATCTGACATGTTGAAATGCCACAGAAGCTCGGCAGAACTATTTTCAAGATTAGTGGTTTTAAGAAATGTTTTGTATATAAGTGTTTTCAGCTTTCGTTTTTCTTGTATATATAACAGAGGGAAACATTACACGTGGGAAAAATATATCTAAAAACAAAGATGATGTGACTTACCAAACGAACGGGCTGGCATGTCGATAGACACACAAACAAACACACAAAATTCAAGCTTTCGCAACCAATGGTTGCTTCATCAGGAAAGAGGGAAGGAGAGGGAAAGACGAAGGGATGTGGGTTTTAAGGGAGAGGGTAAGGAGTCATTCCAATCCCGGGAGCGGAAAGACTTACCTTAGGGGGAAAAAAGGACGGGTATACACTTGCGCGCACACACACACACACATATCCATCCACACATATACAGACACAAGCAGACATATTTAAAGACAAAGAGTTTGGGCAGAGATGTCAGTCGAGGCGGAAGTGCAGAGGAAAAGATGTTGTTGAATGACAAGTGAGGTATGAGTGGCGGCAACTTGAAATTAGCGGAGATTGAGGCCTGGTGGATAATGGGAAGAGAGGATATATTGAAGAGCAAGTTCCCATCTCCGGAGTTCGGATAGGTTGGTGTTAGTGGGCAGTATCCAGATAACCCGGACGGTGTAACACTGTGCCAAGATGTGCTGGCCGTGCACCAAGGCATGTTTAGCCACAGGGTGATCCTCATTACCAACAAACACTGTCTGCCTGTGTCCATTCATGCGAATGGACAGTTTGTTGCTGGCCATTCCCACATAGAATGTGTCACAGTGTAGGCAGGTCAGTTGGTAAATCACGTGGGTGCTTTCACACGTGGCTCTGGCTTTGATCGTGTACACCTTCCGGGTTACAGGACTGGAGTAGGTGGTGGTGGGAGGGTGCATGGGACAGGTTTTACACCGGGGGCGGTTACAAGGGTAGGAGCCAGAGGGTAGGGAAGGTGGTTTGGGGATTTCATAGGGATGAACTAAGAGGTTACGAAGGTTAGGTGGACGGCGGAAAGACACTCTTGGTGGAGTGGGGAGGATTTCATGAACGATGGATCTCATTTCAGGGCAGGATTTGAGGAAGTCGTATCCATGCTGGAGAGCCACATTCAGAGTCTGATCCAGTCCCGGAAAGTATCCTGTCACAAGTGGGTCACTTTTGTGTTTCTTCTGTGGGAGGTTCTGGGTTTGAGAGGATGAGAGAGTGGCTCTCGTTATTTGCTTCTGTACCAGGTCGGGAGGGTAGTTGCGGGATGCGAAAGCTGTTGTCAGGTTGTTGGTGTAATGGTTCGGCGATTCCGGACTGGAGCAGATTCGTTTGCCACGAAGACCTAGGCTGTAGGGAAGGGACCGTTTGATGTGAAATGGCTGGCAGCTGTCATAATGGAGGTACTGTTGCTTGTTGGTGGGTTTGATGTGGACGGACGTGTGAAGCTGGCCATTGGACAGGTGGAGGTCAACATCAAGGAAAGTGGCATGGGATTTGGAGTAGGACCAGGTGAATCTGATGGAACCAAAGGAGTTGAGGTTGGAGAGGAAATTCTGGAGTTCTTCTTCACTGTGAGTCCAGATCATGAAGATGTCATCAATAAATCTGTACCAAACTTTGGGTTGGCAGGCTTGGGTAACCAAGAAGGCTTCCTCTAAGCGACCCATGAATAGGTTGGCGTACGAGGGGGCCATCCTGGTCCCATGGCTGTTCCCTTTAATTGTTGGTATGTCTGGCCTTCAAACGTGAAGAAGTTGTGGGTCAGGATGAAGCTGGCTACGGTAATGATAAAGGAGGTTTTAGGTAGGGTGGCAGGTGATCGGCGTGAAAGGAAGTGCTCCATCGCAGCGAGGCCCTGGACGTGCGGGATATTTGTGTATAAGGGAGTGGCATCAATGGTTACAAGGATGGTTTCCGGGGGTAATGGATTGGGTAAGGATTCCAGGCGTTCGAGAAAGTGGTTGGTGTCTTTGATGAAGGATGGGAGACTGCATGTAATGGGTTGAAGGTGTTGATCTACGTAGGCAGAGATACGTTCTGTGGGGGCTTGGTAACCAGCTACAATGGGGCGGCCGGGATGATTGGGTTTGTGAATTTTAGGAAGAAGGTAGAAGGTAGGGGTGCAGGGTGTCGGTGGGGTCACGAGGTTGATGGAGTCAGGTGAAAGGTTTTGTAGGGGGCCTAAGGTTCTGAGGATTCCTTGAAGCTCCGCCTGGACATCAGGAATGGGATTACCTTGGCAAACTTTGTGTGTGGTGGTGTCTGAAAGCTGATGCAGTCCCTCAGCCACATACTCCCGACGATCAAGTACCACGGTCGTGGAACCCTTGTCCGCCGGAAGGATGACGATGGACCGGTCAGCCTTCAGATCACGGATAGCCTGGGCTTCAGCAGTGGTGACGTTGGGAGTGGGATTAAGGTTTTTTAAGAAGGATTGAGAGGCAAGGCTGGAAGTCAGAAATTCCTGGAAGGTTTGGAGAGGGTGATTTTGAGGAAGAGGAGGTGGGTCCCGCTGTGACGGAGGACGGAACTGTTCCAGGCAGAGTTCAATTGGGATAGTGTCTTGGGGAGTTGGATCATTAGGAGTAGGATTAGGATCATTTTTCTTCGTGGCAAAGTGATACTTCCAGCAGAGAGTACGAGTGTAGGACAGTAAATCTTTGACGAGGGCTGTTTGGTTGAATCTGGGAGTGGGACTGAAGGTGAGGCCTTTGGATAGGACAGAGGTTACGCATTGGGAGAGAGGTTTGGAGGAAAGGTTAACTACTGAATTAGGGTGTTGTGGTTCCAGATTGTGCTGATTGGAATTTTGAGGTTTTGGAGGGAGAGAAGCTGGAAGTGGGAGGTTGAGTAGATGGGAGAGACTGGGTTTGTGTGCAATGAGAGGAGGTTGAGGTTTGCTGGAAAGGTTGTGAAGGGTGAGTGAGTTGCCTTTCCGGAGGTGGGAAACCAGGAGATTGGAAAGTTTTTTGAGGTGGAGGGTGGCATGCTGTTCTAATTTGCGGTTGGCCTGTAGGAGGATGCTCTGAACAGCCGGTGTGGATGTGGGAGAGGAAAGATTGAGGACTTTTATTAAGGATAGGAGTTGACGGGTGTGTTCATTGGCTGAGTTGATGTGTAGGTGAAGGATTAGGTGGGTGAGGGCAATGGATTCTTCAGTTTGGAACTGGTATAGGGACGGATGGAAAGAAGGGTTGCAGCCAGAGATGGGAACTTTAAGTGTGAGGCCTTTGGGGGTAATGCGAAATGTCAGACAAGCCTGAGAAAATAGAATATGGGAGCGTAATCTGGGTAGGGCAAAGGCATGTTTGCGGAGGGAATGTAAATAAAACTTAATGGGGTCGTTGTGGGGGTGTTGTGAGGTTGACATGGTATTAGAAAGTGGAAAGTGTAACATGAGACTGATATGAAAACGAAAATAGAAATATATGGGGACAGATAAAGGTGAACTGGAAAGTAACTGGAGATCTGGTGTGAAAAAAGGCGAAAAAGTGTTGGTTACAGCTGGGCTATGTTGGACTTTGGTTGGTAGACAACGATGTGCACAAAGGTTAGGTGGTTGTGTTGCCGCCAAAACACGTTAAAGGAGGGAGAGATTCGGGAAAATTTCGAAAAAACGGTGTGTAAATGTATTAAAAAGAGTCGTTTTGTGGTGGCAGATTATGAAAATGGGGCTAACAATTGTCTGGCGAAGATATAATGACGTTAAAACCTGTGGGAAGCGGCTAAAAATTATCAGTGATGTGGGAAAAACGGAAATGAAAATAAAGCGAAAGTTATCAGAACTAGATGAAATGGTTGTTTAATAGGTGAAAGGAACTGTTTGTGGACTAGAAACGGTGGATTTTATAGCAGCTGTAGTGTTGTAAGCGGAAAAAAAGTTTTTGGTTATGGTTTGGAAGTGGGTGACGTATTATTGAGTATATATAGGCGAGATAAAATTGTATAGTAGATTACGGTAAAAAGGAGAAGGTGAATACAAAGTGAAACTACTGGCAAAAACAAAAAGAAAAAATATGACGACAGAAAAGATTTCAAAATGCAACAGTGGCAATAACAAATGTAATTATTGGGTTCAAATTAATGATATGAATTAATAGAGGGAAACATTCCACGTGGGAAAAATATATTTAAAAACAAAGATGATGTGACTTACCATACGAAAGCGCTGGCAGGTCGATAGAAACACAAACAGACACATACATACACACAAAATTCAAGCTTTCGCAACAAACTGTTGCCTCATCAGGAAAGAGGGAAGGAGAGGGAAAGACAAAAGGATGTGGGTTTTAAGGGAGAGGGTAAGGAGTCATTCCAATCCCGGGAGCGGAAAGACTTACCTTAGGGGGAAAAAAGGACGGGTATACACTCGCGCGCACACACACACATATCCATCCACACATATACAGACACAAGCAGACATATTTAAAGACAAAGAGTTTGGGCAGAGATGTCAGTCGAGGCGGAAGTGCAGAGGCAAAGATGTTGTTGAATGACAGGTGAGGTATGAGTGGTGGCAACTTGAAATTAGCGGAGATTGAGGCCTGGTGGATAACGGGAAGAGAGGATATATTGAAGAGCAAGTTCCCATCTCCGGAGTTCGGATAGGTTGGTGTTAGTGGGAAGTATCCAGATAACCCGGATGGTGTAACACTGTGCCAAGATGTGCCGGCCGTGCACCAAGGCATATTTAGCTACAGGGTGATCCTCATTACCAACAAACACTGTCTGCCTGTGTCCATTCATGCGAATGGACAGTTTGTTGCTGGTCATTCCCACATAGAATACGTCACAGTGTAGGCAGGTCAGTTGGTAAATCACGTGGGTGCTTTCACCTGACCCACAACTTCTCCACTTTTGAAGGCCAGACATACCAACAATTAAAGGGAACAGCCATGGGTACCAGGATGGCCCCCTCGTACGCCAACCTATTCATGGGCCGCTTAGAGGAAGCCTTCTTGGCTACCCAAGCCTGCCAACCCAAAGTTTGGTACAGATTTATTTATGACATCTTCATGATCTGGACTCACAGTGAAGAAGAACTCCAGAATTTCCTCTCCAACCTCAACTCCTTTGGTTCCATCAGATTCACCTGGTCCTACTCCAAATCCCATGCCACTTTCCTTGATGTTGACCTCCACCTGTCCAATGGCCAGCTTCACACGTCTGTCCACATCAAACCCACCAACAAGCAACAGTACCTCCATTATGACAGCTGCCACCCATTCCACATCAAACGGTCCCTTCCCTACAGCCTAGGCCTTCGTGGCAAACGAATCTGCTCCAGTCCGGAATCGCCGAACCATTACACCAACAACCTGACAACAGCTTTCGCATCCCGCAACTACCCTCCCGACCTGGTACAAAAGCAAATAACCAGAGCCACTTCCTCATCCTCTCAAACCCAGAACCTCCCACAGAAGAAACACAAAAGTGCCCCACTTGTGACAGGATACTTTCCGGGACTGGATCAGACTCTGAATGTGGCTCTTCAGCAGGTATACGACTTCCTCAAATCCTGCCCTGAAATGAGATCCATCCTTCATTAAATCCTCCCCACTCCACCAAGAGTGTCTTTCCGCCGTCCACCTAACCTTCGTCACCTCTTAGTTCATCCCTATGAAATCCCCAAACCACCTTCCCTACCCTCTGGCTCCTACCCTTGTAACCGCCCCCGGTGTAAAACCTGTCCCATGCACCCTCCCACCACCACCTACACCAGTCCTGTAACCCGGAAGGTGTACACGATCAAAGCCAGAGCCACGTGTGAAAGCACCCACGTGATTTACCAACTGACCTGCCTACACTGTGACACATTCTATGTGGGAATGGCCAGCAACAAACTGTCCATTCGCATGAATGGACACAGGCAGACAGTGTTTGTTGGTAATGAGGATCACCCTGTGGCTAAACATGCCTTGGTGCACGGCCAGCACATCTTGGCAGTGTTACACCGTCCGGGTTATCTGGATACTTCCCACTAACACCAACCTATCCGAACCCCGGAGATGGGAACTTGCTCTTCAATATATCCTCTCTTCCCGTTATCCACCAGGCCTCAATCTCCGCTAATTTCAAGTTGCCGCCACTCATACCTCACTTGTCATTCAACAACATCTTTTCCTCTGCACTTCCGCCTCGACTGACATCTCTGCCCAAACTCTTTGTCTTTAAATATGTCTGCTTGTGTCTGTATATGTGTGGATGGATATGTGTGTGTGTGCGCGCGCGCGAGTGTATACCCGTTCTTTTTTCCCCCCTAAGGTAAGTCTTTCCGCTCCCGGGATTGGAATGACTCCTTACCCTCTCCCGTAAAACCCACATCCTTTCGTCTTTCCCTCTCCCTCTCCTTCCCTCTTTCCTGATGAGGCAACAGTTTGCTGCGAAAGCTTGAATATTGTGTGTATGTATGTGTCTGTTTGTGTTTCTATCGACCTGCCAGCGCTTTCGTATGGTAAGTCACATCATCTTTGTTTTTAAATATAAATATATATAAAGTATAAATAAGGGTGTTTGAAAACCACACAGTTGATTGGAAGTATTTGGTTATGATAATGACTCTTACGAGGGTCACGGTAGTTGGCAAGAACTAAAGGTGTGGAAAAGGTGTTGAAGCCACAGAGGTTGCAATGATTCACAGTGGATTCATTAATAATTTGTATTTCTTTGTGTATTATATTTAAGTAGGTGTATATGTCAGGTTTACAGGACTACAGGAGAGGGCCTGGAGAAAATTTGTTTCATTAATAATACTGTGGTTTTTTTTTTTAAGGTAACGTGTTATGCAGGATTGGAGAGCCACAAGCATTGGCTGGAATTTGATGTTTCTTTGTGTAATGATTTTCAGAAGTAATTTGTAAATAAAATTTTAACAGTGACTTTTTTGATTGATTGCAGTGAGATTTTGAAGAAAAAATTAATAGTCAATGTGCCACTTTGGTACTGCTTGATGGAAAGCCAGTTCACTTTTTGTTAAAAAAGATAATCAGTAAATGTAAATATTGAGAAAAAAAAATATTTACACTGTGACATGAGAAAGTAGATTTATTCAGAAAAAGTCATTGAAGGAAGGATTAAAAGAATTTTGAGATGTATATTAATGTTAGGTTATGAAGTAGCAATTAAGGATGGAATCTGAAGCCAGCTGAATTTTTCAGGTGCACTGACACGATACAGAGATAGCACGAGACTCATAGAGACCTCCAAAGCAGAACTGAGTTGGACAACGAGTGCTACCAAAGTGAAAGGTGTAAGTGTGCATCGGTAGACGCAGAATGATGGTGTTGTTAATGTACGTGTGACATACGAAGAGTAAAATGTTGCTACACAGATGTTCACAATAGCTATGTGTAAAGAAGAAAAAGCAATGTTATAAAATATGAAGATTGTAGGTGTTGTTCCTTTTTCAGCAATTTGTAAAATTTTGTGAAGATTGTATCTGTTTTTCTTTACATAGAATGATGATGTAATAAGTGTGCTTAGAATTAATTGATTGTAGGTCATCAGCCCTAGATAATAATGAATGATGTATATACATAAATAAGAATGTCATATATTAATACTTAGGAAAGTTTAATTGAATTCGAGCTTGAAAGTATTGGATTAGTTAGGGTAAAATCTTTATAGAAAAATTTGTAAGATACAAAAACATTTTAAGAGGTTAAAATTTTTTAGTTCCTCAAGAGGTATGAAGCGTCGCAGCTAGGGCGCGATTGTCAATTTGTCTATTAAAGCTTTCTTGTATGAATGTATGTGGGCTCCAGTGTAAGCAGTCAGAATCTTATATAATCTGCAATGGGCGAGCTGTGTCTTGCAGACGTGCGTCATGACCAAATGGCGTGACTGTAGCGTGTGAAAGTAGCAGAGAGGCGCTTACAAAGTAGTTACATTCTCTAGAACTATAAAAATTAATAACTGATCTACAAATAGCCTGAGGAATTTCATATTAGGTACATAGCCTTCTGTTGTGTAAAGGAACAATCTGTCAAAATCTGAAGTCAATAACTGTCATAATTTGGAAGTTACCAAAAAAAAGAAAAGTCAGTAAAAACATAATTATCTGACACTTAAAAAACTAAACCAGAGGGAAACATTCCACGTGGGAAAAATATATCTAAAAACGAAGATTCTGTAACTTGCCAAACGAAAGTGTTGGTACATTGATAGAGACAATAACAAACACAAACACACACACAAATTTCAAGCTTTCGCAAACCCACGGTTGCTTCATCAGGAAAGAGGGAAGGAGAGGGAAAGTCGAAAGGATGTGGGTTTTAAGGGAGAGGGTAAGGAGTCATTCTAATCGCGGGAGGCAAGTCTTTCCACTCCCGGGATTGGAATGACTCCTTACCCTCTCTCTCCCTTAAAACCCACATCCTTTCGTCTTTCCCTCTCCTTCTCTCTTTCCTGAGGAAGAAACCATGGGTTGCAAAAGCTTGAATTTTGTGTGTGTGTGTGTGTGTGTGTGTGTGTGTGTGTGTGTGTTTGTTATTGTCTCTATCAACGTACCAATGCTTTCGTATGGTAAGTTACAGAATGTTTGTTTATATATATATATATAAACAAAGAAGATGTGACTTACCAAAAGAAAGCCCTGGCAGGTCGATAGACACACAAACAAACACAAACATACACACAAAATTCTAGCTTTCGCAACCAACGGCTGCTTCATCAGGAAAGAGGGAAGGAGAGGGAAAGACAAAAGGATGTGGGTTTTAAGGGAGAGGGTAAGGAGTCATTCCAATCCCGGGAGCGGAAAGACTTACCTTAGGGGGAAAAAAGGACGGGCATACACTCGCGCACACACACACATATCCATCCACACATATACAGACACAAGCAGACATATTTAAAGACAAAGAGTTTGGGCAGAGATGTCAGTCGAGGCAGAAGTGCAGAGGCAAAGATGTTGTTGAATGACAGGTGAGGTATGAGCGGCGGCAATTTGAAATTAGTGGAGATTGAGGCCTGGTGGATAACGGGAAGAGAGGATATATTGAAGGGCAAGTTCCCATCTCCGGAGTTCGGATAGGTTGCTGTTAGTAGGAAGTATCCAGATAACCCGGACGGCGTAACACTGTGCCAAGATGTGCTGGCCGTGCACCAAGGCATGTTTAGCCACAGGGTGATCCTCATTACCAACAAACACTGTCTGCCTGTGTCCATTCATGCGAATGGACAGTTTGTTGCTGTTCATTCCCACATAGAATGCGTCACAGTGTAGGCAGGTCAGTTGGTAAATCACGTGGGTGCTTTCACACGTGGCCCTGCCTTTGATCGTGTACACCTTCCGGGTTACAGGACTGGAGTAGGTGGTGGTGGGAGAGAGCATGGGACAGGTTTTACACCGGGGGGCGGTTACAAGGGTAGGAGCCAGAGGGTAGGGAAGGTGGTTTGGGGATTTCATAGGGATGAACTAAGAGGTTACGAAGGTTAGGTGGACGGCGGAAAGACACTCTTGGTGGAGTGGGGAGGATTTCATGAATGATGGATCTCATTTCAGGGCAGGATTTGAGGAAGTCGTATCCCTGCTGGAGAGCCACATTCAGAGTCTGATCCAGTCCCGGAAAGTATCCTGTCACAAGCGGGGCACTTTTGTGGTTCTTCTGTGGGAGGTTCTGGGTTTGAGGAAGTGGCTCTGGTTATTTGCTTCTGTACCAGGTCGGGAGGGTAGTTGCCTGATGCGAAAGCTGTTATCAGGTTGTTCGTGTAATGGTTCAGGGATTCCGAACTGGAGCAGATTCGTTTGCCACAAAGACCTAGGCTGTAGGGAAGGGACCATTTGATGTAGAATGGGTGGCAGCTGTCATACTGGAGGTACTGTTGCTTGTTGGTGGGTTTGATGTGGACAGATGTGTGAAGCTGACCACTGGACAGATGGAGGTCAACGTCAAGGAAAGTGTCATGGGATTTGGAGTAGGACCAGGTGAATCTGATGGAACCAAAGGAGTTGAGGTTGGAGAGGAAATTCTGGAGTTCTTCTTCACTGTGAGTCCAGATCATGAAGATGTCATCAATAAATCTGTACCAAACTTTGGGTTGGCAGGCCTGGGTAGCCAAGAAGGCTTCCTCTAAGCGGCCCATAAATAGGTCGGCGTACGAGGGGGCCATCCTGGTACCCATGGCTGTTCCCTTTAATTGTTGGTATGTCTGGCCTTCAAAAGTGAAGTTGTGGGTCAGGATGAAGCTGGCTACGGTAATGAGGAAAGAGGTTTTAGGTAGGGTGGCAGGTGATCGGCGTGAAAGGAAGTGCTCCATTGCAGCGAGGCCCTGGACGTGCGGGATATTTGTGTATAAGGAAGTGGCATCAATGGTTACAAGGATGGTTTCCGGGGGTAATGGATTGGGTAAGGATTCCAGGCGTTCGAGAAAGTGGTTGGTGTCTTTGATGAAGGATGGCAGACTGCATATAATGGGTTGAAGGTGTTGATCTACATAGGCAGAGATACATTCTGTGGGGGCTTGGTAACCAGCTACAATGGGGCGGCCGGGATGATTGGGTTTGTGAATTTGAGGAAGAAGGTAGAAGGTAGGGGTGCGGGGTGTCGGTGGGGTCAGGAGGTTGATGGAGTCAGGTGAAAGATTTTGTAGGGGGCCTAAGGTTCTGAGGATTCCTTGAAGCTCCGCCTGGACATCAGGAATGGGATTACCTTGGCAAACTTTGTATGTGGTGTTGTCTGAAAGCTGACGCAGTCCCTCAGCCACATACTCCCGACGATCAAGTACCACGGTCGTGGAACCCTTGAGTGTAGCTTGGGGCAATATTTAGGTTTTATTTCATCAAAATCGGATCACAAAAATAAATAAATAAAAAATACTGTAATCTACATTTTTATCCACACTAATATTATAAATGTGGAAGTAACACCATCTGTTGCATATTCATGACCAAACCAGTGAACCAGTTTCAATGAGATTTTAGAAAGCAAAATAATAATTGACCTCTAAGACGAATTACGGAATGGGACTTTTTTACACCAGTCAACATAAACCATGTTGAAAAAATTATTAAATTTGTTGTATAATGTACACATTGTATGATGCGTAGCCAGCTTGGGAGAGGGGAGGGCAGGTCACATATAATGAACTATGCTTATCCATACAGGCAGACATGTAAGGGCAGAAGATGTTCTTGCACTTACAACAGCTTGCTTACTCGGTATCACTCTTCATAATAAAACTACTGATATATGTGCAGGCAGAGCCATGTGTGAAAGCTAGTAATTAATCTGTGTGTGTGAGGGCATGAGGGGGGGGGGGGGGGGGTGCACTGGGTAAAAATTGTAGAGGGGAGACCAAGGCTCGAGCACAGTAAACAGGTTCAAGTGCATATAAGATTGCAATATTTATGCACAGATGAAGCGACTTGCAGGTAATCGATTGGCATGCAGAGCTGCATCAAACCAGCCTTCAAACTTAATACTCTAATGACGACGATGATACCCGCAACTGCTAAAGGTTGTCAGTGTTTCAAAGTAGTTGGCATCATACGTCCAGCAAGATCAAGTTGTTTTCATGTGTTGTAGACAGTTCTAAGCTGGAGGGTATAGTCAGTCTTTACTATGGGTACCCTTTACTACAAGTGGTTTTCCTGTAAACCTTGTTTCCTAATATCCCTTTTCTAATATACTTAGTCTTAATCATCCAGAAATGGAACTATGCCACTGTTCACCACCTCCATCATTAAATTGTGTTTTTCAAGATGTTGAGATACTAAAAATGAAATACACACAGCTCCACTCCACCACGCAGTCAAGTGAGACAAACATTCTGTTCACACACACTTAAAAGTCTGATGTCGGTGCAACAGAGTCTAACTTTAGAGAAATTTTTAATTCTGGAAGCATATGTAATAAGATGGGAGTTATGCTACAATTTATTAGATACAGAGAATTTACACAGCTGGAGTAGGGTTAGGGAAGGCACTTGCTTTTGCCTTGTCTGAGTGACCATAATTATTATTATTAGCCTGAAGCCATTTTGTAAACTAACAAAATTCTAAATCAGAGAGGTAACGAAGAAGAATTTGGGATATAACGACGACACTGGTGGTAGCAAAATGTCCTCTATTTTAGATCTACAGATGAACTAATTTAATCCAAACTGATAATCGTAGTAAGAAAAACACAATCTAGACTGTTTTTTGTTCATTAAATCCAAATGACCGGACGGGGATATGAATACCACTCCCTAATATTAGATCAGAATCTTAACCCACTGACTCACATCACTCAGACAAATCACAAAACTGCTTGATAGAATCCCCAGAATTCACTTGCAGTGATTTAGGGTAAACTGAGAAAACCTAAGTAGGCCTGGCCAAATTAGACCCGAAAAAACTCGGGCTTTTTACCATTGCAGTCACTCGTCCACATAAGTAACGTGTATCTTGTCACTTTACATTATCTTCATATAACTTTTTTTAAGTGTGACTTTCTTATCCTGAATTAACTGCATCCCATGCTCCTCCCTACTAAGTACGAACCTCACGGAAAATTATATTTTAAAATGACATATGAAAATTATGCTACATAAAGTCACAGTTGACAAGCAAAAGGAACAATAATGTACCATTACCTTTAAATCCTTGTTCTGCCAAACAGAGTACACAATCTGTAAACATTTTAATCTATTATCCAGTACAGCTATCACAGGTGGGTGGCCTTGCGAGATATTTCTGAAGACATCATCTTCTGTCAGCACTTTTGAATTATTTTTCTGTAATAAGAAACCATATTGAAGAACAGGAAAATCATTTTTACCACAAAGTAATGTAGGTATATACCACAGAATACAAAACAGTTACAACTGTTTCTTAACTAACAACTTAATCTAAAAGTTAAAAGTTGGAATTAAAAAAAAAAAGAAAGAAAGAAAGAAAGAAAAAAAGATCTTATTCATCAAGATTATTAAAGAAAACTAGATGAACTGCAGAAACTGTCAGCCACTGAGTTTTCTGTTTGATACTGACAATGATATTTCAACTTGGCATTGGCAGATTGTCCCTTGACTGCTTTTATACAGATGTCTCTGGGAATTCTGCAAAAGTTGTGGAGTGCTCTAAGGTGGTGAAAAGTAGCTTCCACTCAATCCATATCAGACAGTAATGAGAATACTTTATGTATATGTCACTTTGAGTAACTGACAACAAGGTACAATAATGAAAGTCCTGGATCTCCCCCTAAACACCTACATCTAATTCAACCGAATTTGGCACACAACCATCAAACATCAGTGGAGTTTACAACTTCCTACCTCCAATAGGCAATGAGATATGAGCACACAAAAATTTTCAGCCTCTGCCATATAGGCTGTCCTGGAATAGGAGATGGGCAGACAGAGAGGACAGGTTGGGATGGATAGAAGGCAGAGTGGAGAGGGGCCCGAGAAAAAGCGAGAGGGGTCGGGGGGAGAAGCAGGAGAGGATGGACAGAGATGGGTGGAGAGGACGAGGCGGGCAGGGGAAGGGCACAGGACGAGGCGGGCCGGGGAAGGGCACAGGACGAGGCGGGCCGGGGAAGGGCACAGGACGAGGCGGGCCGGGGAAGGGCACAGGACGAGGCGGGCCGGGGAAGGGCACAGGACGAGGCGGGCCGGGGAAGGGCACAGGACGAGGCGGGCGGGGGAAGGGCACAGGAGGAGACGGGCGGGGGAAGGGCACAGGAGGAGACGGGCGGGGGAAGGGCACAGGAGGAGACGGGCGGGGGAAGGGCACAGGAGGAGACGGGCGGGGGAAGGGCACAGGAGGAGACGGGCGGGGGAAGGGCACAGGAGGAGACGGGCGGGGGAAGGGCACAGGAGGAGACGGGCGGGGGAAGGGCACAGGAGGAGACGGGCGGGGGAAGGGCACAGGAGGAGACGGGCGGGGGAAGGGCACAGGAGGAGACGGGCGGGGGAAGGGCACAGGAGGAGACGGGCGGGGGAAGGGCACAGGAGGAGACGGGCGGGGGAAGGGCACAGGAGGAGACGGGCGGGGGAAGGGCACAGGAGGAGACGGGCGGGGGAAGGGCACAGGAGGAGACGGGCGGGGGAAGGGCACAGGAGGAGACGGGCGGGGGAAGGGCACAGGAGGAGACGGGCGGGGGAAGGGCACAGGAGGAGACGGGCGGGGGAAGGGCACAGGAGGAGACGGGCGGGGGAAGGGCACAGGAGGAGACGGGCGGGGGAAGGGCACAGGAGGAGACGGGCGGGGGAAGGGCACAGGAGGAGACGGGCGGGGGAAGGGCACAGGAGGAGACGGGCGGGGGAAGGGCACAGGAGGAGGCGGGCGGGGGAAGGGCACAGGAGGAGGCGGGCGGGGGAAGGGCACAGGAGGAGGCGGGCAGGGGAAGGGCACAGGAGGAGGCGGGCAGGGGAAGGGCACAGGAGGAGGCGGGCAGGGGAAGGGCACAGGAGGAGGCGGGCAGGGGAAGGGCACAGGAGGAGGCGGGCAGGGGAAGGGCACAGGAGGAGGCGGGCAGGGGAAGGGCACAGGAGGAGGCGGGCAGGGGAAGGGCACAGGAGGAGGCGGGCAGGGGAAGGGCACAGGAGGAGGCGGGCAGGGGAAGGGCACAGGAGGAGGCGGGCAGGGGAAGGGCACAGGAGGAGGCGGGCAGGGGAAGGGCACAGGAGGAGGCGGGCAGGGGAAGGGCACAGGAGGAGGCGGGCAGGGGAAGGGCACAGGAGGAGGCGGGCAGGGGAAGGGCACAGGAGGAGGCGGGCAGGGGAAGGGCACAGGAGGAGACGGGCAGGGGAAGGGCACAGGAGGAGACGGGCAGGGGAAGGGCACAGGAGGAGACGGGCAGGGGAAGGGCACAGGAGGAGACGGGCAGGGGAAGGGCACAGGAGGAGACGGGCAGGGGAAGGGCACAGGAGGAGACGGGCAGGGGAAGGGCACAGGAGGAGACGGGCAGGGGAAGGGCACAGGAGGAGACGGGCAGGGGAAGGGCACAGGAGGAGACGGGCAGGGGAAGGGCACAGGAGGAGACGGGCAGGGGAAGGGCACAGGAGGAGACGGGCAGGGGAAGGGCACAGGAGGAGACGGGCAGGGGAAGGGCACAGGAGACGGGCAGGGGAAGAGTATACGAGGAGGTAAATAGGGAGGAGGTGGGGAGGAAGATGTAAATAGGGAGGAGGTGGGGAGGAAGATGTAAATAGGGAGGAGGTGGGGAGGAAGATGTAAATAGGGAGGAGGTGGGGAGGAAGATGTAAATAGGGAGGAGGTGGGGAGGAGGATGTAAATAGGGAGGAGGTGGGGAGGAGGATGTAAATAGGGAGGAGGTGGGGAGGAGGATGTAAATAGGGAGGAGGTGGGGAGGAGGATGTAAATAGGGAGAGGTGGGGAGGAGGAGGTAAATAGGGAGAGGTGGGGAGGAGGAGGTAAATAGGGAGAGGTGGGGAGGAGGAGATAGTCGGATGAGGGGGGAGGAGGAGATAGTCGGATGAGGGGGGAGGAGGAGATAGTCGGATGAGGGGGGAGGAGGAGATAGTCGGATGAGGGGGGAGGAGGAGATAGTCGGATGAGGGGGGAGGAGGAGATAGTCGGATGAGGGGGGAGGAGGAGATAGTCGGATGAGGGGGGAGGAGGAGATAGGCAGAAAGAGGTAGATGCAGGAGATCGACAGAAGGAGGCGGAGGAGGATATGGACAGAGGGAGGTGGAGGAGGATATGGATAGACAGAGGGAATGGATTAGATGGGCCAAGAGATGGAGGAGGAGGAGGAGATGGAGATACACAGAGAGTGGGGAGGACACGACTGAGATACAGAATGGGGAGGAGGATATGGACAGATAGAGGTGGGAGGATGAGGTGGATGCAGAGGGGGGAGGGGAGGAGGAGGAGATGTATGCAATATATGTGTCAAAAGCATACATGGGTAAAGCCACGGGGAAAAAGGTTAGTGTGAAAACATAAATAGAAAAGATTATATGTGTAGTTAAGAATCAAAGAACATCAAAAAGAATGGTAAGTAGGCTTGCAGCAGATACAGTAAGAAGAAAAATCACTATTACAGTGAACACACAAATAAGAGCTTTTCAGCATGGTACAGGAAAAACAAGCTGTGTGTGCCAGTAGTTAAAAAAACATGTTCACTGAGGATATCCAAATTCTAAAATAATTCAATAAGTAACTGATGCTTACAGTGAACACAATATTCTGAATAACAGCACACTATTTGGAAATGTGGGTGAGAGTGCATACTTTGTTAGAACAGTGCAAAGTGCTGCAGGCTGAATAAAACAATCCTATTTTCACACTGTTATATCTTTTGCAGTGGAGGGTCCGAACTGATGAAAAGGAATAATACTAAAAACATAAAGAAGTAGTGAGCATTACATTACTGTGGATGTGTAGAACAATATATGCATAGTTTTCCATACATATGGTTTACACACTGTCTAGTTTTAAGGCAACTGTAGATCGTTGCTATGATCAATTGAAAATGGTCATTTTTGTGATTCTGTTGGACAATAAATGAAAGCTCAAATAACAGACAATCATGTGGTACCACTCCCTGATGTACATTAGTTTAAAAATATTGGTATAATGTTATGTTGTTGTTGTTGTGGTCTTCAGTCCTGAGACTGGTTTGATGCAGCTCTCCATGCTACTCTATACTTTGCAAGCTTCTTCATCTCCCAGTACCTACTGCAACCTACATCCTTCTGAATCTGCTTAGTGTATTCATCTCTTGGTCTCCCCCTACGATTTTTACCCTCCACGCTGCCCTCCAATACTAAATTGGTGATCCCTTGATGCCTCAGAATATGTCCTACCAACCGATCCCTTCTTCTGGTCAAGTTGTGCCACAAACTTCTCTTCTCCCCAATCCTAATCAATACTTCCTCATTAGTTATGTGATCTACCCATCTAATCTTCAGCATTCTTCTGTAGCACCACATTTCGAAAGCTTCTATTCTCTTCTTGTCCAAACTATTTACCGTCCATGTTTCACTTCCATACATGGCTACACTCCATACAAATACTTTCAGAAATGACTTCCTGACACTTAAATCTATACTCGATGTTAACAAATTTCTCTTCTTCAAAAACGCTTTCCTTGCCATTGCCAGTCTACATTTTATATCCTCTCTACTTCGAACATCATCAGTTATTTTGCTCCCCAAATAGCAAAACTCCTTTACTACTTAAAGTGTCTCATTTCCTAATCTAATACCCTCAACATCACCCGACTTAATTCGACTACATTCCATTATCCTCGTTTTGCTTGTGTTGATGTTCATCTTATATCCTCCCTTCAAGACACCATCCATTCCGTTCAACTGCTCTTCCAAGTCTTTTGCTGTCTCTGACAGAATTACAATGTCATCGGCGAACCTCAAAGTTTTTATTTCTTCTCCACGGATTTTAATACTTACTCCGAATTTTTCTTTTGTTTCCTTTACTGCTTGCTCAATATACAGATTGAATAACATCGGGGAGAGGCTACAACCCTGTCTCACTCCCTTCCCAACCACTGCTTCCCTTTCATGCCCCTCGATTCTTATAACTGCCATCTGGTTTCTGTACAAATTGTAAATAGCCTTTCGCTCTCTGTATTTTACCCCTGTCACCTTTAGAATTTGAAAGAGAGTATTCCAGTCAACATTGTCAAAAGCTTTCTCCAAGTCTACAAATGCTAGAAACGTAGTTTTGCCTTTCCTTAATCTTTCTTCTAAGAGAAGTCTTACGGTCAGTATTGCCTCACGTGTTCCAGTATTTCTACGGAATCCAAACTGATCTTCCCCGAGGTCGGTTTCTACTAGTTTTTCCATTCGTCTGCAAAGAATTCGTGTTAGTATTTTGCAGCTGTGGCTTATTAAACTGATTGTTCGGTAATTTTCACATCTGTCAACACCTGCTTTCTTTGGGATTAGAATTATTATATTCTTCTTGAAGTCTGACGGTATTTCACCTGTTTCATACATCTTGCTCACCAGATGGTAGAGTTTTGTCAGGACTGGCTCTCCCAAGGCCGTCAGTAGTTCCAATGGAATGTTGTCCACACCGGGGGCCTTGTGTCGACTCAGGTCTTTCAGTGCTCTGTCAAACTCTTCACGCAGTATCGTATCTCCCATTTCATCTTCATCTACATCCTCTTCCATTTCCACAATATTGTCCTCAAATACATCGCCCTTGTATAGACCCTCTATATACTCCTTCCACCTTTCTGCTTTCCCTTCTTTGCTTAGAACTGGGTTTCCATCTGAGCTCTTGATGTTCATACAAGTGGTTCTCTTATCTCCAAAGGTCTCTCTATCTTGTAGGCAGTATATATCTTACCCCTAGTGAGATAAGCCTCTACATCCTTACATTTTTCCTGTAGCCATCCCTGCTTAGCCATTTTGCACTTCCTGCCTATCTCATTTTTGAGACGTGTTTATTCCTTTTTGCCTGCTGCATTTACTACATTTTTATATTTTCTCCTTTCATCAATTAAATTCAATATTTCTTCTGTTACCCAAGGATTTCTACTAGCCCTCATCTTTTTACCTATTTGATCCTCTGCTGCCTTCACTACTTCATCCCTCAGAGCTACCCATTCTTCTTCTACTGTATTTCTTTCCCCCATTCCTGTCAATTGATCCCTTATGCTCTCCCTGAAACTCTGTACAACCTCTGGTTCTTTCAGTTTATCCAGGTCCCATCTCCTTAAATTCCCACCTTTTTGCAGTTTCTTCAGTTTTAATCTACAGGTCATAACCAATAGATTGTGGTCAGAGTCCACATCTGCACCTGGAAATGTCTTACAATTTAAAACCTGGTTCCTAAATCTCTGTCTTACCATTATATAATCTATCTGATACCTTTTAGTATCTCCAGGGTTCTTCCATGTATACAACCTTCTATCATGATTCTTAAACCAAGTGTTAGCTATGATTAAGTTGTGCTCTGTGCAAAATTCTACCAGCTGGCTTCCTCTTTCATTTCTTACCCCCCAATCCATATTCACCTACTACGTTTCCTTGTCTCCCTTTTCCTACACTCGAATTCCAGTCACCCATGACTATTAAATTTTCGTCTTCCTTCACTGTCTGAATAATTTCTTTTATTTCATCATACATTTCTTCAATTTCTTCGTCATCTGCAGAGCTAGTTGGCATATAAACTTGTACTACTGTGGTAGGTGTGAGCTTCGTATCTATCTTGGCCACAATAATGCGTTCACTATGCTGTTTGTAGTAGCTTACCCGCATTCCTATTTTCCTATTCATTATTAAACCTACTCCTGCATTACCCCTATTTGACTTTGTGTTTATAACCCTGTAGTCACCTGACCAGAAGTCTTGTTCCTCCTGCCACCGAACTTCACTAATTCCCACTATATCTAACTTTAACCTATCCATTTCCCTTTTTAAATTTTCTAACCTACCCGCCCGATTAAGGGATCCGACATTCCACGCTCCGATCCGTAGAACGCCAGTTTTCTTTCTCCTGATAACGACATCCTCTTGAGTAGTCCCCGCCCGGAGATCCGAATGGGGGACTATTTTACCTCCGGAATATTTTACCCAAGAGGACGCCATCATCATTTACTCATACAGTAAAGTTGCATGCCCTCGGGAGAAATTACAGCCGTAGTTTCCCCTTGCTTTCAGCCGTTAGCAGTACCAGCACAGCAAGGCCGATTTGGTTATTGTTACAAGGCCAGATCAGTCAATCATCCAGACTGTTGCCCTAGCAACTACTGAAAAGGCTGCTGCCCCTCTTCAGGAACCACACGTTTGTCTGGCCTCTCAACAGATACCCCTCCGTTGTGGTTGTACCTACGGTACGGCTATCTGTATCGCTGAGGCACGCAAGCCTCCCCACCAACGGCAAGGTCCATGGTTCATGGGGGGGGAATGTTATGTACGCACATAAATTTAGGAGCCCTTCACAACATTTATTGTGCTTTGTAAGATTATGAAGGTACAAGTTGCCCTAATACTTTTAATTTAGTACAGAAATTTTGTTCTCAGAATATGAAGTGTTTCATGTGACATTACAAAATAGCAGACTGCATGAAAATTACCCTCTTAAATGTCCATGGCTACAAATTTTCAGGAACTGAACGTTTTGGAGAAAACAATATTTCTGTATAACAATGCAGGATCCTTCCACAGTCACTCTTAAAACTTCGTGATTTACTCACATGACTGGTTTAGGAATTTTCAATTTTACTATCAAATGTTATGTGGATCGTTAGGTCAGATAGCTACAAAAAATTAAAATTACCAAATTGCAGCAACCAGTCGCAAAATCCTGTTTTATTTATTCACTTTTGCAAATTGATTTCAACTAATTAACACCCATCATCAGTGTTTTCAACCAATATGTGCCCTGAGTAGTAATACTGTCTTAAGCAGAGGTCAAAGATGAAGTGATACATCGAGAAATAGTCAATTCTTGATGTATCACTTTATGTTTGACGGCTGCTTAAGACAGTATTACTACTCAGGGCACATATTCGCTGAAGGCACAGATTATGGCCGTTAATCGGTTGAAATCGATTTGCAAAAGTGAATAAATAAAACATGATTTTGCGACTGGTTGCTGCATATTTGGTCATTTTATGGTTTACGGTCACTTCAAGACTTGGGAACAACATGGAGCCCACCATTCATACAATAGCTACAAGTCAGACAAAGATATTCCGTAGATCCAAACGTGCTTTTTTATTAGTTATGACCATTCATAAAACTCAATATATTAAAACAAACTATCATAATTCATGCACAAATGTTATATGCGAAAAATGCAAATTGTTATGAGACAAATTACACAGAAAATCATTCACTGTCTTCCTCAATTACTTCAGTTGCTGACCTTCACAAACATTATTAAGGTGAACAAAACTTTGCAAAATAACATGTCTGTACCCAATGTAAATATGAAAAAAATTGCAAGCTGATTGTATGTGAGAGAAGAGGAATGCCTGCCTGCCCCCCCTTTTTTTGTTTTGTTTTAAGGAGGCATCAGAAGAGAGCTAAGAGACATACAAACAGATATAAGAAAAACAATATTACATCACATCTCCTCTGATCTACAATCCAGAGGAAATTACTCTTTTTCCTTGGTTTTACCTCCCACCAAAAAGACTACTTTCATGATTTCAAAAGGATGACATGCAATGATCTTCCTCACCCTATTCATGTGTTCATCTGCCATGCTATTATTTCAACAGATAGAATGTACAGCATAACTCCGCTTTTATGTTCCCGGAATTAATGTTTTCCCACCATTTATGACATTTTTTATCGTTACCGTCAAATTTCCTATGTCCACAGTGTTAATTTACGTCAGATTTTGTATTAACATATTTATAATTCTCCTGTGATTTATGCATTATGAAAAAATGTTCCTGGAGAAAAAAATTACGCTGGCAGGATGCGGTAAATATGTAAAAAGTTGGAATAACTCGTGCCATATTTCCTGCTGCTGCCGAGCTCTACTTGGCTGATGGGAGTAATCAGGTTCATTCGAATAAAGGTTCATGACCAACAATTTCCAAACTGTCTCTACAGCGCAAATCCAGTTTCATGACTGTTGTGATCATTGTGACACCTCTGTCAAACCATATTTAGCATGTTTTGGTGTTTGGCCACTTCTAATGTTTGTTGACACTGTCATTCACTTTGCGTTGCTCAAATGCTTTAGTTTAAACACAGCACCGATTATGTACTTTTTTCATGCTGAGCAAAATGTGTTTTGACAATTTATTCTCATTGTCGAGTGCAATGTTTATGTATGTATTTTTTGTGATGTTAGACAAACAAACAATGTGAGTGATAGTTTGAGTGTGTGTGGTTTTCCACATAACTGAGGAGGAACAGTACCCGATAACCTCAAAAAGACAACTACAGTGCAAGAGATGCAGAATAACACATATTCAAACACCACACAAAATACTTATGTACATATTTGCTCTTGACAACAAGAAAAAATTCTCGAAACAGGTCATGCTACATGTGAAAAAATACATAACTAGTGCAATATTTCATCATTTAAATAATGACTGACAGCTGCAGGCTTTCAAAAACATCGATTATGATGTCTGAAATTGAGTTAAATGTTCTTACTTTCCAGACAGTTATCAGTTCCACATCAGCAATTCTTATTAGATAATAAACCTTTAATAGATAACAAACAAGTCCCTGACAAGTCTTCTGATGCCTGTTATGTGCATATATCATACACAAAGAGCAAAAATGCAACAGGGTTTCCTATACGTAACTTTACAGCTTAAAACGTTATTTTCCACATTTTACATTTTCTCTCATTTTACACAAATTTTTTGAAGTCCTTTGAAAAGTGTAAAAGTGGGGTTTCACTATAGTTGTGACATTACCACTTGTCTTACATAGTATCAACCTGCATCTTGAATTTTCTATTTTAAATATAATAAATAAAACAGGTAGTCACTACTTACAGGAAGGAATTCGGATAAATCGATGTTAGACGTATGATTTATATTGGATGGAATGAAAGTTACTTCTTTTTGTGGTTCATGATCCAACATGTCCATGGAATCATCCCTTTCTGGAATGAGTCTAGTTGGAGTAGACGATGGTGGTGGTCGTTGTGGAAGTGGAGATCGTAAAGCAGAAGGCTTGGGAGCAATTGGTTTTTCTGGAATATGGGATACACTTTCAACATGTTCTGATTTTGAACTACTACTGTTATTAATAGGAACAAAATTGCGAGTTAATGAGTGTGATCTGGAATGTGATGAGTTAGAACGATTCAGTGCTGGTTCAGATGGACTGTGACGAAGACTGCTCAACCTGAAAGACCAAAATAAGTCACAATAACTAAGTTATCTACAAGTAAAATTAGACAAAATGGCAAAAATATTCACAAAAGTATTTAATAATGAGCAAACTAATTACAAGATCGGTTTTGCACAGAAAAAAAGTGCAATATGATACTTATATCTTGAGACTTTGTTGCTGTTTGGCACACTGAAAGACAAGAAAACATTAACAGTCATAAACTAGAAAAGTGTTTATTAAGCATTTCACAATAATGGCTACAGTGAGTGCATTATGAGGCAATTACAACAAACTTCTTTTTTTGTTTTTTAAGTAAGAATGCATGTGCAGTTGTTCACCCATTTTGTTTGAGACACAAAACAAAAATGAGATACATTGCTATTGTTTGCAATGAAAAACTCAAAAGACCATGATGAAAAGTGTGGTTTTTTCCCCCCCAACTTCCGTAACTTTTTCTGCATCTCATCATCAGTATGGTATTTAACATCCAGTTAACAGAGTCTCTCTCCAGTCCTATTCAGTAACTGATTCCTCAATCCCAAGCTTTCAAAAGGTCACGTGTGTGACATGCGCAGAGGGTGCCTCAGACTGTGTGTGTGTGTGTGTGTGTGTGTGTGTGTGTGTGTGTGTGTGTGTGTGCGCACGCGTGTGTGAAAGGGGGGGGGGGGGGAGGGGTGGTGGGAGGCACTGTCAGAGCTCACCACGGGCCCCATTCCATTTAAAGCCAACCAAGATGCACTCGGCCTCAGTTCTCTGTGTGTATTGCTACAGCTCTTTGTGTATGTAAAGGATTCCTGCTTAAAGTTACTTAAATACTGTGTTCAAGTTGCTAATGTTTCTGTGGAATAAAGTTGTGTTCAGTCTACTGGTCGGTTGTACCTATACCTAATTACAATATGACTGGCGATGAGTGTGGTTTTATTCTCTGCATAAATTTCTACTCTTGTTGATCCTCTGTTTATTCTCATTATGGCTGATGGTGTTACAGAGAACACTTTACATCAATTGGTTGAATAACAAGTCATTCACCACAGCACTGCACCACCGGTCACGGGTGCTGGACAATCAAACTCAGGTACTTCAATCATTTGCTTCTGTTTTGTGTAGTTGGCATGCTCGTCACTCTGTGTCACCTGCTGTTTTGCCCTCTGCAGCTGCCATGGTTTATCCACCTCCCATTTCTACATACAATGAGTCTGTTGAGAAATGGGACACATATGAGAAACACTGCGACAACACTCTCAAGCTTTTGGGATTACTGACGCTATTTTATGTTGTGCCTTGTTGCTTTCATGGATATTGCCAAGAATATATCAAGTCCTATGTCAACTTGTCTATTTGCAGGCTCCATCTTCTTTGAGATTTGACAAAATGTGTAAACTACTTTCAAAATAATGCTTTAAGCACACCCATGTTATTGCATCCCCGGTTGAGCTGTAGGAAGCAACCACATCAATCCTATTGAGCACAGGCAGCTGAACTCCATGCATTAAGTCATCATTTTGTGTCCCACATGCATGAAGAGCTGTACGCTGATCAAATGATGAGAAATGCTATTGTTCATTTAGTTCCGGACCACGAGGTGCGAGAGCGTTCCCTCCAGTGTGAAAATCCGTCCCTCTCTGAGGTTGTAGCTGCTACAGTCGTTCAAGGTGTTGCGAGCTGCAGGTAACTGAACTCAGTCATTGTGAGAGATGTCAGCTATCCAACCCTCTCCTCAGATAGTTCATAGGAGAAAGACATGGTTGAAGCGGCCTGCACGCAATCACAGTGTGGAGGCAGCTGGCCCCGCTCCCAGCAACAGCCATACTAACAATGTAAGCAGGCCAGTAAACAACCTGCTATACAAGCTCCTGTCCTGACCTTATTGTTTCATTAACCATGAGTGCCCAGATTGTCCAAAACGCTAGGACACCTATCATAATTGAGACAAAATGGGTCACATAGCATCTGTGTGTATTGCAAAAATTCAGCACAACGATCTTGATTCGGATATGGATGTAAACATTGTATTGGCTATTTCAGTTGGGCCAAAAAAGCTTTTCATTGATGTTATGGTTTTCTGTAAAGTTCTGCACATGCAAATGGATGCAGGAGCTGCTGTAACCTTGTTAAACTAAAAAACGTGTATGGACGTGGGCTCCCCTCTACTTCTCCCTGTGTTACAAAAGTTGGTAAATTACAATAAACTGAGTACTCCTGTTCTCATCCAACTCTCTGCCCTGGTGACCTACAAGCCAGAAGGCCGGTCATTTACATTTCTTGTTGTAGATAATGCATGTATGGAGAATCTTTTTGGATTTGATGCTTTTGGGTTTTACCAGTTCAGATGAAATGAATTTAGAGTCTGGACAAGTGCCATATATGCTTATTCTGAGTTTTCCTCTTTGTTCTCTCCTAGACTGGGGTGTACCAACAGTTTTCAAGTGCATGTTACGACGAGAGCTTCTGCTCGGCTACAACATTGTTTAGCCTGTTGCGTCAAGTAAATAGTCTGACCCTTAGTTATAATAAAGAAACCGTCAGGCCAGTAACGCCTTTGCGGTGGTTTTAAAGTTTCTGTGAACACACAATCTACAGTGGATACATATGCGATACCGCACCATGATGAACTCTTTGTAAAGTTATCAGGTGGTCAATATTTCTCAAAAATTGACTTGTCAGGTGCCTATAGACAACTCCCTCTAGATACAGAGTCACAAAAATATCCTAGTTGTCAATAATCCTTTTGGCCTGTACCAATAACTGTGATTACATTTTTCTACATCTTCTGGAACAACTTACAGCATCTGCGCTGGGTTATGCAAATTATTTGGGTGACATTATAGTTTCCAGTGCCTGGAATGAGGAACATCCACAAAACCTTGGTGCTCTTTTCTTCTGTTGTACAAGTGGTCGGGCTGAAGTGTAATTTAGAAAAACGTCAATTTTTTTCAACTTTCTATCATTTTATCTCAGGTTTGAAGTCTCTCGCAAGGGTCTCAAACCCCTGCATCTGTAAGTTTCTGCTATTGTATCATTACCACACCCTATGTCAGTCAAAGAACTCCAGGTTTTTCTAGGCAAAGTCGCCTACCACCATAAATTTTTGCCTGAGACAGTAACAATTGTGCAGCCTTTACAGGCATTGCTGTGCAAAGGGACTCAATTTCGCTGGTGACCAGCTTGTGAAATCGTTTTCCACCCTTAAGACCATGCTGCAATCTGCGCTGTGCTTAGTGACACATCAACTGCACTTTATCCTTGCAATGGACACTTCATAGTACAGGTTGGGGGCAGTGTTGGCTCATAGATATCCTGATGGCTCTGAGCAGTCTATCGCTTATGTCTAAAAAATGCTCCTGCTCAAACTAGATACTCTCAGATAGAAAAGGAAGCTTTGGCCATTGTATATGCTGTGAAGAGATTCCATGTTTTCCTCTATGGTAACAAATTACAAATCATTGGTTTCCTTATTCAGTCCTTCTGTACTGTTACGAGATAAAGCGGTACATCTCATTCAACGTCGGGCTTTTTTCCTTTTGCATTACAACTGTGATTCATTTCCACCTCACAAATCAACAAACAAATGCCAACACATTGTTCCACCTGCTGGCCAGCCTGAGCCCAGGATTTGTTCAGGAGGTATTGCTTTGTTTCCAGACTGATGTCGCCACCCAGCAAATGGCTGCTGGTTTCCCTGTAACTACCACACGGATTGTGAAGATGTAACTTCGGATCCCATCATAATATTCGTACAACACGGTCTAATGCATCCAACCCCCTGAGTATTTAATACACCTTTCAACATCGATTCCCTGT
Organism: Schistocerca piceifrons; assembly: GCF_021461385.2. Lineage (NCBI taxonomy): Eukaryota > Metazoa > Arthropoda > Insecta > Orthoptera > Acrididae > Schistocerca > Schistocerca piceifrons. Next base: position 71,577,493 of record NC_060139.1, read on the forward strand.
TGCGAATGGTTTTCTACTTTTAGACATGGATCATGCAGACCCTTGGGTGGTGATCCCCTCAGTGCTTCGTTCAGAGGGTCTCCGTTTATTACACGCACATCATTGGCGTGCGCCATGCACAAAAGCCTTGGCCCATTGACAAGTGTGTTTTGGCCCAGCTTGGATAGTGACTTACCTGCCTGGTTGCCTCCTGTTCACAGTGTGTAACACACCAAGCAGCTCCCAGGGTGTCGTCATCTCCTTGGCCGATGGCATAACATGCATGGGGCCATATACATGTGGATTTCATTGGCACCTTTCTCCACGGAACACACCAAGCACCTCCCAGGGTGTCGTCGTCTCCTTGGCCAATAGCATCACATGCATGGGGCCATATACATGTGGATTTCACTGGCCCCTTTCTCCACACTCATTGGCTGTTGGTCATTGATGCGTAACTGCCATCATCACACCCATGTCCAATTTTTTTTCACTTAAGAGGTTTTCCCATGGTGTTAAGTGTCCAATAATGCCCCAGAATTTTCATCACAAGAGTTTACAGCATTTTGTGATTTTCGTGGTATCCATCACATCCTCGCCCAGGTTTTCTATCCACAGTCTCACGATGAGGTGAAACATCCAGTGCAAATGTTAAAAACTCAGACAAAAAAGTGTGTTACTAACTCTTCGTCTGACATTGCCTTAGATCTGTTTCTCTCCTCATACCATTTCACGCTGTTCGGCGAGAAGAGCCCAGAAGAAATACTCTACAGACGCCAGCCGAGGACACTGCTACACCTCCTGCATACTCCACCTGGACATCAGCTGGTGCAGTCCTCTTCCGGCTGGGTGTGGCTGCCTGCAGAAGCAGTTTTAGACTTTGCCCTAAGAGGATTCCAGCTGTCATCACCAGATGCTGGGGGGCAATGTCTCTGCAACAATCGCACAGTGGATGGCCTCTGCTTGAGGCACCATGATCAGCTTCACCTTTGCGTGGATGGCTGGCTGCCCCCCCGATGTCACATCATTACCTCTGAGCCCATCATCTTTAGGTGTTACATCACACATTGCTGCTGGTTCTCCATTCCTGTGCTTGTGAGGGCATCCATCCTTGGTGGCCAAGCCAGCAGTTCCCCTATTGCTTCTGACACCATCCGTTCCTGAGCAGCCACTGATACCAGTATCATCAGCACTGCGGGCACCAGCACCAGAGCTGATGCCCAATGTCGACATGGAAACAGCCCCGGCATTACCGGTGTTGCCATATGATTTGACACGGGAAGGTGGGCACAAAATGTGTCCGTGCCTGAAGCACTTGAGACTATACACTCCCATTGAAGCATGCCACCTTACCCAGAGTCCAGTGGACGAGGAGGACAGCATGTATGTCTCAAGAATCAGTGATCTATCTAATAGAAGGAGTGTGGCGACGCCTGCGCGTACTTTCAAAAGGCCGCGTGTGTGGCAGTACCATGTCTTTCAAGGAGTGCACCTCCTTTCACGATGTGCTGCCTTCGATTAACAACACCAACTTCTTATACATCTCTACTTTCCATGTCTCTACATTGAACTACAAAACTGCCAACTAGCCGTCATTACTGGGAGCTACTGATGTAATGTCTCGCACCTCTGCACTTAATCAAAAAAGGTCATTAGAAATCGCGACTGATAAACCTCTACGTTTGGACACAAGGACATAAAACTTCTTTCAGTCTTTCCGCACTCAGCATGTAGCTTGTCCGATCTACATCGATCCCAAATACCTGGCTTGATGAAACAATATGTTGGCGAAATTAATCACCATGTCCTGCGACTCTCTTAACTTTATAACTATCTCTCTCTCTCTCTCTCTCTCTCTCTCTCTCTCTCTCTCTCTCTCTCTCTGTTGTGTGTGTGTGTGTGTGTGTGTGTTGTGTGTGTGTGTGTGTGTGTGTGTGTGTGTGTGTGTGTGTGTGGGGGGGGGGGGGGGGGGGGGGGGGAGGGGGGCGGGGTCGAGGACACCGGACACCTGCGCATGCAAGCGCCATGTGTGAAGTCATCATCAGAGCCCGCCAAGGACGCCAGTCTATATAGAGCTAGCTGAGTTATGCTCAGGCTCAGTTCTCTATATGTATTGCTATGGCTCTTTGTGTATGGAATTGGTTTCTGCTGATTGTTACTTAAATACTACATTCAAGTTTCAATGCTGCTGTGGAATAAAGTTGGATTCAGTCATGTTATACTTATACACTACTTACACTTAATTACAGCGAGTAGTAGTTCTTATTTGTTCTGATAACTATTTTGCATATCAAATAACATACGACTGCGGTTAAATGGAGAAAACAGTCAATAGTTTTCATATCATTATAATGGCTCAATAATGAAATGCCATAAATATGTGCACCTTTCACAAGCTTATTATTGTTTACTGAGAAGGTATGGTAAGAGTTTGCTTTATAACTATTAGACTGTTTTGATTAATATTATTATTACAATGAGTAAAGAATCTGTAAATATCTTTGTATTTATAAACCGTAGGCTGTTTTTGAGCTTACACATAAGGAAAAGTGATAGCTTCAAGGTTTCCTAGGGGTTATTTAAAGAAAGAAAGAGAAAGAGAGAGAGAGAGAGAGAGAGAGAGAGAGAGAGAGAGAGAGAGAGAGAGAGAGAGAGAGAGAATATCAATTCAATATTTTTCTTCTCAGATAGTGTGACCAATCACAAGCACAAATATATGGCAAGTCTCAATTCAAGGCTGAACAAAATCTCAATAGTTAAGCTTATTTGGATTTACGACAAGCTGAGTTCCCGTAGCTGCTTGGTACGCAAGTGAATTCTGAGCTTCACATCAACAGAGCATATACTACAATTTCCCACTACTTCAGAGAGGAAATTTTCGATAAATCCCTTTAGATGCAGTTACAACTTTGAAACACACCATTAAACAAATGCCATAGTCTTTAAACAAAATATTCAGTTAATAACTGAGGCAGTTAGAAGCAAAGAGGTGTGACAAAACTGAATATCTGGAGATATGTGCACCACATTGCAGTGGAAGAACTAATCTATTTTGTGGGAAATGGACTTAGGTTTACCAGGTGATTTCAACAGCTTCCTAGCATTTATTTGAAGAACCGCTTAGCAACAAGTGTTTTCTCTTTGGATGCAAAGAGATGCAAGTGCACATACACATCTTTGGTTCTCAATGTTTTGTAAACTGGTGTGATCACATGATTTGATGCATTAGAATTTGGCAGATTATAAGTTGTTTTTGCAATCAAAACACTAAAACAGAAGAGTGGAAGAAGGTGAAAAGAGTAAGAAGAATACAGATAATGAACAGACAGGCGATGAAAATACTAATGTGATGTTTCCTGAGGTACATACAACAACTTCCTCAATCTGCACTGGCCCTCACTGCCTTTAGTTACAATGCAGGGATCAGAATAAAAACAAAAATGTCAATTAAGTGATGGATTTATATTATAAAGTACACCTCATGAAGACAATTAACCACAAGTCCCTGATTTCAGGCCACTCCTGTACGGAACATTTTATAAGACTACCCTCAATGATGACATGAATTTTGATTCCATCGACTTATGACAATGAAATAAAGGACGCCAAAGTTCAGCCATAATACCTGCCATAACAGAAATACTAGATATGCAGCAGTTACTTCCATTTGTGCCTCTAATTTACAACCATTCTGTACAAATCTTAAGCACAAATCAAAAACATCTGTTTACAAACCATATAGGAGATCACCTGAAAGTGGAGAGCCAAGAACACAAACTGCTAATGATGTGGAGCACTCTGATGATACTGTGTGGGACTCTGAATAGACATTTCCCGCAATAAAAACAAAATGGGAGTGTTTGTATGTGTATGCGCTAAGAGTTTGCTCGGAAATTTTTGTTTCTGTACGTAACACAGTCTATTCATTCCATTCCATTACACATATAATCAATAAAAGTTATACAAATGGATTGGGACCGATGACCGTAGCAGTCTGGTCCCTTTAATCCCAAAAACCAACCTATACGAATGGATTAATGTAATAAGTAAAACTAGGGCCAAATATTGTATTACATTGTTGTGGGTCATTCCAAACCTGGTACTAATGTGAGCGAAGGAGATGTACACTGGGGTGACAGAAGTCATGGCACAGCTATATGCACATATACAGACGGCAGTAGTATCGCGTACACAAGGTATAAAAGGGCAGCGCATTGGCAGAGCTGTCATTTGCACTCAGGTGATTAATGTGAAAAGTTACTGGATGTGATTATGGCCGTACTCTGGGAACTAACAGATTTTGAATGCAAAATGGTAGTTTGAGCTAGATGAATGGGACATTTCATTCCAGAAATCATTAGGGAATTCAATATTCCACGATCCAAAGTGTGAAGAGTGTGCTGAGAATACCAAATTTCAGGCATTACCTCTCTCAACATACAATGCAGTGGCTAACGGGCTTTATTTAACAACAGAGAGCACTGGCAATTCTGTAGTGTTGTCAGTGTTAACACACAAGCAACACTGCACGAAACAACCACAGAAATCAATATGGGACGCATGACAAACATATCCATTATGACAGTGTGGCGAAATTTGGTGTTAATTGGCTATGGCAGAAGATGACTGACATGAGCGCCTTTGCTAACAGCATGACATCAACTGCAGTGCCTCTTCTGGGCTCCTGACCATTTTTGGTTGGACCCTAGAACCCTGGAAAACCACAGCCTGGTCAGACAAGTCCTGATTTCAATTGGCAAGAGCTGATGGTACGGTACGAGTGTGGTACAGACCTGATGAAGCCATGGACCACAAGGCCAGAAGGCACTGTGCAAGCTGGTAGTAGTTCCATCAAGGTGTGAGCTGTGTTTACTTGGAATGGACTGGGACCCTTGGTTCAACTGAACTGATCATCAGCTGGCTACTTGAAGACCATCTGCAGCCATTAATTTATGGATGACACTGCGCTATGTCACTGGACCACAACTGTTCATGACTGGTTTGAAAAACATACCAGACAATTCGAGTGAATGATTTCGTGACCCAGATCACTGCCCTGTATGAATCTCATCAAACATTTACAGAACGTAATCAAGAGGTCAGTCTGTGCCCCAAATCCTGCATCGGCAACACTTTCGCTATTATGGATGGCTATAGAGGCAGGATGGCTCAAAATTTCTGCAGGAGACTTCCAATGACTCATTGAGTACATGTCATGTCAAGCTGCTGCACTATGTTGGGCAAAAGGAGGTCCGACATGGTATTAGGAGGTATCCCACGACTTTTTTCGCCTCTGTGTAAGTGACATCTTTGGAGAAAGAAGGGTGTAAGTGCTAACTAGACTATTGATAAAACATTACTGAGCACATTCTGGATCTAATCCACTGATATTGCATGTATAGCTTCATTAATAACAACTGCATGTGATGGTTACTGTCAACAATGTAACAAATGAATATAGAATTTTAAATTTGAAGCTTGTTTCCTCATTTTGTCACTTGCACCCCTTTGCTTTAAACTGCATTGATTACAAAAGCTGTTTTATGAACATTTTAGAAATCATTGTGTCTCCTCCGGCACTTCTAAGTAATGTAATAAATCAATTTACATAAACTATAAACAATCCAACTGAACTCACTTCACAGGAAAATCCATTTCTGGGAACTCAGATGAATCCTTATATGAATTCAGTCTACGAGAATTGTGCTTTGAGCGTGGCGAACTTGTAGCCTGTGGATGCATAGGCGTGGAGAACTGCGAGTCTATTACTATGTCACTGTTTGGAGAATCAGCGGGCAACCTGACCACAGCTGGCAGTGACTGGGAAGTTTCACTCAAGTTGATGCTGCTCAGGCTCCTTGAGCTTAGGTACACCTCTGCTTCACTTGAGGCTGGGTGCAGCGCTTGAGGTATTGCTGGGTCTAGAAGATTTCACAAAGAATCTGTTTGAGTTATGTTTATTTCCCAATCAGAGATGACAAAAACTAACTCTTACTGGACCAAAAAAAAAATTAATTACTGCTCATCACACATGCATTTTTCAATCAGAAAACAAAAAATAAAATAAGGAATTTCCACTATTTTAGAACTTTACATGAGAAAGATAGGTTTGTATTAATTACTGTTGCAAGTACAACAGTATTTTTTTTTTTTAATTTTAATAATGAACAGCCTCAGTTGCACCGTTTACCTACAATTTACCTAGGTTTCAGTTGGGATAACCCAACCTTCTTCAGAATAACAGTATCTACTGTTTGTCCATAGTGGACATTGTCAAGCTAAAACTACAGTGTTCCAGTACAGCAGTCATGGCTGCCGCAGCACGGTCGCGAAGTGGGGCCAAGGCAGTGCCAGAGAAGTTTTACAGTTTGACGATAATTTATGGACTTGTAGTTTCAGCATGACGATGTCCACTATGGAAAAACAGTAGATACTGTTATTCTGAAGTAGGTTGGGTTATCATGACTGAAACCTAGGTAAATTCTAGGGAAACGGTGCAACTGAGACTGTTCATTATTAAAATTAAAATTTATACAGTTGCTGACAGGGCGGCGAAATATTGAAGATATTTAACAACAGTATTTATTAAACTATTATTAAAATATAGAATTACTTAATCTTAAGAAAATAGCACAAATACTTAAAAATTTAATAGGTACCTGTAGTTATTATTGTACAGAATAATAAGCTAGCACCTAAAGTAAAAGCTTATGTAGTATTTAATTTCTTTCTAAGAAACCGCACACATACCAAAATATATGGCACCTCCCATGCCTCTTCAGAGACATTCATATCTGCACACATTTTTCTTCTTCTTTTTCCTATCTTTTAGTTCCTTATTGTTAAATAACAGAAGAAGTATATGTAACAAATTCCCACATAGTCGATGCAAGCACATACGCAAGACTAAAATGTCACTAAGCTGTGTGTGTGTGTGTGTGTGTGTGTGTGTGTGTGTGCGCGCGCACGTGAAATATCTCAACTACACAGCGAATTGTTATCTTTTTATTCATTCCATTATTTATAATCCACCAAGGAATTCCCATTACCCTACCATACTGTAAGATTTTTTTAAAGTCCTAATGAAAGGTTCAGTATCCAAGAACACACGCATCTTGTTAGAAATTACCAGATATGACAAAAAAAGTACAATACTGCTAAAAAATGTAAGGAAAGAAGCCATAGAAGACAATGCTACAAAGTTTGTGTATATCACATATTTTAATAATGTATTTTTAGAAGTAGGTGACAAAATTTGGCTCAGTAAGTTCAGAAGACAAATCAGACACAATTCAGTGAAATGAAAACTCCTCACATAATCACATTTGAAATACAGAAAATCGCCATGACCCTCGAAAGTAAAAATTCCAATAAGACGTGAAAAAGTTGTGGCCTTTACTTTCTTAGTTATGTCTGTAATATTTAAGCAATTCAATGATTTTTCCCCTTACAGATTAAAATATGCCAGTGTTGGGCTTTTCTATAAGAAAGACGATTCCACAATTTTTGAGTCTGTTTTCCAGGATTGTCACTAACTCACTCGTGTAGTAACTGGATGCTTAGTGAATCAAAGTACGGATTTCAAAAGTTCTGCACTACCGAGTAGCAATTTATACATTCACCGGGAACATAGTAAAATTTTTAACTGGTAACATAATGCCATTTGCGATCTTCTGCAACTTACTGGACGACTTTGGCTGTGTCAACTATAAATTCTTTATGGGAAGTTAGGTTTTTATGAGATACATTATACAGCACAAGTTTTGTTTTATTCCTATTTAAAAATCATGATGTAGAGAGTTGCTGTATGATGATCAAGTAACATGAAAAGTGGTGCTGCATCATCCATGTAGGGTGAAATCACAGTGGACATTCTGAAGGATGTAGTTGTGGGCCTGTTGCTGTTCTTGCTCTCCTCTTAATGAGTTATTTAAATCAGGATGAAGAATTAGTCACTTTTGCAGATGATCAAGCATTAATGTCAAACCAAACACACAATATCTACTGGCAAAATAGCAGTATAAGTGATGTTTTTGCTAAAGTTAATAATTGGTTTCGAAAAAATTGGTTAGCTTTAAAATTTGAATAAAACACAGTTCATCCAGTTTTGTGCAGCCAAAATACCCTACCTGCTATTGACACTATGTGCCAACAATAAATAGTAAACAAGATAAAATTTCTACATTCACAGATGCGCATTCTCATGAAAACAAACTGGAAAAACTGAGATACATAATATATTTTCTATCTCTAATGTTCAACAGGCTAATAGTCTGGAATAACTCTTCACTTAGGCAAAAATATTCATAGAACACAAAAAACTAATTAGAATTATATGTGGAACTCACACAGCTACATCTCATGAGCATCTGTTTAAGGAACTGGGAATATTAGCCACAGCTGCATAGTATACTTACTGATTAAATTAACTGTCAACAGTTCACTGCAGTTTGATAGCAACAGAGAAACTAACAAATACATTACCAGAGAGGAATACAATCTGCACTTCCTTCCTGTGAATCTAACTGTGACACAAGAAAGAGTGAAAGTCAAAGCTATAGAACTTGTTGGTAGTCTACCTATGCAAATGAAACATCTGACAGACATGAGTGTTTTCAAAAGTGGTTCAAAGTTGATTCCCCTTAGCAATGCCTCCTACAATACACAGGACTTCTTGAATAGCAAAAGGTAGTCAATTACAAATCCGCAAATGGAGAGTACGAGACCAACTAAATACATATATATTTTTAAATGTCTATGGAATTTCTGTTCAGCTGAATGTTCCACATCATAATGTTAATCATGAATTCAATCTATAGGTCATGAATATTGGCAGCAACCTTGGTTAGGCAATAATGGCATTCTCGCAGCAATAAGTATCTGACAGACGCAAAAAACCTTATGCTTTAACATTATTCACAAGGTATGAATTACTGTACAGTTTTGTTAGCTCTTATAAGATCCTCACAAATTTGTTCATTATCATCTGACAAATTCTAAACAAAAGTGATGAGTTGCACATTTATGAAATGTCAAGCAGCTGATATAAATGAAAATTTTAAAAATATTTTACAGGTTGCCATAAATAAATACTGGTGGACTACACAGAATACAAACACTGTAACAAACTGAATGGCAGGAACAAAGTTCACAGTTTAATGCCCCATATACATGTAACTCATCTGAGGTAGCACAACAACTCTGATTGAATAAGCATGGGAATATTCGCCATGGCCTTGCTGAAAGAACTGTCTCATCATGTGCCTGAAGGAAACCCAAATCAGGATGGTTGTACAAGGGTATGAAATCTGCTGCTCCTCTAAACAAGTAAAATATTTGAGGCACTGTACAATACCAGTCAGTTTGGGGTCGAGCTGGACTATAATGGCTGACTGTAGACTACCAATAAATAAAAGTGTGGATGAAATACAAGTTTTTGTTACCATGGGAAAAGCTACATTCTACTAATGGAAATAAATAGGCATTGTTTCTTCAGAAGATATGATAACAACAGTAGTATTTACAATTACACCTGCATTTTCCATGAGTGTATAAGGTGTTCTGAACACAAATATCAAACTCACCATTAGAAAGAGCAGGGAACGAGTTACGAGGGGGTGTTGACGCAGCTGTAACACAAAGCAAAAGCAAATATGAAGTCCACAACAACAATAAAAATCACATGTGCTCTATGAATCAATAAATTCATACAAGTATAATTGCAAACATAACATTTTGAAAGGAAAAATGCTGGAAATGTTTAATTCATATTATTAAAGTTTTTTTATTCCTAACAATACATTGCACCCCTGTCATATTACAAGCAATGATGGTAGTCACAGGACAGCTAAAGTCATCTGAAGTATAAAATTACAAAAGCCGGAAAAGATATACTTTATTTCTATTTCACTCACACACTTATTTCTCTCATAACATGATGATTGACAGATGCACAGGAAAGAACAAAACTGAAAACAACTCACCATCATCAGGTGGTGCAGGGAAAGGTTCAGGTTCAAGAGGAGGTGTTCGACTAACTGTAACAAACAAGTAGATGCAAAACTTAATGCAGATCACACACATGCTCTCTACAGATGCTAAAAATAACATTTCTGATCTAAGTGAAATAAAGGAATTTGTAAATATTAGTGACTATTACTCTAAGGAAAAACTGAATAGTATTCCAGAGTTAACAGCATAGTAGATATTAGCAAAAGCTGTCTGGCTATTATTCTTTGGGACAAACAGTTTACTCATGAACAGTTTGCAGAACAGTAGCTGTTAGTTACATGCATGGGCATATGTACACAGAAAAACATACACAAACACGTACATGAAAGAGGGTGAAAGTACTAAGAGAAAGAAAATAAGAAGGGTTGTGAGTAGTACGATGGGGGGTGGGGGGGGGGGGGGGGGGGAGAAGGAAAGTGAAAAGTGAGGTTAGAATGTGCAAGTGAAGAAAGGAAAACAATACATATTACAAAATATGCAGTGCATAAGAGGAGTGCAACAATGACACAAAATTTTGAGTAAAGCAAGAATGCACGGGAGGCAAGAGAAAAAAATATATATTCTCAGTATCTACACCATAAAAGGTAATAACCTGTTATATATTAAACACAACTGCATGTGTACATCAACATATTTACATGCAACAGACACCAAGGGGGAGTCATAGAAAGGGGGTTTTGGGGGGGAGGGGGGGGGGGGATTGTCAGGGCCATGGGACTGAGAGGTTGAGAGGTTCAGGTAGTGGGATAACAAGACTGAGTAGAATAGTGTGAATATGAGGTATTAATTGGAAGCTGCGAAGGGAAGGGGACAGCATAAGTTCAACAGAGGATTCTTGCATCGTCATGAAAAAAAGTGCAAGAACTAAATGTAAATGACTGGTGGCTCCTAAAGTGTATTGCAGTTTTGACGAGTATGATATCTGAATTTCAATGTCGTACCATTACTGAATACAATGGCACAAATGATAACTTCATGTAGTCATAATTTCATGTTAACATTTGGTTTTAATTGTTTGTAAAATATGAATTAATTGCAGAACTTTTATTTCAGCAGCACTATAACACACTGCAGATATTATCTCAACCATTTATTAAGAGGTTAAAGTGAAAAGCAGGAGGAAGAGAAGAACGGATCACATATTTCTCACGAATGAGTACAATGGCTCTGAGCACTATGGGACTTAACACCTGAGGTCATCAGTCCCCTAGAACTTAGAACTACTTAAACCTAACTAACCTAAGGACATCACACAACACCCAGTCATCACGAGGCAGAGAAAATCCCTGACCCCGCCGGGAATCGAACCCGGGAACCCGGGCGTGGGAAGCGAGAACGCTACCGCACGGCCACGAGCTGCGGACAATGAGTAAAATGGTAGGTCACACAAAAACAAGCAAGTTATTGGCCAATTTCAACTTTCCAGAAAGTTCTTCATATTAGAGATACAAATGGTAATGACGCAAAAGTGTTACAGCAGCACCACTGCAGCCAGTAAGACAGCTTTCATTTTGTTAATACCAAGAGAGTAGGAGCCAAACAGAGGATTACTTCATGTTTCATGAGCTAAATGGAAATCAAAAGTCAAGAAGAAACAGAAAAACTGCTCATGTGAATCAATACAAAAATGCCAAGCAAAGTCTACCAGGATAGGAAAAATAACATGTTTGCTAAAAGAAAATGCCAACAAGCAATATAGGGAACTCATAAAGGAAGTGAAAATATGAGTCACGCACCACATTCTGTTCAAAGTTTTCTACAAACTACCCAATATGCAACACAATTATACAATAATAATCTGTTGGAAGATTACTATGACAGTCTCTATAAAGTAGAAATAATACAAAAGCTCTTAAACATTCACCAACACACAAATTATGTTCAATAATGTACAATTACAACTGTAGGAAGATAATAAACAGAAAGTAAAATATAAGAAAAAGTAGATGTAACATTAGAAGAAGAGAAAGGGTGAAATTGCTACAGATAAATAACAAACATAATGACTAGAAAACACTACATGAATATTACAAAGCAAGGTGAGGAGGACCATAAAGCAATATACCACATTCACAAGAACTTGGTTTAAAGATCATTAATATGGTACAGGAAAGTATTGGGTAGAGTACAAATAATGGAAGGAGTAAAAGTAATCACAACCCGCATAGAACTTTCTTATCGAACAAACTATCCACACCTGGACAGCTCAGTCAAGTATTGACTCCAAATGACAAGGTTCCCAGTTCAAGCCATGATCATCAGTATTAATCATTCATGTCATCAATAATACCTACTGAAGCTTCCTGTGCTTTTTTTTTTATGACTCGCAGGCAGGGCATGCCACTAAACATAACATGCTCAACTTAAATAGCTGTTTCACAACAGATACCAACAGTAAACCCCCACCCCCATTATCGGTTTCTTTGATTTGTGTCAATGGGAATTGTCCTAACGGTAAATATTTCAATCCTGCAATCTGTCTGGCCTTAATCTATGTTAGCTCTTTCAAACGTCAAGCTCCATTATTGTCTCCATGTATTCTTTCCACCAACCCCACTTCATTCTAGTTTCATGTTTGATCCATCATTACATTAATCTAAAACTGTTCTTCCCTCCCCCACAAACCCACATCATCTACTTCACAGTGTCTCACAATGGACTCCATTGGCCTTCACTAGGCATGCTCACCACTGCTGAATCATAATCCAATTTCTTGCTATCTCTCTAGAACAGAGGTTCTCAAACATTTCCTCTGACAGAACGCTTTGAGAATCCTGATATTTAGTGGAACACATTGTTTAGTTTGAGGGTAAATAAAATGTTTAAAAAATTATAAGAACTTTTATTATTCAATGATTAGTTCAATTTTAAATTGTAACTAATAATAAAAGAATCATCAGAAAATTGGAAAAAAAGATAATTAGTATCATCAAACTGCCAAAAATAGTTTTTCGCTTATCACTTAAACACAGTTTGGGAAACCATGCTCTAGAAATCACTCTCCATTCTGTTCACTTCTCCCCCCCCCCCCCCTCTTCCTGTTTGCCTCTCAACCAATCTGCCAGAAACAACCTCTCATCCCACTCTAACTGCAGCATCAGGACAGTCTACCAATGTGAGTGAACGTATGGTAAGTGATTACCTTTAATCCCTGCAATGCCACGTTAAGTTCTGGTTAAGAGATTACGGAAGCCAATTGAGTAATGGCAAGGAAAACTCTTTCTATGAAAATCGTTAACACACCCTTAATTCAATGGAACTGCAATGGTTCTTCAAGAATACAATTCACAGTTAATTAAAAAACTATCAATACACTCATCTCATATATCTTTAGCCTGCATTGTAAATACAAGAGATCTTTTCCAAACTTACCAAAATGTAAAATTATCAGCATTGAACATTGGATTTTACTTTTCATTTATTTTCAAATATATTCATGTGTAAAATTTATCTTTTAAGTATATTAATACATAATCAACAAATTTTTGAATGTCATATTCATTTCACTCTCATCTGTTAATGGCAGGCTGCTTGTGCTTGCTCAGAAGTTCTCTTTCACATATAAATGATGAATGATTCGATGCATGTATCTTGGGGTGCCTTTCAACTGCTGACTGACCAAAAACTGTTTATCTTCTTTGATTGTAAAGATCTTTAAAGCAATGATATGAGCTACGTCGTCAAATTTTTGGTAAAAAAAAAAGTTTTGACGATCTCCCAGCATAGTTATGTAGTTGCCGCCATTGTTGATACAAACCCTCTAATTTTAGTATGCTGTTTCTCAACTGGCGTGTCAGAAGTTATTAATATTCCAAATAAATCTTCACTTCCCACACATGCTAAAGCGAAGTTAATTTCCACACCCACAAATTGTAAAAGAAACCTATTAATGTTGGTTTGACAGATGATAGTTTACTTTCAGCTATTTCATGCTAGTAATGCCCACACAAAAACATGTAAATTTTCAGTAGATGAACTGAAAACCAAAACACTGGGACACTGCACTTCCCTCGGAAGTTAATGATGGTTGGGATGGTCCATGATGTGTTGTTAACAGGTTCCGGATTCTTAATTTCATTCAGCTTGCCCTATGTTCTCTTGGCCTGGCTTGCAGTCACTGTTCAATTGCATCACCTGACTAATGTGATCCATTCTAAGAACACGCTCAGGTACAGAGATTGAAGTAAAAAACCTGTCTACTTCAGGTAATCAATGACTTTATCCTGCAAAAGTAACACTTGCGTGTACTTGATATTTTTTGGGGAACTTTATCTAAAACCCATGTAGCATACCATTAGATAAAAAAGGAACAGTGAATGAGTAAAAATGAATGGTTTCCAAACAGGTAGCTTGATGACAAGAGAACACTTGACACTGTAGCAACACGGGTCACGAAGTGATCGGCAAGAACTCACTCACTGGTAGAAATGCAACGGTGGAGGAGGAGACCCAGGACAGCTGTTGTCTTTGGCAGCCCAGTAGACTAAGGAGTTTGGTCGAGACTTGGGACAACGAGGTATACGTCCCCAAGGAGGTGATTTACTGCTTCCACCATTCCTTCTAACTGCCTTTAATTGGCTAGTGAGATTTTGTGCTGAGCCACTTAAAAGTAAGGAGGGCAATTTGTGAAGGACACCATTTGAAACACCACAGGAAATGGGATGTCCTTAATAGGTGTTGCAATGTTTTTCATCCACCACGATACCATCTGCCAGTAGAGGAGGCATATAGAAAGGGGATAGCAGTTCCAGTGGCAAGAGTGATCATGTCTAAGGCATCATCACCCACAACCCCATCTATGTACGCTGACAGACACAGGAAGAAGTTAACAGCAAGGGTATACAACTGTCAGTTTTGGTTCAAATGGCTCTGAGCACTATGGGACTCAACTGCTGAGGTCATTAGTCCCCTAGAACTTAGAACTAGTTAAACCTAACCAACCTAAGGACATCACACACATCCATGCCCGAGGCAGGATTCGAACCTGCGACCGTAGCGGTCTTGCGGTTCCAGACTGCAGCGCCTTTAACCGCACGGCAACTGTCAGTTTTCTTTATGGAGAGTCCAGCAAGGCAACTGGTCCATTGAGTGGTAACTAGAAAGTGACAGCATCACTGGAAAGTGGTCACTGTCACAAAGATCACTGTGTAGCAACCATTTTAGTGAAGCAACGAGATTTTATTTTTTTTTGAGAGGAGGGGGAAGACACTGTAAGGCCAACAACTGAATAGGTGCCATGCATAGTACTACAGTGGGTGGGAGAGCCATCATTGAGGAGACACAGATCAAAATTGGAAAGAAGCTGCTCAATAAAAAGGCCCCTGTCAGACAAAGTGTCTTCCACTACCCACTGAAATCCCAAAGTACGAGAAAAGGGGCATCATATTATAATGACCATTTCAAAGTAAGTGCCTTGCCCAGGGGTACAGATGGGATTTCACTCACTGATGACATCTGTATACACCAACATATGGAACTCACCAGATACAGTACAGTTCCAACAAAACGCACAAAGAGTTGCACTATGGTTACCAATGAAATGCATTTCTTGGATAGCAACACAGATCACAGAACAGGACATTAGTAGTTGTAGTTCTGGCAGGTGACAGTAATATCCATAGCATTTCCACTGAATCATGTTATGGGTGCCCAGGTCAAGCAAGAAAGGGCCAAGACGATGGATCACACCCCAGGATCAATGTCTGTCACCAGGGCTGGGCAGGAGGGGGAACCAACATTGATGAACATACACTCCTGGAAATTGAAATAAGAACACCGTGAATTCATTGTCCGAGGAAGGGGAAACTTTATTGACACATTCCTGGGGTCAGATACATCACATTATCACACTGACAGAACCACAGGCACATAGACACAGGCAACAGAGCATGCACAATGTCGGCACTAGTACAGTGTATATCCACCTTTCGCAGCAATGCAGGCTGCTATTCTCCCATGGAGACGATCGTAGAGATGCTGGATCTAGTCCTGTGGAACGGCTTGCCATGCCATTTCCACCTGGCGCCTCAGTTGGACCAGCGTTCGTGCTGGACGTGCAGACCGCGCGAGACAACGCTTCATCCAGTCCCAAACATGCTCAATGGGGGACAGATCCGGAGATCTTGCTGGCCAGGGTAGTTGACTTACACCTTCTAGAGCACGTTGGGTGGCACGGGATACATGCGGACGTGCATTGTCCTGTTGGAACAGAAAGTTTCTTGTGGGTCTAGGAATGGTAGAACGATGGGTTCGATGACGGTTTGGATGTACCGTGCACTATTCAGTGTCCCCTCGACAATCACCAGTGGTGTACGGCCAGTGTAGGAGATCGCTCCCCACACCATGATGCCGGGTGTTGGCCCTGTGTGCCTCGGTCGTATGCAGTCCTGATTGTGGCACTCACCTGCACTGCGCCAAACACGCATACGACCATCATTGGCACCAAGGCAGAAGCGACTCTCATCGCTGAAGACGACACGTCTCCATTCGTCCCTCCATTCACGCCTGTCGCGACACCACTGGAGGCGGGCTGCACGATGTTGGGGCGTGAGCGGAAGACGGCCTAACGGTGTGCGGGACCGTAGCCCAGCTTCATGGAGACGGTTGCGAATGGTCCTCGCCGATACCCCAGGAGCAACAGTGTCCCTAATTTGCTGGGAAGTGGCGGTGCGGTCCCCTACGGCACTGCGTAGGATCCTACGGTCTTGGCGTGCATCCGTGCGTCGCTGCGGTCCGGTCCCTGGTCGACGGGCACGTGCACCTTCCGCCGACCACTGGCGACAACATTGATGTACTGTGGAGACCTCACGCCCCACGTGTTGAGCAATTCGGCGGTACGTCCACCCGGCCTCCCGCATGCCCACTATACGCCCTCGCTCAAAGTCCGTCAACTGCACATACGGTTCACGTCCACGCTGTCGCGGCATGCTACCAGTGTTAAAGACTGCGATGGAGCTCCGTATGCCACGGCAAACTGGCTGACACTGACGGCGGCGGTGCACAAATGCTGCGCAGCTAGCGCCATTCGACGGCCAACACCGCGGTTCCTGGTGCGTCCGCTGTGCAGTGCGTGTGATCATTGCTTGTACAGCCCTCTCGCAGTGTCCAGAGCAAGTATGGTGGGTCTGACACACCGGTGTCAATGTGTTCTTTTTTCCATTTCCAGGAGTGTATGTACCGAATTCGAAGATGATTGTCTTGGTGCATCCAGGGTCACCAGAGGATCCTTCTCCTGAGGTTTCTCCTTTTCCACTTTATCGTACTTTAGAGCGTCAGGAGTACACTGTGGGGCTATGAACTGAAGGGAGCAGGCAGCCCTTGGACCCAGAGTTGTGGCTTTTGCAGCCACTGGCTGGTGTTGGGCCACTGGGCTGTCAATTTCTGGGGAGAAGATTCCCTATACAAAATCCTGTCATCATTAGATGCTGGAGGAGGAGGAAGCTCTCTGGTTGGGAGCAGGGAGTTGAGCTGGGGAGTTGGGGCTTCACACGGCCACAAAGTACTCGAAAAATTATTGAGGGTACCTTGGGTGTTTTACTACGTATAAAATCCAGCTTTAATGAAATGTCACATTGTGTCATGTCATTCGTCCTTTGTCAAGATTTTCCTTTTGACACAATCCTGATATAGCAAAATAAGACTTACATCTGTCCTTTACATTTATCTTGCTTTCTATTTTTTGAAGACATGCTTCCTCATGTTGCTTATATAGTATTTAACTATTTCTTGAAGCCAAATATCAACTTCAGTGAACTGTCACGACTTACTTTATATGACATATGTTAAAACTGGCTACAAAACTTGGAGTGAATAAAGAAACAGAAAATAAATCTTACGAGTTCGATTTGGTTGGAAAATATTTTCATAATCTGCCACATTCTTTATGTCTGCCAAAGAAGTTGCGTCCTCCTCTGGATCCGTGCCAGACCTGTCTGATTCTTCAATTGTTTTTACATCCAATCTGAAAAGCAATTTGTTTACATGTAGTTATCCATTATTACATATTATTAACATGACATAACACACCAGACCAGCACAAGGTATAACTGTACATATAGTGCAAATCAAGGAAAGCAATGGAACAAAGTGGCAATACACATTATAAAAAATTCCCTTTACTTTTCACTACTTTACTGTATGTCACTCAAGAATAATCAGAGGAAAAAAAAGCCTAACTGCCCACTGTGTCACACTTTTCAGCTCCCTCCACCTATTCTTAATTTGTGAGAAATATACCAACCCCATGCTGCTGTTAGCCTTAACAGTGGCCATAGCTGTCTTTTCTCCCACAAACGATTCCAAAAGGTAGTCAGAATTAGTTGTGTGTGTGTTTGTTTGTTTGTTTGTAGACATGTGTGCAGTTTTGATACACAGTGAAATCCAAATGTCACACCAGTAGAGAAGCTAAAACAAAATAGCACATCCCATTCACAAAGTGCAATATCATGTAGTAATTCAGCAGCATCAAAAATATTGCAGCTGTGTCAAGATAATCCAGATGAATTCTTCAGCCTTCCATCTGGTTTGGGCTGATACCAATGCAATATTACTGCTGCTGCCTAAAACAAATTACTGCAAAGACTCCACTTCATCAATGGGATGCGCCATTTGTTTCGGCAACTCTTGCAACAATCTATGGTAATGTGGTGCAGGGACTGCAGTGTTTACCAAGACTGCAGGCGGCACATAACTGGAGAGAAACAAGAAATTCATTACATTACTTAAGGTTTTTTTTTTTAATGATAATTGCAACTTTATGACTACCCCTTGTGCCTCATTCCAGACTGATAACTAGAGAATCTTTACATGAAGGAAGGAAATAGTCTGTCCTGACCTTGTTAACAGTATCTTTTCATATTTTTCCCGTGCTGTTCAGTGTGTCCACAGAGAATGAGTCTGAAGAAAACCTCCAACACAATGGCAGTAGTGAGATTTAAACTTTTTCTGGGCACCTTTTCCTCACTGTGCCCACCAGCGATTGCTGAAGCATGCATATATAGGTTATGGTAGTTGAATGATTGTCAAATTGACTAGCTCCCAGCAAAAGGAACCCGAGGTGCACTGAACTCTAACCCACATAATACAGGTTGCGCTCTGTAAGAAACTCACAATTTGGTAATATTAAGGAGTGCAAGTGAAGCTAATAGAATTCTTCAGAGACATTACTCTCCGAGAGGGATGCGGGACTTCCAGAAGTACAATCAGAGATTTTCTTTACAAAGTTAACTGTGGTAGAAGTGTAAAGCAGTGATGCAAAAATCTTTCAATGAATTGCCGGAAAAATCTTTTATACCAAAACAGTCTTTAAATCACTCATTAACCATACTGCCATGAAACGCAGCTGATAAACCAAAGGCTGAGATGTAAATTTACAAATAACCTTGTTGTACTTCCTTATTTCAGTCACTGAATGAACAAAAATGTAACAAATAAAAAACAAGTGATTATACAAGTGTAGTAAGGTGGCAAATTCAAATTGTATGGTATGTGTGTTAAATTTTCTAAGCAGTCCATGAATGAATACTGGTGCACACAGGTGCCCATGCAGCTGACTATGAAGGAAATGCAATTGACAGGCTTGAACCTACTAAATACAATGGAAGCTTCAGAGCCCAACACAGCCGGATTTCCTGCCCCGCCCCCCCCTCCCCACACACACACACTTCCAGTACAATATTCTCCATTCTTGCACATGCTCTGCCCCTAATCTCTATCAGCCCCTGTCCTCCATCTGCCTCTGATCCTTCTCTCGTTCGCACCACATTCTGCCAACCTGCCCTTGTACCAGATGCACACTCCACATCTTATATCTTAACTTTAACCAACTTCACTAGTATATACCTTTCATTAACTCTTATTGTTTTCTACAACCTCCATTTACTTGAGCTGCAGTGCTGGGAGACAAAAGTAGCTTTGTGGATATAAAAGTGTATGTATGTGTGTTTTATGGCCCATACAATTGCTGCCATGTAACTGAAACTGTACCCTAATGTACACAGAGTATAAAACAAACCACTACAAATACTTTTTATAACTGCAGCAAATTTAAACTACCACCCCATCAACAGGAAAGTACCTAATGGCATGCAATCAATGACGTATTGAAAACAACAAAATTTGTACACTCACCTTGCTTTTGCTACATTGAATGGTCGGTCTCTGCTAAAGCTCTTTCTCACAGTTTGGCCATGCACAAATGGAGAGTGGAATGCAGTGGGCTCACCTCCAAATGGTTGCACCTTACTGAGGTCTACAATATGTAGAATGACGTTTGTCATTTTAATTGATGCACCAATCAACTGGTTCTGGGCTAATGCTATATCCTGGATTTTCCCCCAAGGAATAGGAACAGTATCAAATATTTGTGTTGGCTCCCAACCATAAACTCTGAGTGACTCTTGTGAACCAGCAAACAGGCACTCTCCATTTTCACTAAAGGAAATACATCTGTAAAAGAAAGTAACAGTGTCCTGAGACCACATCACCATATAATGAGAAACTGCAATTATATCTCTAAAACCAGTATACCTGTATACCACAAGCAAAATACAAGTGATAACCATTTTCATTTCATTAATTCACTGCAACTATTTGAAAGCAACTGATAAAAAAAGCCTGCCAAACACACACACACACACACACACACACACACACACACTCATTCACTCTTCAGTAAAATCTAAATGACACTCACTTCTCCCTAAAATCCTTAAAATTCTATTCTAGTGGTTATGATAACATATCAATGAAGTTAATCAAAGTATCTTCATGTTCTGTCTAAAGTTATCTGTGTAATCAATCTCTGATCAGTGAAACACTTCCTGACTGGCTAAAATGTGCTGGAGTTAAGCCTCTTTACAGGAAGGGGAATAAAGAGATGCAGTCAAACTGTCAACCAGTTTCACTTTTGCCGGCTTTCTCAATAACATCTGAAAAGGTTGTGTTCAAGCATCTTCTTAACCACCTGACCGAAAATAATATATTGTCCAAGCCACAGTCTGGGTTCCTTAAGGGTTCTGATATACGGAAGGTTATTTACATGTACAGTGAGAATGTACTTCATTCATTAGCTAACAAACTGTGTCATTGCAAAATACCTGGAGTAAGCAATCAGACTTCATCTTATTGGGAATTAATTACATGCGGTGTTTCTCAAGATTCCACCTAGCGTCCGTTGCTTTTTCTTATGTGCATTAGTGACCTCTAGTCTGTTACACTGCCAGATGCTAAGTTTGTTTTGTTTGCAGATGATACAAACATTGTAATAAATAGCAAATCAAGTACTATGATATCCCCAAACCACCTTCCCTACCCTCTGGCTCCTACCCTTGTAACCGCCCCCGGTGTAAAACCTGTCCCATGCACCCTCCCACCACCACCTACTCCAGCCCTGTAACCCGGAAGGTGTACACAATCAAAGGCAGAGCCACGTGTGAAAGCACCCACGTGATTTACCAACTGACATGCCTATACTGTGAAGCTTTCTATGTGGGAATGACCAACAACAAACTGGCCATTCGCATGAATGGACACAGGCAGACAGTGTTTGTTGGTAATGAGGATCACCCTGTGGCTAAACATGCCTTGGTGCACGGCCAGGACATCTTGGCGCAGTGTTACAACGTACGGGTTATCTGGATACTTCCCACTAACACCAACCTATCCGAACTCCAGAGATGGGAACTTGCTCTTCAATATATCCTCTCTTCCCGTTACCCACCAGGCCTCAATCTCCGCTAATTTCAAGTTGCCGCCACTCATACCTCACCTGTCATTCAACAACATCTTTGCCTCTGCACTTCTGCCTCGACTGACATCTCTGCCCAAACTCTTTGTCTTTAAATATGTCTGCTTGTGTCTGTATATGTGTGGATGGATATGTGTGTGTGTGCGCGAATGTATACCTGTCCTTTTTTCCCCCTAAGGTAAGTCTTTCCGCTCCCAGGATTGGAATGACTCCTTACCCTCTCACTTAAAACCCACATCCTTTCGTCTTTCCTTCTCCTTCCCTCTTTCCTGATGAGGCAACAGTTTGTTGCAAAGGCTTCAATTTTGTGTGTTTGTTTGTGTGTCTATCGACCTGCCAGTGCTTCGTTTGGTAAGTCACAGCATCTTTGTTTTTAGATATATTTTTCCCACGTGGAATGTTTCCCTCTATCATATTCATATCATTAATTTGAACCCAACAATTACGTTTGTTATTGTCACTGTTGCATTTCGAAATCTTTTCTGTCATCTTATTTTCTCTTTCTGTTTTTGCCAGTAGTTTCACTTTGTATTCACCTTCTCCTT
The DNA here is from genome assembly GCF_021461385.2 of Schistocerca piceifrons. NCBI lineage: Eukaryota > Metazoa > Arthropoda > Insecta > Orthoptera > Acrididae > Schistocerca > Schistocerca piceifrons. Next base: position 71,599,774 of record NC_060139.1, read on the forward strand.
TTTACCGTAATCCACTATACTATTTTATCCCGCCTATATATACTCAATAATACGTAACCCACTTCCATACCATAACCAACTACCGCTGCTATAAAATCCACCGTTTCTAGTTCACAAACAGTTCCTTTCACCTATTAAACAACCATTTCAGCTAGTTCTAATAACTTTCGCTTTATTTCCATTTCTGTTTTTCCCACATCACTGATAATTTTTAGCCACTTCCCACAGGTTTTAACGTCATTATTTCTTCGTCAGACAATTGTTAGCTTCACTTTCATAATCGGCCACCACAAAACCACTCCTTTTAATACATTTACACACCGTTTTTTCGAAATTTTCCCGAATCTCTCCCTCCTTTAATGCGTTTTGGCGGCAACACAACCACCTAACCTTTGTGCACATCGTTGTCTACCAACCCAAGTCCAACATAGCCCAGCTGTAACCAACATTTTTCGCCTTTTTTAACACTTTCCAGTTCACCTTTGTCTATCCCCATATATTTCTATTTTCGTTTTCATATCAGTCTCATGTTACACTTTCCACTTTCTAATACCATGTCAACCTCACAACACCCCCACAACGACCCCATTAAGTTTTATTTACATTCCCTCCGCAAACATGCCTTCGCCCTAGCCAGATTACGCTCCCATATTCTATTTTCTCAGGCTTGTCTGACATTTGGCATTACCCCCAAAGGCCTCACACTTAAAGTTCCCATCTCTGGCTGCAACCCTTCTTTCCATCCGTCCCTATACCAGTTCCAAACTGAAGAATCCATTGCCCTCACCCACCTAATCCTTCACCTACACATCAACTCAGCCAATGAACACACCCGTCAACTCCTATCCTTAATAAAAGTCCTCAATCTTTCCTCTGCCACATCCACACCGGCTGTTCAGAGCATCCTCCTACAGGCCAACCGCAAATTAGAACAGCATGCCACCCTCCACCTCAAAAAATTATCCAATCTCCTGGTTTCCCACCTCCGGAAAGGCAACTCACTCACCCTTCACAACCTTTCCAGCAAACCTCAACCTCCTCTCATTCCACACAAACCCAGTCTCTCCCATCTACTCAACCTCCCACTTCCAGCTCCACTCCCTCCAAAACCTCAAAATTCCAATCAACACAATCTGGAAGCACAACACCCTAATTCAGCAGTTAACCTTTCCTCCAAACCTCTCTCCCAATCCGAAACCTCTGTCCTATCCAAAGGCCTCACCTTCAGCCCCACTCCCAGATTCAACCAAACAGCCCTCGTCAAAGATTTACTGTCCTACACTCGTACTCTCTGCTGGAAATATCACTTTGCCATGAAGAAAAATGATCCTAATCCTACTCCTAATGATCCAACTCCCCAAGACACTATCCAAATTGAACCCTGCCTGGAACAGTTCCGTCCTCCGTCACAGCGGGACCCACCTCCTCTTCCTCAAAATCACCCTCTCCAAACCTTCCAGGAATTTTTTGACTTCCAGCTTTGCCTCTTAATCCTTCTTAAAAAACCTTAATCCTACTCCCAACATCACCACTGCTGAAGCCCAGGCTATCCGTGATCTGAAGGCTGACCAACCCATCGTTATTCTTCCGGCGGACAAGGGTTCCACGACCGTAGTACTTGATCGTCGGGAGTACGTGGCCGAGGGACTGCGTCAGCTTTCAGACGACACCACATACAAAGTTTGCCAAGGTAATCCCATTCCTGATGTCCAGGCGGAGCTTCAAGGAATCCTCAGAACCTTAGGCCCCCTGCAAAACCTTTCACCTGACTCCATCAACCCCCTGACCCCACCGACACCCCGCACCCCTACCTTCTACCTTCATCCTAAAATTCACAAACCCAATCATCCCGGCCGGCCCATTGTAGCTGGTTACCAAGTCCCCACAGAACGTATCTCTGCCTACGTAGATCAACACCTTCAACCCATTACAACAGTCTCCCATCCTTCATCAAAGACACCAACCACTTTCTCGAACGCCTGGAATCCTTACCCAATCCATTACCCCCGGAAACCATCCTTGTAACCATTGATGCCACTTCCTTATACAGAAATATTCTGCACGTCCAGGGCCTCGCTGCGATGGAGCACTTCCTTTCACGCCAATCACCTGCCACCCTACCTAAAACCTCTTTCCTCATTACCTTAGCCAGCTTCATCCTGACCCACAACTTCTTCACTTTTGAAGGCCAGACATACCAACAATTAAAGGGAACAGCCATGGGTACCAGGATGGCCCCCTCGTATGCCAACCTATTCATGGGTCGCTTAGAGGAAGCCTTCTTGGTTACCCAGGTCTGCCAACCGAAAGTTTGGTACAGATTTATTGATGACATCTTCATTATCTGGACTCACAGTGAAGAACAACTCCAGAATTTCCTCTCCAACCTCAACTCCTTTGGTTCTATCAGATTCACATGGTCCTACTCCAAATCCCATGCCACTTTCCTTGACCTTGACCTCCATCTGTCCAATGGCCAGCTTCACACGTCCGTCCACATCAAACCCGCCAACAAGCAACAGTACCTCCATTATGACAGCTGCCACCCATTCCACATCAAACGGTCCCTTCCCTACAGCCTAGGTCCTCGTGGCAAACGAATCTGCTCCTGAAACATTACACCAACAACCTGACAACAGCTTTCGCATCCCGCAACTACCCTCCCAACCTGGTACAGACGCAAATAACCAGAGCCACTTCCTCATCCCCTCAAACCCAGAACCTCCCACAGAAGAACCCCAAAAGTGCCCCACTTGTGACAGGATACTTTCCGGGACTGGACCAGATTCTGAATGGAGCTCTCCAGCAGGGATACGACTTCCTCAAATCCTGCCCTGAAATGAGATACATCCTTCATGAAATCCTCCCCACTCCACCAAGAGTGTCTTTCCGCTGTCCACCTAACCTTCATAACCTCTTAGTGCATCCCTATGAAATCCCAAAACCACCTTCCCTACCCTCTGGCTCCTACCCTTGTAACCGCCCCCGGTGTAAAACCTGTCCCATGCACCCTCCCAACACCACCTACTCCAGTCCTGTAATCCGGAAGGTGTACACTATCAAAGGCAGAGCCACGTGTGAAAGCACCCACGTGATTTACCAACTGACCTGCCTATACTGTGACGCATTCTATGTGGGAATGACCAGCAACAAACTGTCCATTCGCATAAATGGACACAGGCAGACAGTGTTTGTTGGTAATGAGGATCACCCTGTGGCTAAACATGCCTTGGTGCACGGCCAGCACATCTTGGCACAGTGTTACACCGTCCGGGTTATCTGGATACTTCCCACTAACACCAACCTATCCGAACTCCGGAGATGGGAACTTGCTCTTTAATATATCCTCTCTTCCCATTACCCACCAGGCCTCGATCTCCGCTAATTTCAAGTTGCCGCCACTCATATCTCACCTGTCATTCAACAACATCTTTGCCTCTGCACTTCCGCCTCGACTGACATCTCTGCCCAAACTCTTTGTCTTTAAATATGTCTGCTTGTGTCTGTATATGTGTGGATGGATATGTGAGTGTGTGCGAGTGTATACCTGACCTTTTTTCACCCTAAGGTAAGTCTTTCCGCTCCCGGGATTGGAATGAGTCCTTGCCCTCTCCCTTAAAACCCACATCCTTTCGTCCTTCCCTCTTTCCTGATGAGGCAACAGTTTGTTGCGAAAGCTTGAATTTTGTGTGTTTGTTTGTGTTAGTTTGTGTGTCTATCGACCTGCCAGCGCTTCGTTTGGTAAGTCACAGCACCTTTGTTTTTAGATAAATCAAGTACAGACTTAGATATGGCTGCTAATCAAATTTTCACTGGCATTAATAAATTGTTTAAAGCTAATCCACTGTCAATAAACATTGAAAAGACCCACTATAGGCTGCTCAGAACTTGTAAGAGATTTCCTTCACAGTGTGTGTAATACATGAAGACATGCAAACAGAAGAGGTCTACAGTTAAATTTCTGGGATTACAACTTGATAACAAATTCAGTTGGGAAGGGTATACCACAGAACTTCCGAAGTGCTGAAACGTGTTTGCAATGTGAATGATATCAGATGTAGGAGATATAAATATGAAAAAAAACTTGCATACTTTGTCTGGTTTCATTCTATTATATCATATGGGAGCATATTCTGGGGTAACTCACCAACCAGTCAAAAGTTTTTAGAGTGCAAAAGCTTGTAATAAGACTCATTTGTGGTGTAAAATCAAGATCATCATGTAGAAACTTATTCAAGGAACTGGGTATTCTAACCAATGGTTCTCAGTATATTTATTCCTTACTAATATTTGTTGTAAATAATGTGTGTTGATTTCCAACCAACAGCTCAACACCAAGTATCAATGCAAGAAATAAGAATAATCTACATAATGACCTAAAATCACTTACCTTGGTCCAAAAATGGTTCCAATATTCAGGAACACACATTTTCAATAAATTGCCAGCAACTATTAAAAACTTGATTTCAGATAAAGCACAGTTTAATATGAGTTTGAAAGACTTTTTGGTAGGCAACTCCTCCTACTATATAGATGAATACCTTAACAGGAACTGTTAGATCAGCTTTCAGATTTGACACCACTTGAACTCAACAGTCAAGATAGGTATTTTGAGTATGATAATATATTAGTAGTGCATAATTTTGTTTCATTCTAACAGTGCATTAATTCTGTAAATATTAGCTGTTCCAGGTACTGTTTGACAGTCTCCTGACAAAATATCAGGGAAATGAGAATTATATTCAAATCATCTTTTTTTTATGTTGTATTTTCTGACATGTTCTACACCCACAAGAATCTCCTCTTTTTGGGTCTATGGAACAAAACCTGAATCTACTCTAATCTACAAAACTTTTGTTACTGTGCTGTACCACCTAGATTATATGGCCTCCCTAAGGTCCATAAAGAGGCTGTCCCGTTGAGGCCTATTGTTTCTAACACTGGTGCTCTGACATATCGTGTAGCTAAACATCTTGCTAGTTTGTTGAGCCCACTAGTAGGTAGGTGTGAACAAAACATTAAGAACTCTGCAGATTTCTTATGTCGATTGCAGGGAATGCATTTGAATGACTCTGATATTTTAGTCAGCTTTGATGTGGTTTCTCTTTTCACTCGCGTTCCTCTCTGATTCGTTGCAGCTAATTGAGGTTAAGTTTGGTGTAGAGTTAACAAATTTGTTTCGACATGTGCTGACTTCCACTTACTTTTTATTCAATGGTCAGTACTACGAACAGAGTGATGGAGTTGCAATGGGAAGCCCGTTGTCACCTATTGTGGCCAATTTGTTTATGGAGGACTTTGAGGAACGTGCATTGGAGTCAGCGACCTTGAAATCTGCGTGTTTTTTCAGATATGTAGACGATACTTTTGTTGCTTGGCCTCATGGTAGTGAGAATTTAAACCGGTTTTTGGAACATCTGAATTCAATCCAACCGAATATTCAGTTCACTATGGAGGTGGAAAAGAATGGATGCCTTCCCTTCCTTGATGTGTTGGTCAAAAGGAAGACTGATGGTACGTTGGGACATTCTGTTTATAGGAAGCCTACCCACACTGACTTGTATCTGCGAGCTGATAGCTGTCACCATCCAGCTCAGCGTGAAGGAGTACTTCGCACCTTGGTTCGCAGGGCCCTGAAAGTTTGGCAGCTAAGCTAACACATCTCGATGTCACCTTTCGTCAGAATGGTTATAATGAGAGGCAGATCAAATGTGCATTGCACCATCAGCCTTCTGTGCAATGGGTGAGTGACGATAGCAACGAAGTGGCACCTAAGTCTACGGCCTTTCTGCCTTATGCCGGAAGCATTTCCAACAGGATTGGCTGTATTTTGCGGAAATATGATGTGAAATGTGTTTTTCGACCACCTTCTAAGATTAAGGCCCTGTTGGCATCCGTAAAAGATTATCTTGGTTTGCGTAAGGCTGGGTTCTATCGTATTCCGTGCAGTTGTGGCATGTCATATATTGGTCAGACAATCAGGACTGTGGAAAACCGGTGTAGTGAACATAAGTGTCACACACGCTTACAACAGCCGAGCAAATCCACTATTGCAGAACATTGCCTTGACACCGGTCATCCTACGGAATACAACAACACGGAGATTCTGGCTTGCACGTCAAGCTATTGGGATAGTGTTATTAAGGAAGCTGTTGAAATCAGACTATCAAGCAACCTTATTAACAGAGATGGTAGATTTTGTTTAAATGCTGCCTGGAATCCGGCTCTGCCTCTCATCAAAAAACAGAGGGACACAATTAGCGCTACCTCACCTGTTGATTAATAGTAACTATCGGTATTTCTGATGTTGGTTATCTTTGTTTGTGTTGACACTTGTTCTGTG